>NC_059362.1:7449325-8049325 GCF_019703515.2 Myxocyprinus asiaticus | reverse complement strand
AATGAATCCAGCAACTCTTGTAGAGGGGAGAAACTTTATTAAACTGACGCGTTTCAGCACAGGCCTTCATCATGGTTTAAAAGGTTGACCCCACCAGTGCAAACCATAATTGGAACTTGTACTGTGGATTTCGAAAGTAAAGTCTCATTAAAACATTTTTCACACAATCTATTTTTTTATGTTTATTATTTGTCTACTAACAATGTATGTACATGCATCAAGGGAGATTGTCATTTTTGTCTTTTTTTTTTTTTTTTGTCTTTTCTGAAAGTCACAGTGTCATTTCCAGCACATCTCAAATTCTTTTTTGTATTTAACAGAATTCTGTGGTGGAGTGACGGTGATGAATGAAATTAAATGAATTGAAATGGCTTACTACTTTGTCCTGCTAAGGTTAATTTCATAGCTAACATTTTATGTAACCTAAATACATGTAATTTATAAAAATATTTGTACACTTTATGGATAATTTGGCAAAATTACCATTTGATTAGAAATGACGACCAATAACAAGATGCTGCTCACAAATATCACTTGCCTTATATTTCAACTCAAGCATGCTCTTCACTGACACTTTTGTTGGTCTACTTAATGAGTACACTAAAAAACTTTGTTTGGGGAAAAATTGTTTGGTGTGGTGGAAATGACAACTGTTTTGATAGAATTGATAGAAATCACAATAAAAATTGAAATGGTTAATGTGGGCCAGAGAAGTGCCCAGAGTTGAAGAAACACCCAATTATACTCTAATTTATGGAGTAACTAATAATTTTAGCATAAAATAAAACTACATTTTCAGTAAAAAATAATGAAAATTTGATGATTTATCATTGCTCTAATAACTATATTCACACGATATGGCTTTTGGCTCCAAACTTTTTACAGGAACACTGTGTAGCACAGCATTCAGACAGCTTTATGTGCTATCTGTGTGAACTGTGCTTCATATGAATTGAACAGAGCTGTGTTTTCTGAGAAACAGAATCAGGAGGCCCATTGATCTGTTGTGATTCCAGCAGGCACGTGCCGTGGGCATTGAGACTGGGCAAGCATCAAAGAGTTTTATACACATTATTAAACGCTGTGCCCAAAATGCGTTATACGGGTGAGTGTAATGTCGCAGAAATGTTATTGACGTAAATTGGTGCCTTAGAACCCACCAGTCAATGGAAACAATTGTCACAGTAATATTATTCATATCACACAAATAAAAGATTGTCATATATTGAGCAAACTATGTTTGTCCATTAAATCATACAATGAACCATAGTGCTAGAAGAGCTTGTTTTGACATACAACAAAAAGAAAACGAAAAGATTGCCAGTTAATACAGTAGTTTCAACATCATAGGCCTCACACATCACACTTCCCACATTTTAAAATCACTGGAATGGACAGCAGCTATTAACTAATCTGACCACAAAAGACAACAATCTTAACCTGAATGCACAAGGCTTTTTTTAACAGACACTGCGCCCCAGGGGCGGACTGGCCATCGGGAGAACCGGGACTTTTCCCAAAGGGCCGGCCGCAAAACGGGGCCGAATGGGCTGCGATAAGCTGAAATGGGCCACCGTGTTATGCAGAACGGGCCACAAAATGGCGCTGTGATATGTTGAAGGGGGCAGCAATATGCACAAAAGGACAGCGACACCCACCCTGCTCAACAACTTTTGGGCCAGTTTCTATGTAAAATCCCTGGCCGATTTCTCTTCCCAGTCTGCCCCTGCTGCGCCCTAACATTAGATCTATAAAACTAGGGTGACCATACATCCTCTTTTTCCCAGACATGTCCTATTTTTTTTTTACCTGAAAAAAGCGTCCGGCTGGGATTTCAAAATTGGCTATAAATGTCCGGGATTTGGCTTTCTTCATATCGACATGCAGTTAGGACTCTCATACATTCTGCGTATTTGATACTTCGCACCAGTTTTTGTGTTCACATGTCCTTACGTGATTATTCTGACAGAAAGCGGCAGACTAAGGGTGCTTGGCTGCAGCCTCGTTAGGCTGGATATCTCGGCTGCCACGTCATCAAGCACTGTCGAAAGCCGTCTCAATTGTGAGGACACTTTGAAGGCAGCCATGTTTCGCAGCCTCCTTTGCCATATTTTGGAGGATGCATCGGGTGTATCCTTTGTGGCCTTCAATCACCCACAATCTTTTGCTGATATTCCAGATTATTTTAAAAAAGGGTGGAAAATGAGTTGCGTGATCACGGAGGCGGAAACCTTTATGACGCTGCTTACTTTTTTTCTTTCTCTCAAGTTTTTATTCACATTTGCACCAAGACAATATGTAGAAAAATAAAAAATGCAAGTAGTTTAGACAATACAACATATTAGAAGATACAAAGCACAAAATACATAAATAAAATTAATAAAAGGCCAATTACATGAATTTGAAAAGCTTTAAAAGTTTTATAGTTTTTACAAGTCTAGGGTTCTGTTTCTTTCATATTTGAAAGGGTTTAAATATAAATTCTAAGATCAGTGTTGCAAAATGTATTATATAAAGTCTTTTTAGTGTGACTCTAGCTTTGTGAAAAAAAAAAAATTACATTTTGCTAAAATAATTAAGGGATTAAGGACATATTTCTCGTTTTCTGAAGTATATGGGTTTTGTAAACAAAGTAAAATATCACATAGTTCTAAGCTTATGGTTCGCCATGCACACTTACTAGACTGTCTCATCCTAGCATTGAGTGCTGAGGAGGAGTCTATCCTACAGCCTCCGAAGGACTGGTCTAGGACACAGCCTTACTAGGTTGCATCCTTCTGTTTGAGAAGCACGCTAAGTGTGCAGTCTTTTAAAAAAACTTGCTTTCTGCGCGCGCAGCTGTGAACTGTATGTGTGTAGGCAAAATATCACCAGATGTGCTCTGCGCTCTCAACCAGAATCATAAATAATGTAAGTAAGTTTGCGAAAAAAAATTTGACTTTGAAATATTCTACTTATCAGGGAAACGTAAACTAACAGGATGGATAAAATAGACCATGATTACAATTTTATTATGAAAGTATACATTTTGAGTAAATAGAATATAACAATTTAAGCATAATACAGTAACTTTGACCATTGGCTGTGGTAATCTTTAACTATTGGCTGTGTTTCTCAGTTCCCTAGGAATGCATTGTACCATTGTGTTTGCTACAGCTGAGTGCACTGTGTATTTCTCACAGCATAAGCACTTAGGCATCATATTCTCTTTCCTGGATCACATAATGCCAAGGCTATTCTACATAAGTACTTTTTCTATGTTTGATGTATAAAAAATACACTATAATATAGAAAAATATACTATAGCCCCGGGGTCCAAAAGTTTTTAATATTTTTTCACTTCAGCCACATTCGAGGTGGTCTTGTAGTTGCCTTTCGTAGGGACTCTTCACTGCAAAATGACGCAATTAGGAATATGTCAGTGATCATGTTGTCTGAAGCCCTATACAATCATGCCACTTCATTGGCTGATGCCGCTTAAGCAATGCCCTTAAGGAGCTACGTCATGGGCTCCTTATAAGAGTCAGCCCATAGCAAAATCCTCAGATTTTCTTTACGTCAGTGCACGAATATTATCTCAACCCGTGCTGTTTCTGGCAACACATGGCGAAGCGAGGATTATTTTTTCTCCCTTTTTGAGTGGCAACACATAAGGATGTAGTTGAAAACAGCTTAACTTTCCAAGCAAATTTCCCATGCAGCTTAAGAAATCCGCATTGCAAAGGACAGACGAGGAAAATGGCGCTTCATCGAGGCTCGCATTTTCTCGCCACAAGGTGCTATCCCCAGTTGTTTTAGTTCTACGGCCTCCGAATATAGAGCTTGGAGCTGTTTGGGATTTCGGCTCTGTGCTTGAGAAAACAGAGTGTGGACGGACACCGGACTCTTCCTCGTGTTTGTCGCCCTCCCCCCTGAGTGAAAGCAGCACTCGTTGGACATGCTCGTGATGGTTGCCATTTGCCCCAGCTCAGTGGCCATTTTCTGGTGAATCTGCATGCGAAAGCCACGTGCTTCATGAGCCGCTGCCACTAAGATACACCGTATAAGAGGTTTCGTCGTTGGACGGTAAGAAAACAAAATGGGCCCCTACTGTCTTTTTTTTCTGTGTAGTACTGAGAGAGCTTGCATGAAGTTGGAGGCATGGCCTCTGCCTCTCTTTCTCTCTGTCCCCTGTTTGAAGCACTGTTTGAGTGCTTCGTTGGTGCCATTATTCTCTCGGTTGTAAAAAGTACTCAGAAATTATACTTAAGTGAAAGTATGTATACTGAGGGAAAATTTTACTCAGTTAAAAGTCCAAGTATCTAGCCAAAAATATACTTGAGTGAAAGTAAAAAAGTATTCATATTTAAATTTTACTGAAGTATTAAAAAAGTAAAAAACTTTTTTCCTAGATATAATGAAATCAATGCAGGAGATTGTGTGAGAGAGGATGTTGTTAAATTTGATTAGATTGTTAAGTTGCCTTTTTACTGTCTCTGACTGTCATATTTCTCCCACAGTGGCATTTGCAGCCTGGTCATAGAATCGTGTTACAATAACTACATTTTTGCATAATGATTTTATGTGGCCTTTTGTATATAACACAGTAATTTCCTGGTGGATTGAACACTAGAGGCGCTAAAACGACTTTTATCCACTTTCACTCAAATCACAAGTAAAACAGCAGATTATCAGTTTATAAACACTTACTTTTCACTCTGTTCCTCACTCAATGCTATCTTATGACATCTGAACAATTTTACTATAGTGCATGACTCATTTTAATGTTTGTATTACTTAATCAACTACATTTACAAGCTTGTTTAAGTGTGATCAAATTGTGCGTTAGCTCAACTGATAAAGTATTGCATATGCAATACAAAGCATCGGGGTTAAAGAAGGACAACAAAATGACGTGGTTGCATCAGAAATCGGCTTTTATTGGTTAGGTTTAGGTTTAAGGTTTAGTGTAGGGAGGTTGGTTTTGTTGATTTAAATCTCGATAGAACATTAACCTTAAAAACCTCATCTGTTTGGAAGAACATTTCACTTGCTTTTAGCGCCACACATTAATTCACTTTGGAACTGCCCTGAGACGTATAATGAACCACATAATTTTATTTTGCAAAAATGTTGTCATAGTTACACAATATAAATTGCATGGGAGAAGGCACTCACTGTTTGCAAGGGTGATGGACAACAGACTTTGTGCCGCCTCCTACAAATTGAGGTTAGCAAACGCTTCCCCCCTTCATGTTCACGTCTCACACGAGCGATTGGAGTTTGGGTCAGCGCTGTTCAGAGGACCGCAATCTTCCAGCCAGCCAAAGCCCACTAACGTTTTTATTATGAAGCGGAGGACATTATCGAGTCAAATTCGCCATTCATCACACCTCGAACGCTCCAAATTCTGTTTCAGTCTTCCCACATTAATCACATTGTGGAATTAATGTTGAGTGTCTTGGGGCATGCGTAACTCTCTCCAGTGTACAAAAGCACTTTGTTTCAAGCACTACATGCTGTTCTCCCATTGTATATACTGTGACTGCTTTAGTGTCTAACCAATTCTCAGTACCCAATTTACTCTTAATCAGTCAGCATCAGTAGTGAAGGCACAGAGGTCTCCCTCCGCTGTGACCCTGATTGTGGAGCAACCACCAAAAGTAAGCCAATGGCGCCTTCTAGTGGTTACTCGACGCTGTGTGCAATGTAAAATCATGCTTTAATTCCATTGTCTGCCATCTATTGGCCTGGCAGCAGTAACAGACAGTATTGATTTGGAATAATTAGTACGATAAAGCATGGTTATGTCATTTAATTCAAGCGGTTATGCGGATATTCAACAGGGTAATTTCTACAGTGATTTCTGTTCAGGATGCCCCGTTCTTCACTCAGGATATTTATTCCCTCTTACAGAAGGAGAATTAGAGGAGTTTCCTCCTCCTAAGGGAGATTGTGGCTTTTACAGACGTTATTTCCTGGTCTCAAAGAGAGACGGACAGCTTGCGTCACATTCTGATTATGAGACGATGAAATTGCACTTTAATGAAATATCGTTTCAGGATACTAAATTAATAAATTAATAAAATACTGTCACAAATACAGTCAGGGAACTGGTTTTATGACAATAGATTTGAAGGACACTTATTTTCACATTCAGATTGCGCCGAAACACAGGCACTTTCTCAGATTCGCTTTTGGGGGCAAAGCGTCCTTCCTTTCACTTGTGTCACGCACGCTCATGAAATGCATAGATGCAGCTCTGGCCCCTTTGAGGTTTCAAGGGATCCGCATTTTGAATTATCTTGACGACTGGTTGGTGTTAGCCCACTAGGAGAGTTTGGCTGTTCAACATCGAGATGTTATTCTCAGCCACCTAAACAAATTGGGGCAGTGAGTCAACTTGGAGAAGAGCGTCCTGTTGCCAAGGCAACAGACTCTGTTTCTAGGTGTGGAGCTGGACTCGCTGGCAATGAAAACGCACCTGTCTACGGCTCGAGTTCAGTCATTGCGTCAGTGTCTAGTGGTGTTCAGAGAGGCACGTGTTCTCACTGCAAGAACATTTTACAGGCTGTTGGGACTTTTGATCACGGCATCTGCTATCATTCCCCTGGGCATGTTGTCCATGAAAGGACTTCATCCGCTGAGTCATGCGCTTTGTCCCTTCAAAGTGATGCGTGGATGTTTCCAAGCTCTGTTACCATGGAGACGGACCCACTTTCTGATGTCGGCATTCCGTTGGGATAGGTGTGTCACCGCAAAGTGATAACAACAGACGCCTTCTCCATGGGTCGGGGCGCTGTGTACGAAAGCCTTCCAGCTTACGGAACATGGACGGGCCAGTGGCTAGATTGGCACATAAACTGCCTGGAGATGTTTGCGGTGCTGTTGGCATTAAGATTTTTCCTTCCGGACATTCGGCATAGTCATGTCCTCATCCGGTCAGACAACAAGACAGTGGTTTCTTACATCAACCGCCAGGGAGGAGTGCGCTCTCATGCCATGCTGAGGCTGGCACATCACACACTTCTATGGGTGCAGGACAATGTGCTGTCTCTACGAGCCATCCATGTCCTGGGCTGTTTGAATTTGGGGTGGATCTCCTGTCCAGACAGTGTTTGATACCCAGAGAATGGACATTACATCCTCAGATTGTGGAACAGATCTGGAGGAGGTTTGGCAGAGCAGATATGGACCTGTTCACCTCGAGTGAGACATCACCGCTGGGCATTGATGTGTTGGCGCATCAGTGACCGACAGCGCGTCTATGCGTTTCTGACGATCAGCCTGTTGCCCGCAGTTCTGCAGAGGGTTCGGGAGGATCAAGTTTGGCTCCTATTAGTGGCGCCGTATTGGCCATCTCACATATGGTTTTCGACTTTGGTCTCTCTCCTGGACGGGATGCTTTAGTAGATTCCTGTCAGAATGGGCATGTTGTTTCAGGCGTGGGGCAGCATTTGGCACCCTCTGCCGGACTTATGGAAGTTATGGGCTTGGCTTCTCAACGGGGCGCACTTATGAATGATGGTTTATCCCCCACTATGGTTAATACCATTCTAAATGCTAGTGCCCCATCAACAAAAAGGCTATTTACATTTAAGTGGCGTATTTTCGCCTCCTGGTATTCAGTGCGAAATGAAGATCCAGTTCACTGACCAATTAGTTCAGTGCTGGAATGTTTATAGGAGCATTTTGGGGCCGGGGTTCCCCCGGCAACCCTTAAAGTCTATGTTGCAGCTGAACACACGCTTGTGAATGGGGTTTCTATCGGCAGACACTCTCATTTCTCATTTTATGCACGGAGTACGCAGGCTTAGACCTTTTCACCCTGTACGCGTACCCTTATGGGATTTATCTATGGTTTTAGAGGGGCTCTTGGGTGCCCCGTTTGAGCCCTTAGCATCAGTTTCTGATACGTTTTTGACTCTTAAATCTGCCCTGCTTTTGACATTGGCATCGTTTAAGAGGGTTGGTGATTTGTATGCCCTGTCGATCAATCCTTTGTGTATGGATTATGCATCTGGGTTATCAAAGTTTGTGTTGAGACCTCGTTTGGGCTATTTGCCTAAAGTTATCTCTACCGTTTCACTCGCAGACTGTTAATTTGCAGTCTCTCTCTCCAACCCCATTTGAGTCGGATGAGAGTGAAATATTACATATGCTGTGCCCTGTTAGGGCTCTGTGGGATTATGTCGACCGTACTAGCCAGTGGTTTAAGTCAGAGCAGCTGTTTGTATGCTTTGGTGGCCGTAACAGTGGTGTTTCAGTGTCTAAGCAGAGGCTGTCTCATTGGCTTGTTGATGCAATTTTTAGTGCTTGAGGCATGTGGTTTACCTTCGCCTTTGGGTATTCATGCTCATTCTACAAGGAGCATGGCATCCTCGTGGGCTTTGGCTAGAGGTGCATCCTTGGAGGACATGGCAGCAGGGTGGTCCTCTCCACAAACTTTTGTTGAATTTTATAATCTGGATGAGGGTTTTACTCTTGCTTCCCAGGTTCTCAGTGTTGGAACAGGAGTAAAGCCATAGTTTTTATATTTTTAATTTTCTTGTACGCTGCTGTATGCTTGCCACACGGGCTGAAACAATTGGCAACTACTGTTCGCATGGCGTGAGGGTATATATCGTTCCCAATCGCATCATGTCATTACATAAGCATGAGCCTATAGAGTCATCTTCAGATTTTCTGCAAGAGGCATGAGCCTATGCAGTTACTAGAGAGTATGGCCAGCTATGCAGCATCTCGTTCCCACTCAGGGAACCAAGATTACGTATGTAACCGAGACTTTCCCTTTCATAGGGACTTGACGATGTATTTGTGTGATTGTATAGGGTTTCAGACCACGTGATCACTGATTTGTTCCTAATTGCGTCATTACGCAGCGTCTTGTTCCCACTCAGGGAACCAAGTTTACGTGTGTAACCGAGATGCAACATTCAGGGAGTAACCAGTTTTTTTCCTCTCGCTTTCTTTTTCTTTTAACTTGTTTGCCCTTTAAGATGGCAGTATGCTTCCAGCGAAATTGAAGAATGACCGGATATGATATAAAATCTTGTGTGTTTTTGAGTTGGTTGAATGGGTTCGAAACAACTTGCCAGATCGAACTTTCAGGAAAGCTTTGTACCAGCTGCTAAACTGCCATTGTCCAGCGTAACAGGTGGGTGTGACCTGGTGCTCTACCTACTTTGGTGGCGACCTTTTTTGGCCATTCACTCAATTGTTTGATATGCTGATTCATGTGCCATCTGCTGCCAGAGCCTATTTTTGTCTGTATTCTCTATCAATTTTATTAAAGTTTTATGAATTCATTAGGGGCCAAGCTCCAGAGGGGCGGAGCCCCAATTGTTTTCGTTAGTGTTCTTATTATTATTCTGGCTGGGAGTCAATGGCAGCCCATAGAACCTTATATTGAAAAATTATTACATTTGACACCCTGATAGGGGTAGGTATGAATAGCCTCCAGACAAAATTTGGGGTATCTAGGACAAACTCTGTAGAGCCACTACCAGTTCAAAAGTGTATTATTTAACAGCTAATAATTAAAGACATAAATTATATAGCCTCTGATTCATCTGTTCATGACCTTTTTAATGCATCCAACCACTCCAAACTCTGCCCATGACTTTGATAGAAATAGTCTTGAAATTTGACAAACTCGTCCCACAGCGTTGATTAGATCTTTACCAAATATTTGTCAAAGCACTTTGATACACTGCCAGCCAAAATTTATCAAAATCTTTTAGATAGACTAAACTGTTTCTTTATAACCCATCAATAAAATCAGCGGCAAAGACGCCAAACAGGAAGTAAGGCTAAATCTCGGCAACACTCTGTCCTATCGAAATAAAACTTATTATGTTTCAGTGGGAAACCAGGCGAGAGCTGCAAGGTGATATGCTGCAGGGTATGTGAACTGTCCAATGCATTGCTAAGATAAAGTTTCACTGCTTATGGACATCATCATGGTGTGTTACATGAAAACAGTTTGAAATGTGAAAAATGTTTTGATAACTTTTTACCAGCTAGGTCTCAAGATTATCTGACTAAAATGTAGGAAGGATTTGATGAAAGCTGTTGGATAAGTTAGAAACAACTGATGTAAATTAAAGTAAAAATGCAGGACATGCAATATCGCACACTTTGAAAAGATTGGTAGCATTGTTTTCAGTATAAAGCAAGGAATATGAAGAGATAAAAATTTAAAAAAAAATTGCCAAGGATTTCTAAAGTTATAATGACTTTTATATAAGATTTTTAACACTGGGTAGCGCTGTACCCAAACTGCTCCAATCAGTTCATGGCTTATAATTGTACTTATAATGTTTACTAAGTTTCATTTTGATACACCAAACTGTTGGTAAGATATAGTGTTTTTTGACAAAATGGTGGACAGGCCATATGGACAGTCATGGAAAAATCTGCATCATCTGGTATCATCGGATTCCAAATGACACAAGGTATCCAAAAACAGCAGTCTAATGAGATGAGGACATGCGGTTCAAAAAGATATTTATATAAAAGAGCATATAAATAGCCATTTCTGAGATTTCATGACCCATAGTTGGTGCTGTCCCCAAAGTTGCCATGTACACTCAGATCAGGGTCCTAATGAAGCATAAGCAAGGCCTGGCTAGTATCTGGATGTAGTACCTGGATGGGAGAACTCCTGGGGAAAACTATGGTTGCTGCTAGAAGATGTATTAGTGAGGGCAGCAGGGGGTGCTCACCCT
Source organism: Myxocyprinus asiaticus (assembly GCF_019703515.2). Taxonomy (NCBI): domain Eukaryota; kingdom Metazoa; phylum Chordata; class Actinopteri; order Cypriniformes; family Catostomidae; genus Myxocyprinus; species Myxocyprinus asiaticus. The sequence continues at coordinate 8,038,616 of NC_059362.1, read as the reverse complement.
GCAATCCATGAGGGTTCTAATGCCCCAGTATAGTGACGGGGACGCTACACTGTTAAAAGACACAACCTTTCAAATGAGATGTTAAACTGAATGCACACTGGTGGTGGTTGAGTAGATTCCACCGCTGCTATGTAAAGTGTTTTGAGTGCCTAGAAAAGTGCTATATAAATGTAAGGAATTATTAATTATAATTATTTGGCTCAAATGATTTTCAAACCATGCCAGACAAATGTTATTTAAGGTGTGCTGTATATTAATTAAAGTTTGTAACAGCAGTATCTTTGCGATACTTCTGTGTGCTGCCTCTCATATTGGTAAGCTTGTTTTGCTGATACATCAATGAGTCTGATGTGGCTCAGACAGATTTGTTATCAGAACATTCATAAGAATGGGGGTTCAAATCCAGTCTTGACCAAGATCATAAATACTAGGGTCTCACTTATGTGACACTCAGTTCAGTTTTTGACTCTCTGGATGTAATGAGCTGATTTAATCAGGACTTGTGTATAAAGCATTGAGTGAACACTGCAAATGCACCCCAGTCAGATGTTTGAGTCCCACTGTGAATGGTGTGAAATATGTGCTTTTTGTGAAGCTTGAGTTGTCACATTGTACTTACTACTACATACGTATTACTGGCTTTAAATTAGCTTAACGCCAACAATTGATGCATTTGTTTGCAGATGGTAAAGTTAGGACCAGATGCGAGCAGCAGAATGGCTTGTTAGTTCTTTGGTTTTAGAAGAAGCTCATTTGTCAATGCCAAGGCCGCAAGAGTTCACCCCATTGACCGCCTCAAATAAAAATTTTAAATGTGCTAAATGTGTTTGGAGGGTTGCACACCGATTTCCTCGGATACTTCATTGACTATGAATAAATGACTGAAAATCATCTGAAAACTGGTTTGTGGGACAAACATTCTCAAACATACATGGCTGTGTACTTTATCATCAACAGACATTAGGAGGATCATTGCGACTAAATATAAATCATATCTTCATTCTCATATCATGTAGATCCATCAACACAAGATGGTTCTTCAGCAGCCTGAACTATTTCATTCCTGCTGAGTTTTTTTAACATGCATATTATGTCTCTACATCGCAGACATCCTTGTGTTCAGCATCACTAAAGAGCTCATCTGTTCAAGAGAGAGAAACAGACTGAGTGAATCTGAGGTTTGCTGCTGTCGTGTGCAGTGTGGGTGTTCATTGACATTACTTTGGTTGGACCAGACGGTATTGTAGATGTCAAATAAAAGACTGTTCCTGTCCAATGACACATTAATCTATCTTAAGACTGGCCCAGCATGATTCTATGAGCTGATTCTATGAGCAGAGCTAAATAACCTTGGGGACAAAGAGAGTGGTGAGATCCTTAGCACACTCATTTGAATATCTCAGAAACTTGCTGGTCGCTAGTGATTACTCATTTTGCTATCAGCTGTCACTGGACATACAAAACCAACATGATCACACGGGAAGTTGGCATGTTGTTTCCAAAAGTTCTAGTACCCTAGGATCGGCCACATTATGCCGACTCACTGACAAGGGCAGTGTCCCATCAGACATTATTGCATTAGCTCAAGTGTGTTTACCTCCACTTGTGGTGCGACTGGAAGAGCATTGCGTCAGCAGTGTGGGAGACCCGGGTTCGCATCGTTCATTGAAACCAGGAAGTAATTGCGTTAGCACAATCAGTAACAAGCATGATTGGTTGCATTTTTCCCTCTATCATTAAATGTTTACTCCATTGATTGTAAGGTTTAGGTTTGGTTTGGTTTGGGTTGGGTTGGAGTGGGGACAGTTTATAAAATATGTGTTCCTCTCACTGTATTACAGCCTGTAGAGCTGAAATCAACTTACTTTAAATACGAATTAATGCAAATAAAGTGAAAGAATAGTTTACTTTTGTTCAAGCCCTGTCTAACTGTTCAGTGCTCAGATTCTCACTCGAAACCATCAAATCCAAGGATTTTATAGTTTTGCATTTTCAAATTAGTTTTTATTTTTATACTGTTTTCTAATGGCTTTGCTAGTTACAGTTTAGTTTTTATTTTGTGGACACATTTCTATTTCATTTTTATACACTTTAGTTTCAGTTTAAGTAACTATAGTTTAGGAATTAACAGAACACTTCCAGAGTGACCCAAGAATAATGCAAAAATTAAGCTGTCAAACCGTTTTTACTCCATCTTGGTGGATGCTGCACACTGGTGGTGGTTGAGGACTGGTCCCCTGTTCACTGTGTAAAGCGCTTTGAGTGTAGTGTCAGAAAAGCGCTATATAAATGTAACGTTCATTCAACGTTCATTCATCTATGTACATATTCAGTCACTCTCATAATTTCATAATTTACTTGCTTAGTTGCCATTTGAATTTTAGCACAATCATCGAATTAATTTGTGCAGTGGTAATAACCTGGTGCTGGAGTAATGAGCCTGTAATGAATGAAGTGCTCGATGATTACAAAAACAATAATATATTTTTGATGATTATTATTTTTATTTAGTTAATTTTTCAGTAACTGTTGTTAGTTTCATTTATTTTGCAATATATTTATTTCAGTAAAAAAAAAAAAAAAAAAAAAATATATATATATATATATATATATATATATATATATATATATATATATATATATATATATATATATACAGGTGCATCTCAATAAATTAGAATGTCGTGGAAAAGTTCATTTATTTCAGTAATTCAACTCAAATTGTGAAACTCGTGTATTAAATAAATTCAATGCACACAGACTGAAGTAGTTTAAGTCTTTGGTTCTTTTAATTGTGATGATTTTGGCTCACATTTAACAAAAACCCACCAATTCACTATCTCTAAAAATTAGAATATGGTGACATGCCAATCAGCTAATCAACTCAAAACACCTGCAAAGGTTTCCTGAGCCTTCAAAATGGTCTCTCAGTTTGGTTCACTAGGCTACACAATCATGGGGAAGACTGCTGATCTGACAGTTGTCCAGAAGACAATCATTGACACCCTTCATAAGGAGGGTAAGCCACAAACATTCATTGCCAAAGAAGCTGGCTGTTCACAGAGTGCTGTATCCAAACATGTTAACAGAAAGTTGAGTGGAAGGAAAAAGTGTGGAAGAAAAAGATGCACAACCAACCGAGAGAACCGCAGCCTTATGATTGTCAAGCAAAATCGATTCAAGAATTTGGGTGAACTTCACAAGGAATGGACTGAGGCTGGGGTCAAGGCATCAAGAGCCACCACACACAGACATGTCAAGGAATTTGGCTACAGTTGTCATATTCCTCTTGTTAAGCCACTCCTGAACCACAGACAACGTCAGAGGCATCTTACCTGGGCTGTTGCCCAGTGGTCCAAAGTCCTCTTTTCAGATGAGAGCAAGTTTTGTACTTCATTTGGAAACCAAGGTCCTAGAGTCTGGAGGAAGGGTGGAGAAGCTTATAGCCCAAGTTGCTTGAAGTCCAGTGTTAAGTTTCCACAGTCTGTGATGATTTGAGGTGCAATGTCATCTGCTGGTGTTGGTCCATTGTGTTTTTTGAAAACCAAAGTCACTGCACCCGTTTACCAAGAAATTTTGGAGCACTTCATGCTTCCTTCTGCTGACCAGCTTTTTAAAGATGCTGATTTCATTTTCCAGCAGGATTTGGCACCTGCCCACACTGCCAAAAGCACCAAAAGTTGGTTAAATGACCATGGTGTTGGTGTGCTTGACTGGCCAGCAAACTCACCAGACCTGAACCCCATAGAGAATCTATGGGGTATTGTCGAGGAAAATGAGAAACAAAAGACCAAAAAATGCAGATGAGCTGAAGGCCACTGTCAAAGAAACCTGGGCTTCCATACCACCTCAGCACTGCCACAAACTGATCACCTCCATGCCACGCCGAATTGAGGCAGTAATTAAAGCAAAAGGACCCCCTACCAAGTATTGAGTACATATACAGTAAATGAACATACTTTCCAGAAGGCCAACAATTCACTAAAAATGTTTTTTTTATTGGTCTTATGATGTATTCTAATTTGTTGAGATAGTGAATTGGTGGGTTTTTGTTAAATGTGAGCCAAAATCATCACAATTAAAAGAACCAAAGACTTAAACTACTTCAGTCTGTGTGCATTGAATTTATTTAATACACGAGTTTCACAATTTGAGTTGAATTACTGAAATAAATGAACTTTTCCACGACATTCTAATTTATTGAGATGCACCTGTATATATATATATATATATATATATATATATATATATATATATTTATCTGTAGTTTTCATCTAAGTTTTAGTTTATGAAAATAACCCTGGTCAGATCCTGTCAGAAGACAATGATGGCAAGTGAGAAGAGCTTACCCCAAAAGGAAATTAGAAACTAAAATAAACCTTATACCCCCCACCCCAAAATAATAAAACCAATTAATTTAACTTAGGATCAACAAGCCAGGTCTTCAGAAGGATAAGGTCAAATCAGAAAGAAGCAGAAGTAATTCTGAATTATAGAAATGTATCCCTGTGTATGACTAAGCAAACATACTACCCTTGTAAAATATATGCACGTAATTGTGCCATGCCCTGCAGAAGGGTAGACTAGCTTTTGTGAAATTACCAATATCTACGATTACCCGATGAAGGATTTAGCTAAAACATACAATAACTTTGAAAAAGAATGAGACTGTGTCAAATGATGATCCTTGCCAAAAGGGGCAATGCCTAACCATATGATGGTTGATGCTGATGACTCCTGATGAATGCGTACCAAACCACATAATTGAGAACCAACTGATATACTCCAAGTCTAGATAAATGTTTTAATGCAAAGAGGAACTTGACGATATATTTGATTATTATGAGTGATAAACGCCCCCCCAATCCTTTGAACGCCCCCCCGGGTGAGAACCCCTGTTCTAGTGCATGCATTCACTTTTTAAAACACTTTTGCACTGATAACTATATGTAAGAGAGACCAGGACTAGTTGTACCACAGGGAAGTTGTCGCAAGGTTAATTCTACCTTCCAAAGTATATATACATTTTTTGTTATAGCTCTTGGATAAATAAGCAACAATATCAAACCACACTGGCATATATTAAAGGAAGGGTCAACTGTATGAAGAATTCTGCATTTTCATGAAGGTTAATTTGGGGCATGTCATCATGACGGAAGGACATGTCTCCCAACTACATGCCTGGCTATTAGTATTTAACAAACATTATATTTTTGCCTGGGCATTAATGGTGAAAATGTTCAAAGTCTTTTTCATAGCCAAGACTTTATGGCATGTGGCTATTCAGAAATTGATTTGAGGAATCATTCACTGGAGTAAAAAGTGTGACAACCAGACGAATGGTGCGTTCAGACCAGAGGCGTCGAGAGCGTCAAATCGACCGGAAGTCATTCATTTTCTATGGCAGCCAGCGTCTCTTGGCGGCGAGAAGCGGCACGTCCATGGCCGGCACGTCTTGGCCGTTGTGGGCATCAGAGGAAAGTTCAAGTGCGGGCAACATTATGGTAATGAGCTTTGACACGGTTCAGCGGCAACCTATTGGAATATAGAAGTGCTCTGCTCTAGCAAAGTCTAGAGTACACAACAGTGTAAACTTTGGTTCCCACCAAACAATAGTTCCGAAGACAAAATGGAGGAGAAACTAATTATTGCCGTGGCCGGTTTTCCCGTAATATACGATCTGTCCCTGTTTGTTTACAGGGATATAAATTTTAAAAAACGATGCGTGGACAAAGGTGTCTGAAATTGTTGGTGTGCCAGGTGAGTTGATGAAGTAGATATTATGGTTTATATAATATTATAATATATTGCATGCAAATTTTGGCACCATAGCATGCAAAACCGTGCTGCCTGATCAATCGGTAACACATTTATACCATCAGCGTTTGTCTTTTTATATTTAATTACTTTCTGCCATAGATCGATTTCTTACTTTCACATTTAAAAGATTTCATGAGGATATACGCTACTTGTGATAGGTTGGCAAAAAGATACCGGCTGACATGTCTGGATGTTTTGCGGCCCCTTTAAATATAGTTCACAAAACCAAGCATTCCAAACAAACATTGCTGCCTATTTCAACTACGTCAGAGCATCCACGAATCTTCGATAGCGTTGTTGGCAGGGCAGCCAGAGTGAATTTTGATGCTCTCGCCTCCTCTGGTCTGAACGCATGGTAAGTCTCCCCTATAACAGCAAACAAACTAGACAAATTTATCTCAAAGTTACATACGTACTGTAACTAGCTCAGGGAGTAAAGACGCTGACTACCACCCATGGAGTCACGAGTTCGAATCCAGGGCATGCTGAGTGACTCCAGCCAGGTCTCCTAAGCAACCAAATTGGCCCAGTTGCTAGGGAGGGTAGAGTCACATAGGGTAACCTCCTCGTGGTCCCTATAATGTGGTTCTCGCTCTCGGAGTCATTATGCCACCACGAGGACTTCGAGCACATTGGGAATTTGGCATTCCAAATTGGGGAGTAAAGAAAAATAATAAAAAAATAAAGTTACATACTTAACATAAATGTTACTTAAAAAATAATAAAAAAATAAAGTTACATACTTAACATAAATGTTACTTAAATGTTACACTTTAAATGTAAATATTGTGGATAAAATGTTTTAAGTTCACTGCATTTAACATCCACTTCTAAAATAAGGAACGCTCCTTACTCTTGCAGTATTTAGGTGTTCATGTCATGAGTAATATTTGCAGTTGAGAGTATGTTTGTCCTGTGTTTAGTAATCTTTTTCCAGTCAGTTTTACCAGAGACGAACTGCTGAACATTCGACAGCTTATACCAGACAATCTTTTCCCGGTTTTTGAATATTCCGACGTTTTGCTAGACATTTTAGTTGGAGGTGCAGCTTTGTTGTTCAGGAGACGCAGGCGAGGAAGACGAGCCGGTGCGCTGGTCAAACTCCATCGGCGGGGCTTTCGAACAATGCTGCCGAGCATTCATCTTGCGAATCTCCGCTCCCTAACAAAACAGACGAACTACATCTCCTCACCCACACAAACAAGGACTTTTCAACCTCTGCTGCCTTGTGCTTCACAGAAACCTGGGTGAAGCCATTCCGGACAGCGCGTTACATCTGCTGGGCTTCCAGCTGTTCAGAGCGGATTGCATTGCGGAGATAACGGGGAAAATGAGAGGCAGTGGAACATGCTTTTACATCAATGAAAGTTGGTGTACGGATGTAACAACGTTAAAGAAGATGTGCTGTCCTAATTTGGAAGTGCTCTTTATTAACTGTAAGCCTTTCTACTCGCCACAGGAGTTTTCCTCATTTATTCTGGTGAGTGTGTATATCGCGCCAAACACGTGTTTGAATGCGGCGCTGCAACAGCTGGCTGATCAAATCACAGACACGGAACAACAATACCCGGACTCAGTTATTATTATTCTTGGGGATTTTAACAAAGCAAATCTCACATGTGAACTGCCCAAATAAAAACAGCACATTACATGCCCCACCAGAGACAGGAACATACTGGATCATTGCTACACAACAATAAAGGATGCATATCGCTCTGTCCCTAGAGCAGCTTTGGGACTCTCTGATCACTGTCTGGTTCATCATCTTCCAACCTACAGGCAGAAATTAAAATCAACCAAGCCAGTAGTAAGGACTGTAAAGAGATGGACCAATGAAGCAGAGCAGGAACTACAAGCCTGTTTCGATTGCACGGATTGGAGTGTTTTTGAGGCTGCAGCCACAGACCTGGATGAGCTCACAGATACTGTTACATCATATATCAGTTTCTGTGAGGATATGTGCATTCCTACTAGGACTTATTTAACATACAACAACGACAAACCGTGGTTTACAGCAGAGCTCAGGCAGCTTCGTCAGGCCAAAGAGGATGCTTACAGGGGTGGGGATAAAGTATTGTACAATCAGGCCAGGAACACGCTGAACAAGGAAATCAGAGTGGCTAAAAGGAGATACTCTGAGTTTTCAGCTAACGACCCTGCATCAGTGTGGAGTGGCATGAAACAACTCACAAATTACAGGACTCCTAACCCCAACCCTGTGGTGGACCAACAACTGGCTGACGACCTGAATGTGTTCTACTGCAGATTTGAAAGGCCCAATCTCACACCCCACACCCACTCTGACCTTCACTTCACACAAACACCAACACCTCCTGCAACCCCCCTCCTCCCCCCTCCTGCTACTTAACCTGCACTTAAGATCTGTGAAGATGATGTGAGCCGCGTCTTTCGGAAACAAAAGACAAGGAAAGCTTCAGGCCCAGATGGCGTCTCACCAGCGTGTCTTCGATCCTGTGCTAACCAGCTGGCCCCCATCTTCACACAGATCTTCAATAGATCACTGGAGCAGTGTGAAGTCCCATGCTGCTTCAAACGCTCAATCATTATTCCTGTCCCAAAGAAACCAAAAATCACAGGACTTAATGACTACAGACCTGTCGCCCTGACATCTGTGGTCATGAAATCATTTGAGAGACTGGTGTTGGCCCACCTGAAGAACATCACTGGACCCTTTCTAGATCCCCTTCAATTTGCTTATCGAGCAAACAGGTCTGTGGATGATGCAGTCAACATGGGATTGCATCATATCCTGCAACATCTGGACAGACCAGGGATATATGCAAGGATCCTTTTTGTGGACAGTTCAGCTTTCAACACCACCATCCCAGCTATAGTCCAGAATAAATTACACCAACTCTCTGTTTCCATGTCTATCTGTCAGTGGATTACCAGCTTTCTGACAGACAGGCAGCAGCTTGTGAGACAGGAGAAACTCACTTCCAGCACCTGTACAATCAGCACAGGTGCCCCCCAGGGATGTGTGCTCTGCCCACTACTCTTTTTCCTTGTACACCAATGACTGCATCACCAAGGACCCCTCTGTCAAGCTCCTGAAGTTTGCAGACGACACCACTGTCATCGGCCTCATCCGAGATGACGATGAGTCTGCATACAGAAGGGAGGTTGAACAGCTGGCTGTCTGGTGCAGTCAAAACAACCTTGAGCTGAACATGCTCAAAACGGTGGAGATGACAGTGGACTTTAGGAGGAACACCCCAACACTGACCCCCCTCACCATTCTAAACAGCACTGTGGCAGCAGTGGAGTCATTCAGGTTCCTGGGCACTACCATCTCACAGGACCTGAAGTGGGAGACACACATTAACTCCATTGTGATAAAGGCCCAGCAGAGGTTGTACTTCCTTCGCCAGCTGAGGAAGTTCAACCTGCCACAGGCACTGCTGATACAGTTCTACTCAGCGGTCATTGAGTCTGTCCTCTGCACTTCAATAACTGTCTGGTTTGGTTCAGCTACGGAATCAGACATCAGAAAACTACAAAGGACAATTTGGACTGCTGAGAGGATTATTGGTTGACCCCTATGTATGTATGTATGTATGTATGTGTGTGTCTGTGTATGTATGTACGTATGTGAATAACTATTTTTTATTTTTTATTATTATCTATGTCTTGCTGCTGTTTTTGTATTGTTTTTGTATTGTTGTACACTGGAAGCTCCTGTCACCAAGACAAAATCCTTGTATGTGTAAGCATACTTGACAATAAAACTAATTCTGATTCTGATTAGTTTGCATCCATCTCGAAGAATTGGCATGATGTTTATCATTAAAAAAAAAAAAAATGGCTCATAAAAATTGATTTTTTTTTTTTTTAAAGGGATAGTTCACCCAAAAATGAATATTCTCTCATCATTTACCCACCTTTATGACATCCCAGATATGTATGACTTTCTTTCTTCTGCTGAACACAAATTAAGATTTTTAGGAGAATATCTCAGCTCAGTGGGTCCATCAGTCATCATAAAAGTAATTCATAAGACACCAGTGGTTTAATCAATGTCTTCTGAAGCAATCCAGTTGTTTTTGGGTCAGAACAGACCAAAATGTAACTCCTTTTACACTGTACATCTGCCATTGCAGTCTCTAGGTACGATCATGATTTCAAGCTCGATTACACTTCCTAGTGCTTGAGGCATGTGTAGAGCGCTAGATGGTGCTATAGGAAGTGTAATGGAGCTTGAAATCATGATCGCCAAGAAGACTGCTGTCAAGCTGTTCTCACCTAAAACAAACTGGATACCTTCAGAAGACATTGATTAAACCACTGGAGTCTGATGGATTCATTTTATGCTGCTTTATCTGCTTTTTGGAGCTTCGAAGGCCTAATCACCATTCACTTATTTTATGGACATACAGAGTTGAAATATTCTTCTAAAAATCGTTGTTTGTGTTCTGCAGAAGAAAGTCATAAACATCTGGGATGGCATGAGGGTGAATAAATGATTTTTCATTTTTTGGTGAACTGTTCCTTTAAGTACTGCCCTGCAACTATAATACACAACTATTACAAAAGGTGGAAACATTCATTGATGCTCAAGAAGGCAACACACCATATTAGAATCCATGGGGATGTAAACTTCTAAACAGGTTGATGTGTAAATTGCTATTATTTTGTCTTGTGGGATATAGGTAAATGTTATGTAGCTTCTGAAGGGCAGTACTAAATATCTGTATAGATTCTGAAAGGGTTGTGCAAACTTATGCACTTAACATTAAGGTCTGAGGATAACAACATGCAAGTAGACAGCCACCCATTTACAGGCAGAGAGAAGTTTGGTGTGGTGTAGGTAGAACTGGAACAGTCTTCTGTCCAGGTGGACAACATCTCTTGTTTGTTCTATGTCCTCGTGAACTGGGGGCTTATGCTGCCTTCATGTACTATCAGAATTATCCTACTTCCCACTCCTGAAGTGGTAATTAGGAGTATGTCACGCTCAAGTGCTTTGTTATCAGAAAAAAAAAATGTATTAATTTATATTTCTTGAGGAACTTTTATTTTGACACCATAAAAATTATTACTCAGATTGCTAATGATAATGGAATTTTGGACAAATAAGTTATTTTTACGGTTTAAAAATTTATAACATGCATCAAATGGTTGCTGATATACATAAATGAATTTGGCTAATACGGTAAGATCTAACAATCAGCTGTATTTGGAAAAATGAATAAAACCTGTAATTCACTACAGAAACCGTACTCTCTTCCACCATGTTAAAAGTTTAGGACTCCTCCCATCTCGGAAACTCGGGTATCAAAATTATCTCTTGAGTTTCCCAGTCGTAATTATGACTTGAGGGATCGTTCATGTGCAACTTCCAAGTGGGAAACTCGTATTTACAATAATTCCGTAGCACGTGAAGGCAGCATTACAGCATTCATGAAATACAGACAATGGAAATCAAACATCAATAACTATTATTAAGAATTAATCACGATCGCATTTAACTTTTATATGCTCATGTTGGCCTCTGTGTTGAACATTAGTGCAGAAAAATCTACAGGATTTAAATTTAAACAGTATTTATTTATTTTTTTGGATTTTCTACCCTTTTCTTCCCAATTTGGAATACCCAATTCCCAATACGTTTTAAGTCCTCATGGTGGCGTAGTGACTCGCCTCAATCCGGGTGGCAGAGGACGAATCTCAGTTGCCTCCGCATCTGAGACTGTCAACCCGCACATCTTATCATGTGGCTTGTTGAGCACGTTACCACGGAGACCTAGCGCATGTGGAGGCTTCACGCTATTCTCTGCGGCATCCATGCACAACTCACCACGTGCCCCCGAAAGCGAGAACCACATTATAGTGACCACGAGGAGATTAACCCAATGCAACTCTACCCACCCTAACAACCGGGCCAATTGGTTGCTTAGGAAGCCTGGCTGGAGTCAAACTGGGAAGCTATTTAAATGTTAAGCAAAGAAAGAGATGAGAGCTGATTGGGTCCTCGAAAACACTTGAAGAAACCAACCAAATTACACCAAGCAAACCGTTTGGTTACATTTCACTTGTAAGCGAGCCTATGGGCTGAAACGGAACACCATTCGGAAACCTATCAGCTTGCTCCCAGTAGAGTTTCATGGCTGAACTTGGATAATTTATTTCCCTTTAAATCATGTTTAAAAAATGTCAAATATCTGAATGTGTTTGACGTGGACAAATCTCAAAACAGTTTGGAGCCCATAACAGCTGTCTTTAGAGTCGCCCTCTTTCAAACGAATTGCCCTTAACACATCTTAAAGGAATATTCTGTGTTAACTACAAGTTAAGCTCAATCGACAGCATTTGTGCAATAATGATTACCAAAAAGATCATTTTGATTTATACCTCCTTTTCTTTAAAAAAAAAATAATAATAAAAAAATCACTGGATCCCAGATGAAAACTGAATATAAAAAGTTATGAACCAATTATACACATAAGACTAAAATGTGATACTACATACACAAGAATAGCAAGTGATCCATCATTGACAATCAGAGAAAATGATTATTGAAATCAATATTTAATCTGCCATGTTTTTTCCTATGGCACGGAAACTCCAGTCCGCTCTGATTGGTCGAGAGGATCAGCAGCAGGAACTGTTGGGTAGTAGTCCTCTGTGGGGCTCGCATCAAGGGTGCAAAGGGAGCACATTTTAGCACACATTCTGTGTGCTAAAATGTCAAACGGGACAGCATACAGGCTCGTGGACTTCACAGGAATGCACAAATGAAGGCCATGAGACCGCAAGTCCGCATCAAGTGTGCAAATTGGGACAGGGCCACTGTTGTAAACATGAGCAATATGAATCTGGCCGTGGCTGGCCCACGTGGCATGGCTGTCGCGGACTAGCAGAAACAAGCAATCTTTTCCCACACCTAATGTGAAGAATAATGAATAGAATAATGTTTCTATTAATGTTTATAGCATTGTTGTCTGTTGAGTTGTAGCTTTATTAATTAAGACAAACTGATGTGCACAATAACCTAAACCACCAACCAAGGTCTCATTATGTGCAACTGCACTGTCTAATTTATTCAAACATAACAATTCACGCTGTAAAATATGATACTCCAGATGCATAGCAAATAACTTGTTTTCTTTTGCAATGCTGATGTAAGCTTTTGGTTGAATTAAACTTGAAAGTGAAATGAAAAGAACTTAGTCTAGACATTTTCTTTTTTGCTGCAAGAGTTTGCCTAATAAGTATTACACTGGTACGAGCGCAGAAAAACTTCAGACCACATCTAATTATTTGATGCCCTCGGGTTGCACTGCAGAAAGCAGCAGATGCTTTCTAAGAGAACCCTCAACCTGGGACACATATGGAAGATACCAAAGCCACATCTAGCAGCCTGCTGATAAAATAGTTTGGACATCTTTTAATTTGTGTCAGTTTATTTTAACAGCTGTGTTGGTCAGGCTGCCGGGCTTAATGCTGGAGAATTTAAAGGACAAATTGTATTTCTGTAATACTCTTCAGTAGGATCATAACACTGAAGCAGTCACTGAATGTGACAAAAGACAGTATTACGTGATAAAATTGTCCATGAAAACCATTTCCTACATTTTCAGGGGGGCACTAGAGCATGTCAGGGGAGGCGCAGAGAGTTGTAAAAAAAATTATTAAATAATTAATATGTATATATGTATTGAGTTTAACTATTATATTTAAAACATTATTTAAGCAGTTATGAAAATAATAGGCAAATATATATATATATATATATATATATATATATATATATATATATATATATATATAAGAAAATTTGTGAAGATTCTTTGATATTTGTCAAGCCCGCCAATAAAGCAGACATGACGTATTAGTCTTTAAGTACAATGGAGCAGTTTCTGAGACCACCAAATTCAAATCCTTCCGTTTCAGGGGTCAAACCCAAAATACGATGATACGATGAGTTTAGGATTTACATGGACAGGATCATTTGATGCACCATGACCTTTATTTGTCATTTGTTAGGAGATTTTAGCTAATGACAACATGTGACCTGCTAAACTCCGCAGACACCTTGACACCAAGCATGCTGAGGTAGGGGGAAAACCTCCAAAGAAAACTTCACGCCTTTCAAGGTCAGAAAAAGTTGTCGGGGAATTTGACAAATTAAATGTAAAGGCCACTGAAGCTTCATATCACGTTGCGCTGCGTATTGCCAAGGCGGGCAAAGCACATAACATCGGAGAGACATTGATTCTGCTGGCAGCCAAAGATATGTGTTCCTTGATAGTAGGAGAGGCAGCAGCTTCTAATCTTGATTTTATTCTACTCTCTGACAACAAAGTGGGTTGGCGCATCTCTGACATGGCACAGGATGTGAAGGAGCAAGTGTTAAGACAGCATCAGGCACAGCCCATTGTTTGCACTCCAGGTCGACAAATCCACTGATGTGGCCAGTTAACATATGTGAGGTACATGAAAAAATGGACATTCAAGAAGAGTTTCTACTCAGTAGTCCTTTGCCCGCCCGCCCACACACACACATACACACCCATCCAGGGTATCCGCGGGTCCTTAAAAAGTCTTAAAAAGTCTTAAATTTACTTGTTACAATTTAAGACCTTAAAAAGTCTTAAATATCTTAAATTACAAAAAGTCTTAAATTTCATTTGCTGAGGTATTAATTTTTGGAGCGTGAATAGAGACGCTTAAAACAGCAGAATCTGCGCGAGTCAAAATCATCTCTCTCTCTCATGCATTTAGCAGCTGACCCTTGAGTTTAGTGTGAGCGTGTGCAGGGAAGCGCATTTTTACTGAACTTACGATATTACACATGTATAAACCTTCATAAACCCGTTAATCCGAAATGCAAATGCCGTTATTTTGCATCTCTAACTTTATCGCTCCTGCTTATAGTCAACAAAGCGGTCAACGCTACAATTTGCAAGTGCGCGAGGTTGGAGCATCTTTTGACGCCTTTCAAATCGGTGCGCTTCCTTATTTTACACTACCTTTCACAATAATTGTAAAGCTAGCAGAACTACTCAGCTGCAGAGATACACCTGTTATATCTCTAATCTCCATCTCTCTAGATCTAGGGCTGCCAATGCAATTGACACTGTTCTCAAGCTCTCACGACACATGTCCCTTTTCTAACGTAGTGATAATGTCGCGGAGCAAAGAGGACACTGACAGTGCACGGACAGACAAGACAGAGCAGCCTGCATGATGCTGCGAGTTATTCAGACCAATTCAGGGGGAAAGCAGCAGCACAGCATCTCTCCCTCTCCTTCTCTTTCATAATTTAATCTGTTAACATTTTCAATACATCTTGTCAACTTTAAACGGCCATTTTAAGGTAACTGATGAGTTTTTATTTGAGATATTTCACTCAAAAATTTAAATTGTCATCACTTACCTTCATGCTGTTGCAAACCTGTATGACTTTCTTATTTCAGTGGATATCAAAAGGAGATATTAGGGAGTTTCAGTCACTATCACTTAAAAAACAAGATGCAGTGACAGTGAATGGAGACTGAGACTAAAAGTTTTTCTTAACATCTCTGTTTTTGTTCCATGGCAGAGAAAAATTCATACAGACTCAAGGGTAACCAGTGATGACAGAAATTTCATTTTTAAATGAACTGCCCTTTAACTACCTGTTAAAGTATTTCTTAAAGGTATCTGCCAAGAAAAAATATATAAATGTTCTTCAGCACATGCTAGACTTTATTCACAGCAGCGGTATCTTTGATTTTTAATGACAATGACAACAAGGCTGTGAGGGATAGATGTACAGTCTCTTCGATTAGATGTACTACAGTTTAAAGTGTTTTTGGATCGTTCTGCAGACAAAACATTGAAGAAATATCTTTTCAAGGACACTCAGTAGACAGAAAACTCCAGACAACATGAGTTGTGGAAAATCAGATGGGATATTGGAGCTTTTTACAGATTTATACCATGCATGCCATTGAAGAGATGGGAAGTCTATCCCTCACAGCTTCATTTCCATTCCCATTAAAAATCAAACATGGTGCTACTGTGAATATGGTCTATAGACCAATCCTCTTGTTTACAAAAATGTCAGCGCATGCGCAGTAAGTGGTGGCAGAAAGCCCACTGACTGTTGTGTTAGATTTGACAGATTAGATGATTAAACGAAAGTATGACACAAAACCATCATAAATACAAACATATTCTTAGCGATACAATTAGTATAATAAAATGAGTTAATAAATAACATGTAATCATGTTCGTTATAAATTTTTGCTGCAAAGTTGTGAGTTGAAATGATCTCCTCAATCCAGTCAGCTCTGTTGATGATCTTGAAGCCACAGCAGTCAACTAGAGCCCTCGAAATCATTTTTCAACAATGTAATCCAATAAATTAATTTTTTGCATATGGTTTTTGCCAACACTTCTGTGTTTGACATAAGTGGTGATGTTGCCAAAGTATTGGTCTATTGCATCACGTCTTGCTGGAAAGCAAATGACTTAAGAGAAGGGTCACAATATAAGCTACATACTTTAGGCTACATGCATTCTTAATGATTTCATTTAGAGTTTTAATGTTGTATTAACTTATTAACACATAAATGCACAATAATATATATATATATATATATATATATATATATATATATATATATATATATATACAAACATGTCCAGAGACATTCAAGTAGTCTCAGTGGTTTTGTATTTACCAGCTAATGAATTAATGTGTTTTTTTTGTTGTTGTTTTTTTTTATTGCGAAAGTGGTCTTAAATTTTTCTTTTATTTGGCTTTAAAAAGTCTTAGAAGTCTTAAATTTCATTCCTTCGAACCTGCAGATACCCTGCCCATCGTGTATGTTGTGTCACAAGGGAGGCCCACTGTCTTTGACTTTGAAAACCCCTGAAATACAACATTAATATTCCCCCTCCCCACTTGGTTATTGCCATCTCATAAAATGTCCTGGTTACTTTCGTAACCTCCGTTCCCTAATGGAGGGAACGAGACGTTGTGTTGATGTAGTGACACTAGCGGTCACTTTTGGGAGCCCCAAACACCTCTGCTTTTTTGAAAAAAGGCCAATAAGAATTGGCGAGTGGAATTTGCCTGCCACTTCCCCGGACATACGGGTATAAAAGGAGCTGGTATGCAACCATATTTTGTGCTGAGGAACCGAGACCAGGTCCCGGCCATTTCAGCAGGTAGTTCAGCATTGTGGTGAAAGGGACACAACGTCTCGTTCACTCGACGTTGTGTCGATGTAGTGACAAAAGGGTTCCCTATACAAAACGCCACAACTATCTGAACTGTGTTACGTGAACTGGCGGTGTGTGACAGGCAGACCGCTGTGTGCCTCGTAGCCAGTGCACCAGGCCATCATGTAACCTCCACCAATGCTCTTATGAGCATCGAACGGTACTTCAGGAACAAGTTGACTGCCCAACAATAGGGAGAGGCTAGCCCAGCTGAGGCCTCTTTACCTCTCTTTTCTCCCCAAAAAGAGTGGAATTTGTTAACTGACTGGGAGCCATAAGTGTCTGTGTTGGGGGGTGTCCCTCCCAAGGGGAAGACACCGCGGAGACCACACCCCGCCCTAAAAGGGGGGGGGGGGTATTTTGAGTGGAATACATCACATGGTCTTGTCGGAAGTATGTCATGTGGAGAGGTCCCATGGTAGGTCCTAACCGAAGGGGGAGGAGTTTCTACAGAGCATGGCGACCGGGGGTAGAGGGGCCTCTGACAGGGAAACGATTTTGCGGAAAATATCACATGGGGTCGCCTTCGGGGAACCAGCACATGTGGAGCACCTACCTCAGTACAGGGGCTTATTAGCACACGTACTGGGCCGGTCAGCGAGTTTCTCCGCAAACTCAACTGCCAGAGGGCTAAGGAGGAAATTCATCCAGGTATCACAGTCTGTGAACATGACTGGGAGTCAAGAGTGCACGTCTTCACCTCAAGGGAGGGGAAAGGTGCTATGCGCAAGCGGTACACCCGGCCAGCTGTCCCGGAACTTACCTGCTCGTGCCAGCCAATACACGGGACGAGACCGGCTCAACCCAGAGATTGTAAAACCTTGCAAAGGTGTTGGGTGCTGCCCAGCCCGCTGCTCTGCAGATGTCTGCCAAAGAGGCGCCACTGGCCAGGGCCCAGGAGGTCACCACACTCCTGGTAGAGTGGGCTCATAACCCCACCGGGGGTGGCACGCCCTGAGCCTGATATGCCATCACGATGGCGTCAATGACCCAGTGGGCGATCCTCTGTTTGGAGACAGCACTTCCTTTCCGCTGTCCACCAAAGCAGACAAAGAGCTGCTCTGAGCTTCTAAGGCTCTGCGTGCGATCCAAATAGATGCGTAAAGCTCACACCAGACATAGCAATGCCAAGGCTGGGTCTGCCTCCTATTGGGGCAACGCTTGCAGGTTCACCACCTGATCCCTAAAAGGGGTCGTGGGAACCTTGGGCACATAGCCCGGTCGGGGTCTCAGGATCATGTGAGAGTAATCCGGACTGAACTCCAGGCACGATTCGCTGACAGAGAACGCTTGCAGGTCCCCTACCCTTTTGATGAAAGTGAGTGCCTTAAGCTCAGCTGACTCCAAGGGCACAAAGGGAGCTCCCTGTAGACCCCAAAGGACTACAGAGAGGTCCCACGAGGGGACAAGGCATGGTCTGGAGGGATTCAACCTCCTAGCGCCTCTCAGGAACCTGATGATCAAGTCGTGCTTCCCCAAGTACTTACCATCTACTGCATCGTGACGAGCCGAAATAGCAGATACATACACCTTCAAGGTGGAGGGGGACAGCTGCCCCTCCAGCCTCTCCTGCAGGTAGGAAAGCACCAATCCCACTGCGCATCTCTGGGGGTCTTCGCATCGGGAAGAACACCACTTAGCGAACAGACTCCACATACAGGCATACAGGCGCCTTGTAGAGGGAGCCCTAGCATGAGTGATCGTGTCTACCACCACGGGTGGTCTTAGGAAAGCAAGCCGCGACCGCAACGTTGTCATGGCCATTTTCTCGCAATGAGGACATGACTCATCTATGAACAATGTTTCCACGTGGGCAGTGCCCAGACACGTAAGACAGCGATCGTGGCCGTCAGAAGCGGAGAGATAACGACCGCAACCAGGAATAACACACAAATGGAAAGGCATCTTTAAAAAGACGTTCCGTGTGTGTGCCGCTCTTTTTGTGAATGAAAATATACTCTTTTAGAATATACTCTCTTATTTTCGCTCTGCCGAAGCGCCCAGGGGCGTTCTCTGCAGAGGGGGAGAAGCCACTGAAATGCGCCGTAAATCCAGCAGTTTTGAGGTGCGTCTTTGGAGGGAATTGAATTCAGTGCACTGAATACAACCGCTCGGCTCCGAAGAGAAATCTTTTATACCCGTATGTCCGGGGAGTGGCATGCAAATTCCACTCGCCAATTGTTACTGGCCTTTTTTCAAAAAAGCAGAGGTGTTTGGGGCTCCCAAGAGTGACCCCTAGTGTCACTACATCGACACAACGTCGAGTGAGTGAAAGATAGGGAACAACAACAATTCAATAATATATCTTCAATATTGATTATAAACAGAAAATATTCTGTAAGCACACTTACACGAAAACATGAAAAAATAAACTCCTTCAACAAATCAGACAACACCACACATAAGCCATGTTCCTAATACCTCTGGTACTGCATAATGCCTTTTTGAAGGATAAATTAAATCAAGCCAGGAGGGGCCTATAAAATTACTATATAACACACAGCCTCACATAGCTTATGCTTTAAAAATGGCAGCAATGTTAAATACAGTTTGTATAAGAAGTAATTATTAAGTAATATTGCTTATTACCCCAACTGCAGGCAGTGTACAATTACCAAGCAACTAAGCTTGGCGCATTAATAAGGAATATGCAATCATAGGAGTGTGTTTATAAGCATTTTACAAAGGCTCTAAATCAGAATTGAGAGTCAGACTTATGTGTTTTATAATCAGTGTTGGGTGTAATTAATTAATTTAAAAAAAAAAACTAAAGTCAAAAATTGTGTAATATAACATTTTAAATTCTTGTAATCAGATTACAGTTACTGATTTTTAATTAAGTATATTTATTTAAGTATATTACTTATGTGTATAATAAGTAGAAAAGTAAGGCAGAAACTAGAGGTGCTGACTGTATGACTTAAATAATGAACAAGAATATAGATATTATTTTGAATTCACTGAGTGGAAAAACAAGAACTTCTTTTGTAAAAAGTGTTTTAGAAAGGAACTGAAAAGTAAAGTAAATAGTAACATTTCCTTTTTGAATATGTAATCATTAAAGTAATCTGATAAACATTTTAGAGAAGTAATTAGTCATTTGTATTAGATCACTGTTTATAATCATGACATTAAAACATAATAACATAATTTCTGCTAGAAATAGTAAGAGTAGCATGGAAGTATGCCATTCCGATCTCAGCCTGTGACAGCACAAGACTCTGTAATCTCTGTAAACGGCAAAAACGCGCATGAAAGTTGCCCACTCTCTGCCTGTCTGTCATTTTGCACATTACAATTTGCTACCATCCCGTTGGCTAACATGTCTTTGGAGGGCAGGCTTTTGGCTGGGCTTGTGGTTTAAGCTAGCAAAATTGTTACAGTTGTTTACAGCACCTTTAACAGTATTTCTTTTTTTCACATGGGAAAGTGAAGGACAGTCCTAACTGCAGGACATAAAGGGATGGGCAGGGATCACTCTCTGTAATATAGAGACACTGTATTCACTGCAAATGAGTCATTTGAACAGGGAAATAGGAAATGGTTTGTGGCCAGAGCAGTGACCTTCTTCAAATCAGAACATGTGACATATATGTTCAGGGTAAGAGCAGTGGACAGACCAATTATGGGTTAGACCATAAACTCAGACTAGTGCTGACATTTCAAAAGGGGCTGTTACAATCTTCCACACAAATTATTATGTGATGACTATCTCTCACTTGATCTTGTTTCATATTATCTCATATAAACACTACCAGTCATAAGTTTCGACACCCTTGACTGAGGTTTTGTCTGTCATTATCTTAAAGACCTTGATCTAAAGGATTATGCTAATGTGCTTGAGACTGGTTTTGTAGACAAATATAAATTGTGCCTATGTGAGTGCAAAAGTATGATTTGAGATCTGCCAAGGTTATGAGTTTGATTACAAAGAAAAAAAAAAAACTGATTTAATGTATACCTGGAATACACTGCGAGGCCCATTGGATGAAAGTGTCTACAACTTTTATTAGGGGCTAAACAAGCGCTGAAGGTGCGTAGGCACCTATTGCTTCTGTCAGTGTTCTTATTCTGCCATTTCTGGCAAGAAGTCTTTGGCAGCCCATAGAATCATTTGTAAAAAAAAAAAAAATACATTTGGCACACCAATGGAGGACAGACTGAACAGTCATGGTGACAGATTTGGAGTCTCTACCTCATACCCTCTAGCGCCCCCAACAATTCAAAGTTGCACTTACGTTTAGGCTTACAGCTTTTGAACCGGAAAACTAAATTCAATTATTTTTATTCTGATTACATGGCTCAAGCCGAGTCGAATGGACACCATGGTTACAATATACTGAAAGCTTTTTCATAGACCAAACCGTTCTTGTATAACGCAACAAAGAATTTGATGGCGAGCACCCCAAAGAGGTCATGAAGCTATATCTTGGCAACGCTTTGGCATATTGAAATGAAACTTGGTATATGTCATAGCCATCATGCCCTAAGTGTACCTGAGCACTTTCAGCACAGTGCCACCTACTGGTCAAGAAATATATTATTGATTGACTATTATTGATTATAACTTCTGAATAGTTTGGTCTAAAATAACCAGACTTCAAGAGACTGGTCTCTTTAGATTCCTTGGGGCATGCAGAATCAAATGATATCCAATGTTCCTATGTCGGTCATACTGGGTGTTGGAAATTTTGAATTTAGTTGTAAAATGCAGTATTTTACAAACGCATGTATCATTGTGAAACTTGGCATGTGTAATCGGCACCATGCCCTGAAGGTACCTGAGAAGTTAGAGGCCAGTGCCACCTGGTGGGAAAAAAATATTTTTAGAACTTTTGAATAATTTGGCATATTGTCATTAAACTTGTCTCTTTACAATCCTCACCACATCTTCAGTCAATATTAGCTAAAAGTTATTAAAAGCTTTTTGATAGACCAAACTGTTTTTGTGTAACGTTAATTTTATTGTAAGATAGCAAACGGATCTGGCAAAAAGTATGTGAGACTGTATCTTGCCAATGCATTAACGTACTGACCTGAAACTTTGCACGTGTCATTGCGACCATGCCCTGACAATGCCATATTAATTTGGTGACGGCGCCACCAACTGGTCAAAATAAGCTATTTTATTTATGTTAATACATTTATATTAAGTAATTCTAATAATGGCTTTTAAACCATCTTAGTTAAACCATATTTGGTGATAATTTTTGGCATATCAGATATTGTTGCCAATATTTGTTTTATTAACATTATTTGTCACTACATAATTCAGATACATCAATTTGTTTATTTATACAGTTTTAATGACTTTACTATGATTCTAAAATGTGGAAAATAGTAGTAATAAGGAAAGAGAAGGTGTTTCCAAAATTCTGAAATAGAAATAAATTTGTTGCAGCAGGAGAATGCAGTTTGGATGAAGATGAGTGTGTTGGATGTCCTTTGTGTGTGTTGAGTGTGTGGATGTAAGCCATGGTACTGGAGTGGCACAAGATCCTGCAGTGAGCTGTTGATCCCAGAGGCAGGTGAGAAGGAGAGAGAAACAGACAGCACACCCCTGATTCACTTCAGTGTGCAGGCTTGTGTTCCCACATGTGCATCTCATCATGTGTTGGTAAGAGAGGCGGAGAGAGTGAGCGAACTCTATGAATACCAAAACAGATCATGCAGCGTTGTCTTATCAACATAAAACATATTAGCATGAAACATCACAAAACAGACCCCATACATTAGTTATAGACTTTCCAAACATTCTAAATTGGCAATATGTGGTACCTGTCAAATTCTTTATTCACTTGATATTATGTTTATAGTAATGTGAGAAAGCCTGCTAATCAAAAGTATGAATGGAAATGAGATTAACTTATTCTTTGCAAGTACGCCACAAGGGGTGCTATAGCAGGCATTAGCATTATTTGTCTTCCTCTGTGGTCAGTTTTCTCTTTCAGGTCAACTACTGTCATTGTGGAGCAACAGTTTGAAGAGAATCTTGCAAAGCAAGCAAACATGTATATAACTAGTTACCTGAGTAATAAAATATTTGGTTTAATGGCACAGACATCTTATGATAACTCTCCTGACTAGGGTTGCTAACTTTCTACCTGCCAAATACTGTCTGGAAAGATACTGACGTAACTGTTAAAGAGGTCCACCTAGAGCTTGTTTACATAAAAACTATTTTAAAACAGCACGGACAGATGCAAAAATGCGTTCGGTGTGAACGGCCCCTAATACACTTAAAATGAAAACCGCTTCAATTCAACAACCATAAGAACCACATTTTTATCAATCTTCACTTTTAATAAACACTACTTTTTGCCAAATGAACGAAGCTGTAATCAATGGACAAAGACACAGGATTCTTACAATTCTCCACCTAATGTGTCAAAATATTTAAGATAGTTTACTGCACCAAAAGCAGCTTTAAAGAAAACACATTAAATACAAGAACATACAGGCTTCTTGGAATACAACAGAGTGCAATGTGCCGCTAAAATATTTTAGAGCTTAGCATAACTACAAAAGTATTCCATATTTTATTATAAAAATTGCATGATTTTTTTTAAAGATTATTAATTCCAGGCCTGGAAAACACAACTTTAAATTCCCTGTTATTTCCAGGTTTTCCATGATCATGGGAACCCTGAATCAGTAAAACAATCAAAACATTACAGTATTAAATTAAGATCATATGACTACATTCAGTTTCCTCAAGACCTCATATACAAATACAGTGATGTCCAAAAATAATGGCACCCTTGGTAAATATGAGCAAAGAAGGCTGTGCAATTTCCAGTTTTTGTATGCAGCCAATGAGTTTCCAATTAGCCAATACAATGCTTTGAGCATGTTTCACTAGAAACAAGAGCACGAGCCGTCAGTTGCTCATGAGATTCTCAGTGGCCATTCTGAGGAGAGATCAGGCACGAGGTGCTCGAAAGCTGCTCAGAAAAATTTGAAATGAGAGTTACGGACAGAACTGAGAGCGGTATCCCGTGAAGGGTGACAGAAGAGTACAGCATGCGCATGTGAGGGGAGAGCTGTGAGAGCATGCGCCTAGCGAATGATGCCTCACATGTCACCATTAAAACACACTTGTAACTTATTAAATATTTATATTGCATTTTATTGTCATTTGTTTCATTTAATATTTAGTCCTTTCAGATGGAAAACATTTATACATATAAATTATGCGATCCAAAGTGCATTTGAATGCGGTGAAACACTTACTTATGATGTGATACATTCAAATGAGCAGACAGAGAATTACGTTTGAAGTTTGGAGCAGAAGAAATAGAAATTGTCAGCTTTAAACTAAGCTAAAATGCTATTTCTAGCCATTTTACATTCACATGTTACCAGGCACGATCATATTTTTTTATCAAGAAAATTCACGTTGGATCATAATTTCTTTTTTCTAGTAAGACCTTTGATATTAGGGCAAAATTCTTATTCTTGATAATAATTTTTGTATTGTTTTCCTGTAAAAATATCTAAAAATCCTTAAAACAAGATCAATTTGATTTATCTTGTTTTAGAAACAACACTGCATAAGATATTTAGGTTTTTCAGAGAATGCATTTTTTACATGTGTATTTTGTCTTACTGTACTGGTAGAGTTTTTATAGTCAAAACAAGTGGAAAAATCAACCAGTGCTGAAGAAGTAATCCAGAGTATTTAGAATACATTACTGACCTTGAGTAATCTAATGGAATATGTTACAAATTACATTTTACAGCATGTATTCTGTAATCTGTAATGGAATACATTTCAAAAGTTACCCTCCCAACCCTGTCCCTACTACAACATATTTCTACAGCTGAACAGAAAACAGTGAAAAACGCTTTGCCAGATAAAACGTCCTGGCTACTTGCATAACCTCCGTTCCCTGATGGAGGGAATGAGACGTTGTGTCGATGTAATGACACTAGGGGTCACTCTTGGGAGCCCGAGACACCTCTGGTGTTTGATAAAATTTTATACAGGTATAAAAGGAGCTGGTATGCAACCACTCATTCAGGTTTTATGTTGAGGAGCTGAGACAAGGTCCGGTCATTTCAGCGGGTAGTTCAGCGTTGTGGCAGGAGGGACACAACATCTCGTTCCCTCCATCAGGGAATGGAGGTTACGCCAGTAACCAGGACGTTCCCTATCTGTCACTCACTCGACGTTGTGTTGATGTAGTGACACTACGGGTCCCTATACAAAATGCCACAACTGGCTGAACTGTGTTACGTGAACTAGCGATGTGTGACGGGCAGACCACTGTGTGCCTCGTAGCCAGCACACCAGGTCGACACGTAACCTCCCCCAACATAGTTATGAGTGTCGAACGGCCCTTTGGGGACAAGTCGACTACCCAAAAGATAGAGACAGGCTAACCCAGTTGTGGCCTCTTTTCCCCTTCTCTTTTTCCACTCCCTAAAAAAGAAGGGGGATTATCCGACTGGGCCGCCAGGTCTAGTCGGGGGGTGTCACTCCCAAGGGGAGGACACTGCAGAGACCACACCTCGCCCAAAGAGAGGGGGGATATTTAAGTGGAAAAATATGTCACATGGTCTTGCCAACCATGTGGAGAGTCTTCAAGGTAGATCCTGCCCAACGGGGGAGGAGTTACTACAAACATGGAGACTGGGGTAGAGGGGCTCTGCCCAAGGAAGATGCAGTTTGCCAACAGGGAAATGAATTAGCGGAAGATATACATCGCATGGGGTTTTACCTTACAGGAATCGCCACATGCAGAGCACAGTTAGCACATGTACTGGGCCAGCAGCGAGTCTCTCTGAAACTCGACTGCCACAGGGCTCGGAGGAAGTCAACCAGGGAACATAGTTTGTGAACACTATTGGGAATTAATGGCGCACGTCTTCAGCTCAAAAGAGGTGGAAGGTGCTATGTGCAAGCGATACACCAGGCCGGCTATCCCGGGCTTATCCGCTTGTATTGCGTGCCACTACCTGGGACGAAACCGGTTCCACCCGGAGGTTGTAGAACCTTGCAAAGGTTTTGGGTGTTGCCCAGCCTGCTGCTCTGCAAATGTCTGTTAGAGAGGCACACCTGGCCAGTCCCCAAGAGGCCGCTACACCCCTGGTAGAATGGGCTCATAGCCCTACCGGGGGCGGCATGTCCTGGGCGTGATATGCCATAGCTATGGCATCAATGAGCCAGTGGGTGATCCTCTGCTTGGAGACAGCGCTACCTTTCCGCTGTGCACCAAAGCAGACAAAGTGCTGCTCAGAGATCCTAAAGCTCTGCGTGCGATCCAAATAGATGCGTAAAGCACGCACTGGACACAGCAACAACAGGGCTGGGTCTGCCTCCTCCTGGGGCAGCGCTTGCAGGTTCACCACCTGATCCCTAAAAGGGGTGGTGGGATCCTTGGGCACATAGCCCAGTCGGGATCTCAGGATCATGTGATAGTAGCCCGGACCGAACTCCATGCACGTTTCGCTGACAGAGAACACTTGCAGGTCTCCTACCCTCTTGATGGAAGTGAGCGCAGTCAGGAGGCCAGTCTTCAAGGAGAGTGCCTTAAGCTCAGCTGACTGCAAAGGTTCAAAGGGGGCTCTCCGTAGACCCTAAAGAACTACAGAGAGGTCCCATGAGGGAACGAGGCACGGTCTGGAGGGATTCAGCCTCCTGGCACCTCTCAGGAACCTGATGATCAGGTCGTGCTTCCCTAAGCACTTACCGTTGACTGCGTCATGGTGTGCTGCTATGGCGGCAACGTACACCTTCAAGGTGGAAGGGGACAGCCTCCCTTCCAACATCTGCTGCAGGAAGGAAAGCACTGATCCGACTGTGCATCTCTGCAGCGCGTCTCTTGCAAAACTAAAATAATATCTCTTAACCTCATGCGACCCACGTCCACATGTGTGGATGTTGTATTTTGTCTTCACTATACAAAATGCATAATTTAAATGAATAAAAACCAACTGAATACTGTTCACAAGACTCTAGACTGTCATTTAAACTTCTGCTGCTAAAATCTCTAAGTTTTTCATTGAAAACTGTTTTGTTGTAAAGAGTAGAGTCTCTAGTTTCATTTGTATGATGCTTTAAAAAAACATTTAATTTTTCTCACATCAGCATGCTGATAAACATGATGCCCACATATGTGGAAACTGGTACCACATTTCCTTAAAAGTAGAAAAAGCTTGTTCGTTATTTTGAATAACTTTAACACATCTGTGGGTAATTTAGCTTTATTTTAATTTACATTTTGTTGTTTTATTTTGTTATCACTGTACAATACAATTGTATTCATTAACATTAGTTAATGCATTCCTATACAGCATATTTACTATGCATTTTCACATTGAGAATAAATGGGTCCATCCAAAAGCTGAAAAATATTGCTATCAGAGGCTTTACATGGAGTTAGGATGAAAATAAGGTGCATTTCAAACTGTTCTGAGACCAGTGAAGACAGACAGCACACTGGAGGTTAAGTCATTCACTAAATAGGGAGCAAGGGAGCATCCTATAGCTTTCTATGCAGCTAAGTGAATTCAATCCTAAAATCTGACCTAAAGTTCAGTTTCAGGCTGCAGATGATTTTTGAACCACTCAACATGTTTGGCAGACATGGGTCAATGGTAATCAGTACATAGTTTCAGAATTGTACAATGCTACATTTTATTTTAACATGGTTGGCAGTGATTGGATGATGCTGGACATTACTTTGAATCAGAATTAATTATGCTAATTCCTGATGTAATGTCTGTAAAGTCTCAAAAACATAACCAACACTCCTGGAAACATAATAAATAAACTGACGGTAAAAAAATCGGACATACATTTTTAGAAAAACTATTTGATCTAGAAAAAAATTTATATTATTTTGCTTGTATATTAGGTGCTACTAGATACAAATCAAAATGGAAAACGCTCAGCAGTTACGCTCGGGTCTCAGGTGCTTAAATGCACCTGTTGCAAGCTGCAGTTAGTTCTTTAATTATGAATAAAGAAAATCCACATCAAATCATGTATCTTTTTTCTCTAGTATGACCTTTGACATTTTGGGAAGTATGTACTGCAAAAAATAAAAATAAAAAAATAAACAATATATATATATATATATATATATATATATATATATATATATATATATATATGTGTGTGTGTGTGTGTGTGTGTATTCTGTAATCTATAGTGGAATACATTTTAAAAGTAACTCTCCCAACCCTGTTGGCATGGAAATTACACACTTCTTTAAAGTATGTACAACAGCACAGCGTGTTTGCAATGTGTTGGACAAGCATTTGTGTGTACTTGTGTAAAGTATGTTTCTGGCCTTTGTTTGCGGCATAATCTTATAACAGGCAGAATTTACAATTAAGTTGGTTACTTAAAGTTGCAGCTAATTTAAAATAAAGGCCTTGCAAACTGATCTGGCACAGAAGTGACATGTAGTTAGGGTTATACAGTATGTAGGACAGGTCCCTGATGCCACATTCCTCCATACATCTTAATGTGGTCAGCCATCAAAAACAACTCCCTGAGTGCATTGAGGCACACAGAGGCAGAGACGATGTTTGATTGGCTACTAATGTGTCTCGGGATTGGCTGCCTGAACGATGGACAAGCCTGCATAACGTTAAAAACAGAGTTGGTGATCTTTACAAGAAAATGATTTTGAAGCAATGTCATGATGATCAAAAGTCATCAGCACTTTCCAGTAGAGGAATACTGTATTTAAAAACCATGTCATATTATACTTCCCCTGTTTAAAAATTAAATAAATTATGACCTCCTTGCTTCCTTTTGCTTTAGCAGTGGCAGTGCTAGAGCTTAATGCAGTGACTGGGGATAATTGCGTGTTGCGTACACGTGTGTTGGTGTGGGCTATTTAGCATGGTTCCCAGCACACTCTTGCTCTCTTTCTTTTGACACACACACACGAACACACACATATACACTCACGAAGACCCGCGCAGATGGAGCTCCACATCACATATACATAACCCCTAGACTTAATAAATGTTTCATACTTTGATTTTTGTCTCTGCCTCTTTTATGTTGCGGGCTTTACGAGCCGGGTTGTAACATAAATTGAGGTGCTTGTCCGCGATGTCAAGTTTTCCATAACAACGAAAGATGGACCAAACAGTGAGCTTCAATGAATTTTTTTCACCGTGCTCTCCATGAGTCTTGTGAGTTCCCTATCTGTCACTCACTCGACGTTGTGTCAGTGTATTGACACTAGGGGTCGCCCTTGGGATCCCCAAACACCTCTGATCTTTGAGAAAAGGCCAATGGGAATTGGCGAGTGGAATTTGCATGCCACTCCCCTAGACATATGGGTATAAAAGGAGCTGGTTCGCAACCACTCATTCAGATTTTTTCTTCGGAGCTGAGCGGTTGTGTTCAGCGAGCTGAATCCCTCTGCCATTCCATTCACCTCTGAGAAAGCTGTTGGATTTACACCGCATACAGCGGTTTCTCCCCCTCGTGCACCGGCTGAGTGCAGAGAACGCCCCTGGTTGCTTCAACAGTCTAAAAGAGTATATATTCTTGCAGTAAAAGAGTATTTTCTACTAAAAGACTGGCACTGATGGAGAGCATCTTTTTAAAGATGCCTTTCCGTCTGTGTTTAATTCCTGGTTGCGCTTCCAACGGCCACGATTGCTGTCTCACGTGCTTGGGCAGTGCCCACATGGAGGCAGTGTTCGTGGACGGGTCATGTCCTCACTGTGAGAACATGACCATGGCAATGTTGCGGTCGCGGCTTTCCTTCGTCAGAGAGGAAGCCACCCCAGCGGCTCCCCACCTCGGTCCTTCTACCTATGGGTAAGAGGCCACGTCGGTTAGCACTGGGGGTAATTTGGGGACCCCAGTGGGAGCCGCACCGCTGGATAACCCCCCACGGACCTCCCATTCCCCAGCACGCTCATTTGCCCCGGTCGATTTCTAGGATGAGACCACCGGCTCATCTTAGGGTGAGTTCACGGTCTCATTAGGGGCTCGTGAAGAGGATGAGTTGTCGATCGCAGCATCGGAGAGAGGGCTGGTCCAGTCTGACACCGAGGACTCGACTGAGCTCCCACCTTTGGGTGCGGTCGCCCAGTCGCAGGCCGATGTGGAGCTGGCAGCCATGCTTGCCCAGGCAGCTGCGAGCATCAGGCTGGAGTGGAATCCTCCACCCCACCCTGAACACTTTCTTCCCAGAGGTGCATGAGGAGCTCACAAGGTCGTGGCGGGCACCTTTCACTGCCCGAATCCGATCTCTGAGCTCCTCCGCTCTCACTACCCTCGATGGTGGGGCTGCCAGGGGGTACTCAGCAATTCCCCAGGTGGATAAGGTGGTTACGGCACACCTGTGCAAAATGCCGCTACCTGGCGGAACCGTCCGAGACTCATGCATGCGGAGATCATGACCCTTCTGCGGAAGGACTCAATAGAGCCTGTTCCTCCAGCCAAGATGAAGAAGGGGTTCTACAGACCCTACTTCATCGTGCCCAAGAAAGGCGGTGGGTTGCAGCCAATCTTGGACCTGCAAGTATTGAACCAGGCCTTGCACAGACTCCCGTTCAAGATGCTGATGCAGAAACGCATTTTAGCGAGCATCTGGCATCAAGATTGGTTCGCACCAGTAGACCTGAAGGACGCGTACTTCCACATCTCAATTTTACCTCGGCACAGGCCCTTTCTGTGGTTCACCTTTGAGGGCCAGGCGTACCAGTACAAGGTCCTCCCCTTCGGTCTGTCCCTGTTCTTCACAAAAGTCACAGAGGCAGCCCTTGCCCCGCTAAGGGAAGTGGGCATCCGCATCCTCAACTATCTCGATGACTGGCTGATTCTAGCTTACTCTCGAGACTTGTTGTGTATGCACAGAGACCTGGTGCTCAGGCACCTCAGCCGGTTGGGGCTTCAGGTCAACTGGGAAAAGAGCAAGCTCTCCCCGGTACAGAGCATCTCTTTTCTCGGGTTGGAGTTAGACCCAGTTTCTATGATCCTGGGGCATATGGCATCCTCGGCGGTGGTCACACAACTCATGTTGATGCATATAAGACCGCTTCAGCACTGGCTTCAGACTCGAATCCCGAGATGGGCATGGCACCATGCCACACATCGCGTGGTCATCACACCGATCTGCTGCCGCTTTTTCAGCCCTTGGACGGACCTTGCATTTCTGCGGGCAGGGCTCCCCTTAGTGCAAGTGTCCAGGTGCGTCGTGGTTACAACAGATGCCTCCGAGCGTGGCTGGGGTGCCGTGTGCAGTGGGCACGCAGCCACAGGCTCCTGGACAGGTCCGCGACTGCGTTGGCATATCAACTGGCAGTGGTTGCTGGCAGTGTTGCTCGCCCTATGGAGGCTTCGGCCATTGATCCAGGGCAAGCACATGTTGGTCAGGACAGACAACATGGCGATGGTAGCGTACATAAACCTCCAAGGCGGCTTTCGCTCGCATCGCATGACAGTGATGCAGGCCGTGGAGGGTGGCGCCCCTCGGTCTGAAGCAGGTTCTTAAAGTGCCTGGATGTTTGAATCTCTATTCAGCAGGTGAATGGAGCATTGCAGGCCGGACACACACTTCCATTTTTTTTCCCTACACCCGCCTCTTACCTCTGGTCAATTGGAGTACATGACGTGCCTGGGGCAGGCCCCTGCCCGGTCTTTTTGGCCGCTATGGGCACCCGGTTCTTCCCCGCTCAGCGCGTTGGCTTCCAGGGGCTTTCCCTCATCGGATCACCCCGAACCCCCTCCTTGGGAGACTCAGACGGTCGGTCTACCTAAAAGGCTCGAGCATGGCGGCCGATGCGGGAATGGCGAGGTGGCGTTCGCCCCTCCACCGCCTCCCCTTCGTCCCCGAGAAACACACCTTTCCCGGTCACATGGCTCTAGGGCCATACCCCCAAACACTTAAGCTGGAGTATGGTCTGCTTTGCGCCCCTATGAGCGGCCGCGTTTCCACCGCCCCACAAGGCGGAGGGTGTGAGACCCGTGTGTAGGACACCAGTGCGCGATCGCCGGTCACGTAGGCTTACGTGGTTGATCCTGCCAGTAACATATGCTTGTCTCAAAGACTAAGCCATGCAGGTCTAAGTACACATGGACTGTACAGTGAAACTGCGAATGGCTCATTAAATCAGTTATGGTTCCTTTGAATGCTCCCCACGTACTGGATAACTGTGGCAATTCCAGAGATAATACATGCAAACGAGTGCTGACCCCACGGCCCCTCCGGGTGTCATGGGGGATGTGTGCATTTATCAGATCCAAAACCCATCCGAGAAGGGCCTCGCGTCTGCCCAGGCCCCTTAGGTGACTCTAGATAAACTTGGGCCGATCGTGCACCCTCCGCGGCTGCGACGACTCATTCGAATGTCTGCCCTATCAACTTTCGATGGTACTTTAGGCGCCTACCATGGTGACCATGGGTAACGGGGAATCAGGGTTCGATTCCGGAGAGGGAGCCTGAGAAATGGCTACCACATACAAGGAAGGTAGCAGGTGTGCAAATTACCCACTCCCGACTCGGGGAGGTAGTGACGAAAAATAACAATACAGGTCTCTTTCGAGGCCCTGTAATTGGAATGAGCTTATCCTAAACCCATGGGTGAGGACCCATTGGAGGGCAAGTCTGGTGCCAGCAGCCACGGTAATTCCAGCTCCAATAGCGTATATTAAAGTTGCTGCAGTTAAAAAGCTCATAGTTGGATCTCGGGCATGGGCTGGTGGTCCGCCGAAAGGCAAGTCACCGCCTGTCCCGGGCCCTGCCTCCCGGCGTCCCCCGTATGCCCTTAACTGGGTGTCCGGTATGGGGCCCGGAGCATTTACTTTGAAAAAATCAGAGTGTTCAAAGCAGGCCGAGTGATGCCTGAATACCACAGCTAGGAATAATGGAATAGGACTCCGGTTCTATTTTGTGGGTTTTCAGAATCGGGGCCATGATTAAGAGGGATGGCCAGGGGTATTCATATTGTGCCGCTAGAGGTGAAATTTTTGGACCGGTGCAAGACGGACAAGAGCATTTGCCAAAAATGTTTTCTTTAATCAAGAACGAAAGTCGGAGGTTCGAAGACGATCAGATACTGTCGTAGTTCCGACCATAAACTATGCCGACCCACGATCCAGCGGCGTTATTCCCATGACCCGCCTGGCAGCGTGGGGGAAACCACGAGTCTTTGGGTTCCAGGGGGAGTATGGTTGCAAAGCTGAAACTTAAAGGAATTGACGGAAAGGCACCACCAGGAGTGGAGCCTGCGGCTTAATTTGACTCAGCACACGGGAAATCTCACCCGGCCCGGACACGGAAAGGATTGACAGATTGATAGCTCTTTCTCGATTCTGTGGGTGGTGGTGCATGGCCGTTCTTAGATGGTGGAGCGATTTGTCTGGTTAATTCCGATAACGAACTGAGACTCCGGCATGCTAAATAGTTACACGGCCCCGTGCGGTTGGTGTTCAACTTCTTAGAGGGACAAGTGGCGTTCAGCCACGCGAGATGGAGCAATAACAGGTCTGTGATGCCCTTAGATGTCCGGGGCTGCACGCGCGCCACAATGGGTGGATCAGCGTTTGTCTACCCTGCGCCGAGAGGCGTGGGTAACCTGCTGAACCCCACTCGTGATCGGGACTGGGGATTGCAACTATTTCCCATCAACGAGGAATTCCCAGTAAGCGCGGGTCATAAGCTTGCGTTGATTAAGTCCCTGCCCTTTGTACACACCGCCCATCGCTACTACCAATTGGATGGTTTAGTGAGGTCCTCGGATTGGCCCCGCCGGGGCTCCTTGCGGGCCTTGGTGGAGCGCCGAGAAGATGATCAAATTTGACTATCTAGAGGAAGTAAAAGTCGTAACAAGGTTTCCGTAGGTGAACCTGCAGAAGGATCATTAACAAAGGCTCCGATGGTGATATGCCTCCAGAGCGGCTTTCCAAAAAAAGCAGGCCGAGGCGGGGGAGGTGGCATCCCCCCGCCCGAGGTGGACCGCGGTTTGTCCTTACCGAGTGTGGAAGGATCACCGATGAAGGCACCGATGGCGAGCATCCAAGGTCACCTGTACCCTCAGCGTGCTGCGGGCGGACGGTGCGGGTGAGGTTGAGCGACCTCCTGCGTGACCACGGCCGTGCTGTGTCGTCTCCTCCTTCGCCGCCCCCGGTGGGTACCCACCTGCCGGGACCCTCCTTCCACGGAAGGAGGCATCCCTCCGTGGGTTCAAAGACCCCGAGCCCGACTTCCCTGCGAGGAAGGGAGGCCGGGGCGCCCACCCGGGGTCCCTCCAAATCCCCCATTCTCCGTTCCATGGCAACCCCAACCTCAATACAACTCTTAGCGGTGGATCACTCGGCTCGTGCATCGATGAAGAATGCAGCTAGCTGCGAGAACTAATGTGAATTGCAGGACACATTGATCATCGATACTTTGAACGCACATTGCGGCCCCAGGTTCCTCCCGGGGCCACGCCTGTCTGAGGGTCGTTTTCCCATCGATCGGTCCATCCCCCGCCCCCGCCAAAGGCGGGGTGCTGGACTGTGGCTGGAGGCCTCACAGGCACCCCCGGGGACGCTCAGGGAGCGCGCCATGGAGGTGGTGCGGCTGGTCGGCGTGCCAAGCTTGTCTTCAGGCCAGTCCCTCGCACCCATGGGGGCAGCCGCCATCGCTTGTCTGCCTACGACCTCAGATCAGACGAGATGACCCGCTGAATTTAAGCATATTACTAAGCGGAGGAAAAGAAACTAACCAGGATTCCCCCAGTAGCGGCGAGCGAAGAGGGAAGAGCCCAGCGACTAGGGCGGGTACGGCAGGCGGTGTGCGCCTCGGTGTACGGCGGCGACTCTGGACGTGCGCCGGGCCCTTCTCGTGGATCTCCCCGGCTACGGCCCGCGCCGGGTCCCCCGTCTGCGTCCGCGCGTCCTTTGGGGCGCGCGATGCGCCGGTGGGCGGTCCCCCTGGCGCGGTGCCTCAGCCGGCACCTAGCAGCTGACTTAGAACTGGTGCGGACCAGGGAAATCCGACTGTTTAATTAAAACAAAGCATCGCGAAGGCCCGTGGCGGGTGTTGACGCGATGTGATTTCTGCCCAGTGGTCTGAATGTCAAAGTGAGGAAATTCAATTAAGCGCAGGTAAACGGCGGGAGTAACTATGACTCTCTTAACTATGACTGTTACATGGCCCGGGCGCCTCCTTGTGGCGACCGCTGGATAGGGTGGGGGAATCCGGTGATATATTCGGCATCCCACCTGAACTAAGATCCGGGCTGCCCCCATGTGGGCCAACCACCCACATGGGGAAATCTGCTGGTTACAGATATGATAAAAGATAATGGAAAACCTGGCCCCTCTGGAAGCCAGGTAAGCAGCAGCCGTGTAGCTCTGGCAAGGGCTAGTACTAGTACTCTGACAAAAAGTACGACTCAAAAGACATCAATCACCTGCAAGGACTGTGACAAATCTTTCCCTTCTCTGAGGAGCCTTGGAATGCACAGACACCACCGGCATCCCGAGGAACTGAATGAGGAGAGGATACAACAACTTACAACGAAAAGGAAAATGTGGTCAACGCTTGAGGACGAACATCTAATTAAAGTGGCTAATGAGGAATGGAGAGAGCTAATGCTGAAAAAGGATCACCTGAGGACATTACATCTAATCCTCCCTCACCGCTCCACAGACGCCATCAAGAAACGACTACAAACCCTAAAATGGACACCCCCCCTGCTGGAAGAACATCAACGCCAGTCATTCTCCTCGGAAGCAACCCCAATAAGCCCTCTGCCGGAAGTTTCGATACCTCCTAAGAAGAGTGAGAAACGAGGTGTGAGGGGAAAGATCTGGGATGAAAAGGAAGACAAAGACCTTCTGGAGTATGCCGACAATACGTGGGCAGAAGGTATGCTTAAAAAAGACCTGGCACGCAGCCTGAGCAAAAGAATAAAAGGAAGATCGGTAGAGTCTATTAGGAAAAGACTGCAAATGCTCGGCTGGAAACCTCCTGATACAACTGAGGTAACAAGGCTTGAACATCAAGCGCATACAATAACCCTGCCCACGATAAGTCAGACAACGGCTACTTTAGGCAAAGAACATGAATGGTCATGGAGAGTGATAATGTTAAACAAGGCTATGGAAATGTTGGAGGATCCGAACATAGGCAGTGATGCATTGAAGGAAATAACAAAAGGAATGTTGGAAGGGCTAATCACCATTGCTCAGGGAGCTGCAAAATTACAGGAACATGTACAACACCTCATTCCCATTAAATGGAAACCACATAAACCTAAGAAAATTCAGGACAAATTACTGACGTCTAATAAGAGAATACGCTAAAATTCAGAGGCTCTACAGATTGAAAAAGAAAGATGCTGCCCATACGATCTTGCAAGGCCATTGGAGAGAGGCTTATAGAGGTTTGGACAGGGAAATAGATGGAATGGAGGAGTACTGGGCTGAAGTATATAAATCTACAACAACAAGCACCAAAGGCAATATAACACCAGCAGCGGGGGACACTAAATAGGAATTGGTAGCCCCGATTGAAGCAGTGGAGGTCACGGAGGCTCTACGAACTATGGGACATTCAGCACCTGGTATGGATAAATTAACATCACTACAAATACTAAGATGGCACCAGCCCTCGGTGGCAGGACTATTCAACCTCTTCTTGGTAACAGAAGCTCTGCCCACAACACTATCTTGTGCAAGAGTAACATTCATACCGAAAGTAGAACACCCGTTGACCCCAGGGGATTATAGGCCAATTGCCATTCATCAGTGCTAGCCCGGGTCATCCATAAAATCTTGGCGAAAAGAATGCGTGACCACCTTACATTCTCTCCGCTCCAGTATGCATTCCTACAAAGGGATGGATGTCTGGAAGCGTCAGCCCTACTCCACGCTCTTATTAGATGTACACATGATGAAACCCGTCCGATGACTGCACTCTTCTTAGACTTAGCTAAGGCATTTGATACTGTAGCACATGCAGCGATACTATAATCAGCAGAAGGTGCTGGAATGCCACCTCCCCTTCTAAAATATCTGGCTCACCTATACAGTCACTCTGAATTACATCTTGGAGAACTGACCACGACTTGTGGGAGAGGGGTGAGGCAAGGGGACCCTATCTCACCAATTCTTTTTATCTTGACAATGGGAGACATTGTCCAAAAGGTGACAGCACAGATTGGTTTGGAGATGGGGGAACAAATAGTGGCAGCCATGGCCTACGCCGATGACCTGATTTTGCTGGCTGAAAATCCACAGCAACTACTGGAAAAACTCGACTGCCTTGGCGAGGCATTGGAAGAGGCAGGATTGTCACTAAATATTAAAAAATCTGCTGCAATGACAATCGTGAAGGATGGACGATGGAAGCATATGGTACTGCTTCCACACTCCTATATCACAAAGGACGGGTTAATACCACCAATGAATACATCAGACAAACAAAAATACCTGTGAATAGAGTTTGGATGGAAGGGAAAGATCATACCCAAACAAACTCTTGAACTAGAGAGGATGTTGAACGAAGTTACATCAGCGACGCTAAAACCATACCAGTGGCTGGAACTGTTAAAAACATTCCTGGTTCCAAAACTGACCCATGAACTGGTGATTGGATGTGCCCACAGAAACACACTTTCAAAGATGGATGGGATGATAATGAGAGCAGTGAGGAAGTGGCTCCGCCTACCTATGGATACACCCCTCGGCTTTCTCTATGCCCCTTTAAATACTGGAGCACTGGGTATCCCTCATCTTGGATCCTCAATTCCACTGCTACAGAAGACCAGATTCGAGAAACTATTATCCAACAACAACATCTTTGAAAAAGCTTTGACTGGACAGCCCTCTTTTAAGACGACATTACGCCGGATAAACATCCCCTGCAAAATAGGTCCAGAAATTGTATATAATACCAAGGAAGCGAATGAGGAATGGACACAACTGCTAAAGGCATCCATGGATGGGAGAGATTTGATGATGGCGGAGGTAGATAAGGCCAGCTTCAAATGGTTGGAGAGACCTGACAACGTCTTTCCACGTCTCCATCTACGGGGAATCCAACTTCGTGGAGGAATATTACATACAAAAGCACAGGCAGCAAGAGGAAGGGGGAAGGACACGGATGAGACAAGATGTCGTGGAGCATGTCACACTAAGGAAACTTTGAATCATATGCTACAAATATGCGACATAACACACGATGCACGATGTGCCAGGCACAACAGAGTAGTAAAGCTGATTTCAAAGCTCCTAAAAGACAAAACCGATCAGACATGGATAGAACCAGTCATACCCACCAAGACCTGTTTTATTAAACCTGACATCATGATAACCAATAACAGTCGTATTACAATAATGGATGTTTCAATCATTGCAGGATATAGGATGGAGGAGAGCTATCGTTTAAAGATCACAAAGTATGGCTCTCCAGACAACTCCACGGCAATTACAACATGGACAGACACAAAAACCCTGATAACACACATGCCAATCATCATCTCCAGTAGAGGATTGATATATGGACCATCAGGGAGGGCCCTGCGATCATTGAAACTGTCCAACCGCGATTTGTCAGATATCAGCCTCTTATCAGTCCTGGGATCACATAAATGCTATGATTTCTATAAAAGAGGAACCTAAGACATCTGATCGAGTAAAGTACCAGCATCATGACCTGCCTAGCAGCGATGTCCTTGCCAGAGCACACAGATAGCGCCGGAAAGTGGCGCCTCAAGCATCTAGTGGATTTTCCTACAAGATGATTTGATAACATATTGTAAATAGCCAAATGCCTCGTCATCTAATTAGTGATGCGCATGAATGGATGAACGAGATTCCCACTGTCCCTACTTACTATCTAGCGAAACCACAGCCAAGGGAACGGGCTTGGTGGAATCAGTGGGGAAAGAAGACCCTGTTGAGCTTGACTCTAGTCTGGCACTGTGAAGAGACATGAGGGGTGTAGAATAAGTGGGAGGCCTCGGGGTTTGCCCCGGGCTCCGCCGGTGAAATACCACTACTCTTATCGTTTCCTCACTTACCCGGTGAGGCAGGGAGGCGAGCCCCCGGCGGGCTCTCGATTTTGGCATTAAGCGCACTGGGGCCACTTGCGGTACGGGCACGACTTGAGCCGGGGACAGTGGCAGGTGGGGAGTTTGACTGGGGCGGTACACCATCTCCTTCTCTGGAGTCAGCAGCGACTCAAGTCGTTGCGGTCCACTCACATCCCGGGCTACCTCAGCGGCAGACGCGCTGTCACGGCAGGTCACGCTCAGGGGAGAGTGGAGACTCCACCCCCAGGTGGTCCAGCTGATTTGGAGTTGATCCAGTCAAGCGCAGGTAGACCTGTTCGCTTCCCATGAATCCTCCCACTGCCCGCTCTGGTACGCCCTGACCGAGGCTCCCCTCGGCACAGATGCGCTGGCACACAGCTGGGCACAGACCCTGTGCAAGTTCAGGGAGGATGAGGAGCAGGTTATCCTAGTAGCACCCTACTGGCCCACCCAGACTGGTTCTCAGACCTCACACTCCTCATGACAGCTCCTCACTGGTGAATTCCCCTGAGGAGGGATCTCCTCTCTTTGGGACAGGGTACCATCTGGCATCTGAAAAAATCAGACCTCTGGAATCTCCATGTCTGGCACTTGGACGGGACGTGGAAGTCCTAAGTGGCCTACCGCCCGTGGTGGTTGACACGATCACGCAGGCCAGGGCTCCCTATACGAGGCGCCTGTATGCCTTGAAGTGGCATCTGTTCGCTAAGTGGTGTATTTCCCGATGCGAAGACCCCCAAAGATGTACTGTTGGGTCGGTGCTTTCCTTCCTGCAGGAGAGGCTGGAGGGGTGGCTGTCCCCCTCCACCTTGAAGGAGTACGTGGCTGCTATTGTGGCGCACCATGATGCAGTTGATGGTAGGTCTCTCGGGAAGCATGACCTGATCATCAGGTTCCTTAGAGGCGTGAGGAGGCTGAATCCTCCCAGACCACACCTCATTCCCTCATGGGATCTCTCTGTGGTAAGACCATATGACGTATTTCCACATAATTGCCTCCCCATTGGGTAGGGTGTGATCTCCGTGGTGTCTTCCCCTCGGGAAAGGACACCCCCCCCGATTTCCACTCTTTTTTGGGGAGAAAAAAGAAGAGAAGAGGCCACGGCTGGGGTGGCGTGTCCCCATTTTGGGCAGTCGACTTGTCCCCGAGGTGCGGAGGACCGTACAATGCTTATAGGAGCATTGGGGGAGGTTATGTGATGGCCAAGTGCGCTGGCTACGAGGCACGCAATGGTTTGCCCATCTCGCACTGCCAGTCCACGTAACACAGTTCAACTGGTTGTGGCGTTTCATATAGGGAACCCTAGTGTCACTACATCGACACAATGTTGAGTGAGTACTTTCGATCAGGGAACGGAGGTTACACAAGTAACCATGACGTTCCCTATCTGTCACTCACTCGACGTTGTGTCGATTTAGTGACACTAGGGGTCCCAATACGAAACGCCACAACTGGCTGAACTGTGTTACATGAACTGGCGGTGTGTGGTGGGCAGACCACTGTTTGCCACGTAGCCAGCACACCAGGTCAACACGTAACCTCCCCCAACATAGTTATGAGTGTCGAACGGCCCTTTGGGGACAAGTCGACTACCCAAAAGATAGAGACAGGCTAAACCAGTCGTGGCCTCTTTTCCCCTTCTCTTTTTCCACTCCCTAAAAAAGAAGGGCGATTAGCCGACTGGGCCACCAGGTCTAGTCGGGGGGTGTCTCTCCCAAGGGGAGGACACCGCGGAGACCACACCTCGCCCAAAGAGAGGGGGGATATTTGCCCAAGGAAGACGCAGTTTACCAACAGGGAAACGAATTAGCAGAAGATATACATCGCATGGGGTTAGCCTTACAGGGAACCGCCACATGCGGAGCACTTACCCCAGAACAGGACTCTTAGTTAGCACGTGTACTGGGCTGGCAGCGAGTCTCTCCGAACACTCGACTGCCACAGGGCTTGGAGGAAGTCAACCAGGGAACAAAATTTGTGAACACTACTGGGAATTAATGTCACACATCTTCAGCTCAAAAGGAGGTGGAAGGCGCTATGTGCAAGCGATACACCCGGCCGGCTATCCAGGGCTTATCCGCTTGTATTGCATGCCACTACCTGGGATGAAACTGGTTCCACCCGGAGGTTGTAGAACCTTGCAAAGGTGTTGGGTGTTGCCCAGCCTGCTGCTCTGCAAATGTCTGTTGGAGAGGCATCCCTGGCCAGCGCCCAGGAGGCCGCTACACCCCTGGTAGAATGGGCTCGTAGCCCTACGGGGGGCGGCATGTCCTGGGCGTGATATGCCATAGTTATGGCATCAATGAGCCAGTGGGCGATCCTCTGCATGGAGACAGCACTTACTTTCCGCTGTGCACCAAAGCAGACAAAGAGCTGCTCAGAGATACTAATGCTCTGCGTGCGATCCAAACAGATGCGTAAAGCGCGCACCGGACACAGCAACGACAGGTCTGGGTCTGCCTCCTCCTGGGGCAGCGCTAGCAGGTTCACCCCCTGGTCCCTAAAAGGGGTGGTGGGAACCTTGGGCACATAGCCCGGTCGGGGTCTCAGGATCACGTGAAAGTAGCCCGGACCGAACTCCAGGCACGTTTTGCTGACAGAGAACGCTTGCAGATCTCCTACCCTCTTGATGGAAGTGAGCGCAGTCAGGAGGGCAGTCTTCAAGGAGAGTGCCTTAAGCTCGGCTGACTGCAAAGGCTCTAAGGGGGCTCTCTGTAGACCCTGAAGAACTACAGAGAGGTCCCATGAGGGAACGAGGCACGGTCTGGAGGGATTCAGCCTCCTGGCGCCTCTTAGGAACCTGATGATCAGGTCATGCTTCCCGTCGAGTGCGTCGTGGTGTGCTGCTATGGCGGCAACGTACACCTTCAAGGTGGAAGGGGACAGCCTCCCTTCCAACCTCTCCTGCAGGAAGGAAAGCACTGATCCAACTGCACATCTCTGGGGGTCTTCCCGTCAGGAAGAACACCACTTAGTGAACAGACGCCACCTAAAGGCATACAGGTGCCTCGTAGATGGGGCCCTAGCCTGAGTGATCTTGTCTACCGCCGCAGGTTCCACATCCCGTCCAGGGGCCAGACATGGAGATTCCAGAGGTCTGGACACGGGTGCCAGATAGTGCCCCATCACTGAGAAAGAAGGTCCTTCCTCAGTGGAATTCACCAGGGGGAGCTGTCGCGAGGAGCGTGAGGTCTGAGAACCACGTCTGGGTGGGCCAGTAGGGTGCTACCAGGATGACCTGCTCCTCGTCCTCCCTGACCTTGCACAGGGTCTGTTCAAGTAGGATCACTGGGGGAAACGCATATTTGCGCAGGCCAGGGGGCCAGCTGTGTGCCAGCGCGTCTATGCCAAGGGGGGCCTCGGTCAGGGCGTACCAGAGCGGGTAGTGGGAGGATTCTTGGAAGGCGAACAGGTCCACCTGTGCCCGTCCGAATTGACTGCAAATCAGCTGGACCACCTGAGGGTGGAGTCTCCACTCTCCCCTGAGGGTAACCTGCCATAACAGCATGTCCGCTGTAGTGTTGAGGTTGCCCGGGATGTAAGTGGCTCGCAGCGACTTGAAGTGCTGCCGATTTCAGAGGAGGAGATGGTGGGCGAGTTGTGACATACAACGAGAGCGCAGACTGCCTTGGCGGTTGACATATGCTACCGTTGCCATGTTGTCTGTCCGAACTAACACGTGCTTGCCCTGGATCAATGGCCGAAACCTCCGCAGGGCGAGCAGAATTGCCAACAACTCTAGGCAGTTGATG
Organism: Myxocyprinus asiaticus; assembly: GCF_019703515.2. Taxonomy (NCBI): domain Eukaryota; kingdom Metazoa; phylum Chordata; class Actinopteri; order Cypriniformes; family Catostomidae; genus Myxocyprinus; species Myxocyprinus asiaticus. The sequence continues at coordinate 7,995,798 of NC_059362.1, read as the reverse complement.
TGCTAATGCAGCCGCAGGCCAGTCCAGGAGCTGGTGGCTGTGTGCCCATTGCAAACAGCACCCCAGCCCATTTTGGAGGCGTCCATCTTGACCATGACGTGCCTCTGCCACCCGGATTGAGGCGAGTCACTACGCCACCACGACTGGGGAGAAAAGGGGAGAAAATCCCCCCAAAAATAAAAAATACTCAAATTAGAGCTGTGCTCTTTCAGCACCTGTCATATTTGACAAAGGAGAGAAGAGCTGACATCATTGGGTTGGTAGAGTCTTTCCCTTCATTATTCCCTGATGTGCCTTGTCGTACATCAGTGATAGAGCGTGACATTGATATAGGTGATGCACAGCCGATAAAACAACATGTGTATCATGTAAATACTATTATAATACTATTAATACTAGTAAATGCTATCATGTAAATAATATTAAAAGATAATTACTTTGGAAAGAAGTTGACTCTCTGTTGGCCCATGATCTCGCTGAACCTAGTTTTAGTTCTTGGATCTCTCCTTGTGTTCTTGTTAAGAAACCAGATGGCTCCTATAGATTCTGTACAGACTATCAAAAACATAATTCAGTTACCAAGCCTGACTGTTATCCATTACCTTGTGTTGATGATTGTGTCGATCGCGTTGGTACTGCTATGTATGTCAGTAAATTCGACCTCTTAAAGGGGTACAGGAAAGTACCTTTGAGTGCTCATGCTAAAGAGTTATCTGCATCTGTGACTCATGATTCTGTCCTTGAGTACAAGGTTATGCACTTTGGGGTCGGTAATGCCCCAGCCTCTTTTCAACACCTTGTTAACCAAGTGCTTTCAGGTTTGCCTGGTTGTGAGGCATACTTGGATGATGTCGTTTTGTACAGTTCCACATGGTCAGAACGTCTGGACCTTATTAGGGAACTGTTTAGTCAACTAGCTAAGGCTAATCTAACTATTAATCTCACCAAGTGTGAGTTTGGGAAAGCCACGGTGACTTATCTTGGTAAGGCCACCACCTAGGTTAGGCCAGTGAATGCAAATGTTCAGGCTATAAGAGTTTTCCCAATTCCTTTTAATCACCAGGAATTGCGTAGATCTTTGGGCATGGTAGGCTATTATCAGGCATTTTGAAATAATTTTGCTACTTTAGTTGCACTGTTAACAGATCTATTAATCCTGTTCCTGTGGTCTTCTGCATGTCAAGAAGCCAAAGCCTTGCTGGCAAATGCACCAGTGTTGACTGCTCCAAATTTTAACAGACCATTTCATCTTGCTGTTGATGCCAGTGACAATGGAGTGGGTGCTGTTCTCTTACAAGTAGGCCCGGATGAAATTGAGCATCCTTTGTGTTTTTTTTTTTTTGTTGTTTTTTTAAAGCTGAATCAGCTGCAGAGGGCATACGCTACCATAGACAAGGAGGCCCTTGCTCTAGTTTTGGCAGTCCAGCATTATGAAGTATATCTAGGATTGTCTGCCAATCCAATTGTCGTTTATACAGACCATAACCCTTTGGTTTTTAAGGATCGTATAAGAAATCACAATCAGAGGATCATGCGCTGGTGCTTAATATTCCAGCCATACAACTTTAAAATCCAATATGTTTGGGGGAAAGATAATCTTGTGGCAGATGCTTTTTCCTGAGCATAAATGGTATTAGGAATTTGGGGTGGGTGTTTTGTGTTTTTTTCCCTCTCTCTTTTCTTTGCCTCTTCTTTTCTGTTACTTAGAGCCCAGGGAGATGTTATGACCTCCTTGCTTCCTTTTGCTTTAGCAGTGGCAGTGCTAGAGCTTAAGGCAGCGACTGGGATAATTGCTTGTTGCGTACACCTGTGTGGTGGTGTGGGCTACTTAGCATGGTACCCGGCACACTCTCGCTCTCTCTCTTTTGACACGCACATGCACACACACTCACGAAGACACGCTCAAGTGGAGCTCCACATCACATGTACATAACCTCTAGACTTAATAAATGTTTCATACTTTGATTTTTGTCTCTGCCTCTTTTATGCTGCAGCCGTTACAAGCCGGGTCTTAACAAAATAAAACAGCGTAAACTAGCCTAAGTTGGTCAGGTTGTTCAGTTGCCTGGTTTTTGAGAGGTTTTGGGCACTTTTTATCTAGCCAAGCTGGTTCACAGAGATTTCTTCCCACCTTATGTTCTCACACACTGCAATGTTAAAGAGTTAACTGTGGGATAGATTTCTTAACTATTCAGAAAACAGAAAATATAATTTCTGCAAGGACCCTGTTGTGTCTGTTCAATGCAAAGTGCTGCTACAGCTTTTAGTGACATGACAGCAATTAAATGAGAAACTTCATTGTGGTATTGATTCTTTGATAAATGACTTCAAACACAGCTGTTTGGCTCTAATAAGCTGATGAAAATGAACAGCTTGCCTCTAAATTAGGATCTCACCGAGATATTGGGAAAACATTGCACATGAGTGGTTATGGTGTCCCATTTTAAATCACCGGTGGATCAGAGGTTGTCTTTTACAGGGCTAATTTTATACATTTTATTTTGTCCCGAGGTTTACTTATAATGTTAGTCATTGCTTCTTGCGGCCAAAGAAAACATTCATAATTTGTTTTTGTTTTTTTCATTACCTTTTTAGACCCTTTCTCTGGCACTTAGAATCAAATGGTATGTTTTTTGTTATTCTGCCTTTAAGACTTCTATGTAAATGGCCTTTTCCTGTGTGCAATGAGTAAAGGTGTGGTCACACTAGGCTTCGAGCATGCAAAATTTAGGATGAATTTATACTTCTGTGTCAAAACTACAGCATAGGCTACACATAGCCGTGCGGTTACAGCGATGCATTTTCTCCAAGATTATTTTAAAGGGTTAGTTCACCCAAAAAATGAAAATCGTCTCATGATTTACTTACCTTTAAGCCATCCCATGTATATGAATTTTCTTCTTCAGCAGAACCGAAGTGAAGATTTTTATAAGCATATTTCAGCTCTTTTTGTCCATACAATGCAAGTGAATAGATGCAATTAGACTGCTGGCTATTTGATGGTCCAAAAGGCAAATTTAGTTAGAATAAAAGTAATCCACTCCAGTCAATCAATAAATGTCTTCTGAAGCAAATCGATAGGTTTGTGTAAAAAATAAATAGATAATTAAAACTTTATTAACTTAAAAATCACTTCCTGCCAGCAGTCGACGCATCAGTGATGTAAGCGCAATGACGCATACACGCGAGAAGTATATATAATATTGCCTTGATTCCTTGTAAAGTCCAGGGGCCTCATTTATAAAATATCCGTAAAATCAGATTTGATCCTAAATCAAAAGTGAGGAACAAATCAGGATTTATACAGGCAGAAATTGATGTGAAAATGTTCTTATGCTTACGTCATCTGACAAGGATGCATACAAATGATTTTTGTGCTTATGATCTGGTTAATCAGTGTGCACTGACTTGACTTTTTTAGTGATGCAAATACAAAAAGTTAGACACTAACTAATTAATAAATGAGTGAGCACGTTGTATTGAAGAAAAATATTCTGATATGAGTCAGAATGTGATCATATTTAGATTGTGTATGTGTGATGTAATTGCTTTATTTTAGACATCTGTTGTAACATATTTTTTTCTTTAAAGAGCTATCTGCAAGGTTCCATAATACATTGATTTTGAGACCTATGAGATAATCAGTAGGTGAAATAAATGGTATGCAATATGTCAAGCACATTTTTGGATTGTGTAGAGATTAGGTTACAGCCCTTAAAACATTGCTAAATCAATATACAGATTGTTGAAATCTCCACAACATTCTCATATTTAAAACTGCCCAACATTTTTTCATCAATTCATCCTTTAGCCTCTTGTCTGCTGTTACTTAAATACTAAAATGCAGCGTAATCGGCCAACCGCACAAGAACATTTCATATTCAATAATGAATTAACAAAAGAATAAGTGTGCTTATCCGTTGTTGTTTTTTTGCATTCCGTCTCACCATATTAGGATAATTGTGGCCATTCTGTAGTCCAAGTTTTTAAGATGAATTGCGATTTATAAATTGGGATGCATTTAGAAAAAAATTTCGTGCGTATGGATGTTTTATAAATCTTTCGTAGGAACATTTAGGAAACTGTCCTACATTTACATTTAAGATTATTTTACGAACATCTTTATAAATGAGTCCCCAGCTGTTTGATCAAATTAGAAGTTATTCATTTCATTTATTAATTTAATGATATTTTCTTGCAGCAGGGAGCATCAAAATTGTGCCAAAATATGTATTATTATTTAAGTGATTCAAGAGCAAGCATAGAGTAAATGCCTAATTTATTTTCTCTCTGCATGGTAGACAACATGTACTGTATAATAAATCATATGTACCTATATATTTACATGTTTTGATGAACACATTTTTATGCTACAATAATGTTTTTAATCCTTTTGAATCCATGAAATACATTGCTTTTGTTTATTTATGAAATGTATAATTATTTCAGAAATGAAGGCATTTTCTGTTAATACAGTAGCATTTTTGCTCTGTACTCACAGAACGACACAGACAAACCACCACAGAACTATCAGTGCAAATATGCACAGCGTTCAACCCAGATGTATAAACCAGCCTTTACTCTGGATACTGGAACAACGCAGCTTTAAAGTTAACATTTATTGTATTGAACCAAGATGTCAAGTGACATTTAGATTCTCTACTGATCATATGTCTTTTTGCTATATGAATTCACATGTCAGAGTTCAGCAAACTTGAAGGTTTGGCACAAGGTTTGACAAACTTTTCTACATTTTACTCTGATCATAATCTATCATAATATGAATCTCTCGGGCCAAGAGCTTTATTTAATGTTCACATCAACCATCAGAATGGGGGAAAAATATGATTTCGACCGTGGCATGATTTTTACGTGCAAGACAGGCTGGTTTTTAGTTAGTATTTCTGTAACTGCTGATCTCCTCGGATTTTCACGCACAACAGTCTCTGAAGTTAAATCAGAATGGTGCCAAAAAACAGAACATCCAGTGAGTGGTAGTTCTGTGGATGGAAACACCTTGTTGATGAGAGAGGTTAACAGAGAATGGCCAGACTGGTTCGAGGTGACAGAAAAGATATGATAACTCAGATAACCCCTCTGTACAATTGTAGTGAGCAGAATAGCATCTCAGAATGCACTACACGTTGAACTTTGAGGCAGATGAGCTACAACAGCAAAAGACCAAGTCGGGTTCCACTTCTGCCAGCCAAGAACAGAAAGCTGAAGCTCAGGCTAACCAAAACTGGACAGTTAAAGACTAGAAAATCATAGCCTGGTCTGAAGAATCTTGATTTCTGCTGAGGTACACAGATGGTAGGCCGACTGCAGCCTCAGCTTTCTGTTCTTACTTACAACATATTTACCATATATGTACCAGGAAAGTACACATACTGTAAAATAAAGTGCTACTGAATTTTCAGTGAATATAACTTAAAAAGTGAGTTCAGAATGACCATTTTATTACACCTTTCAGCACTCAAACAGTGGAAGGTTAAGTCTATGAAGGGAATAGGGCATAGGGATGATCACTTCTGAATGGAACACACATTTGTGGTGTATATGTTATTGGGCAGCCAAAGCAGTGCAAACCTCTTTTATAATAATACAGACATTCATTTTACTCTCCCAAAGAGATGTGCTAAGGTGCAGTAACACACACTGGCTGCAGGCCACCACAACGCAATAATGTCTCCACGAATGCGAGACGCTAGAGAATTTCGAGCACTTCAGTACAGGACAGGGGTCCTCCTTATGAGTCTCACTGTCTGACCCTTTTATGCTTCAATACGTGATACAAAGCGTTCAATACAGGACGTTTCGCTGCCCGTTAAATTACAGGACAGCCGTATGGGACATCGTAATTTTGGCCAAAATACGTGGCATCCCGGCTAAAATGGGACAGTTGTAAACCCTAGCTGCAACAAACATTGCATATGCCACCCTCTCCTTTTTAAGCTATTGTCTGTGAAGAATGTATTTGGATACTGCCCTCATGAAAAACATCCATCGCTAAACACTCACACATGGAGATCATAAACAAGTTTGCATCTTTACAATGACAACTAGTGTGGGCATGCTAACAAAAGCGAATGAAGTCTGATCAGAAAAAAAATATGATCTGGCCACATATAACCTCTAGTTTGAACAGTCAATCTAAAAGATTTGAGAAAAAAAATCTGGTTTTTCCTGCAGTGTGAACAAAGCCAAAGTGTCCTAACCGCTTAAAAAAAAACTGCTTGTTATTATTGATTTAATGATAAAGTGATGCATAAGTTTTTTGTACGCATGCTCAGGGATTGTTGTACACATATAGGACAGTTAAGGATCATCGACTGTACAGACCAGTATCTGATATTGTCTACATTTAAAATGTCACGTGAACAACCTTACAAAAAAAAAAAATCAGATTTGTGGTTCACAGACATAGAAGTGGGGCAAATCTGCGTTGATGGTTGGCCTGACATTTCTGGTGCTGGGAATCTTGTTGAAGAGCCATCCAAACCTTCATCCAGGTATGTCTGCAGTGTTAGACAAACCTTTGTGCTGAAGGAATCCCAACTTCAAGCTCCTGGTCCTGGAATAGCAGGGGCTTGTGCCCCAACTGGCACTCAAAAGGGGACATACTTTCCTACTTCCTTGGTCTTTTTTGGGTCCATTTGGAAATTGCCCTGGGAAATAATAAAGCCTAGGAATGACACCTTAGATGAATGGAACTCACATTTCTCTGGTTTTACATATAGATGGTTCTTTAAAAGACATTTGATGACCTGCTTGACATGATGAACATTCTCATGATGGTTCTTTGAGAACACCAAGATGTCATTGAGGTAAACAAAGATTTATTGGTTTAACATCAGGAAAGACATCAATGATAAGGGCATGGAAAACAGCAGGGCCATTGGTCAATCTGAAGGGCATTACCAGATACTCATATTGGTCAGAAGGGGTGTTAACATATAACTAATAAGAACCATTATACTCTCCCCCTGATATTCACTGCTTTTGATCTTCTTCAGGAAGCTAAAATTTTTTACCAAGCTGGATCTCTGTAATGCCTACCACCTTGTTTGCATCCAAGATAGAGATGAATGGAAGACTATCTTACTTACAGAATCCCCACTCGGGAGATGATTCTGAAGAGTGCCTCCAGAACAGTACTTGCTGAAATGTTGCATTGAGGCACTGCTTCTGGATATCACATTGTGTAGTCCACCAGAACCAACACAAAGCATTGTCCGCATGATGTCCACTCTAATGGCCTGATGAGGTCCATACCAATTCTTTCGAAGGGGACCTCAATCAAAGAAAGTGGGTGCAAAGGTGCTCTTGGTGTGGCCGGTAGATTCACCAGCTGACATTCAGGGCATACCGCACACCACCTGCGAACATCTCCGTGAATGCCCAGCCAATAGAAATGGGTCATTAGACGGTTTGGTGTTTTTAATCGCCCTAAGTGACCCACCATCGGATTATGATGAGCCGTCTGGAATAACATTTCAGTATCAAAAACTGGGTTGCATCTTTTATTGTCTGAATGCCCTGCATCACTCAATATAAACGATCATTTATATTAGAATAAGGATATGCGAGTGCAATGTATGGCAGGAGGCGTTGACCATCAATCATTTTCACTTTATCAAAGGCATGCCTAAGGGTCTTGTCTCACATCTGCTCCAGAGGGAAATCCCCAGCAGGGAACCCTCTAAGGGCTGAGGAAGCCGGGACTTCCCCCTCCCTTGCGTCATCCTGACGCAGAGCTGATGCAGACAGCCCCAGCTCCACCTCCCCAGCCAGCAAACTGCAAACCACACATTGAAACACTTTGGTGCAGGACCCATCTGCACATAATCTCCCCAATAATGACTGAAATGCCGGCCAATTCGTACCCACAATCAGCGAATGGGTGAGACGAGGACTAACCGCCATCTCTGCTCTATATTTTTGCCCCTGAAATTGAACAGCCATGAATATTCGTGAATGTCCCCATGCACACACCTTACCTTCACCCTATGTGCTGTACCCATAGCCTCCTGTTGAACCAAGCATTGGTTAATTGAGGTCTGATTACAACCCAAATCCACCAAGACTCGTTATGTACCCCCTAGAATACTCACAGGTATCTGGTACATCCCTGCTTGGTCGGGTGCTGTATGCAGCATGTCGGGGACCCGGACCGAAACCCCCACATCCATCGCAGAACACTGGTCCTGGAAGTGGCCGGGCTCCCCTTAGCGCCAGCACACCGCACCTGCGGCCACAGATTCTCCAACCTGGCAGGAAAGGGAAGGAGATTCAGAAGGTGGGATAGAGATACCCAGAACCCCCCGGGCCCGCAGAGCGGGTTTTGGGGGAATAAACCCCCATCTCTGGGGAGCAGGGACGGGAACAGGGCGAGATATGGAAGGGGAAGAGAAAGCAGGAGAGAGAGAGAGAAAAAGCTTGGCCGTCTCCCGAATATGCCGTCAAGTGGTCCTCAGCCAGGCAGACTGCATGGGTGAAGGCAAATGGGCATGCTGACGATGATGATCTGGGTTCCGGCCAACCCGCTATAAGATGCCCCGCTTCAGATCTGGGTACTCCAGCAGGTTAGCCACCGGCAGTTGTTGGGCCATGAGCTGAGCCTCCCCTGTCAAAAGCGGCAGCAGGCGGACTGCCCATTGCGTCTGGGGCCAGCCCGACCCCGCAGCGGCCTGCTCAAACAGCTCAATAAAAGGCTTCGGGGTCATCCTGGGACCCATCTTGGCCAGGTTGATCTGAGATAGGGGTCACACGGCTGGTGTTGCTGCTGGAGCACCATGTGGCAGCAAGCTCTGGAACACCCGCCGGTCCTCTGCCTGGGCTTGCAGGAGTGCCTCGAAACGATGCTCCTGTTCTGATCGAAGCTTCAGGAGGGCCTGGTGGATGCCAGCAAGGGTTCTAATGATGTCCGCCAACGGCGAGGACTCCATGATGATGTATCTCCCTCAATCCCGTGTTACGGCACCAGTGTAATGAGATTCAAGGATTGAGGAAGCGGAAGATGGCGATTCCAACTCAGGAATGTCACTTTTTATTAACAACAAAAATGTTTGCTTAAATGCACAATGGTGTAGCTTCAGATAAATAACTCAAAGTTGAAAAATGGCAGCAGCCAACACACATGCAGCTTCTCAGCTGGGCTCTCTCTCTTGACTGCCACTGTCTCTTCTCCTTAAAAGCCCCAATCACTCCTCACTGAAACACAAGCCATGACACACCTCTGCCTCCAAATTGTATTATGACTTTTTTGAGAGGAAAGGCTTTTGGCTATTGTATGGCATAATTGCAAATGACCTAAATATGCCGCTTCCCTGTCCTAATCCTCTCCAAATGCCCTACCACATCCATGGTTATCCGTGAAAATGGCACATCAATGATGGGAAGGCTAACCAAGGGTGCCCTGTCTCCCTTCTTAATAGGTGCAGTATTCTGACATTCTGGACAAGACTTACAAAATTTCACATCCATATACTGCCTTGGCCCATAAATATGACTGTCAACCCTGCCAAGTGTCTTCTGCTGACCTAAATTACCTGCCCAAGGGGTGGAGTGGCCTAACTTCTACACCATGGGCCTAAGGGAAGCAGGGACTACCAACTGCTCCCCAGTACTTCCCTGGGGTACAACTTCTAATCCTTCAGTACAAATTATTCCTTGTCTGCAACAACACTTACAGGACCTCTACTACCAACAGTGGTTTCAGATTAACATCCTGCCTCTGCAGTTCTGCTATGTTGTGTGGTATATCCTCTAAACTGTAAACACCAGGTTTGGGAAGATTTTTAACAACAGTTGTGCCACTGACGTTTTGCTGTTCTTCTCATTTTTTTCTTTAGAAGTTTCAAAAAAGGTAATTGGTCTAGGAGGGCCCTTGACTCCAGTAGCAAGTGAGCTAGCACAGGGATGTCTCTACCCAAAATATCAGCATAGGGAGCCTCATTAACATTTGCATTTCCAGGTCAACAGTGGGATACTCCCTTTCATCCCCATGAATGCACCATACCCTCAAGCTGCCCTTACAAAACATGTGTACGTCACTCAAACATTCTTGCCTGAAGAGGGTTTGACTGGAGTCTAAATCCACTAATGCCCTGGCCTGAACAATCTGCCTCTTTATTTTCACTGCAATGACAATGTTGTGCTTTTCCACACTCTGAGCGTGTGATGGTCTGGGGACATAGCAAAGATGTGTGCTGCTGGTTGCCTGTAATGAACATTCTGCTTTCATGTGCCCCTACTGGCCATACCTATGGCATACAAATGGGGGTCTGTCTCTGTGTTATTTTTCTGAAGTTTGTTGCCTTTTGGTGTTATTTTAAGGTTTGAGTTGTGGAGTATGTGTGCCATGGCTCTTTGGTGTGTTGTAAGCTTGACCACTACCATAACCAAATCCAGACTTACTTATACTGCTGATCTTGCCTTGCATCTGCCCCAACTGGTAGGAGAAGTGCAGTGCATTGATGAAGGTCTCAGCTAGCTTTGCTACTTGATTAGGTTGTCAAGTAATGTTCAATATCCTCATCCTCTTGGATCGACAACATTTTTGGGCATTGCCAGCCCATGTACTGTATAGGGGTCTTTGCCATTGTACTGTAGAAGCTGCCTGCCCAGGTGCTATATCCTGTGTAACATGCATACCCTGGATGAGTGGTGGCATGGTGGGTGCTGCAGCAGATGGTGGGGAGAAGGCCTGAGCTGTCACAGGCTATGATGTAAATGCAATACTAAACAAATGCTAGGTAGAAATGAAAAACACTCAAAATAGACAATAAGCAGGTAATAATGATATTGCCTTAAAAGCAGAAACAGATTGAGGTTATTTACTTATATAACAGCATTTTAAATAAAATAGCTCAAAAATGGTTTGCCAGGACCCTTTAAATGCGCACGCCCCCAGGGGAACATGCAGCCCACCCAGAAGCAGGTGTGAATGAGAGACCCATGGAGACAAGGCAATCAATGAAGGATAATACTAACAGAAAACTGTATAGATGAGAAGTGACAATAAATGACAAAGTGCATAAAGATGGGGTAATGTCATTATTTCCCTATAATGAATGAAAACCGGGGAGTAGTAATGGAGCGCGTTGTGCACCTATTGTCCATATGTGAAGATTATAAACTGTATTGCGCTGGTGTGCTCTGAGTATTGCGCTGGTGGGCTCTGACCTAAAGACCACGTCAGCATTTCATAATCACAAGTACATAATTGGACATTATGTAATTTAGAATGCAGCTCTTGAGTTAGAAGTAGGGTGTGTCCAGCAAGGTGGTGGGTTGGACATAGGACAGGCCCTGTATTTCTTAAGATCCAATCTTAAGATATAAAAATATCTAAGAAAAAGTAGCTATTGTCAAGCAACTTGCTTTTAATCATCATTACTTATGTTATTCACTTGTCTTAAAGGGATAGTTCACCTAAAAATTATAATTTACCTATTATCCTATTATCCTCATGCCATTCCAGAGGTGAATTACTTTCTTTCTTCAGCAGAACACACAGATTTTAAGAAGAAAATCTTAGCTCTGTATGTCCTTACAATGCAAGTGAATGGTAGCCAGAAATTTGTAGCTCCAAAAAATACGCATAAAGGAAACATAAAAGAAATCCATACGACTCAAGCGGTTAAATTCATGTCTTCAGAAGCGATATGATAGTTGTAGGTGCAGGGTTATTATCATTTTGAAAATGTCACTAGTTTTTATTTTTATTTCGTTTTGTGTTTGTTTTCAATTTTAGTTTAGATTTAGTTCGATTAATTGGTAATGCAACTGAATGTCATGGTTTCCTACCTAAATATTTCCTCACTTTTCAGATCGCTCAGAAATTGCTGCCATTATCAAGCCACTCACTGGGAAGGCATTAGCCTGGGCCACCGCAATATGGAAACAACAAGGTCAGTTCAGCTATCAGCTGTTTACTCAAGAAATGCAGAAAAGTTTTAATCATCCAGTTAGTGGCCGGGAAGCAGCTCATCATCTCCTAAAGCTTCGACAAGGTAATCTCAGTGCAGCAGATTATGCCATCAAATTTAGAACCCTTGCTGCAGAAAGTCAAGGGATCTTTGATGCTCTCATAACCGCTTATTAGCATGACTTATTTGAAATGATCAAGTATGAACTGGCTGTCAGAGAAAGGGTCAGATCTGGGAATGTTCTTTTATAGATCTGTCCATTCACATTGATAACAGGCTGCGAGAAAGGCGACGGGAACAGCACTCCACCTATCAAGTTAACGATGACATTCAACATAAACCCAATTCCCAACAAAGTCAAGGGATTTCATTAGCTGCCATGGTGAAGTGACATCTACAGAGAGCCCATGCAGTTAGGACATGCTCCACTATCTAGGGAGGAACGTGAAAAATGGTATCAACTTCGTCTATGTCTCTATTGTGGAACAGCTGGACATCAGCAATCAACATGTCCTGTTCATCAGTTTGAACCCCCTAATAGTTCCTCAGTTCCAGACACCATCCTACCCAACTCATGTGTTATAGCCCCAATTAAATGGGAGATAATGGATGGGTTACAAGGTGCACTCTGCCTGATCCCAGTCTACCTGACACTCCCCCAGAAAAAAACATATGTTCCAGCTAGTATTCGTCCACAACTGAGGAGTGGGTTCATACATCTCTTTGTTCTGGACATCCAGGAATCACACAGACCCTAAAATGATTGTCCCAAAAGTGGCCTGATGGTGGCTTTCCATCAATGATGATGTGAATGATTTTGTATTTTCATGTCCCGTCTGTGCACAGTCCAAACACTCACCCTGCCTATTCCTCACTGACCTTGGTCTCACACAGCTATAGACCTTCTCACTGACCTACCCCCATTTTATATTCACACAACAATGTAGTTAGTATTGACCAATTCGCCAAGACGTGGTGTCTTGTTCCTCTCTTCAAGTTACCTACTGCAATGGAAATGGCGGGATGCTTGTTTCAGAATCAGAATCAGCTTTATTGCCAAGGATGCTTACACATACAAGGAATTTGTCTTGGTGACAGGAGCTTCCAGTGTACAACAATACAAAAAAAGCAGCAAGACATAGATAATAATAATAAAAAAAAATAATTATACACATACGTACATACACACACACATACATACATACATACACACATACACATACGTAGTGCAAATCTAATACAAATCTGTTATCTGATATGTACAGTGCAAATACAATCTTTTTTTTTCAGAAGAATGAAATGGCAAAAGAGGTTGGATGTGTTAGATAAATATAAAAAAAGACTAAACTGTATATTGCAAATAGTTGTTACTCAGTGGGGCAATTTAACTGTTCATGAGATGGATGCCTGACGTTTCTGGTGCTCAGAGCTCTGAAGTGTCGGCCAGAAGGCAACAGTTCAAAAAGGTAATGGGCAGGGTGAGTGGGGTCCAGAGTGATTTTTCCAGCCTTTTTCCTCACTCTTGAAGTGTATAGTTCTTGAAGGGGGAGCAGGGGCAACCAATAATCCTCTCAGCAGTCCGAACTGTTCTTTGTAGTCTTCTGATGTCTGATTTCATAGCTGAACCAAACCAGACAGATATTGAAGTGCAGAGGACAGACTCAATGACTGCTGAGTAGCACTGTATCAGCAGCGCCTGTGGCAGGTTGAACTTCCTCAGCTGGCGAAGGAAGTACAACCTCTGCTGGGCCTTTTTCACAATGGAGTCAATGTGTGTCTCCCACTTCAGGTCCTGTGAGATGGTAGTGCCCAGGAACCTGAATGACTCCACTGCTGCCACAGTGCTGTTTAGAATGGTGAGGGGGGTCAGTATTGGGGTGTTCCCCCTAAAGTCCACAATCATCTCCACAGTTTTGAGCGTGTTCAGCTCAAGGTTGTTTTGACTGCACCAGACAGCCAGCTGTTCATCCTCCCTTCTGTATGCAGACTCATCGTCATCTTGGATGAGGCCAGTGACAGTGGTGTCGTCTGCAAACTTCAGGAGCTTGACAGAGGGGTCCTTGACGATGCAGTCATTGGTGTAGAGGGAGAAGAGTAGTGGGGAGAGCACACATCCCTGGGGGGCACCAGTGCTGATTGTACAGGTGCTGGAAGTGAGTTTCCCCGTCTCACAAGCTGCTGCCTGTCCGTCAGAAAGCTGGTAATCCACTGACAGATAAACATGGGAACAGAGAGTTGGTGTAATTTATTCTGGAGTATAGCTGGGATGATGGTGTTGAAAGCCGAACTGGTCCACAAAAAGGATACTTGCATATGTTCCTGCTCTGTCCAGATGTTGCAGGATATGATGCAATCCCATGTTGACTGCATCATCCACAGACCTGTTTGCTCGATAAGCAAATTGAAGGGGATCTAGAAAGGGTCCAGTGATGTTCTTCAGGTGGGCCAACACCAGTCTCTCAAATGATTTCATGACCACAGATGTCAGGGCGACAGGTCTGTAGTCATTAAGTCCTGTGATTTTTGGTTTCTTTGGGACAGGAATAATGATTGAGCATTTGAAGCAACATGGAACTTCACATTGCTCCAGTGATCTGTTGAAGATCTGTTTGAAGATGGGGGCCAGCTGGTTAGCACAGGATCGAAGACACGCTGGTGAGACGGCATCTGGGCCTGAAGCTTTCCTCGTCTTTTTTTTCCGAAAGTCCCGGCTCACATCAACTTCACAGATCTTAAGTGCATGTTGAGTAGCAGGAGGGGGGAGGAGGGGGGTTGCAGGAGGTGTTGGTGTTTGTGTTCAGCTTCTCAGAGTATCTTCTTTTAGCCACTCTGATTTCCTTGTTCAGTGTGTTCCTGGCCTGATTGTACAACACTTTATCCCCACCCCTGTAAGCATCCTCTTTTGCCTGATGAAGCTGCCTGAGCTCTGCTGTAAACCATGGTTTGTTGTTGTTGAACTTTAAATAAGTCCTAGTAGGAATGCACATATCCTCACAAAAAATTATATATGATGTAACAGTATCTGTGAGCTCGTCCAGATTGGTGTCTGCAGCCTCAAAAACACTCCATAACGTGCAATTGAAGCAGGATTGTAGTTCCCGCTCTGCTTCATTGGTCCATCTCTTTACAGTCCTTACTACTGACTTGGTTGATTTTAATTTCTGCTTGTAGGTTGGAAGAAGATGAACAAGACAGTGATCAGAGAGTCCCAAAGCTGCTCTAGGAACAGAGCGATATGCATCCTTTATTGTTGTGTAGCAATGATCCAGTATGTTCCTGTCTCTGGTGGGGCATGTAATGTGCTGTTTGTATTTGGGCAGTTCACATGTGAGATTTGCTTTGTTAAAATCAAGATGGCATCGTTTGAACATGTGTTTAGAATATATTGTATTCCATATATGGAATATATAGATATTGTTTCTGACAGGGGGCTGCGGTTCATATCAAGAGTCTGGAACAGACTTTGTGTCAATGTCAGTCTATCCTCAGGTTACCACCCTGAATCTAATGGACACTCAGAGACACTTATTCAAGAAGTGGGGCGCTACCTAAGACAATATTGTTCCAATAATAAATCTGACTGGAGTAGATACCTTCCCTGGGCTGAGTTTGCACAATTAACACAATTTCAATGTGTTCTTGGCTACCAACCACCAATGTTTCCATGAGAGACGGAGATTAGCATTATCCCAACCTTAGATGAGTGGTTCAGAAGGAGTGAGCAGGTATGGGAGACAGCTCATTTCCAACTTCAGCGAGCCATTTGAACCCAAAAGAGATTTGCAGACTGTCATCGTCATCCAGCACAGATAGGACAGCGAGTCTGGTTATCAACCAGAGACATCAAACTCTTTCTACCCTCCAAGAAACTCAGCCCCAAGTACATAGGTCCTTTTAAGATTTTACAACATATTAACCCTATCATATATCATCTGCATTTGCCTTTCAGATTCCAGATTTTCTCCACATTCCACATCAACCTGCTAAAACCTGTCTGCTACAGTTCCATGCTCCAACCCTCTGCCACAGCTGAATCCCGTCCCCCAATTGATCTGGATGGTGAAACAGCATATATGCTATGGGCCCATTTAGAATCCAGACGGTGGGGACGGCAGCTACAGTATCTCATGGATTGGGAAGGATATGGCCTGGAGGAACAATCATGGGTCCCAGATCATGACATCTTGGATCCTTCCCTCATCGAGGAATTCCATTGAAGTTCCATTCCAAGCAGTATGGCTGGTGGCATTGTCATGCTGGAGGGTCATGTCAGGATGAGCCTGCAGGAAGGGTACCGCATGAGTCACATACAGTCTTCCCTGTAACGCACAGCATTGAGATTGCCTGCAATTACAACAAGCTCAGTCCGATGATGCTGTGACACACTGCCCCAAACCATGACATACCTTCCACCTCCAAATCGATCCCGCTCCAGAGTACAGGCCTTGGTGTAACGCTCATTCCCTCGACAATAAACGTGAGTCTGACCATCACTCCTGGTGAGACAAAACCACGACTCGTCAATGAAGAGCACTTCTTGCCAGTCCTGTCTGGTCCAGCGAAGGTGGGTTTGTGCCCATAGGCGATGTTGTTACCGGTGATGTCTGGTAAGGACCTGCTTTACAACAGGCCTACAAGCCCTCAGTCCAGCCTCTCTCAGCCTATTGCGGACAGTCTGAGCGCTGATGGAGGGATTGTGCATTCCTGGTGTAACTCGAGCAGTTGTTGTTGCCATCCTGTACCTGTCCCGCAGGTGTGATATTCGGATGTACCGATCCTGTGCAGGTGTTGTTACATATGGTCTGCCACTGCGAGGATGATCAGCTGTCCTTCCTGTCTCCCTGTAGCACTGTCTTAGGCTTCACACAGTACGGACATTGCAATTTCCTCATGCCTCCATGCAGCATCCCTAAGGCACATTCATGCAGATGAGCAGGGACCCTGGGCATCTTACTTTTGGTGTTTTCCAGAGTCAGTAGAAAGGTCTCTTTAGTGTCCTAAGTTTTTATAACTGTGACCTTAATTGCCTACCATCTGTAAGCTGTTAGTGTCTTAACGACCGTTCCACAGGGGCATGTTCATTAACTGTTTATGGTTCATTGAACAAGCATGGAAAACATTGTTTAAACCCTTTACAATAAATATCTGTAAACTTATTTGGATTTTTACAAAAATATCTTTAAAATACAGTGTTCTTTGTTGAGATAAATTAACAAATTATGAGAACAAAACAGTTCTTATTTGTCAGCAAATTAAAAACAATTATTTAAGAATTGAAGGATCAGCTAAATGCATTGTAAAGTTCAGATTCTAAGTTTTAAAATGACACTATGTTAAGATCAAGCAAGTAGTTTTTTACATTTTTATTTGTATTTTTTTCTGCAGGGAGTGCCACCCTCTAGCCCGGTATAAGCTCAGTCCTTCAGGCAATATTTTGTTTTTTTAAATATGTTCAAAAAGAAGTACAAAACTTGTCATAATTACTAAAAAAGAAATTGACAAAAAGATCCAATGCATTTTTTGGGGGATAATATGCAATATGAGAGATTTATTAACAATCTTAGTGGGCTAGACATTTTTGATCAGGAACACAAAAGGTGTTAGCACAAACAAACACAACACAAGGGTTAAACCACTGGAAACTTATGGATTAATTTTATGCTGACTTTATCACCTGAGCTGACTTTTGGGACTGAAATATTACTTCAAAAAGGGGATTTTCTGTCAAAGCGGTCTACCAGCCTCCTACTGCTGGCAGTTTACATTCCTGAAATGGGACAACACAGCTGCCTTCACACAGATGGATGAGAAAGCAAATGCCTCCTTTCAGCTCAAACTCAACTTGCTATACAGACTGCCACAGACTTCTTCAAAAGATTGCAGTTCTTGAAACAAAGTTAATTGCAGTTCTGCATTACCATGGACCCCCTCATCCCACAGCCTGTGAGTCCTGGGAATCTAGTGTTCCTCAACAGGCTATTCTGAGTCTTGACAAACCAGCAGTACAGGTGCCAAAAGTAACTTATGAAAATACGAGCACAAACCAATGACATAAACAGGGAGCTAGACCCAAGGGTGCCCGAAAAATCAGAGTGTCATGAGTATCAGATATTGCAGCATTAGCATCTTCCACTCCAGATATGGCTATGACCAGACTAGCCAATACTGGTATTCTTCCACCCCTGATATGTCTTAAAAATATATTTAAACCATTAACAAATGTGGATGAAGAAACCCAAAGT
Source organism: Myxocyprinus asiaticus (assembly GCF_019703515.2). Lineage (NCBI taxonomy): Eukaryota > Metazoa > Chordata > Actinopteri > Cypriniformes > Catostomidae > Myxocyprinus > Myxocyprinus asiaticus. The sequence goes on along the minus strand of NC_059362.1, from coordinate 7,977,623 downwards.
GTGATCGGACATAGATCACATCAGTCAGCAGCTAACATTGAAGCTAGCAGGTGCTCATGGTTGAAAAGGCAACTGCATTTTACTGAGATCACAGCCAAGACCAGCACTCTGATAGTGGGTGACTCCATTATCAGAAACATTGGTAGCAGGACTACCACTACTTGCTACTTCTTCAAGCAATGGTTTGTGATGTAAACAAGAACTTAAGAACATTCTGATGAATCTTAAGACTGTAAATCAGGTTATTATACATGTGTAGGAAAATTATATTCAAAAAGAGAAGGCAGTGCCATAATCACCACAGGATCGCACTTCAGCACCAGGATGGACATTTGGTCAACTCATCCAACAAGAATAAAGAAAACACAACACAGCCACAACATTCACTGCTCAGGGACACAATCCAGGCTGAGCCCCGCCCAAAGAGCATACTACAATCGGACTATGATGACTTAGATTTAGCACTCATGGAGGACTTCCTGGAAAAAAGCCAAGGGAGCCATGATAACATACTACAGCCTCCAGAAACATCCAGAGACACAGCCCTTCTCACCACACACTTCCTCCCTCTCGCTAACATCCCCACTTCTGAGCTTTTTGGAGAAAATGGAGGAACTAGTGTAGTGTTCTGGAACAAAGCTCTCCCACTCCTTTGCTGTGAGCTCCCTAATACCAACCAAAAAACGGCGGGCCTCTAAACCACTAAAGCCTGCGGGCCCAGCTTGCTCTCCCCCTCCCTCTGAGAGAGCTCTTCGGCCGTTGCCACAATGCCAGGGCACACATTGTCCTTTATCTGCTCTCGATGAACAACAAATAACTGATAAAAGCCCTCAGTGATATGTATCAGGTAACCTACGGTAGCAGAAACATTCATAAATGTGCATAGAACAAGCGGGAACACAATGGACCTGTAGCTTTCTCTATATGGGATATGTTAGGAGATAGAAAGACTAGGCCTTCTCAAAACGTATGGCAGAACTATCAAATCATATGTCAATCCGAGATTGCTGTGGGCCTAAAAACAGATACTGTCAAGTTAGCACTTTTAAATATCTGCTCACTTAAGGACAAGTTATTTTAAGTCAATGACTTCATCACCACATACAGTACAACCTGGAATTTATGTTTCTAAATGAAACTTGGTTAGATATACAGCTGCAGTGCAACAGTCCTAAATGAATCAGCCCCTCCAAATTGTACTTTTCTTTGTGTCTATAGAGCTGTTAAGAGAGGTGGAGAATTAGCTGCGCCGCTTGGTGACTACTTATCCTTTGATACTTATCCTAAGTATTGCACTAAAAGGTGCTCCACACATTCTATTTATCATTATTTATAGGCCTCCAAAATACTATTCAGCCTTTGTTGATGATTTTACAGAACTGTTATCAGCAACTTCCTCTGAATTTGACTGTTTTGTTATTGATGGGGATTTCAGCATTCTTATAGATATTCCTGAACACAACACTGCAAAAGAACTCATAACAGTTTTAAACACTTTTGATCTGTTTCAGCATGTAAATGGACCCACACACAATCGTGGACACACTTTGGATTTGCTCATTAGTAAGGGTCTAAACATTTCATCCACTGTTATTAAGGACATAGCACTGTCTGACAATTTCTGTATTTTCTTTGACATATTGATTTCTCCTGCAAATGAAGTAAGATATTTCTCTGTCAAAAAGAGGTACATAAATAAGAATACTAGTGTTAAATTTTATGAAGGTCATATCTATGAGACCAAGTATATCTGCAGACTGTGTTGATGTTCTCCTTGACAACTTTAACTCAAAAGTAAAAAAAAGCTATTGATGACATTGCTCCTGTAAAGGTCAGGAAGATTACTGGCAGGCATAAAGCACCATGGAGAAACACAACAGCAGTACAAAACATGAAAAGAAAAGAAAGCAGAGTGAACGTGGCAGAAAACACATTACAACAAAAGTCCATTACAACAAAAGTCCATTACAACATCTATAAAGACAGCCTTCATGCTTCCAATGTGGAACTAGGCACTGCTAGTCAGACTTTCTTCTCAAAAATTATAAACAGCAACATAAACAACACCCGCACTCTTGTTGCTACTGTAGATGGACTAACTAACCCCTCAACAAAGGTTCCCTGTGAACTGCTCTCTGACAGCAAATGCAATGAGTTTGCATCTTTTTTCATGAAGAAGATTGATATTAGAATACCGATCAGCTTGTCCTCATGTTGCACTGAGGTCAGGCAGCACCCACCACAACAACTAAATAAATTAGTTACTATGTCTGATTTTGAGGCAATTGATGGCAAAACCCTGGAAGAAACTGTGCAGCAACTTAAAACGTTGTCATGCTGTCTTGATACACTCCCTACATAATTTTTAAAAATGTATTTAACAGTCTAGAGAACGAAATGTGTCACTTCTTTCAGGCACTTTTCCGAAGTCCCTGAAAACTGTAGTTAAGCCCCTCCTAAAAAATAACTCCTGGATATCTCCATGTTAAACAACTACAGACCAATCTCAAATCTTCCTTTCATAGGTAAAATCATTGAAAAGGTTGTTTTCAATCTGCTGAACAAATTCTTAATCTGAAATGGCTACTTGGACAATTTCCAGTCTGGTTTCTGACCGGATCACAATGATATTAGCTTAAATACCAATTCAGGCAAAATATCAGTGCTGGTATTACTGGATCTCAGTGCTGCTTTTGACACTGTCGACCACAACATTCTCATAGACAGACTGGAGAACTGGGTAGGGCTCTCTGGGATGGTCCTCAGCTGGTTCAGGTCATACCTAGAAGGGAGGGGTTACTATGTGAATATAGGTAACTATGAATCTGAGTGGAGTCCCACAAGGCTCAATTCCTGCATCGCTCTTATTCAACCTGTATATGCTCCCACTAGGCCAAATTATGAAAAAGAACAAAATTGGATACCATAGCTTTGCAGACGACACCCAGATCTACCTAGCCCTATCGCCAAATGACTACAGCCCCATAGGCTACTTGTGCATGTACATTGTCGAAATTAACAGTTGGATGTACCGAAACTTCCTTCAGTTAAACAAAGACAAGACAGAGGTCATTGTATTTGGCAACAAAGTATGAAATTTCCAAGGTGAACACATACCTTGACTCCAAAATCAAGTAATAAGTAATAAGTAGCTGGGGATGCTACAGTTTCAGAGTAGCTTCCCCAACACTGACTATTACATTTAAAATTATATACACTACCAGTCAAAAGTTTTGAAACACTTGACTGAAATGTTTCTCATGATCTTAAAAATCTTTTGATCTGAAGGCATATGCTTAAATGTTTGAAATTAGTTTTGTAGACAAAAATATAATTGTGCCACCATATTAATTTATTTCATTATAAAACTAAAATGTAATATAAAAAAAAAAAAAAATGTTTTTGAAATTGATGACTTGGACCAAATAATAAAGAAAAGCAGCCAATAAGTGCCCAACATAGAAGGGAACTCCTTCAATAATGTTTCAAAAGCATCCCAGGGTGATACCTCAAGAAGTTGGTTGAGAAAATGTCAAGAGTACATGTCTGCAAATTCTAGGCAAAAGGTGACTACTTTGAAGATGCTAAAATATAAAACAGTTTTGATTTATTTTGGATTTTGTTTAGTCACAATATAATTCCCATAGTTCCATTTATGTTAATCCACAGTTTTGATGACTAAACTATTATTCTAAAATGTGAAAAAAAAAAAAAAAAATTATAATTAAGAATGAGTAAGTGTTTCAAAACCTTTGACCGGTAGTGTAGGTGTGGAAATACAATGAAACAAAACAAAACAAAAACAAGAATAAAAAATAAGTCACCTCTCATGAGTTGTTATTTGAGATGTGAAATTGTATTGTAGAGCTCTGTTAAAATGAGGCCTTTATTGCAATTATTATTGCAAGCTCAGTTTGATAGAAGTCCAGATGGCTAGAATGGCATAAGCAATCAAACATTGGTGTCAATAACTCCTGACCCCAGACTAGCAGATGCTGTAAAGGCCTTTTGCCCCTAAATGTGGTTGAAGTGTAGTCTGACAAAGAGCATCAACCTAAATTGGGTCCCAAGGGATCCCCCAAATCAAAGCTTGAGTACCATCAGGGGAAATAGCAGCTTCCCTGTGATATATTGAGGTCATTCACTGTATAATGAGCTCACTGATAGTGGCAGATAGCCAGCAGGGGAAGATTTTTAAATTCACTTTAGTAGCTAATGAATGTGGAGACAACTCCAAACCAGCCTTAACAAAGACTGACCAGTATACAGATAGATCCTCAAACTTGGCCAAAGTTTTCATTATTTAAAAGTTTAATAAATAATTACATGCAACTCGTGCCTTGTTCTAAAGGCATATGATTGGGTTTGGTAAGAAACAAACCAAAATATATTATTTAGTGAAAATCTTGACTGGCCATTGCGCTCATGTGTGAGTTCATGAGAGCTTATGAGAGCAGCAGTTCACACAGCTTTGAGAAATCGCTTTGTTTTTGCTACAACCGCACTACCGCAGAGATATTCACAACCGAACAGGATGCTGCACATACACAGTCAGAAGCCACAGACTGACAGAGAGTACAGGAGACCGCAGTGTTTTGGAGGTTTTGGGTGTTTCATGTACTGAAAGTGAACAGGAAGAATTGCAGAGAATGTCAGAGTAAGCTTGCATTTCTGTCACATATTCTCCATTCTGAACAGCTATGTGTGTGAAAGACGGAAGAGAGCAAGACAAGAATCTCAGTTCAAATTTTCAGTGTTCTGTTCAAACAAATAAGGCTGGGCAAAGAAATGCATCTCCTCTTCAACTTAGACAATTTGAGTTCTCGTCGTGAGCAGGGACTGCATGAACTGCTGCTTTCGTGCATTCTCATGAAAGCACACAGGAGAGCAAAGGTCAGTGAACATCTTCACTAAATAATAAAGATTTCAATTTGTTTTTCAACAACCTTAGCGTAAGCCTTCAGAACAAGGCAGAAGTTACATTTAATTATTTGTTAGACTTCCGAATGATACTTTTGCGTCCTTTAGAATCTTGAAGAGAAGGTCACCATCCACTGCCATTATATGACATCAGTGAGCAGAACATTTGTTCAAAATTTCTCACTTAGTGTACTGAAAAAGAAAGAAAGTAATTTGGGTTTAAAACAACACAAGGGTGTGTATATAGAGACTGAATTTAAATTTTTGGGTAAACTATCTGTAGGGGAATACAGTTGTACAGTTGACCCGATCACCTGGCTCTATCACTACAACAATTCTTGTAATCGATGAAAGAAATACAAAGAAGAAAAAAGAAAATACAGCATCTTAAGAGAAAAAAGAGACTATATCTTCTTAATACTGAATGTCATCGAGACCCAGGCTGAATGTTTTCTTTTTCTTCTAGAACGAAAAATTGATAAGACTCAAAGCTTGCACATACACACTTTTAGGGCCTGAGAATTTCTAGGTGAAAGGGTACAGGAGGTTAATTCTTTACCAAAAACTTAAACACGATAAAACTCTTGCTTACTTTTTTTTTTTTTTTTTTTTTATAACAATTGATAGTGAAAGTATTCATCTTATCAAAAGGCCAATAGACAGGGGTAAACCTGCCCCTTTATATTCATTTAATTTCTTAAATAGTTTTGTGTTCCCTCGCAATAGTTTGTATTCTGTTTCAATAAGTTTTGCATTCCCTCGCAATATTTTTGCTTTTATTTACAAAACATTTTGCATTCCCTCGCAAGAGTTTGCATTTATTGTAAAAGAGTAAGTAGATCATTCATTTGTTGCTGTGTGTTATACTGAAGAGACGATAAAAAAGTCTGCTTCTTACTTTACAGAGAGCGTGATGATGCATTATTTTCATATCTCCATGTAAACCTCCATTCAAATGTACACATCCGACGATGACTTTATTTATTTATTTCCAAAGGCGATATTTCATAAACCATGCTGAAAGCAAGATCTGTGCATCTATTTTCTATACACCTGCAACACGCTTTTTAATGGGGATAGCTCGCCCAATTAGTTGCAGCAGAGTTAGATAGAGAATCACAACGTGGCTGGCATTCCACAGGTGACATTTATTTGTAGATAACCGTCAGTCTCACATGAAGTTGCAATTGGCAAACACTCCACTGTCAACAGCTTTACTTAATAAACAAAATAACTTAAAAAGATCAACAGAGGGGGCCTGGGTAGCTCAGTGGTAAAAGACGCTGGCTACCACCCCTGGTGTTCACTAGTTCGAATCCCAGGGCGTGCTGAGTGACTCCAGCCAGGTCTCCTAAGCAACCAAATTGGCCCGGTTGCTAGGGAGGGTAGAGTCACATGGGGTAACCTCCTCATGGTTGCCATAATGTGGTTCATTCTCGGTGGGGCACGTGGTGAGTTGAGCGCAGATGCGGAGGTGGATGCCGTGAAGCCTCCACACGCGCTATGTCTCCGTGGCAACATGCTCAACAAGCCATGTGATAAGATGCGTGGGTTGATGGTCTCAGACGCGGAGGCAACTGGGATTTGTCCTCCGCCACCCAGATTGAGGCAAATCCGCAAAAGTAACAACCATTCATACGTTACAGTTGAAAAGCTACTAGGGTAGAGGAATAAATATTGCACAAACAGTAAAGGCATACATGTGTTGGGCCTCATATATTCAGATAGAAGACAAAGGCAGGTCTAACAGTCATATAAACATTCCTCAAGCCCCTCCTTCTAAGTCGTAAATTTTACTGATAAAAATCGCGCCAAAATCAAACAAAGGGAGTCCAAAACAGACTACAGATCCATGAAGCCTTGCCCTCTAAAGGATCGAGCTCTCAACTCCTATTGGATGAGGCACACAACAGAACGTCCCTCAAACATGACATCATCAGGACTTCAAATAATTCTGAAATGCTTCCAAAGTTGCTTCCAGCGACTTCGTTCACCGAATACGGACGTAGCTTTTTGCTGCTCTCCGGTGCAACCTCGTGGCTTAAGGAAGTAATGTCCGACTTGAAACTGTAGCCATACAATCTTCATCTCGCTGGACGAGTTGAGATTACTCTGTGTTCAACCGAACACTCTAACGGATCCGAAGGAGACCGCCGAGCAATTCGCATCTTCATCCGTTTGCCTACAGAAGTGAAGAGATTTCTCTTCCATCTTCAATCAAGTCGACATTTCTGAGTTCTCCGCCAGCCTGCCGAGAATCAACAGCCGTACCGCCCGCCGACAGCGCGAGGAAACGGCCCCCGTCATCACCCGAGCCTCAAGGAACCGGGTCAAAGTTAAAGGACGGAGGAAAACACATTCTACCTGTGTCCTCATGCGATTCAAGTAAGAGGTTTACGTCTGGGCAGAGATAGAATATTATAGTGTGTTATTCTTGTGTTTCAAGGTTTTTGCTTGTACAGTTTACGGACCGCCATGTCCGCTAATTATTAATACTCAGGGTATTAATTATCAGGAATTTGTTTTGCTGTATTGTGGTCCAACCAAATTGGACTGTTGTGCATTTTCGCCATCGCGGGTGAGACAGCAACTGAGTTCATCCATTAAAGAGTCAAATAACAAGGGACTTTTACGAGCCCCGCTCGTATAACCGCGTCTCTGAGTGATGAACACGGCTGCTTTATCTCCAGCTATCGCGAAATCAGCTTTCGGGCTGTCACTTAATCATCTCTCTCTCTCTCTCTCACTAACCACACTGACACACACACACACACACTGTCACACACACACCTTATGTGTTATAGGATTATTTTAGTTTCCATATCTAATCATATCACTGTTTAGTTTGTAGTTGTAAGTCGGAAGTTCATTGACTGCATTGTATTAATTATTAATTGATATTACTGCATAAATAAACTTCATTTATATTACAAAGAGAAGTGTTTTGGTTTGTTTTGCATACGCCTGTGTCATGCTGACGGGATGTCAGTGCTCTGATTCAAGCCTTCATTCATTGTTTTTTTTTCCCGAAAATCGATATTCTTCGGATGTCGATTTTCCTAAGAAAACTATTGAGACTGTTTTAATATTCGGTTATTAGTCCCTGATTCCAGGGTGGTGCCCCGTCAATGTTAATCCTTGTTAATATTCTATTGATTTTTGATAATTGATAATTATCTTTGATTGAATTTGAATGATCAATAAGATAGTGTTAATTTTAATTAATGTTTCATCGACGTTAACAATTAACGATTATCTTTGATAACTGTTGATTTAAAGGATTAAAAAAAGCTAACATTGATTCTCATCAATGTTCTATTGATTTTAATAATTAATAATTATTGCTAATAAACAAACTTGCTCCTAAACGTAGCACACTACATTTACTGGAGTCCCATATGAGGTTTTAATGAGTTAGATACAATTAATTAATTTAAATATTGATTAATAACTACAGAAATAATTATTAATTATTTCTGATAGTAACACTGATCTAAACAACCAGTAAAGCCCTACACATGTCAGTACAGTGTACAATAGTTTAACAAAACAAAACACATGACTGTGTGATGCAAATATGGAATACCATTTTTTTTTTTTTATTCTTTTTTAACAAATTGAACAACTTTTGAACATTTGTTAATAAACATCAACTATTAACACCGTGTCACTTGTCTTCATTTCAGGTCAATCTTTTGCAGATGGTAGGGGTTAGTCCACCTATTGACTGTCCAGTCAGAAGTAATTCAAGGGACCCATCATGGTCTAAGTGTGTAACGGTCAGTACCCTAGACAATGTCAGTAGAGACTGGTTCATGAGTATCAGTGTTAGGTATCATGTCACAGGAATCAGAGTCTGCAACAACATCAGTACCGTCAGGTGCGATTTCAAGTGAATGTTCAGGTAAGTGTTCATTTAAGGCAGGGGTGTCAAACTCGGTTCCTGGAGGGCCACAGTCCAGCAGAGTTTAGCTCCAACCCTAATTAAACACACCTGAAGCAGCTAATCAAGGTCTTCAGGAGTGCTTGAAGATTACAAGGAGGCATTTTGGAGCAGGGCTGGAACTAAACTTTGCAGGGCTGCGGTCCTCCAGGAACTGAGTTTGACACCCCTGATTTAAGGGTTTATGTGAATTTTCATTTGAGAGTTCATGTGAGAAGTCTTCACTAACTCTAGGGTCAGCATTTACAGATTCTCCTGTGTCGGTCTGAAAACTGACTTCTCCATTCAGTGAAAGTGGCTCATCATCATCATGGAACATTTTATTGGACAAGATTTTTCCCATGAGTGAAATGGCTGTAGATTTACTACATGAAACACGCCAGCATCTTCGCTAGTGTCCACTTTTGAGAGTCTGTAATTAACATAGCGATTCTTTGTGACACGGTATGGTCCTGAGTATATTGGAGCCAGCTTGGCTGTGAAGTTTGCTAGGGCATCTGATTTGGGGTGAGTTTTCAACCTGACCAAATCATCCATAGCATAAGAAACTGTGCGTCACTTCAGATCGTAGTAGTTTTCCCTATCTGTCACTCACTCGACGTTGTGTCAATGTAGTGACACTAGGGGTCACTCTTGGGAGCCCGAGACACCTCTGGTCTATGATAAAAGGCCAATGAAAATTGGTGAGTGGTATTTGCATGCCACTCCCCCGGACATACGGGTATAAAAGGAGCTGGTATGCAACCACTCATTCAGATTTTCTCTTCGGAGCCGAACGATCATGCTCACTGAGCTGAATACTACTGTTCATTCACCTCTGCTGGATCTGACGGCGCATTTCAGTGGCTTCTCCCTCCTCTGCACTGGTGCACTGCAGAGAATGCCCCTGGGCGCTTCGGCAGAAATAAAAGAGTATATTTTTTTAAAAGAGTATATTTCTCTAAAAGAGCGGCACACACGGAACGTCTTTCTAAAGATGCTTTTCTGATTGTGTGTTATTCCTGGTTACACTCGTTATCTCTCGCCTTCTGAAGGTCACGATCACTGTCTTTCGTGTCTGGGCACTGCTCACGTGGAGACAGCGCTCGTGGATGGTCATGTTCTCATTGCGAGGACATGTCCATGGCAACGTTGCGGTCGTGGCTCGCCTTCATAAGAAAGCAAGCCACCCCAGAGGCTCCCCGCCTCTGTCCTTTTACCCACGTATGAGGCCAGTGCGGCTACCACTGGGGGCGATTTGGGGACCCCAATGGGACCGCCTCTGCCGGGTATCCCCCCGTGGACCTCACATTCCCCAGCACGCTCGTCTGCCCCGATCGGGCTTCCGGATGAGTCCGCCGGCTCGTCTCACGCCGAGTTCAACCTCTTATTCGGAGCCCGCAAAAGTGATGAGCACTCGAGCGCAGCATCGGAGAGCGGGCTCGTCCAGTCGGAAGCCTCAACTGGGCTCCTCTCTTCGGGGACGATTGCCCAGTCACAGGCTGACTCGGAGATGATGACATGCTTTCCAGGGCAGCCGCAAGCGTCGGCTAGATTGGAACTCACTGCTCTTCCCTGAACCCTCGCGGCTTGGTGATTGGTTCCTGGGCTCGTGGCGCCGCTCAAAGCCACGCCCCGCCCCCGTTCCTTTCTTCCCGAAAGTGCATGAAGAGCTAACAAGGTCGCAGGAGGCACTTTTTACTGCCCGGTCCCGATCTTTTCAGTTTCCCTGCGCTCACTACCCTCGATGGTGGGGCGGCCAAGGGCTATTCGGCAATCCCCCGGTGGATAAAGGCGCTCGCGGTACACCTATGCCCACAGAGCGCCGCCACCTGGCGTGGGTGCCCAAAGCCCCCGTCCAAGGCCTGTAGGTTCACGTCATCTCTGACGGCCAAGGCCTACGGTGCCGCTGGACAAGCTGCCTCTACCCTGCACGCCATGGCTCTCCTGCAAGTCCGCCAAGGCGCTAAAGAAACTGCACGAGGGTAGTTCCGCCCCGGGATTGATGCAGGAACTGCGCTCGGTGACCGACCTCGCTCTCCGAGTGATGGAGGTCACGGCGCGGTCTCTCGGGTGGACGATGTCCACACTAGTGGTCCAGGAGCGCCACCTTTGGCTCAACCTGGTCGAGATGCGCGAGGCCGACAAGACATGATTCCTTGCTGCCCCCATTTCCCAGGCAGCCCTATTCGGTGACACCGTCGAGAACTTTACCCAGCAGTTTTCGATGGTGGAGCAGTAAATGGGTGCTAGCCGGTATATCCTGCCCCGACGCAGCTCAAGATCCCGCAACCTGTCTACTCATCTCCAAGGGCGTCCCCCTGCGGTGACTGCACTGGCTCCGCTGCAGCGCGGCCCCGGCGTGGAGCCCACTGCAAGAAGCAGACGCCACCCGTCTCGCGGCCACCCAGAACCCGTGAAAGGCTTCAAAGCGTCCTTGAGATGGGCGACCCAGGGAAAATGAAACCCACTGCTCTGGAGCTGGTAAGCAGATCTCTCCATCTTTTTGTTACCTTTTGTATTTAATTGCGCTGCATGCCCAAGTGGCTGCAGTACTCAAGAGCGGTTTCCTTGTTCCCTGGGTCACGTATCCAGTGTGCATGGCCATCATCACGACCACCGTCCACCACTCTGTTTGGCAGGTTTGGCGCCCCTGAGCGCCCAGCTGTGGCACAAATCCGCCCCCGATGTGACAGTCTCAAGGTCACAAGGACAGGCCTCTTCCTTCCCCATCCCAGGCTGTTCCGGGGGTGGTCACAAGGAGCCTGATAAGTGCTTAGATGTCCTTAGACTCAGCACAGCCACGACGTGGCGTGGCACCTCGAGCTCCGCCCCGCCGCGAGGCCCCACCTGCCGGTACGTCCGATGACGTTGTCCCTTTGGTCCCCCTTGTGCAGAACTTGGACGCATGGCTTGCGCTTTCCAATCTGTCGTGAGGGCTGGTCCAGACTGTCCGACTCGGCTGCGCAATTCACTTCGCCGGGCGTCCGCCCAGGTTCATCGGTGTCCACTTCACCTTTGTGAAGGACGAAAACGCTGCTACCTTGCGCGGAGATCGCTACCCTCCTACAGAAGAGTGCGATAGAACCTGTCCCTCCAGCCGAGATGAAAAAGGGGTTTTTCAGCCCCTACTTCATCGTACCAAAAAAAGGCGGTGGGTTGCGGCCAATCTTGGACCTGTGAGTTCTGAACTAGGCTTTACACAGACTCCCGTTCAAGATGCTGACGCAAAAACGCATTCTGGCGAGCGTCTGGCATCAAGATTGGTTCGCGGCGGTAGACCTGAAGGATGCGTACTTCCACGTCTCGATCCTTCCTCGACACAGACCCTTCCTGCGGTTTGTGTCCAAGAGTCAGGCGTATCAGTACAAAGTCCTCCCTTTCGGCCTGTCTCTGTCTCCTTGCGTCTTTACGAAGGTCGCAGAGGCTGCCCTTGCCCCGTTAAGGGAGGTGGACATTCGCATCCTCAACTATCTCAATGACTGGCTAATCCTAGCTCATTCTCGAGACATGTTGTGTGCACACAGGGACCTGGTGCTCTCGCACCTCAGCCGACTAGGGCTTCGGGTCAACTGGGAAAAGAGCAAGCTCCTCCCGGTTCAGAGTATCTCTTTTCTCGGTTTGGAGTTGGACTCAGTCTCCTTGATGGCACGCCTTATGAACGAGCGCGCCCAGTCGGTGCTGGCCTGTTTGAAGTCGTTCAAACAGAAAACAGCGGTTCCACTGAAACTTTTTCAGAGGTTCCTGGGGCATATGGCATCCTCAGTGGTGGCCACCCCGCTCAGGTTGATGCATATGAGGCTGCTTCAGCACTGGCTCCAGACTCGAGTCCCAAAATGGGCATGGCACCACGGGACACGTCGCGTGGTCATCATGCCGGTCTGTCACCATCTTTTCAGCCCTTGGACCGACCTCTTGTTTCTACGGGCAGGTGTTCCTCTAGAACTGGTCTCCAGGCGTGTCATGGTCACAACAGATGCCTCCAAAATGGGCTGGGGTGCTGTTTGCAATGAGCACGCAGCCTCCAGCCTCTGGACGGGTCCGCGACTGCATTGGCACATCAACTGCCTCGAGTTGTTGGCAATTCTGCTCGCCCTGCGGAGGTTTCGGCCATTGATCCAGGGCAAGCACGTGTTAGTTCAGACAGACAACACGACAACGGTAGCATATGTCAACCACCAAGGCGCTCTCGTTGTATGTCATAACTCGCCCGCCGTCTCCTCCTCTGGAGTCAGCAGCATTTCAGGTCGCTGCAAGCCACTCACATCCCGGGCAACCTCAACACTACAGTGGACATGCTGTCATGACAGGTTACCCTCAGGGGAGAGTGGAGACTCCACCCTCAGGTGGTCCAGCTGATTTGGGGTCGATTCGACAGGCACAGGTCCCCACTGCCCGCTCTGGTACACCCTGACTGAGGCCCCCCTCGGCATATACGTGCTGGCACACAGTTGGCCCCCTAGCATGTGCAAATATGCGTTTCCCCCAGTGAGATTGCTTGCACAGACCCTCTACAAGGTCAGGGAGGACAAGGAGCAGGTCGTCCTGGTAGCACCCTACTGGCCCACCAAGACGTGATGCTCAGACCTCACACTCCTCGCGACAGCTCCCCCCTGGCGAATTCCCCTGAGGAAGGACCTTCTTTCTCAGGAATGGGGCACCATCTGGCACCCGCATCCAGACCTCTGGAATCTCCATGTCTGGACCCTGGACGGGATGCGGAAGACCTAAGCGTTCTACCTGCGGTGGTAGACATGATCACTCAGGCTAGGGCCCCCTCTACGAGGCGCCTGTATGCCTTTTAAGTGGCGTCTGTTCGCTAAGTGGTGTTCTTCCCGTCGGGAAGACCCCCAGAGATGCGCAGTCGGATCAGTGCTTTCCTTCCTGCAGGAGAGGTTGGAAGGGAGGCTGTCCCCTTCCACCTTGAAGGTGTACGTTGCCGCCATAGCAGCACACCATAATGCAGTCGATGGTAAGTCCTTAGGGAAGCACGACCTGATCATCAGGTTCCTAAGAGGTGCCAGAAGGCTGAATCCCTCCAGACCGCGCCTCGTTCCCTCATCGGACCTCTCTGTAGTTCTTCAGGGTCTACAGAGAGCCCCCTTAGAGCCTTTGCAGTCAGCCGAGCTTAAGGCATTCTCCTTGAAGACTGTCCGCCTGACTGCGCTCACTTCCATCAAGAGGGTAGGTGACCTGCAAGCATTCTCTGTCAGCGAAACATGCCTGGAGTTCGGTCCAGGTTGCTCTCTCGTGATCCTGAGACCCTGACCGGGCTATGTGCCCAAGGTTCCCACCACCCCTTTATGGACCAGGTGGTGAACCTGCAAGCACTGCCCCAGGAGGAGGCAGACCCAGCCCTGTCGTCGCTGTGTCCGGTGAAAGCTTTACGCATCTATTTGGATCGCACGCAGAGCTTTAGAATCTCTGAGCAGCTCTTTGTCTGCTTTGGTGCACAGCGGAAAGGAAGCGCTGTCTCCAAGCAGAGGATCGCCCACTGGCTCATTGACGCCATAACTATGGCATATATTGCCCAGGACATGCCGACCCCGGTAGGGCTACAAGCCCATTCTTCCAGGGGTGTAGCGGCTCCCTGGGCCCTGGCCAGGGGTGCCTCTCTAACAGACATTTGCAGAGCAGTGGGCTGGGAAACACCCAACACCTGTGCAAGGTTCTACAACCTCCGGGTGGAACCGGTTTCGTCCCAGGTAGTGGCACGCAACACAAGCAGATATGCCCGGGATAGCTGGTCGGGTGTATCGCTTGCACATAGCACTTTCCACCTCCCTTGGAGATGAAGACGTGCACCATTAATTCCCAGTAGTGTTCACAAACTTTGTTCCCTGGTTGACTTCCTCCGAGCCCTGAGGCAGTCGAGTTTTCGGAGAGACTCGCTGCCGGCCCAGTACACGTGCTAACTAAGAGTCCTGTTCTGTGGTAGGTGCTCCGAATGTGGCGGTTCCCTGTAAGGCTAACCCCATGCGATTATATGTCTTCCGCTAATTTGTTTCCCTGTTGGCAAACTGCGTCTTCCTTGGGCAGAGCCCCTCTGCCCCAGTCTCCATGTTTGTAGTAACTCCTCCCCCATTGGGCAGGATCTACCTTGAAGACTCCCCACATGCTTGGAAAGACCATGTGATGTATTTTTCCACTTAAATATCCCCCCTTCTCTTTGGACGAGGTGTGGTCTCCGCGGTGTCTTCCCCTTGGGAGGGACACCCCCCGACTAGACCTGGTGGCCCAGTCAGATAATCCCCCTTCTTTTTTAGGGAGTGGAAAAAAAGAAGGGGAAAAGAGGCCACGACTGGGTTAAGCCTGTCTCTATCTTTTGGGTAGTTGACTTGTCCCCAGAAAGGGCCGTTCGACACTCATAAATATGTTGGGGGAGGTTACATGTCGACCTGGTGTGCTGGCTATGAGGCACACAGTAGTCTGCCCACCACACACCGCCAGTTCACGTAACGCAGTTCAGCCAATTGTGGCGTTTCGTATAGGGACCCCTAGTTTCACTACATCGACACAACGTCGAGTGAGTGACAGATAGGGAATGTCATGGTTACTTGTGTAACCTCCGTTCCCTGATGGAGGGAATGAGACGTTGTGTCCCTCCTGCCACAACGCTGAACTACCCGCTGAAATGGCCGGACCTTATATCGGCTCCTCAGCATAAAACCTGAATGAGTGGTTGCATACCAGCTCCTTTTATACCCGTATGTCCGGGGGAGTGGCATGCAAATACCACTCGCCAATTTTCATTGGCCTTTTATCAAAGACCAGTGGTGTCTTGGGCTCGCAAGAGTGACCCCTAGTGTCCTTACATCGACACAATGTCTCGTTCCCTCCATCAGGGAATGGAGGTTACACAAGTAATCATGACATTTTCTATGCTTATGGCTGGTGTTCAAAGCTGCTCTGGCATGATCATGAGCATCTTGCAAGGAAGCTCTCAAGATCTCTGGGTAAGACACATTGGGGTCATCCATTCCATCAACAATTGGTTGTGTGATTAAATCAAGTGGGGTCTCTAACACATGTCCATATAACATCATCAACGGTGATAGGCCTGTGCTGTCATGAGATGCAGTACAAAGAGCGAAACAGATCTGGGGTATATATATCTGTCCCATGAAGTGTGTTTGTCTTCAATGTATGCATGGATGGCCATTTTCAAGGTATGGTTTGCTCTGTCCATGGCATTTGTTTGTGGGTGATACACCGTTGTCAGCCTGTGCTCTGTACCAATGGTAGCCACCCCATGTTCAAAGAAGTTGCTCACAAAGGGTGTGCCTCGATTTGATATCAGGTAAGTTGGTGCGCCGTGGCGGGCAAAGATCTCGCTGAGGAATTTACTTGCTGTGATCTGTGCTGTCACTGTCCTTACTGCATTTGCTTCGACCCATTTCGAGAAATAGTCGACAAAGATGTGTATGTAGTCATTTCCATTCTGTATATGAGGCAGAGGGCCTACAAAATCCACTCCTGTATATTCCCAAGGTTTCTGTTGTTTGATTGGGACAATCAGACCTGCTGGTTTTCTTTAGCTCGGCTTTGTCAACTGACACACGGAGAAGGAAACAATGTATCTTTTGACATCTGCTGCCATTTTTGGCTAAAAGAACCTAAGCTTTAGCCTGGTCAACATTTTCATGATGCCGAGATGGCCAGCTGTAGGGTAGTCATAGTAGTATTTGACTACTATGAGTACCTTGAATGGCTGATGGGGCATAAAGTTTGAGCTGCTTCATTGGATGCAGGCCACAAGTCATCTTAGAGTCTTTTAAATAAAGAAGACCATCTTGAATGATGCATTTTTTGTCCATGTCTCCCTTTTCATTACCCTCAAGGTCACAGATAAGATCACTGACCACTGGGTCATTACTCTGCAACTGTCTCAACTATGCTCGGTCTGTTAGCATGACTATGGAGAGGTTATGGAGATCCATCTCTCCTATGATGGCATAGTCTGGTAGGATGTCAATAGGGTTGTCATCATTAGGAAATGGGCTACGGGACAGAGCATCTGGGACTTTGTTTTGAACACCTGGCTTGTGGACGATACTGAAATCAAAGTCCTGTAGTCGCAAGGACCATCTCACTAGTCGTCCTGATTTGTTTGGGTGGTTCATCAGCCATCTCAGGCTGCTGTGGTCTGTATAGACTGTCACATGAAGGCCTTCTATGTAAAGTCTGAAATACTCTAGAGCCCAAATCACTCCTAAGCATTATTTCTCAGGTGTTGAGTAAGGTTTCTCAGCCATGTGTAAAGCTCTGCTTGCAAAAGCTACAACATCATCTCATTGTCATCTTTTTACATCAAGGCCACCCCAAGACCTAAGTTGCAGGCATCTGTGTGAATGAAGAATGGGCGGTTGAAGTCCGGGAAGCACAAGATATGTGTGGACGTGAGACACTCTTATGAAATCCATGGAAGCTTGACAACTCTCATCCCAGCTAAACAGAATCTCTTTCCTGGTGAGAGCAAAAAGTGGTTCTGCTTTGCGGGCATACTTTGTTATGAAACCAAGGAATCCTCTGGTTTGTTTCACGTCTTTTGGTGTTTTGAACTCAGTCACTGCTTTCACTTTTGCTGGGTCTGGTGATATACCCTCTGGTGTGACACAATAGCCGAGGAATATGAGCTCACTTAAACAGAACTGACACTTGCTCAGCTTCAGAAATAGACCCGCTGACTTTAGTCTTGACAGAATTTCCTGAGGGTCTTCCAGGTGCTGTTCAAAGGTCGGCAAGGTGATGTCAATGTCATACAAGTACACTGCGCAGCATTTATAGATCAGGCCAGTGAGAACAGTGTTCATGACCCTTTGAAATGTAGCAGGGGAGTGGGGGGCAGTGGTGGCTCAGCAGTTAAGGCTCTGGGTTACTGATCAGAAGGTCAGGGGTTCAAGCCCCAACACCGCCAAGATGCCACTGTTGGGCCCTTGAGCAAGGCCCTTGACCCTATCTGCTCCAGGGGCACTGTATCATGGCTGACCCTGCACTCTGACCCCAGCTTAGCTGGGATATGTGAAAAAAAGAATTTCACTGTATATGTGCAAATGTATAATGTGTGATAAATAAAATATAATTATTAATTATTAAATTATTAAGCCCAAAAGGAAGAACTTTGAACTGAAAGAGGCCACAATGTGTTATAAAAGTTGTTTTTGGTCTTGACTTCTCCTTAAAGGACGCTTGCAAGTACCCTCAAGCTAGATCAAATCACTTTTATTGTCACAACCATATACACAAGTGCAATAGTGTGTGAAATTTGTTGGGCCTCATGTATTCAGATAGAAGACAAAGGCAGGCCTAACACAGTTGTAAAACTTAACTCAGGCCCACATACCAAGTCATAAATTTTTACTGATAAAAACCGCGCCAAAATCAAACAAACGGAGTCCAAAACAGACTACAAATCCCATGAAGCTTTGCTCACTAAAGGATCGAACTCTCAACTCCTATTGGATGAGGCACCTCAACCATGACATCATCAGGAGTAGAAATACCTCTGAAATGCTTCCGGGATTTGCTTCCAGCAACTTTGCCTGCCGTGTGTAGACGCAGCGCATCACTGCTCTCAGGTGCAGCCTCGTGGCACAAGGAAGTAACGTCCGACTTGAAACTGTGGCCATACAATCTCCATCTCGCTGGACGAGTTGAGATTACTCTGTGATCCGAAGGAGACCGCTGAGCAATCCACACCTTCATCCATTTGCCTGCAGAAGTGAAGAGATAAAAGATTTCTCTTCCATCTTCAATCAAGTCGACGTCGCTGATTTCTCCGCCAGCCCGCCGAGAATCAGCAGCTGTACCGCCCTCCGACAGAGCGAGGAAACGGCCTCCCGTCATCACCCGAGCCTCGAGGGTCCAAGTCGGAGTTAAAGGACGGATGAACACACATTCTACGTCCTCATACGATTCAAGTAAGAGGTTTACGTAGTATGTTATTCTTGTGTATCAACGTTATTGCTTGTACAGTTTACGGACCGCCGTGTCCGCTCATTGCAGCTAATATTCAGGGTATTAATTATCACGAATGAGATTTGCTGTATTGTAGTCCAACCACATTGGACTGTTGTGCATTTCCGCCATCGCGGGTGAGATCGGCACACTGAGTTTATCCATTAAAGAATCAAAGACCGCGGGATGGTTTACGAGCCGTCCACCGCGTCTCTGAGTGATAAACTAACAGCTGCTTTCTCTCCCACGATCGCAAAACCGGCTTTGGGGCCGTCACTTAATTCTCTCTCTCTCTCGTACTAACCACACACACACACACGTGACCCCTCACAAACATTCTCGCACACATTTTTGGCTAGTAGATAGCTTTGTGATGAAGCTCAGCTTTGTCCCTAAGCTATCGTACAAGCGGATACACGTGGTAACTGGTAGACGCCATTGACTGGTTTCTCTCCACCCACATTCGTGGCCATATTCTCTGGCCGGAAGTCTCACGTGACATACTCTCCACGAGAGTCACCTCCGCCATTTTGTGCGCGTCCCTCCTTATACACACACACACACTCGCTCTCACACACACACACCCTCATGTGTTATAGGATTATTTTGATTTCCATATCTAATCATATCACTGTTTAGTTTGTAGTTGTAAGTCGGAAGTTTATTGACTGCATTGTATTAATTATTAATTGATATTACTGCATAAATAAACTTTGTTATATTACAAAGAGAAGTGTTTTGGTTTGTTTTGCATACACCTGTGTCATGCTGACAGGATGTCAGTGCTCGGATTCAAGCCTTCATTCATTGTTTTTTCACGAAAATCGATATTCTTCAGATGTCGATTTTCCTAAGAAAACAATCTAATATTGAGACTGTTATACTATCTGGTTATTAGTCCCTGATTCCAGGGTGGTGCCCCATCAATATTAATCCTTACTAATATTCTATTGATTTTTGATAATTGATAATTATCTTGATAATTATTAATTATTGCTAATAACCAAGCCCGCTCCTAAACGTAGCGCACTACATTTACTGGAGCCCCATATGAGGTTTTAATGAGTTAGATTCAATTAATTAATTTAAATATTAATAACTAAAGAAATAATAATTAATTATTTCTGATAGTAACACTGATCTAAACAACCAGTAAAGTCCTACAAATTCTTGGGTGCAGTTCCGAGCAACATAGTAGTCATGACAGTGATGGGACATATTCCAATTTACAATAAACATCAGATTTACAACACAATTTAAAAATCTAATAGACACATAATTACACATAATACAATATACAAATAATAACATACAATGTACAGTATACAATACACACAATATAGAATACACAGTATACAATAAAAAAGTATATATAGTATATATAAAATGTACAGTAGGTTATATTGTACTGTATTGACATTCAGGCTGTCGGTTGATAGTAAGTTGCCAGTGTGTTGTTAAGAGAGAATATAATATAATAATAATATAATTTATGACAGTCCGGTGTAAGATATAAGAGTAAGAGTAACAAAGTGCAGTGCTGATGTATTTTGATCGTGGGAGATCAAGAGTTCAAAAGTCTGATTGCTTTGGGGAAGAAGCTATCATGAAGTCAGCTGGTACGGGTCCTGATGCTGCGATACTGCCTGCCTGATTGTAGCAGTGAGAACAGCTGGCTGAAGTCTCTGATGATCCTCTGAGTTTTTTTCACACACCGCCTGGTATATATGTCCTGGAGGGAGGGAAGCTCACCTCCGATGATGTGTCTGGCAGTTTGCACCACCCTTTGCAGTGCTTTGCATTTGTGGGCGGTGCTATTGCCATACCAGGCGGAGATGCAGCCAGTCAGGATGCTCTCTACAGTGCAGGTGTAGAACCGTGTGAGGATGTGGTGGTTCATTCCAAACTTCCTCAGCCGTCTCAGGAAGAAGAGGCGCTGATGAGCCTTCTTCACTACGGCTTCAGTGTGGATGGACCATGTGAGTTCCTAAGTGATGTGGACACCCATGAACTTGAAGCTGCTGACTCTCTCCACTGGTGCTCCATTGATGGTGATGGGACTGTGTTCTCTATCTCTTCTTCCGAAGTCCACCACAAGATCCCAGCAACAAACTATCCACGATCTTAACAGAGGTCCAAAGTATCGACGGAACAACCAGAACTTTCTACAAAGAGCCAAAGAACCAAAGCAACGCAAGGAAATGCAAGTACATCTACAATCAGCGGGCACTTTATTCCATACCATGTACATTTATACTACCAAATTTCCCTACAACAGTCAGATCAGTCATTTCAGTCATATAATCAATACGTCTGGCTATTGTACTCAAAACAGATCAGCTTAATATGCAACAGTAAATCATAGTAGTTTCAACAAATGTAAATTTTTCCCTTTTTTACCCACAGAGAGTAATAGCAAATGCAAAATAGTCAAAGTATTTAAACGCTCTTTGGAAATCAACAATAAATCAAGCAATTCAGTTTATATGAAAGTTCCCTTGAAAAAAGTAAATGACAGCAGTGTAATATATCTCAACAATTAATAAAGAAACAGAGAAACAGCTTTTTTTTTAAAATTTTTTTTACAAACTTCTATAATTAATTTCAGTTTGAATCTCAGTTAAATCCAAATGAATCGTTTCCTTCCATGCAATGGACAAGAATAGTATAGAAAGTGTTTTTTCATTTTAAATCCACTGGCTCAATACATGAAGTTCCCAAGGGCAAACGGACAAAAGAGCAGGAAAATCGCAAGAAGCAAAGTTTAAGTTCAAAGACAGGAAAGTTTTCCTTTACCTCAAAGAACCACAAACCGAAGTGTTCAGTAAAACTTTTGTAGTCGGTTCTCATATTCAAACGAATCCTTCATTCTCCCAATGAATCTCTTCACGTGTCTTGATGAATCACTGGTGTTGAATGAATTTTCTCACGTGTCTGGATGAATTGCTGGTGTCCGAATTAATCTTCTCACGTCATGCAAATCAGCAGTGGGCAGCATCGTACATTGCCGACACAAGGCTCGGAGCATTGTAGACACCGGCCGCCTCAAACACACTGTACATCCATGCAGATATGTCTGTAGATCCAAGGCCATAGATAAAATGTTTGGGCGCCACTTGTAACACGCTTTTTTAATGGGGACAGCTCGCCCAATTAGTTGCAGCAGAGTTAGATAGAGAATTACAACGTGGCTGGCATTCCACAGGTGGCATTTATTTGTAGATCACCATCAGTCTCACATGAAGTTGCAGTTGGCAAACACAGCATTACTTAATTAACAAAATAACTTAAAAAGAGCAACAGAAATATGAAAAACTTGCGTGCCCCGCAGACATGCGGTGTGCACATTTTGGGATCACTGTAGACTGAGTGCTCAATGGAAAAGGAAACAGTAAAGAGCGCACTGCTCTTAAAGTAGCAGTACCAAATTCTTCCTGTTACACACTGTAAAAAATAGAGAATGTTTTCTGAAAAGAATGGAAAGAGTGTGTAGAAGACAAAAACTCAGTTTCAGCACCAGAGAGCCCCCACGTTGTGACCATGCACTGATCACGCTGATGTTCATCCAATCAGGACTCGTATTGGGTGTGAGGAAGCCATGTACAGAGGGAAGACTCAAGGCTGGATTACAGTACACGACTTTTAACACAGATTTTAGCCCAGATTTTCAGTCGGGCCGAGTACGTGTAGTCGGCGCAAGTTGACACTGGAGTTGACAAAATTGCGTAGTAAATGATGGGTACCGACTGATGATTTCATCTAGTCTGAGCATATAAAAAATATTTGATATTTTTGAGCCAGCTATTCACAACTACAGAGGAAATCACGTAGTGTATGATGCTCCATAACTTAAATATAAAGTTATATGGTGAGCAGCCAGTGGAAATCTAGCACACAGGGCCATGAAGCTTAAGAAATAGAGATGGCGAACAAGCACTCTAGTGGAGTTGAACTTTTAACGACACTCACTCACCTCAACTCCCATTTCTGTCTCTAGAGGCCATGCTGGACACATATTCACACCCAAGAATGCACCTGAATGTGCTCGACCCAATTCTATCACAACACGGAACACAGAGGAGCAGCAACAACAGCAGTCATTCCCTTATCCATGTTTGTTTATATCTGTCAGGCGTCTCTAAATACAGGAAGGCGTGTGTTTCCATGCAGTGTTACCAAATTGGGCGATGAATTGTTTAGGCTGGTTTGGAATGATTTGGGCAGGTTTTAAAAATTTAAAATAAAAACATTCCTTTGAACTGCAACTAAAATAAAGAACTAAAACTAAAATAAAGAAAATGACTCATACAATTATTCAATCAAATAGCCAAAACTGATCAGTGTTGACATCAGTGTTATTATTCTAATTAACTCATTATCTGTATGTCTATTCCTTTAATTTTTTTTGCTTTTTTTTTAGACCTCACACGCTTACCCATCCACACATGAGAATGTAAATAGTTCAGAACAATAAATCCATTAAACTATGTTCAGTGTCCGTGTCCTGACCGACAACCCATGCCGATGGCACCAAGCCTCAGAACAAGCAGAGACCAACATCCACTGCGAGCATGAGAGGCGGGCATTATCGCACTGACAGAATGACAGAGGAATGAACAAATCAAAACTTAGTGGAGGGAATGCAAAACCTTTTGCAAGGGAATGCAAAACTTATTGCAAGGGAACGCAAAACTTTTTGTAAGAGAACGAAAAACTATTTTACTTCTGAAAAAGTTTTGCTACATTAACTGTGGAAGATGTTGTGGTTTCTCCTGGTATTTCAGATATTAATTCATTAATACAATTAATAATTAATTAATAATTAGATATTAATACAACATTATTCTGGAGGCAGGTGTTAAGCAAAATGTCAAGCACACATTTTTGCAGTGAATAATAAATAAAAGTTCTAACATTAAAATAAATAAAAATAAAAACAATGTAGGCTATAAACAGGTGAAAGTCCAGCAAATCTATCTGGAATTTTTACGATAGGACACTATTAATTAGTTAAGTAATAATATCAACAATAATAATAATAATAATAATAATAATAAATGTTAGATTTATATAGTGCCTTACCAGAGTTCAAGAACACTTAACATTTTCAAATTTAGCACAGTTTAAAGAAGAATAAAAACAAGACAGAGTTTCAGTTTCTTCGTTCTACATAACGAGGAATATTCCTAATAGATTAATAACATATGGAGCATTTAAACCTTTATGGAGCATTTAATTTTTTATTTTATTTTAATTTTTTTTTTTTTTTGGAATAAAGTCTTAACCAGTTAATTACCTTAATCGCTGATGTGGATATAAATGAATGTGGTCAACTTTAAGAGACAAATAGACGAGCTCCGATGTGAAATCATCACTTTAGGTCAGGAATTAAACATCCCGCTCAGGTTTAGGCTATACATGAATACATGGGAATCGTTTCATGTGAATCGTTTGATACAATAACATAGACATTTCAAGAAGTGGAAAGTGTATATGATGTCGAGTCTTAGTTAATGTTACATTTGATAAGCTCCAGATGCGCACAATTAACAGAGACCGCAAACGGAGATGATACGATCCGAAATCACATTCATGAGGTTTACACTTTAGAAATATTGGCTACACAGGTTCATAAATTCTTTGTAATTGCGTATATGTTTATTTAAAATGCCGCTTTATCCTTGTGCTTTTTGGATAATCAGCCATACAAATATTTTTTTTATATTATTCGGATGAATCAGTTATTCGTTTTGAAGTCATTATCTGTGCCTTTCCAAATAAGGTATTTGGCTTCGGGCACATCCCTACATAATAACATGGGAAATTTGGTTCAGTAGATGACAAAAAAAATTAAGAATGATATCACATGTATTTTATACATTTTATAAAAATCAGATGACAGCTGGGACAAATTACCTTCTTGCCCATTGAGAGTCATCTCATGAAACCAGCTAAATTGATATCTAATTTTACAATTTAAAAGTAAATACACATTGTTCTTAATGGGGGAACAAACGCCTTCTGCGCAACTACTTTTTACTCAAATTGTTATTCTGATAATATATTTGGTAATGAAAACTTTTGCATTAAATTATAAGAGTTTAAAATTCTTCACTATAGTGAATCCCACTGTATATTTGCAAGGAAAAAAATCCCCCCCCCCAAAAAAAATGCTGTATCAACAAAAGTGGAGTACACATCAATACACAAACAGTGAAATACAACAATACAACAGTGAAGCCTTTAACAGTGTGTTGGTCAAGTGGTCTTTTGTTCTCAAGTTGTAGGCCTATGATATTTTGATCTGATGTCGCTTTGGATGTGATTGATTCCTGATTCAAAACCCCTCTGGGTATTCAGCTTTTTATAAAAACTAAGCAAATCGCTTCTGCATATCAGTGGATCTAAGAAACAGGTGAGCAGTTACATTTACATTTATTCATTTGGTAGACGCTTTTATCCAAAGCGACTTACAAGAGAGGAAAACATAAGCGAATCATCTTAGGAGACAGTGGTATGAAAAGTGCTGTATTACAAAGTATCACTAGCATCATAATAGTATTCAAAACAGAATAAAGTGCAACAGAATTTTTTATTTATTTTTTATTTTTTTTAATTTATTTTTTTTATGACTGGTTAAGTGCTCATGGAGAAGATGTGTTTTTAGTCGTTTTTTGAAGACAGAGAGTGAGTCAGCTTCACGGATTGAGTTGGGAAGGTCGTTCCACCAATGTGGTATGATGAAGCTGAAAGTCCGGGAAAGTGTTTTGGTGCCTCTTTGTGTTGGTACAACAAGGTGACGTTCCTTAGCCGACCGCAGACTTCTAGTGGGCGCGTAGCTCTGCATAAATGAATTTAGGTATGCTGGAGCAGACCCAGTGACTGTTCTGTATGCCAGCATCAGAGCCTTGAATTTGATACATGCATCCACCAGAAGCCAGTGGAGAGAGACAAGGAGTGGTGTAACATGTGCTTTCTTTAGTTCATTAAAGACCAGACGTGCTGCTGCATTCTGGATCATTTGGAGGAGTCTAGTTGCATATGCAGGGAGGCCTGCAATGAGAGCGTTAAAGTAGTCCAGTCTAGTTATGACAAGTGACTGGACAAGCAGTTGTGTGGCATGTTCAGAGAGGAAGGGTCTTATCTTCCTGATATTGTAGAGTGTAAATCTACATGATCTTGCGGTCTTTGAGATGTGGTCTGTGAAATTTAGTCTGTTGTCGATGGTTACCCCTAGATTTCTGACCGATTTGGAAGGCGTTACTGTAGTTGCACCCAGCTGCACGGTGATGTTGTGTTCAACATCAGGGTTGGCTGGAAAGACAAGGAGTTCAGTCTTGGCTGGGTTGAGTTGCAGGTGGTGCTCCTTCATCCAGGCCGAGATGTCCGCCAGGCAGGCAGAAATTCGAGCAGTCACTGTGGTGTCGTTGGGCTGGAAAGACAAGTAGAGTTGCATGTCATCAGCGTAACAGTGGTAAGAGAAACCATGTGCCTGAATGATGGGTCCCAGTATTGTTGTGTACATAGAGAAGAGAAGTGGCCCAAGCACTGATCCCTGAGGTACCCCAGTAAGTAGCTGATGTGGCTTGGATACCTCTCCTCTCCAGGCTACCTTGAAGGACCTACCTGAGAGATAGGAATTAAACCAGTCAAGCACAGTTCCTGTGATGCCCAGCGAGGAGAGGGTAGAGAGTGAGATCTGATTCCATATTACGCGATTTCTATGAATCAGAGATCGTACCATGGCGCAGTACAGAAGCTGAACCCTCTACCATTGTCCGCAACTGACTAGAGCAAAGCATAATGAGCTAATATTTTTGAATAAGCACACTTGCTAAATAGAGACGGAATGTGTCAAGGGGATCAAACAAAAACCGCATCAGAGAATAAAATAAATGGGATGAATTGACAAACAAGCAGTTTTTTTCTTTTCTTTTTGGAATCGAAGGTGCTGGAACGCGGCCCAATTTAACCCCTGGGTATAGTAAAGCGACAACTGTGTGCCTCCTTTGAAATTCGAAATGGTCCCCTAAGTAATTCATTCTGGCCTGACTCTGCTTTCAGACAAGTATTCTGAGTATTTGTAGGGGGATTTAACATTGTTTGACCACTTAGAAGGGAAAGAGTCCAGAACAATGCAATGTATGACCTCCTCAAGCACACTGCAGGGAACATGCTGCTATCTGCAAGAAAGCACTTTAGCAAAAGAGAGTCACTGGTGTGTTTAATACAAAAAAAAAAAAAAAAAAAAAAAAGGGGAAGGAGAAAGCGATAAAAGCTCTCTAAAAGCTGATAATGATGACTTCTATTTATAGCAGACTCGAAAGCATGGCATATGGTGGGCTACACTATCAGCCTGCTTGAGAAAGGAAGATTGTGTTTGAGAGAGAATTTATGTGGTAAAATCACAGTGATTATAGCTGCTGACAAGAAAATATCAGTTAATGTTTCAGCCAACAGCTCATTCTGAAGCCCATGGAGGAAATTGAGAATTATCTTAGCCCCACTTGCATGAATTTTTGGGAGGGCAGGCAGCTGATTACCCTTTGTTGATGGGCCATATGCAATCAAAATCTTAAAATTTCTTAAAATAACTGGTCATACTGTGCATGATTCATCAGTGCATGTTATTCCCCTCAAAAAAATCTTACATTAACATTTAAAGGAATAGTTCACCCACAAATGATAATTCCTTAATCATTTTCTCATCCTTATGCTGTCTCAAACTCATACGACTTTCTTCTGTGGAACACAAACAAAGAGTTTTTCATAGATGTATGATGTGTTTATATACATACAATGCAAGTCAATGGGGTCCGCATCTTCTAAGCTCCAGAGAGGACATAAAGGTAGCATTAAAGTAATACATATGACTCTGCACATGCGTCAAGTGCAAGAAAGTGTAATCAAGCTTCTCTCATGAACGTGCCAAGCAGATTGCTGATGTCAAAATTTATAGTGAAAAAGGTAAAAAGGAAAAACATATTGGTCTGTTTCTCACCCAAAATCGATCATATTGCTTCAGAAGACATGGATTAAACCACTCGAGTCTAGTATAGATTACTTAAACACGTATTTTGAGTGTGATTAATTAAATAAAAAATAAAGTGTTAAAAAATATAATACAATTAATCATGCCACATAACCTGGATGTAAATTCTGTAATAGAAGTATGTATTTTCCTACCTTGCAATTCAAGCCTGAAGTATATGAAGCTTTATGGTATTATGAGCTGCCTCACTGTTGGTTGTGTTTTTATTGTCTGTGGCTGAGCTCTGACACTCATGTTTAGTGTCAAATCAAATCAAATCACTTTTATTGTCACACAACCATATACACAAGTACAACAGTGTGTGAAATTCTTGGGTGCAGTTCTGAGCAACATAGCAGTCGTGACAGTGATGAGACATATACCAATCTACAATAAACATCAAATTTACACAACACAATTTAAAATCCAATAAACACATAATTACACACAACACAATATACAAATAATAACATACAATGTACAGTATACAATACACACAATATAGAATACACAGTATACAATAAAAAAGTATATATAGTATATATAAAATGTACAGTAGGTTGTATTGTACTGTATTGACATTCAGGCTGTCGGTTGATAGTCAGTTGCCAGTGTGTTGTTAAGAGAGAATATAATTTATGACAGTCCAGTGTGAGATAATAAGATTTATAAAGTGCAGTGCTGATGTATATTGATCGAGAGAGATCAAGAGTTCAAACGTCTGATTGCTTGGGGGAAGAAGCTGTCATGAATTTGGCTGGTGCGGGTCCTGATGCTGTGATACCGCCTGCCTGATGGTAGCAATGAGAGCAGCCCATGGCTTGGGTGGCTGGAGTCTCTGATGATCCTCCGAGCTTTTTTCACACACTGCCTGGTATATACAGTATGTCCTGGAGGGAGGGAAGCTCACCTCCGATGATGTGTCTGGCAGTTTGCACCACCATTTGCAGGGCTTTGCGGTTGTGGGCGGTGCTATTGCCGTACCAGGCAGAGATGCAGCCAGTCAGGATGTTCTCTACAGTGCTGGTGTAGAACCTTGTGAGGATGTGGCGGTCCATTCCAAACTTCCTCAGCCGTCTCAGGAAGAAGAGGCGCTGATGAGCCTTCTTCACAATGACTTCAGTGTGGATGGACCATGTGAGTTCCTCAGTGATGTGGACACCCAGGAACTTGAAGCTGCTGACTCTCTCAGTGCTGCATTGATGGTGATGGGGCTGTGTTCTCTTTCTCTTCTCCTGAAGTCCACCACAAGCTCCTTTGTCTTACTGATGTTGAGGGAGAGGTTGTGCTCCTGACACCAGCATGTCAGAGTGTGCACCTCCTCTCTGTAGGCTGTTTCAACATTGTCAGTGATCAGACCTACCACTGTCGTATCATCAGCAAACTTAATGATGGAATTGGAGCTATGTGTTGCCACACAGTCATGTGTGTACAGGGAATACAGGAGTGGGCTAAGAACACAGCCCTGCAGTGCTCCAGTGTTGAGGGTCAGTGATCAGGAGATGTTACTGCCCATTCTAACCACCTGGCGTCTGCTTGACAGGAAATCCAGGATCCAGCTGCACAGCGAGCTGTTTAAGCCCAGAGCCCGGAGTTTCTCATCAAGCTTGGAGGGCACTATGGTGTTGAATGCTGAGCTGTAGTCTACAAACAGCATTCTCACATAAGTGTTCCCTTTTTCCAGGTGGGAGTGAGCAGTGTGTATTGTAGATGCAATGGCATCATAAGTGGAGCGGTTGTTGCGGTAAGCAAACTGCAATGGGTCCAGTGATGGAGGCAGCACAGAGCAGATGTAATCTCTGATTAGTCTCTCAAAGCATTTGCTGATGATGGGGGTCAGAGCAACAGGATGCCAGTCATTTAAGCAAGTTATTTTGGATTGCTTTGGTACAGGCACAATGTTGGATGTTTTAAAGCATGTGAGGACTACAGACAAGGAGAGGGAAAGGTTGAAAATGTCCGGAAAAACACCAGCCAGTTGGTTCGCACACGCTCTGATGACATGGCCCGGAATGCCGTCTGAACCTGCGGCTTTACGGATATTCCGTAAAGATTCATTCACTGAATCAATGTTAGCAAATACTTAACAAACATATTTATTGAAAACAATTGAATGAATAGTGCAGGATCAATGGAACAACCATTAAAAGCCTGTTCTAAACGGAAATCACCAAGTAAAAGTTACTTAACATATTAAAACAGTCAGGACATTGTTGAAAATAATTAACAAGTAGACTAAGCCAAATCTATGAGAGAGAAAAAAATGCGCTGAAAAGTTGCACGTATTTCACGACGTGCAATCGTGCATTAACCATTGATCTAATATGACAGCTGTTTGGTAAAGAACGTCAAACAATAACAGTTACGATGTAAAAAAAATAAAAATAGCTATAGGATAGAAAAAATTGGCCTGTGATGTAGCCTTCAATAAAGCTAATGTATTCTAAACACGATGTTATGAGAATAAAAGATAGTTTAACATGTTAAGCAGTTGGCACCTCGTTGAAAATAGCCTTCTTAATCAGCAGATTAAAAAATGGCATACCTAGCCTAAAACAGTTATTTTCTAGGCTACTTACTCAAAAGCATAATTTTTTTGATGAGCAAAATTAACCCATCGACATGGTCCGGTGAAAGACGGGTCTTGACTCACCCGAGTTGGCAATCCTTCACTTGAAAAAGCCCGCTCAGCGGAAAAATAACGTACAAGCATACACAGATTTAAAGAAGACTCAAATGTGAAAACATCACACTTTCAAACATTTGGAAAGCCGATTCCCGCACCACCGAAGTGATTTCATTACTACATTGCTGAGTTTGCTTGTCTAGTGCGAGGACATTTTCCTGCACGTGCCGCGAGTGAGAGAGGATAGAAGCACGTGCAGCCTGAGGTGAAATTAAACTCTGTATCTGCTCCAGAAATCCTCTTTTTTTATTATTATATTTGTATTATTAATTCTATTTAAAATATGTAACATTAATATGACAGTAATTTAAGTGCAGCCTCTGTAAAAATATAAAGCCAAACATAAATGTGTAAAAATTATGATCAGTTTAATGGGGGAAATATTAACTGACTAGTAATTCCAGTGTCGACTAGCAGCATCAGAACCGTTTAGTCGACTAGTCTCGCACATCCCTAGTTTCAACTAGGTCATATGCGTTAGCATGCAATGTCTTGTTCCCTTCGTCTCAGGGAACCGAGGTTATGTATGTAACCGAGACGTTTTCTACTACACCCAGAGCTGCTGAGTTCAGCGTGAGCCGTGTGACAAAAATAGGCTTGGCGCCAAAACTATCCGCTCACTGCCGTGTCTGGGACTCTTCACCTCGCAATGTGAAGGATGTAATCTGTTAATATGGGTGCCGAAACGAAAATGCGCTGCTCACGCCCCGCTCACGGAGGATATGTGAAACTGGCATCAGGTTCAATGCCTGCCATGGGATTCCCCTCCATTGTGTTCTGTAAACTGTTTTATTATAGTTTTTGTTCTGCTGTTCGCTGTCTTTGCTCACTTCATTAACAGTGTTCAGAGAATATGAGAAATAAAAATAAAAAAAACTGTTAAACATCTAGGCGTCTTGTTACTTTTATATTTGATGTCATTTTATGCATTCATAGCATATCATATGCATTAAGCAAGAAGGGTCTCTGCTTTTTATTCATAATATCATAGCTCTGTTTGACTCTGTGATACCTGTTGTATTTACAATGACTGAAAGTGTTTACTATGGACTTTAGAAATAAGACCCAGCCAAGTATTGTATTACCTTGAAAGTAACATTGTCTACTTTAAAATAAATGTAATAAATTAAAC
This sequence comes from Myxocyprinus asiaticus, assembly GCF_019703515.2. Classification (NCBI taxonomy): domain Eukaryota; kingdom Metazoa; phylum Chordata; class Actinopteri; order Cypriniformes; family Catostomidae; genus Myxocyprinus; species Myxocyprinus asiaticus. The sequence goes on along the minus strand of NC_059362.1, from coordinate 7,945,975 downwards.
ACATAATTATATTGGAGTATTCAATAAATAAGAGCCTACACACAAGATATGAAAACAAGCTTGCAGAAGTTTTTAACTTTAAATCGTTACTTCTGGTTGCTGTTTGAAATGACCTAACTTTAGCTTGATGTTCGTTTCTTTGTTGTATAATAAAGCGTGCTTCCGACTTCAGCTCCATGATGGGTCGACTGGTAGCAGGAAGCGTTTTTTAAAAGTATATAAAGTTTTAATTATCGAAGTATTTTTTACATAAACCTATCGATTTAATTCAGAAGACATTCATTGATCGACTGGAGTCGTGTGGATTACTTTTATGCTGCTTAAATATGCCTTTTGGACCGTCAAACAGCCAGCAGCGTCATGGCACCTATTATCTTGCATTGTATGGACAAACAGAGCTGAAGTGTGCTTATAAAAATCTTCATATCAATTCTGCTGAAGAAGGAAAGACATACACATCTGGGATGGCTTAAAGGTGAGTAAATCATGAGAGAATAATTATTTTTGGGTGAACTAACTCTGTAAAGGAACGATCTACATATATGTCGCCATAAATTTCAAAAATGCAAAAAAGAAGGCACAGTTAACAAATCTGTGAGTTGTACTTGGTAAAACTAATGCCTGATGGGGGGCGATGCAAGATGTGAAGGAGTGGAGAGACCTATGTCCAGCTCCATCTGACTTCTGACCCTGTCAAACACACACTCTCGGTTGTGATTTGTAATCATTGCAATGAAACCGTGATGGTACAGCTCAGATTTCAAAGCATTTCACAATTCCACAATTCACAACTATATTTTTTTGGATGATATATCACTTAAAAGTCTACATTAAATCAAAATTGACCCTATTTACGTCCTTAATGAACATATCTGGTGCTATTGTGGACAATTCATCAGTGCATGTCATTAAAAAGTGAACAATATTTGTCTTTGACATTTTTTATCAAAATATACTGTACTTGCTCTGCCTCTGAAATGACTTTGGCGAGGAGGCACATTTTTCTCTCCCAATACACCAAACTAAACTGTTAGCCTGCCCACAGGCTTGATTTTTTTAACATTGCGAGGAATATTAAAAGAGTTTGTGTTTGAGGCTTTTCAATTTTAAATTCTTTTAAAATCTGAGGCAACATGAAATGAGGTTCACTGAAGCTCTGCCCTTAGGTTTAACATTAAATTTACCCTATTTAATTTATTTTTCAACCCATCCCCTCCAACCACCTGGCTCTAATCTGGTATTCTATGCTTACTTTTCACAATCCAATCAATTCTCAGTGGATAAAATCAAGTAAACCCTCTACAAAACAACTCACTGAATATACTATTTCACTTGCAATATATCAGAAACGGAAGAAACATGAGTTTCTTCAGTGGATGGCATTTCACAAATTTGGCATTTAAATTTAAAGTCCCCCTGAAGTGCCTTGAAAAACAGTTTTCTTTAGCCTGTTGTTGTATTTCCTACTGAAACATGAAGTTGGTGAGGGAGTTGACGAATAGCCTGTGTATTAAAAAAAAAAAAGTCAATAGGCTTTAGTTTATATCGCAGCCCCCCAGCAAAGCAACACACACACCTGATGCTTCTCAAGTCGGAGAGAGCCAGGGAAGCGATCTTCTGAAGTCTGACCGCTTTTCCACTGACTTGACCAAGGACCAAAAGATGATCTAACTGATTGCTGTTTCTACATAACCATCCCACAAACAAACACATCGCGGCCGTTGTGCAGGTTAATCAATTGGCCTATACCAAAAGGCCCAAATATACTTAACACGAAATCAAAGAACGAATAGGTGTGACATCAATTAGAACAAAATCTGGCCAAAAAGATGGTGTTTTTGTGTCTGTATTCTTTGGTTAGTAACAGCTCGTCTGGGCGAACTTTCAGGAAAACTTCTAACACCTTCTTACTGCCATTGGTCTGCGTCATTGGTAGGTGTGACCTGGAGCTCCACCTACTTTGTTTATGTTGTTCAGTCAGTCAAAATCAGTCAACAAGAACACACCGGCGTGTAGAGTTATCAGCAAGCTGGTGCAAACTTACCTACATCTGTAGGATCGTTCATGTTGAGAAATTTCCCAAGACCATGTCATGTGTTTCTTTTGTTTTGTTTAATTAGTCTACAAAAGGAATAAAATGTACTCAAATACTCAAGTGCCCATTCACTTATGTGCCATCTGCAGTGAAAGCCATATACACATCTTCCCAAAGTAACCCTATCATCATTATTTTGTCTTTATTCTACACATTAACACTTTTATACACTGATCTTTGCAGCAGTATCAGTGTCATCATAAATTACAATAACCGGCGCATATTATGGCCATGTATAGCACGTTAGCACTGTAGGATCTGACTAGTCAGCCAGACAGGAAATTAAGATGAATTAGGACAGAATTACACCAAGATGGCTTATAATTCCAGGAAATTCCTCTAAGCATTAAGAAGCCAGGAATTCGGACTGGCGCCATGGAGTCTGAGCTGACCTGCATATGGCCAATGTAACTGTCACAAAATAAGGGAGGGTGTCCAGAAAAACCCAACCTTTACACAAAACCCCCACAACTGACAAGCACATTCCAGAGAAAGGACTGTGACTATGGAAGCCTGAAGTTTCCAGAAATCAAAAGAAGCTCCTTTGCTCCGTTCATTCAGTCAGAACACACAAACACTTAAAATTCTATACTGAATGACCATCATGTGACAGTTAGCCATTATACACACCTCATGCTTAAAACTCATTGTTCAAGATGCAGAGACTGAACAGACACTGCATCTGAACCATTGCACTGTTTTAGTTGTACACAAACTTTAGTTTTTCTTATCGCTTCTAAAGACAATTTTACAGTTTCATAATGCATATACATATAGTATGAACTATAACACTATCAGTTGACTCCATTTTATCATCATTCCACACTGCACAATGCACAGTTTATTTTTGATAGTAAAAATGTATCTTACACAAATGATTATAGTCTGATGTAACTTTTAAAATATGTGTAGTGACTTGTAATCTCTTTTATATGTGATAAATTGGTGATTATGAATTTTAATCTTGTAATATCCATGTTGAAATAGTTAACTATTTTTAGAGCAAATGTATCATGTCTGGTATGTAAAGGTTTGTTTTCCCATGAGGAGAGCAATGGGTGAATTCATTTTATTGTTATAATTTGTTTTAAGATATAAAAGTTCATGATTAAACATTGCCCTATTTTGAGCAGGAAACAGAAATCTTCAAACACAAAGGCCATGAATTAATTATCTTGAGGGGAGGACTTTCTGACCACAGGCCCTCTGAAAAGCCACCTCTGATTGGCTTAGAGCCTCTTCGGGGTGTAACCAAACAGAAAGGGTTAAGAGGACCAGCCTGGACAGCTCTTCGCTTCTCTCTTCTCTGCTCTACGGCTTGCACACACATGACGGGGAGTTGCTTCAAAAGCCAAGCCTGATCATTCCAGCACCAAAATATCCGGCATCCACAATCTTAAACCGAGGTCCAAAACATCGACGGAGCACAACCACTTGTGAAAAGCATGGCTATGCTGGCCAGCACAAACCAGCCTAGACCAGCATGGGGACTGCATGCTTGTTAAGCTAGTCTTTATAGCAGCTTCTTTTACTGACCTCATGTGAATTCTATATTCCATAAAGTCATTGATAACACATTTTAATGTCACATTAGTTTAGGTTTTACATGTAGAGTCCTCATATTTAAATGTCCTTCTAAATGCCTCCCACAGCGGTGTGGCAGGTGTCTGAATGTTTGCAAACAGTATACCATTGCTCGGCTGATTAGAACTTCTTTTTACCTCTGTACGAAGAACAAATCAGAACTTCTTCAGAAGTATATCGAGGCCTTAAAACAGCCCTGACATCAATGCAGATGACAATAAGAAACAAGTGAATATTATATCACAATATCAATGTTTTGAATCACATTACACTAAACATAAAGAATAAACAACACTTACTCGTCCTGTACATCCCAAGAAACCTCAGGAAAATGGCTGCAAAAACATATGTATAAACTACAGCGAGTTTCCTTGCATCCATTCAGCAGAGATCACCCCTATCCCCTAATCCCTTAAAAAAAATATTACCTCCATTGTGAGAACTTCAGAGGGCTGAAAGGTGATAACTGTCAGTCAGAATTCTGTTTTTACGTGATTCTTATTGGAAAATATGTTTGGAACAACCCTACAACATGGATTGTGCTCCCTTTAAAGTGTCCTCAGAAGTCATGATCTTTGTCAGTTAGAACACAGCCAGATGTGCTGATTAGATGTAGGGCAGGGGACATTCTCATTCTAGAGAGCATTTGATTGGACAAAATTAATGCAGTAAGTTATAAGTCATGCATTCTTCTGGATCGGTTTAACCGGATGAGTCTAGATTTTAAATGTTTCTATCTTCAGAAAACACATTGTCAATGTTTGGAAGTTCACACATATAGATGGCCTTAAAGCTAATAGATAAGGAATAAAAGCAGCAAAACTGTCATTTTGATTTCACGGGATCTTTAAGTTTTAAGATTTAAGGTTGATTTATGAAACACATCAAAATAGTGCGTAGCTGTAATGGCTGTCAATAATATATACAGTATTCTGGCAATGCACTCTGGTAGGACAGCACTGCTTCTCTTTCCATGAGGGCAGTACTGATTCCTCAAATGTGAATGTGAGAAGCACATCATGCTGGGACCGGATAGACATACGTTTTGCACTATGTTAAGAAGTAATTGATTGTGTTATTAGTGGAAAGCCTACAACTTTGAGTGGGAGAGGATTAGTTATTCTAGAGTCAACTAGACACAGAGAGAAGGGGAATTAGTCTCTGTGTCACTGATTAATGAGAAACAAGTGGAGGAACCATATAATCAAACACTTAACATTACTGGGCAATCTTGGAATTAATCAAACGAATTTGGTTGTATAACCTCCAACCTTAGCATAATAACATTGGGCCTCATTCATGAAACATGAGCAGAACAAATTTTTGTGTAAATCGTCTGTAAAGCTGTTCTGACTTAAATTCTTAGATTCATGAAAATTTTCATATTTTCAAAATGTTAGTCAGCGAACAAAATTTACACCTGCTCCTTACCACATGTAAATTATGTGTAAGACATCTGAACGTTCTGTGTTCTTTCAGGAAAACTGCCATGACTACTGTACATTTTGACAGAAGTTAAATGAAATAAGTAATGAAAAAATAAACTAATAAATTAATAAGTGAAATGAACCTTAATAAATAACAGAAATAGGTTTCTTCAAAGTATAGTTTATTCACAACTCTGCTTCATACATTTTATATTGTTTCTCCAGCAAAAGTGCTCGGCATGGGGCAAAAAGGTCGTGGGAAGATGCAGTTTGTGTTTGATATTCTCAAAAAAATGAATGTCATGACTGGTTGGAAAGTTTCTTCATTTGATATGAGTTCTATAATTTAGGTTTCATAATTCTGTAAAGGCATAAATAAACTGCGTTCAGTTGATAACGTATGGCGAATGCTAATGCTGTTAAACGCATAAATAAATCACGGACAGGGGAGTACACAATGCAATAGGAAAACTGTAGTAGCTTTAACACTAAATCTTCATGTCAAACCATTTTTATTTACCTCTTGGACTGTTTGATTCACAAAGCCTCAGATTAAAGCAAAAACATGCAATGACAGTAAATTCCTCACTTTCTTTGACATAATTTTGTGTTTGCTAAATCAAAATTTTACGATTTCATTAGTTAAAAGGATTTACTAGCAAAACTGGTGCCTTCCTTATGTGGCGTTTTCCTGGGCGTGGATTATGATAATTGTGAATGAACGTGCACATGCCCTCTTTTTACAAATGTTTGGAATTCCCTAACATACACACATTTAACAAACAAACGGGTGTACCCAGCCTTTGTGAATCCAGAGGAAAGTTTTTGGGAAGGTCCATTTTATGTGCAGGGAAATTTTCATGAATAAGTCCCATTTAGCAATAATTTTTCTGTCGTCTTATGCTGTTTGCAGTTTTGTGAACTTTATTTGTATTTTAGGATCATGTGAATAACTTTAATAATAATAAGCTGGAAATTAAAAGAAAGTTAACATTTGTCTTAATTCTCTCTATATATTTTTAGATTATAGTTAATATTGAAGCAATATAACACAAGCAAAAGTGCTGTATGTCCAGCTGTCAGTGGCAGAATGCCGCAGCTAATCACAGCCGTGCTGAAAAATGGACAATACAGCATGAATGTGAGTGTGATATTGCTTTAATGCTACAGTTCAATGAACATGTAAATAAATAAGTAGTGAAAATCTAAGTACTGTGCATAAAAAATAGGAATGGGCAATACCACTTCTTTTCTTTTCAATCCGATACCAATAATTTCAAGTCTAATATCATCGATACCAATACCAATACAATACTTCTATAAAAAAGATTTTTTGCGATTTCTTGGGATAAAATTGGTAATTTAAAATATAATTTTTTAGTCATAATTCGTCATTTTTTTTTTATTTATTTGTGAGCCTAAAAAGAAAATTAACAGACTTCTGTTTTGTTTACCCTTACAAAAATTAACCATGGTTCCCTATCTCTCACTCACTCGACGTTGGTGTCGATGTAGTGACACTAGGGGTCACTCTTGGGAGCCCGAGACACCTCTGGTCTTTGATAAAAGGCCAATGAAAATTGGCGAGTGGTATTTGCATGCCACTCCCCCAGACATATGGGTATAAAAGGAGCTGGTATGCAACCACTCATTCAGATTTTCTCTTCGGAGCCGAACGGTCATGCTCACTGAGCTGAATAGCACTGTTCATTCACCTCTGCTGGATCTGACGGCGCATTTCAGTGGCTTCTCCCTCCTCTGCCCTGGTGCACTGCAGAGAATGCCCCTGGGCGCTTCGGCAGAAAAACTAGAGAGTATATCTTCTGAAAGAGCGTTTTTCCCCTCTAAAAGAGTATATTTCTCTAAAAGAGAGCACACACGGAACGTCTTTTTAAAGACGCGTCTTTCTAAAGATGCCTTTCCGATCATGTGTTATTCCTGGTTGCGGTTGTTTTCTCTCAACTTTGGATGGTCATGATCGCTGTCTTTCGTGTCTGGGCGCGACCCACATGGAGGCAGCATTTATGAATGGTTCATGTTCTCACTGCGAGAACATGACCATGGCAACGTTGCGGTCTTACGAAATCAAGCCACCCCAGTGGCTCCCCGACTCGGTCCTCCTACCTACGGGTATGAGGTCAGCGCGGCTAGCACTGGGGGCGATTTGGGGACCTCAATGGGATCGCCTCCGCCGGGTATCCCCCCGCGGACCTCCCATTCCCCAGCACGCTCGTCTGCCCCAGTCGGGCTTCCGGATGAGTTTGCGGGCTCATCGCATGGCGAGTATGGCTTCTTGTTCAGGGCCCGTGAAGATGATGAGCTCTCGAGCGCAGCATCGGAGAGCGGGCTTGTCCGGTCGGACACAGAAGCCTCAGCTGAGCTTCCCCCTTCGGGGACGGTCACCCAGTTACAGGCCGATGCCGAAATGACAGACATGCTTTCCCGGGCGGCCGCGAGCGTCAGCCTAGAGTGGAAACCTCTGCTCTCCCCTGAACCCTCACGGCTTGATGATTGGTTTCTGGGCTCGCGGCGCCGCTCAAAACAGCCGCGCCCCGCTCCAGTGCCATTCTATCCAGAGGTGCATGAGGAGCTGACGAAGTCATGGGAGGCAACTTTTACTGCCCGACCCCAACTCCGCAGTTCCCCCGCTCTCACTACCCTCGATGGCAGGGCGGCCAGGGGCTATACGGCGATTCCCCCGGTGGATAAGGCGCTCGCAGTGCACTTATGCCCGCAGAGTGCTGCCACCTGGCATGGACGCCCTAAGCCCCCGTCCAAGCCCTGTAGGCTCACGTCGTCCCTGATGGCTAAGGCCTACAGCGCTACTGGACAAGCCGCCTCTGCCCTGCACGCCATGGCTCTCCTGCAGGTCCACCAAGCCAAGGCGCTCAAAGAACTGCACGAGGGTAGTTCCGCCCCAGATTTGATGCAGGAACTGTGCTCGGCGACCGACCTCGCCCTCCGGGTGACGAAGGTCATGACGCGGTCTCTCGGGCGGACGATGGCCACACTAGTGGTCCAGGAGCGCCACCTGTGGCTCAACCTGGTCGAGATGGGCGAGGCCGACAAGACACGGTTCCGTGCTGCCCCCATTTCCCAGGCGGGCCTATTCGGCAACACCGTTGAAGACTTTGCCCAGCAGTTCTCGACGGTAAAGCAGCAGAAGGAAGCAATCTGGCACATCCTGCCCCGGCGTGGCTCAAGATCCCGCACCACATCTGCTCGTCGCCAAGGGTGTCCCCCTGCAGTGACTGCACCGGCTCCCCCGCATCCCTCCCCTCCGGTCCGGCCCCGGCGTGGAGCCCACCGCAGGAAGCCGATGCTACCCGTCTCACAGCCGGCGCTGAAGAACCCACGGAGGTCCTCAAAGCGCCCCTGAGACTGGCAACCCAGGGACGAGGGAACCCACTCAGGTGGAGCTGGTAGAAAGACCACTCCATCCCCTGGTGGAGGGCCGGGTGGAAAATCTTTTGTTGCCTTTTTGTTTGATTTCGCCGCACGCCCAAATGGCTGCGGTACCCAACAGTTCAGCAAAAGAGTGGCTTCCTTCCTCCCTGGGTCACATACCCGGTGTGTACAGTCATCACCACGACTACCATCCAAAGGCTTTTTCTTGCAGGATTGGTGCTCCACCGGTGCCCTTTCCGCCCCTGAGCGCCCAGCTGTGGCACAAATCCACCCCCGATGTGACAGTCTCCACGGGTCGCGAGGACAGGCCTCTTCCTCCCCCGTCCCAGGCTGTTCCGGGGGTGGTCACAAGGAGCCAGGTAAGTGCTTCGATGTCCCTAGACTCAGCATGGCCACGACGTGCTGTGGCACCTCGCGCTCTGCCCCGCCGCGAGGCCCCACCTGCCGGTACGTCTGACGACATTGTCCCCTTGGTCCCCCTCGCACGGAATTTGGATGCATGGCTTGCGCTTCTTAATCCATCACGGTGGCTGGTCCGGACCATCCGACTCGGCTACGCGATTCAGTTCGCCAGGCGCCCGCCCAGGTTCAGCGGTATTCACTTCACCTTGGTCAAAACGCTGTTACCCCGTGCGCGGAGATCGCTACCCTCCTACGGAAGGGCGCGATAGAACCTGTCCCTCCAGCCGAGATGAAGAAAGGGTTTTACAGCCCCTACTTCATCATACCGAAAAAAGGCTGTGGGTTGCGGCCAATCTTGGACCTGCGAGTACTGAACCGGGCTTTACACAGACTCCCGTTCAAGATGCTGATGCAAAGACGCATTCTAGCGAGCATCCGGCATCAAGATTGGTTCGCGGCGGTAGACCTGAAGGATGCGTACTTTCACGTCTCGATCCTTCCTCGACACAGACCCTTCCTGTTGTTCGCGTCCGAGGGTCAGGCGTATCAGTACAAAGTCCTACCTTTTAGCCTGTCCCTGTCTCCTCGCGTCTTTACGAAGATCGCAGAGGCTGCCCTTGCCCCGTTAAGGGAGGTGGGCATTCGCATTCTCAACTATCTTGACGACTGGCTAATCTTAGCTCACTCTCAAGACGTGTTATGCGCACACAGGGACCTGGTGCTCTCACACCTCAGCCGACTAGGGCTTCGAGTCAACTGGGAAAAGAGCAAGCTCCTCCTGGTTCAGAGCATCTCTTTTCTCAGTTTGGAGTTGGACTCAGTCTCCTTGACAGCGCGCCTTACGAACGAGCATGCCCAGTCGGTGCTGGCCTGTTTGAAGGCGTTCAAACAGAAAACAGCGGTTCCACTGAAACTTTTTCAGAGGCACCTGGGGCATATGGCATCCTCGGCGGTGGCCACCCCGCTCGGGTTGATGCATATGAGGCCGCTTCAGCACTGGCTCCAGACTTGAGTCCCGAGATGGGCATGGCGCCACGGGACACACCGCGTGGCCATTACGTCGGTCTGTCACTGTCTTTTCAGCCCTTGGACCGACCTCTCGTTTCTACGAGCAGGTGTTCCCCTAGAACTGGTCTCCAGGCATGTTGTGGTCACGACAGACGCCTGCAAAATGGGCAGGGGTGCCGTTTGCAATGGCCACGCAGCCGCTGGCCTCTGGACGGGTCCGCGGCTGCGTTGGCAAATCAACTGCCTCGAGTTACTGGCAATTCTGCTCGCCCTGCGGAGGTTCCGGCCATTGATCCAGGGCAAGCACTTGCTAGTTCGGATGGACAGTATGGCAGCGGTAGCATATGTCAACCGCCAAGGCGGTCTGCGCTCTCGCTGTATGTCACAACTCACCCGCCGTCTCCTCCTCCGGAGTCGGCAGCACCTCAAGTCGCTGCAAGCCACTCACATCCCAGGCAACCTCAACACTACAGCGGACGCGCTGTCATGGCAGGTTTCCCTCAGGGGAGTGTGGAGACTCCACCCTCAGGTGGTCCAGCTGATTTGGAGTCGATTCGGTCGGGCACAGGTGGACCTGTTCGCCTCCCAAGAATCCTCCCACTACCCGCTCTGGTACGCCCTCAACGAGGCGCCCCTCGGCATAGACGTGCTGGAACACAGCTGGCCCCCTGGCATTTGCAAATATGCATTTCCCCCAGTGAGCCTGCTTGCACAGACCCTGTGCAAGGTCAGGGAGGACGAGGAGCAGGTCGTCCTGGTAGCACCCTACTGGCCCACCCAGACGTGGTTCTCAGACCTCACGCTCCTCGCGACAGCCCCCCCCCCCAGCAAATTCCCCTGAGGAAGGACCTTCTTTCTCAGGGACGGGGCACCCTCTGGCACCCGCGCCCAGACCTCTGGAATCTCTATGTCTGGTCCCTGGACGGGACACAGAAGACCTAAGTGGCTGTAAGGGGGTTTAGTGGAAAGGAGGAGGCGAGAACCGGCTTGACAACTTAAATAATAATTTATTAAACAAAAACCCAAACAAAAACACACAACTAAAAACACAGCACAGTTGTCTGTAATTCTCTCTCTCTCGAACTGTCGTCCCCGGCCGCCTTTATCCCTCGCGCGCCCCATCAGGCTGATTGGGGACCGGGTGTGTCTCATTCCAGCCCGGCACCGCCCTCCTCAGCTCTACACTCCTCCCGGCGTTGCCTCAGGCCGGGGAGCCCCCGGCATGACGTACATCCCCCCCCACCCTTCCTCTCCGGTAAGTAAGTTCAGTCCGGGCTATTCTCACGTGATCCTGAGACCCCGACCGGGCTATGTGCCCAAGGTTCCCACCACTCCTTTTAGGGACCAGGTGGTGAACCTGCAAGCGCTGCCCCAGGAGGAGGCAGATCCAGCCCTGTCATTGCTGTGTCCGGTGCGCACTTTTCGCATCTATTTGGATCGCACGCAGAGCTTTAGGATCTCTGAGCAGCTCTTTGTCTTCTTTGGTGCACAGCGGAAAGGAAGCGCTGTCTCCAAGCGGAGGATCGCCCACTGGCTCATTGACACCATAACTATGGCATATCTCGCCCAAAACATGCCACCCCCGGTAGGGCTACGAGCCTACCCATGGTGTAGCGGCTTCTTGGGCCCTATCCAGAGGTGCCTCTCTAACAGACATTTGCAGAGCAGTGGACTGGGCAACACCCAACACCTTTGCAAGGTTCTACAACCTCCGGGTGGAACCGGTTTCGTCCCAGGTAGTGGCATGCAACACAAGCGGATAAGCCCGGTATAGTCGGCCAGGTGTATCGCTTGCACATGGCGCCTTCCACCTCCTTTTGAGCTGAAGACGTGCGCCGTTAATTCCCAGTAGTGTTCAAAAAATTTGTTCCCTGGTTGACTTCCTCCGAGCCCTGTGGCAGTCGAGTTTTCGGAGAGACTCACTGCCGGCCCTGTACACGTGCTAACTAAGGGCCCTGTTCTGGGGTAGGTGCTCCGCATGTGGTGGTTCCCTGTAAGGCTAAACCCCATGCGATCTATATCTTCCGCTAGTTCGTTTCCCTGTTGGCAAACTGCGTCTTCCTTGGGCAGAGCCCCTCTGCCCCAGTCTCCATGTTTGTAGTAACTCCTCCCCCATTGGGCAGGATCTACCTTGAAGGCTCTCCACTTGGTTGTAAAAACCATGTGACATATTTTTCCACTTAAAAATATCCCCCCCTCTCTTGGGGCGAGGTGTGGTCTCTGCGGTGTCCTCCCCTTGGGAGGGACACCGCACCGACTAGACCTGGCGGCCCAAAAAGGGCCGTTCGACACTCATAACTGTGTTGGGGGAGGTTACGTGTTGACCTGGTGTGCTGGCTATGAGGCACACAGCAAGTCTGCCCACCACACACTGCCAGTTTACGTAACACCGTTCAGCCTTGTGGCATTTTGTATAGGGACCCCTAGTGTCACTACATCGACACCAGTGTCGAGTGAGTGACAGATAGGGAACGTCATGGTTACTGGTGTAACCTCCATTCCCTGATGGAGGGAACGAGACGTTGTGTCCCTCCTGCCACAACGCTGAACTACCCGCTGAAATGGCCAGACCTTATATCGGCTCCTCAGCGTAAAACCTGAATGAGTGGTTGCATACCAGCTCCTTTTATACCCGTATGTCCGGGGGAGTGGCATGCAAATACCACTCGCCAATTTTCATTGGCCTTTTATCAAAGACCAGAGGTGTCTCGGGCTCCAAAGAGTGACCCCTAGTGTCACTACATCGACACCACCGTCTCGTTCCCTCCATCAGGGAACGGAGGTTACACCAGTAACCATGACGTTTCACTACAGTAACTATAGTTTAACCATGGCATTTAGTTAAACCATAAACAATTAACCATGTTTACAACTACAATATTATTGTAGTAAAACCATGGTTAACTATTTTTTTAATTACTTATTAACGACAATTAAATACAAACGCATTATAAGAAATGTCACCTTTAGATATGTTGTTAAGCGTGAATTTACTCCAGATTTCTCTGATTTTCTATCATTACCTCTACAAGGCACTGATCCCTCTTGTTTGAACGAGCCTTGTGATGGTGCAAGCGCTTGTCTGCTTGTGTATTTCAGTATGCATGTTCAAATGAGTGGAAGAAATAGTTCCCATCCAACACAAGTATTTGCTAATATGGCCAAATAATTTTTTATTTCACTTTGAAGCCTGTTATTATTGTTCATGTTCATGGTGACCAAATAATAATATCCCTAGTTTAAAAAAAGTTTTAGAATTGATATTTTTGTGTGAGGATTGATATTTTTGATACATCCGATGCTGATGTTGTATCGATACAACATCATAAAAAACGCTGTTGTGTGTGGAACTACTTGCTTACGCCACAGATTCAGAATCTGCTGTTGCTAGTTCAAAAGATGTGCCAAAGCCTCCATTACTAATTCGAAAACCACACTTTAGAATTATTAATGATGGGTTGTGCTGTTTCTAACAAGTTATTGGAGAAACAAAGAAGTTTGCGTATGCGAGAGAGAGAGAGGGTGATTAATTCTATTCCTCAGCTGTGGTGTGATGTTAATCCTCACCGATTGTGAAGGGATGCTGTCAAACGTGCTATCGGACTTATCCTACAGGTATTTCACTATGGTACAAGTGTTTTGTTGTCAGAGAGAAAACATGCAGGAAGTTTCTTGTGGAACTCTTATTTTGACACAGAAACCTTTCTCTCCTCCACCATGTTGAAAGTTTACATCTTCACCCAACCCAGAAAATCTTTAATGTCAAAGAGGTGAATGAAAATTTACACATCTAGCTGCTCTTACACATCTGCACTGCTCTTACACGTTAGTTTGGAAAGCCACGAACACATGTGGAGTGATATAAACAGTAAAGCATCCCAGTAATGATGGTGTGAGCTATCAACTCTCTTGGAACGCCTCTGTCCAATCAGATTCGAAGACCGGAACTGTGCCTATGGCCAATCACAGCCATGCCGATAGCTGGACATACAGCACTCTTGCTCATGTGATATTGCTTTAATAAAACCTCTAGACTGCAACCACCTCCTAGAGAAAATAGAGAGAGATCAGTAATCGAAAAGGCATGTGACTGTGGATACGCTCAAATACATAAGACATGAACATAGTGTCAGTTTTCTGTTGAAACGAATTAAAGTAAAAAGTAATAATTAACTGCGATAATTATCATTAGAACAGGTAATGAGGTGATAATCTGATTTTAATTGTACCTTTTCATTGTGTAAAATGCATTCATTAACACGTAAATTTATGCTATTGAAGCAAATGAGGAAGTTAAAAAACTTGAATATGACAAAAACTATGAGAGTTAACAAAGAATGAATCCAAAATAATGCAGATTATTATACATGCTCTTTGTCAGTGTGTCCTCTTACTACTGATATAATTAACTTCACAACATTTGATAGATTTGACTGTTTAGAGTATAAAATAAAAACGTACAATTGAAACATTTTTAAATACTTGGTTTTCTGGATATTGGCCATTTCGCATTATATTGAATAAAAAATTTAACTCACTAAAAAAAGCGGTAACCTGCAGTTGTTGCCCTTTAAGATCTATTTCTACTTGATTTAACTCAAAAAGATTACTTTCGTTGGTGTAACCCAATTGTCAGGTTAATTCTGTCAGATTAAATAACTTTTTTGTATTAAATAAAACCAGTAAATTTAGATGTTACCACGAAAAGCACGTTTTTTTACATTACCTCACAAAGCATTTTTACAGTGTACTTTAAAAATAATGGTTTACTCTGTCTGAAATTATATTTAAAGGAGTGTGTAGCAGTGGCAGACTCAAAATGAGTCATTGAGTAGACAAGTTAATTCATTTACAATTTAACTGAAATTCAATAATGTTTAATCCAATATATATGTATATAGAACACCAGGTTTACCCAGATAGCGCTCCCCACTATCACAGATTGTTAAAAGAAAATTGAGACATAAGCAATTTACACACTCAGTGTTGAATTGTAACGTTGGGTACGTGGAGAGGAAGAGAAGAGATGCAGGAGTAGATACTTTAAGTCTTTTAATAATGAACGCTGGAGTGGAACAAACAATAAAGCTTAACAATAGTAATCGCTGGAGTGGAACAAACACTGGAGTGGAACAAACTATAAAGCTAAACATCACTAAATAACAACACAACATAACACTTCAAGGACTGACAATGGAATGGGCAAAACTAGAGGATATTTATACAAAAGGAACTAACGAGGGAATGGAATATAGGTGAGGATAATAAGAAACAGATGGAAGTGATGAGGGCAGTGAAACATGGGAGATGTAGTCCGGAGGAAAACTTCAATATAAGAGTCCTTGAAGAATGTGAGGGAGACAGAATGTGACATGAATAAGAAATAAAGGCTTTTACTTAGCTCCTTTCCGGGAGGTGTGATTTTTCTAGTACACACATTCACTTTTGAAACAGGTTTGTATTGAAGGAAAAAGCAAAGGAAGTCCAAAAACATAAATGTATGTCACACAATTCAAACACAAAAATACTACCAAAATACTGTATCTTCTGCCTTCAATAAAAACCAGCAGGGAAACAAAGCAATGATAAGATGCACGGGTTGACAGTCTCAGATGCCGAGGCAACTGAGATTCATCCTCCGCCACCCGGATTGAGGCGAGTCACTACGCCATCATGAGGACTTGGGCATTCCAAATTGGGGAGAAAAAGGGGGGGGGGGGGGGGGGAATAAATAAATAATGTTTTTAATGTTAACGTGGCTGATCTAAAATGTATAATTTGCTGAAATTCGCCTCTAAATATATTTTTTCCTTTCCAAATGTAGCTACACTCAGCTCCATAATACTAAATCAAGTATATATAACCTGCAGCAGTCTGGAAGTCTCATTAACATTCATTTGTTTCATTTATTGTTATTATTTCATACCTGTTAAGCTTCAACATTAAGTTACATCATACAATAACTGCAAATGACTTTACTTTGGTTAAATGTCCCAGATGATTTACTGTATAAACACATTAGCCTTTCTTTTACTCTGACCAGGCTTTAAAAATCACTCAGAACAGAACGAAGCAGTTTCAATGTCATATTAAATAAAAAAATTCACTGCGTTAAAATAGATTTACCGGCACTGCACATATTTAATACATTTCAGCAATGACACAAAATACAGATTAAAACATACATTTAATAAAAATGGTGTAATGCATGCTTTCATCAGGTCTCTCTCTGCTCCCTCACACATGGATCATTGCAATGTTTGAAGCATGTAGTTGTTTCATTCAAAGAGCTCTGGTGCTGACACCCTTTACTAGTCTCCTTCAACCTTCTGTCATTTGCGGTTCAAGCTAATCTGTTTGAACATTCTTTTGAGGTCTGCTACAGACCTGTGTGCGAGGAGAAACTGTGAAATGAGTTTTTACCAGCCATTGCTATCTCAGATCAGCTTGTGCTGAATTAAAGCTTTAAAAAACTGTTATTCCACTGAATTTTGAAGATGCTGTACACAATAATGTTTAGAATATTAGAATCTGAAAATGTCCGGTCTTTTAAATCTTCTTCCGAGCACACATTTTAAGTGGAGTTTCGGCAACTAGGTGTAACATCTGAGGGACCAGAGGGAGCCCTCTCCCGAATACTGATCATCACCTATTTCTTCACTGCCCTTTTCCTGTTTACCATATGTATATATAGCCATGCAGTTCCATAAATACCTTGCGAAGTATTGCCAGTTTACCCTGCCTTACTGAGCATTTTTCCATTGCCACTGTTTATAGATTCATGTTATGACCATTGCCTGTTTTTCTGGATTTACTGCTTTTTGGATAACCCTTTGATTTTGTTTGCTTGGTTGGACTGTCTATTTGGTTTATTGGATTTACCTGCCTGCTTTTCGACTACGTTTCTCTGCCTGCTGTTTTGGATTGTTTGCTTGTGTCTCTTTTAATATTAAATTTAATACTAATATTTAATAATAAAATGGTCTAGCTTCTGTCATGAACATTGTCTCCATGTTGCTGTCTCCATGCCTTGTCTTACCACAGCATTAAAAGCCCTGAATTCCAAACAGTAACCATGATTCCCGAGGAATATGCAGAATTCAATGAAGTTTTTAGTAAAGTAAAAGATACTCAACTTCCTCCTCACCGTCCACGGGACTGTGCCATTGAACTTCTGCCCAATTCAGAAGAACTTCAGCTCCACCGAGAAGCAAGGCTTATCCATTGTCACGTCCCGAGACCCTAGCTATGGAAACATACATCGAGGAATCCCTTGCCCCCGGTTACATCCGTCCCTCCACCTCTCCAGCAGCTGCAGGTTTTTTCTTCGTGGAGAAAAAGGATGGAGGTCTATGTCCATGTATCGACTATTGAGGCCTGAACTCTGTCACCTTGAAATACCATTACCCACTGCCACTCATCCCTTCAGCCCTTGAACAACTATGTGAGGCCAAGATTTATACTAAGCTCGATCTAAGAAGTGCTTATAACCTCATCAGAATCAGAGAAGGAGATGAGTGGAAAACTGCATTCATCACCACCTGAGCACTATGAATATCTGGTCATGCCATATGGACTTGCTAATGCCCCCTCTGTTTTCCAGTCTTTTGTCAATGAGATTTTCAGAGACCTACTGAATCAGTGTATGGTGGCCTACATTGACGACATCCTCATCTACTCAAAATAAAGAACAACATATCCAGCATGTCAGGACTGTCCTATCACGTCTCCAGGAACACCAGTTATTTGTCAAGGTAGAGAAATGTGAGTTTCATATCTCCCATACCACGTTCCTAGGTTACAATATCAGCCACTAAGGTGTAGAAATGGATGCCTCTAACAATCAAAGAACAACAGTGATTTCTGGGTTTTGCCAATTTCTACCGCTGCTTCATCAGAAACTACAGTATCACTGCAGTACCACTCACATCATTGCTCAAGGGAAAACCCAACAAGTTAGCATGGAACGACGCTGCATACCAAGCCTTTGTCTCCCTCAAGTCAAGCTTCACGACCGCTCCTATACTGAAACACCCCAACCCAAATTTTCCTTTCATTGTTGAAATAGATGCTTCTGATTGTGGCATTGTAGCAGTCCTGTCACAACATCACGGTACCCCTGGCAAGCTTTACCCTTGTGTTTTTTCTCTAGAAGGGGCAGTCCACCCTTTCCAAGTTATCACTGATCACATCAAGGCAGCCAAGAGACTGAATCCATGTCAAGCCCAATGGTCCTTGTTCTTCACCAGGTTCAATTTTACCGTTACTTACCGCCCTGGCAGCAAGAATAGCAAAGCAGATGCATTTTCACACAGGCATGATCCACCCCACATCCAACCTCATCCTGGATCAATCCTACCACCATCTGTCATCATTGCACCGATTAGTTGGGATATCATGGAAGAAATATAATGAGCACAACAGCATGAACCATCACCACCTGATTGCCCCCCAACCAAGCACTTTGTATTACAAGCTCTACGTCTGAGAACTATCCAATGGATCCAAACTTCTTTGAGCACAGGACACCCTGACATCCAAAAAACTATCACACTGGTACATAATTCCTTCTGGTGGCCATCTGTAATTTGTGATGTTACTAACTATGTGAAGTCTTGTCAAGAGTGTGCACAATCTAAGACCCCCAGGGAACTACCCACAGGATTACTCCAACCACTGCCAATACCCCAAAGACCATGGTCCCACCTGTCCATCTATTTCGTCACTGACATGCCAAACTCCAACGGATACACCACCATACTGGTAATTATCGACCGATTCTCAAAAACATGTAGACTTTTCCCTCTCAAGGGTTTACCCACGGCTATGGAAACTGCTAACACTCTATTTCACCAAGTATTCAGAGTCTATGAATTACCAGAAGACATTGTGTCTGATCAAGGTTCACAGTTCACGTCCCGAGTTTGGAAGGCGTTCTGTAAGCAACTGGACATCAATGTGAGTCTCACCTTAGGCTATCACCCCCAAGCCAACAGACAGGTGGAACATTTAAACCAGGAGATTGGCAGATATCTTCGTAGCTACTGTAGCCGTGAACAGGAAAAGTGGAGCGACTTCTTGCCCTGGGCCGAATACGCGCAAAATTCCCTCACTCATACATCTATGGGACTAACCCCCTTCCAATGCATGCTGGGCTACCAACCCCTGATGTTCCTTTGGTCAGGAGAACCTTCTACAGTGCCAGAGGTGGACGATTGGATTAGGCAAAGCGAGAGGGTGTGGGACAGCGCACATGTCCGGCTACAGCGAGCGGTTTGAGCGCAACGTTTTCAGGCTGACTGGTGGAGGTGCCCTCACCCCAACTATCACCCTGGACAGAGGATCTGGTTATCCACAAGGGATCTCAAGCTGCGACTACCCTGCAGGAATCTCAGTCCAAGATATGTGGGTCCATTTAGAATTATCCATCAAATAAACCCAGTTACTTACCGATTAGAGCTTCCTGCTAACTACCGCATCTCTCCTTCCTTCCATGTATCCTTTCTGAAACCGGTCCACCCAGTGTCTGGCCCTGGAATCACGAATCCTGAGCCTCCGCATCCATTGGAGGTTGATGGAGCACCTGCATATATTGTCAGAGAGATCATGGACTCAAGGCGACGAGGGAGCCAGATGCAATACTTGGTGGTTTACAATCCAAGTGTTTTTTTTTTTTGTGACAAAAAGTGTAACGCATCATAAAGTTTAAATATATAGCTGATGGAAACACAATTTATCGCTAAAATTTCACAAGTGTCGACAAAATATTTATTTGTTTAACTCTAGCGCATAAACTTTATGTAGATGTTTCAAATGTAGTAAAAAACTGGTTTGGAAACACTATTTTGTCAAAAAATAATTGGCATTAATGCAAAAATATAGTGTCACATGTCAGAATTTACCACAATCATTAGCCTGTGTTAATCATGACATGGTATACATCCTTGAAAACCAATTTATTGTACCTGAAGTATTCCTCGCACTGTTATGGATTGGTCTTAATAACATACTTGCACAGATCCGATGCTGCAAGCACATCTGCGTCATAACACTTCCAGGAGTGCCAACACAAATATCTCTCATGCACCTGCCATCGACAAGTGCACAGAGAACAAATGAATGGCCACTCTTTGCAATTAATTTAATCGCCATTAGTTTATTTATTAAATTTGCTTTTCCACACCATTCAAAATAATAGATGGCAGTCATGGAATTAGCCCACAATAAAAAATAAAAAAAACATTTCTGTGCACAAAGATGTTTTAAATTAAAAGTAAATAGACAATACTAGGAGAAAAGCTTCAGTGTGCTTTTTTTGGAACACTACCATAGCCCAATTCTATAAAATTATTGTTTAGTTTATTTTTGAAAAAATGCCGGCAAAATTCCCTGTATTAAATTAAAACAATCTCCAAAAGAATAAAGCATTAAATAAAAATACAAAAATTACCAAACCAAAAAATAATGTTGTTAGGCCTATAATTACCTTTTCTTTACACAAACTTAAATTAGCCTTACACTGTTCTGTAGACAAAAATGTTTGCTGAATGACATTCTCAGAATGTTCTACATTTTTTCAACTATTTGTCCAATACTGAGTTCTTCAGAAAATTTACATTTCATTATGACGCTAAAATTAATTTTAGATGACAATCAAGTTCAGTTGTTCATTAAAAGTGTCATGGCAGATTCCCCAAAACAGCAATTGAAGCACAGTCGAGTCAAAGATTTCTCGGAGGTGCAAAGTTCTGATTCCAAAAATAGACTTGTATTACAAAGTAACAAAGCTGAGGTGGTCCATGGAGCATCTAAAATTACACTTCAGAACATGCATATTTTATACAGTTTCTGTTCCCCTTACCTCTTTGGGGCGATGGCCTCTTCATCCAATAAAATCATGTTATGCCTCCCTAGTTTCATCATCACCTTCTCCCTTCTAGCTGGTCATCCTGACCCAACTTGCTTCAGTGGTGGCAAAAGCATGACTATTTCATTTTATATGCATAAAACACACTGTAATCACTTCATATGGTCACATATTTTATATTGACTAACAATCATTACTTTCTGCTTTAATTTGATTAGTATATTAAATTATTTCCCTTATTACAGTGTGCATACCCACATACATTCGTTTCATCTCATTTCTAGCACTAATTAACGCACATATATCATATGCATCTTTCGGGCACCAGGCAGTGCCTGACTCTTCTCTAATTAAAACATTAGATCTATTGTAAATAATTAGCTTTAATAAGGGAATTATGATTAATTCACTTATTGGAGTAATATTATTCTCATGGCTTATTGAAAATAACATCACACATATTTTAGGTATAGCTTTGAAGCGAAATCTTTTAAAAACAGGGATGAGATTATTTATCAAAATATACCACAGTCAAATTATCTTTGAATACAGACAAACTTTATTGCTATTCTAAACATACACTAATCTAACACACAACATGAAACAAGTTTGTGAGTAAAGTGACAGAATGTGAAATAAATTATCAATACAGAGAAAATGAACTTTATGGAGTCTGTTGACAATGCCTTAAGAACGATTTATCCTTCTTTGAATCTAAATCGATTTGCAATCGGATTACCCAAAGTATTTAACTAATACACCAGCACTTTGAGCAAAAGTCTGGAGATGTACTTGTGTGTCATTGCGTTTCCTTCCATTGCATTTCCTTGTGTTGCTTGGTTCTTTGGCTCTTTGTAGAAAGTTCCTTCCATAGATGTCTTGGACTCTGTTATGATCGCATATAGTTGTTGTCTCGATGGATGATGAGGTGGGCATTGAAGCGAGGCCTTCCACAAGGAAGACTTGTGACTCCCGTTGGGTGTGTGAACCGTAGAGCAGAGAGTGAGAGGCTTCCTTGGGACTTCTGGTCCCGAGTTTCCTTGGACTCTTACATGGCACGGAGGCTGCGAATGAGAAGCAGCAGAGGAAATGAAGAGCAAGAGAGCCGAAGAAGAGAGGAGACCGAGAGAGAGTTCTTCCTTGGTAGGAAACTTTTGAACTGAAATTGGCCGCACCCCAAAGGTGTCCTGAGCCAATCAGAAGTGGCTTTTCAGAGTCACATGGTCAACTGGTCTGTCCTTTTCAAAGTTGATTTACAATCCTTTGTGTGGAGGATTCTTACAAACTTCCCGCTCATAATAGTGCATGTTTTAATCATGAACTTTTATATCTTGGATACAAATAAATATATCAAAAATTAATTATCATAAACATTCCTGAAATGGAGAAAGGATTTAAACGATAGTAAACATGAGGTGTTTTATTTTGAATAGTTACCATTCTTAGTAAAAATTACATGAATAACACAAGATTAAAGATTATAATAATCGATTTGTCAGTTATAAGTGATTACAAATCACAACACATTTTAAAAGGTACATCAGGCTATAATCATTAATTTGTCAGTTATAAAAGTAATCACAGGTCAATGTAATTCTCAGAATTATCTAGCAAGGCTACATTTTGGGTCCAAATGCATTCTGTACATTTAAGAGGGTTAACATTGCGAAGTACAGTGACTTTGTGTGTAATGTTCATGGATTAAGATGAGATGTCTTCATATTTGGATAGTGCAAACATGAGGGGCTTTAACAAGGAAACCTTTCAAAGAAAGCCTGCTTTAGCTCTGTGTGGATGTTCAGAAGGTCATGCTGAGTCTGCACCATGTCACCATCCCATGGGTTGAGGGGCCTCTGACCAATGGCCTCTTTTGTTCATTTTATTTGTCAGATGTGAATTCAGCTAGGCTTTTTGGCACCTAGTGAGCTGAACCTTTTAATTTATGACCTTGAGGAATTCCAGGATTAAAAGGTTGGGTTTTCTAGATTCAAGCCATATTGCAGCAAGGGCCTGCTTCCTGATGAATTCAAATTATATCATCCAATTGTGGTTGTGGTTCAATAAGAACCATTGGTGCTAATACTGCTACTTGACAGCCAGAAGCCTTTTTGGCTTCTAAGTCTGCTGCATTATTTCCCTTGATGACAAAGTCATTGCCCTTTTTGTGGGCTTGGCATTTAATAATAGCCAATCTTTTAGGTAACATCATTGCAGAAATCAACTGTCCAATCTGTTCTGCATGTTTAATTGGGGTTACATCACTTTTTCTGAAACCTCTTTGTTTCCATACAGCTCCAAACAGGTGACAAACGCCATGAACATAAGCCAAATCAGTGAAAATGTTAACTTTTTGTCTTTTAGCTAACTGACACACAGCAGTAAGTGCTTTCAATTCTGTTAGTTGAGCAGAACAAGGTTGAGTACAATGTTGTGATATAAAGTCATCTCCATCTTGTTTCACAGCTGCATATCCTGCATGATTTCCCAAATGATCCCTGAAACAAGAACCATCTAAGAAATAAGTGCCATCTGCTTCAGAGATTGGTATATAATAAAGATCTGGCCTCAACCTAGTGAATGCTAATGAATTAGCCATGCAATCATGCGGTGTTTCTTCATGGGCTAAAGGAATCAATTCAGTTGGGTTAACATCATGGTTACTTGTGTAACCTCCATCCCCTGATGGAGGGAACGAGACATTGTGTCAATGTAGTGACACTAGGGGTCACTCTTGGGAGCCCGAGACACCTCTGGTCTTTGATAAAAGGCCAATGAAAATTGGCGAGTGGTATTTGCATGCCACTCCCCCGGACATACGGGTATAAAAGGAGCTGGTATGCAACCACTCATTCAGGTTTTATGCTGAGGAGCCGAGACAAGGTCCGGCCATTTCAGCGGGTAGTTCAGTGTTGTGGCAGGAGGGACACAACGTCTCGTTCCCTCCATCAGGGAACGGAGGTTACGCAAGTAACCATGACGTTCCCTATCTGTCACTCACTTGACGTTGTGTCAATGTAGTGACACTAGGGGTCCCTATACGAAACACCACAACTGGCTGAACTGTGTTACGTGAACTAGCGGTGTGTGACAGGCAGAACACTGTTTGCCTCATAGCCAGCGCATCAGTCCAACACGTAACCTCCCCCAACATAGTTATGAGTGTCGAACGGCCCTTTGGGGACAAGTTGGCTACCCAAAAGATAGAGACAGGCTAACCCAGTCGTGGTCTCTTTTCCCTTTCTTTTTTCCACTCCCTAAAAAAGAAGGGGGATTATCCGACTGGGCCACCAGGTCTAGTCGGGGGGTGTCCCTCCCAAGGGGAGACCACACCTTGCCCAAAGAGGGGGGGGATATTTAAGTGGAAAAAATACATCACATGGTCTTGATGACCAAGTGGAGAGTCTCAAGGTGGATCCTACCCAACGGCGGAGGAGTTACTACAAACATGTAGACTGGGGCAGTTTGCCAACAGGGAAATGAATTAGCAGAAGATATACATCGCATGGGGTTACCTTACAGGGAACCGCCACATGCGGAGCACCTACCCCAGAACAGGGCTCTTAGTTAGCACGTGTACTTGGCCAGCAGCGAGTCTCTCCGAAAACTCGACTGCCACAGGGCTCGGAGGAAGTCAACCAGGGAACATAGTTTGTGAGCACTACTGGGAATTAATGGTGCACGTCTTCAGCTCAAAAGAGGTGGAAGGCGCTATGTGCAAGTGATACACCCGGCCGGCTATCCCGGGCTTATCTGCTTTTATTGCGTGCCACTACCTGGGACGAAACCGGTTCCACCCGGAGGTTGTAGAACCTTGCAAAGGTGTTGGGTGTTGCCCAGCTTGCTGCTCTGCAAATTTCTGTTAGAGAGGCACAAATGTCCAGGGCACAGGAGGCCGCTACACCCCTGGTAGAATGGGCTTGTAGCCCTACCGGTGGCGGCATGTCCTGGGCGTGATGTGCCATAGCTATGGTGTCAATGAGCCAGTGGGCGATCCTCTGCTTGGAGACAATGCTTCCTTTCTGCTGTGCACCAAATCAGACAAAGAGCTGCTCAGAGATTCTAAAGCTCTGTGTGCGATCCAAATAGATGCGTAAAGCATGCACCGGACACAGCAACAATAGGGCTGGGTCTGCCTCCTCCTGGGGCAGCGCTCGCAGGTTCACCACCTGATCCCTAAAAGGGGTCTTGGGAACATTGGGCACATAACCCAGTCAGGGTCTCAGGATCACGTGAGAGTAGCCCAGATCGAACTTCAGGCACGTTTCGCTGACGGAGAACGCTTGCAGGTGTCCTACCCTCTTGATGGAAGTGAGCGCAGTCAGGAGGGCAGTCTTCAAGGAGAGTGCCTTAAGCTCAGCTGATTGCAAAGGCTCAAAGGGGGCTCCCTGTAGACCCTGAAGAACTACAGAGAGGTCCCATGAGGGAACGAGGCACGGTCTGGAGGGATTCAACCTCCTGCATTTTGTGATGCATATATATAATCACTGGATATACCATAGTTATTGATGAAGCTTTCTCATATGCATAATGTACAGCTGCAGGGCCCTGTTGGAAACATGGAGGGTAGCCCTGAGCTACACTATCCAATTTGGTGCTATAATAATCAATGGGCTGTTTTTTCCTTCCACTGCATGTTTCTTGCATCAACAATCCATCGACCCTATTAGCAACATACAAATGAAATGGTTTAGTATAGTCTGGCGTAGCTAAGGTAGGTGTTTTTTGGAGTTCTTTCTTTATCGACACAAATGCTAGCAATGCATTATTACTCCATGTTAATAGCATATTCAAATTCTTTAATCCTACTTGTTTCATGATTTCGCACAATGGTGCAGTTTTTACTGCATACTCCTCTATCCAGTCTGCACTAAAACCAGTCATTCCCTAAAAGGTCATATTTTGACCTACTGTTTAAGGCAATGGTGCTTTACTTATACCTTCCAATTGGGCTGGAGCTATGGCTTTTGTTCCATAGGCTACCAGTTGTCCTAAGTATTCAACCTGTGGTTGACAGTACTGCAATTTTTGAAGCCTTATGGCCTCCTTGAGCCAAATTTTTGAGCACTGCGATGAAATCTCTGTGACACTGCTCCAACGAAGTGGAACAAATCATCAGATCATCCACATATTGTAGTAACATACTGCCTATCACAAGATCTTCCAAATCAGCCTTAAGTACCTGGTTGAACACATGTGGCGAATGTTTGAAACCCTGTGGCATTCTGGTATAAGTATACTGTTTGTTACCATACATAAATGCAAACAGATGTCTGCTCTCCTCGGCCAATGGAACACTGAAAAATGCAGAACAAAGATCAATTACAGTAAAATATTTTGCATCAGTAGGAACTTTCGTTAGCAGTGTGTGAGGATTGGGAACATCAGCTGGCCAATCTTCTGCTATGTCATTAACTGCTCTCAAATCATGCACAAGACACCATTTAGATTTGTCTGTTTTTGCAACAGGTAAAATTGGAGTATTACAGTAGCTTTATGACTCTACTAATGTTTGGCCTCTGGTTGCAGTGGGTATTGTGATTTTCTTGGCAAACAAACACCTGGCTTGGTTTTAATTCTTATTGGACAAACTGATTTTATCAGCCCTACGTCTGTATCATGTTTTGACCATAATTCGGTTGGCACCTGGTGTTCCATTTCGTCTAACAGTTCGTTGTTCACATTTTCTGCTGCTTCTGGTACTGTCGACATTTGTTTTTCAGTTTTTTGATTTATGACTACTTCCTGTGGAATACCTATCATTACCGCTCCACACAAAATCTTAATGTAAGCTTTGTCAGCTGAATGAAAAATCAATGGGTTAATAGTTGGTTCACATACACATTTTTTAGCTTTTTTCATCATCTGTCCCATATCATTTGATTCCTAATCTTTTCCTACATACAATGAAATATGCAGAACTGAGTTTGGTACATTGAACCATTCTGTCACATATTCACATTTGTCTATGTTCATAGCCTCTCCCAGCTTACCTATTATGATATATTGTGAGGTCAACTGCATTTTTTGACCTTAGTTCCTTCCTGACATTTCTTTTCTTTCTCAAAGTCTCTTATTGGATCATACAGCATTGTACAATGAAATTCTGATTTTGGTGAATGTGACTGAGGGATCTGAGCCTTGATAAACGTTCCTCACTTACTGATTGTCGTTCTTACCTCATCTTCTATCTTACCTAACCAATACACATTTGCACCTGGCTCACATACCATCATTTGTGTCCCTATTCCTTTTGTGTCAATATAGACTCCTTCTGGAGTACACCAAATTTGCAGTCCCAATTTACATAATGCATCTCTTCCTAACAACTTGACAGGAGTTTGATCTGATACAAGAATTGGTAGAGATACATTTTTATTTTCGGTTTGTAGACTGACTGGAGCTGTCATAGGAATTAGCTACGTTTAAACCCGAGAAACCTACTGCCTTTGCAAATTTTCCACACATGGGGAGATGAGAGGCATATTTGAACTGTAAGTTGAAGTGTAAGTTGCTCCAGTGTATATCAACATGGGTGTGACTTTACCCTCTATTTTAACCTGCAGCATAGTTTCTTGATCAGCCTCTGTTGTCAAAATTGGAAGCTGACTCCCCCCCATGGATTTACTGGACATTTAGGTAAGGTTTTATTTGGTTGTTGCCAATTTGCTGGGCCTTGCTGTTGGTCCAACAGTCAGGTCCTGACTGGGCTGCTGCCAACTCCTCCCCCCCTTCACCATAAGGAGACCGATGCCAAGGACTGGTTGAGCAGTTGCGTCTGTTGTGTCCAGCTTGAACACATCCCTAGCACACTCAAGGTGGACCAGAATTTGGTCTGCCTCTTCCTCTTTGTCCCTCTTGTGGTGGCTTTCTTTTCCATTCCACTTGTCCAGGCTGCTGAGTGTAGACATTGACAATTGGCACAGGAGCAGCCTGATTCACTGTTATAGGGACCAGTGCTGCTTGTGGCATGGCATCAACTACTGCATTTCTGAAGAGTGTGGTCATCAAAGGGTCTCTTTCTGGATCCCCTTGTTTCTTGCTTCCATCTTTTCAATTGTCTCTGGAAATATGTTGTTGGGTTTTCTGCTTCCCCCAGCTGTTCTCCCTTCAGTGCTCTTGGATCAATTCTGGTTGGGTATTCAGCTCTTAGTGCCCTCCACACATCTGGTCGGGTCAGATCAAAGGCTGTGAAGAACAGCCCAAGGCTAAATTTTGTCCAGCCAACTAAGAGTTAACTTTTTGCTTTCCTGCACATTTAGTTTTATGGGATACAGCTGTGTTGTCTTACCATTTTTATTCTTTTTCCTATTGTCAATTTATACTGTATTACATTTACCCCTCCATATTCTTTATCATTGGTACTAACTCCACTATCATACAACCAGGATATCTTTTAAGTGCCCTTTCTGCCTCTAATGGTCGGATTTCTTCTACCTCATATATTGATGGAAGGTCGAGAATAGGTCTAAATAGATTTCTTTCTGTAAATTACATATATACTCCTCATTAGTTACGTAGCAAAGGTTGAGTCTCTCTATCTGGATCACAAATTCTACAGTTTGAAGAATGACCAAACAACCTACAAAGCCAATATCTTGAAACATTTTTAGTTTCCTCTGTATAAAGAGAAAGAAAGAAGGTAAAGAAAATACCTTTCCAAATTTTCACAAGAGACAGGCTTTCATTCCCAACATTCATACAACATATAAAAGACAAACTTTCTTTATTAGACAACATTTACTCTTCATTGTGTCCCTTTATGATAGGGCTCATGAAACATTCCATTCACATCTGTCCCTTTATGATAGGGCTCATGAAACATACACTCTGTGTTCCTTATTATTTTTAAGGAATCATCATACATTCCAGTCCCTCTACTGGGCTCATGAATTTATTCACACTTTTACAAACAATCGCACTTCACAGTTACTTCACACACACTTTCAGACACAGATACAAACACTCTCACAAACACACGGCCTTTATAAACACAAAGCTCTCAAAAATACAATAAAATTCTAAAATGCAACTATTCACCCGCCTCTCTTAGGCGACCTACCAAGAAGCCCTTCTCGCCGATTCACTTCCTCGACACCACAAAAAGCAGTATTAGTAGGATTTTTGCCTACTTTTGCATGCAAGTAAATTCATTTGGAATCAGAAATTAGTTTGTTCTTTAATTTGGAGAAGATTTTTTAAGAATGCTCTTACCACTACGGGCAGATCTGTGGCGAACTACACAAACTGTTGTACAAAAAGCAAAATTGCTTACCTCGAGTGGCCACCTGTTTGTGCAGCTCGCCCCCGCCGGCCCAACATGGCAGCCTGCACTCCACTCCTGTTCCAATCCCACTTCTGACACCAAGTAATTATGTCATGGAAGATTCCCCAAAACAGCAATCGAAGCACAGTCGAGTCAAAGATTACTCGGAAGAGCAAAGTTCTGATTCCAAAAATAGACTTTTATTACAAAGTAACAAAGCCGAGGTGGTCCAATGAGCATCTAAAATTACACTTCAGAACATGCATATTTTATACAGTTTTTGTTCCTCTTATCTCTTTGGGCGATGGCCTCTTCATATAATAAAATCATCTTATGCCTCCCTAGTTTTGTCATCACCATCTTCCTTCTAGCTGGTCATCCTGACCCAACTTGCTTCAATGGTGGCAAAAACATGACTATTTAATTTTATATGCATAAAACACTCTGTAATCACTTCATATGGTTACATATTTTATATTGACTAACAATCATTACTTTCTGCATTAATTTGATTAGTACATTAAATGATTTCCCTTATTACAGTCGTTGGTTACTCAAAACATCCCTGTAAGATTGAGAACTGTGTGCACACACCCACATACATTTGTTTCATCTAATTTCTTGCACTAATTAACGCATATATATCATCTGCCTCTTTCGGGCACCAGGCAGTGCCTGACTCTTCTCTAATTAAAACAATAGATCATTCTTTTAGTATCAACACACACAAACATCTCCTTCTAGATCATTCACAGAAAGGGTCATACAGATAGATACAGAGAGAGGCTGTAATTCTCCATAGAGAAGCTAAGTTATATTTTCCATTGATTTGCACTTTGATTATTAAACTGAGTAAATGATAATTAAATCAATAAATGAATGATCAAATATCTAGCATATTGAATAACATTCATAATGCAGTTTTTCATAGTACATTGATTACACATTGTAATTTTTAGATCATTGCATATTCCATACATATTAATTCAATTATCAAAAATGGATTAACTGAATGATTAAAAATATTCCATAAAAGTTGCAGGACAAATATGCGGGACATAATGCAGTTGTGATGGCAATGCTTTAGATTAGATGACTGTTCAAAATAGCCAACTGAATATTAGGAATGTATCATATGTAAACCCTGATATTACACCGCATCAATTTTACTTTAATAGCTGTGCACACAGCATATACATCGATGGATGGTCCTTATACTAAGACCGAATGTTTCCCCCACTACTTGGTGCAGGTTACCAGCTTGAACAGGGCCATGACAATTCACTTTTGGGTCAGAACCGGTGGCAACCTGTGATAGGCACAACATCAGAACCAATATTACAGTCCTATCAGAAGGGCAACTGCTCCCTTTTGATTGCAAATCCTCCTCTTCTGATTTCATTTATTTGTGAAATTAAAATTACAGTAAACTGGCTAATTTCAATGAATTGTCTCTCCCCATTTTACCAAAACTTTGGGTGGGGCGGGGGGGGGTGGTTGGTGGAATTAGGAATATCTGGGAGGCAAAAGGTACACAATAAGCGATATACACACGTCTGTGTGGAAATGGCTTAAGGTCAGATTTCTTTTGTGATAAACCAAAACTTATGTGACAAAGTTTTTTTTTTTTTTAACCATGAGATCATCACGCACACAATTTTTATTGATAAAAGGCCATTTGAATCACCATCATAAGTGCACAAACACAGTTTCCCTATCTGTCACTCACTCGATGTTGTGTCGGTGTAGTGACACTAGGGGTCACTCTTGGGAGCCCCAAACACCTCTGATCTTTTTTTAAAAGGCCAATGAGAATTGGCGAGTGGAATTTGTCCCCCTCTGCATCTATGGTTTGCAGAGAACGCCCCTGGGCGCTTTGGCAGAACATTTAAAAGAGTATATTCTAAAAGAGTATATTTTCTTTCTGAAAGAGCAGCACACACATCTTTTTAAAGATGCCTTTCCGTTTGTGTGTTATTCCTGGTTGCGGTCCTTATCTCTCCGCTTCCGAAGGCCATGATCTCTGTCTTACATGTCTGGGCGCTGCCCACGTAGAGACATCGTTCGTGGATAGATCATGTCCTCATTGCGAGAACATGACCATGGCAACGTTGCGGTCACGGCTTGCATTCGTAAGAAAGCAAGCCACCCCAGCGGCTCCCCGCCTCAGTCCTTCTACCTATGGGTATGAGGCCGTGCCGGTTAGCACTGGGGGAGATTTGGGGACCTCAATGGGACCACCTCCACCAGGTATCCCCCCACGGACCTCCCATTCCCCAGCACGCTCACTTGCCCCGGCTGCACGCTCGGATGAGATTGCTGGCTCGTCTCAGGGTGAGTTCGACCCCTTGTTCAGAGCCTGGGAAGAGGATGAGTTATCGAGCGCAGCATCAGAGAGTGGGCTTGTCCAGTCAGATGCAGAGGCTTTGACTGGGCTTTCTCCTTCAGGAATGGTCGCCCAGTCCCAGGCTGACGTGGAAATGATGGACATGCTTTCCCAGGCAGCCGTGAGTGTCGGGTTAGAGTGGAGCCCTCCACTCTCCCTGGAACCCTCGCAGCTCGATCATTGGTTCCTGGGCTCCGTTCCTTTCTTCCCAGGAGTGCATGAGGAGCTGACAAGATTGTGGGAGGCACCTTTTACCGCCCCCTCCCAGTCTTTCAGCTCCCCCGCTCTCACTACCATTGATGGCGGAGCAGCCAGGGGGTACTCAGTGATCCCCCAGGTGGATAAGGCGCTCGCGGTGCACTTATGTCCGCAGAGTGCCGCCACCTGGTGCAGGCACCCAAAATTCCCATCCAGGGCCTGAAGAGTTACGTCGTCCCTGGCAGCTAAGGCCTACAGTGCCGCTGGACAAGCCGCCTCCGCCCTGCATGCCATATACACCAAGCCAAGGCGCTAAAAGAACAGCAGAAGGGTAGTTCTGACCCAGGATTGATGCAGGAACTGTGCTCGGTGACCGACCTCACTCTCCGGGCGACAAAGGTCACGGCATGGTCTCTCGGGCAGACGATGTACACCCTCGTGTTCCAGGAGTTCAACCTTTGGCTCAACTTGGTTGAGATGCGAGAGGCTGACAAGGCACGGTTCCTTGATGCCCCCATCTCCCAGTTTGGCCTATTTGGTGACACCATCGAGGACTTTGCCCAGCAGTTCTCGGCAGTGAAGCAGCAGACGTAGGCCATACGTCACATCCTCCCCCGGCACGGTGCGAGATCCTGCACCCCGTCTGCTCATCGCCAAGGGCGTCCTCCTGCTGCAACGACATCGGCTCCGCCGCAGCCCGCTCCCAAGACCCGGCCCTGGCGTAGAGCTCAGCGCAGGAAGCAGATGCCACCCGTCTCACGGCCGGCCGCTAAGAACCTGAGGAAGGCTTCGAAGTGCCCCTGAGACAGACGACCCAGGGGCAAGGAGACCTGCTCCACTGGAGCTGGTAAGCAGACCACTCCATCCCCCGGTGGAGGGCCAGGAGGAGAGTCTTTTGTTTCATTTTCATTTAATTGCGCCACATGCCCAAGAGGCTGCGGTACCCAAAAGTTCAGCAAAAGAGCAGTTTCCTTGTTCCCTGGGTCACATGTCCAGTGTGCATGGCCGTCGTCATGACCACCATCCACCGTCACATCTTTGCAGGTATGGCGCTTCAGTGGTGGTCCCCCTGCCCCTGTGCGCCCAGCTGTGGCACAGACATGCCCACACGAGGTTGGGTCCGGTGGACTACGGGGACGAGACTCCTCCTCCCCCCTTCAGCCAAACTTATGGTGGGCAGCAGGAGCCAGGTAAGTGCTTCGATGTCCCTGGACTCAGCATGGCCACGCGGCTCGGATCCCCTCGATGTGGCATCTCGAGCTCCGCTCTGCCGTGAGGCCCCACTCGCCGGTACGTCCAACATGATCATTCCCTTGGTCCCCCTCGCCTGGAGTTTGGGCGATTGGCTCGCGCTTTCCAACCCGTCACGATGGCTGGTCTGGACCGTCTGACTCGGCTACGCGATTCAGATCGGCAGGCGCCCGCCCAGGTGATGCAAAAGCGCATTCTAGCAAGTGTCCGGCATCAAGATTGGTTCGTGGCGGTAGACCTGAAGGACGCGTACTTCCATGTCTCAGTCTTACCTCGACACAGACCTTTCCTGCGGTTTTCCTTCGAAGGCCAGGCGTACCAGTACAAGGTCCTCCCCTTCGGCCTCTCCCTGTCCCCTCGCGTCTTCACAATGGTCGCAGAGGCAGCCCTTGCCCCCCCAAGGGAAGTGGGCATCCGCATCCTCAACTATCTCAATAACTGGCTGATCCTTGCTCACTCTCGAAAGTTACTGTGCGCACACAGGGACCGCGTGCTTCAGCACCTCAGTCGACTGGGGCTTCGGGTCAACTGGGAAAAGAGAAAGCTCTCCCCGGTTCAGAGCATCTCTTTTCTCGGTTTGGAGTTGGACTCAGCCTTGATGACAGAGAACAGTGGTTCCACTGAAACACTTTCAGAGGCTCCTGGGGAATATGGCATCCTCAGCGGTGGCCACACTGCTCAGGTTGATGCACATGAGACCGCTTCAGCACTGGCTTTGGACTCGAGTCCCGAGATGGGCATGGCACTGCGGGACACATCACGTGACCATCACGCCGGTCTGTTGCTGCCTCTTCAGCCCTTGGACCAACCTGGCATTTCTACGGGCAGGGGTTCCCCTAGAGCAGGTCTCCAGGCATGTCGTGGTTACAACAGACACCTCCAAGATGAACTGAGGTGCCGTATGCAATGGGCACACAGCTGCTGGCTCCTGGACTGGCCAGCATCTGCATTGGCACATCAACTGGCTAGAGTTGTTGGCAGTACTGCTCGACCTTCGGAGGTTTCGGCCGTTGGTCCAGGGCAAGCACGTGTTGGTTGGGACGGACAACGCAGCGACGGTAGAATACATCAACCGCCAAGGTGGTCTATGCTCCCATTGCATGTCACAACTCGCCCTCTGTCTCCTCCTCTGGAGTCAGCAGCTCCTCAAGTCACTACGAGCCACTCACATCCCGGACGACCTCAACACCGCAGCGGACACGCTGTCATGTCAGGTTACCCTCAGGGGAGAGTGGAAACTTCACCCTCAGGTGATCCAGCTGATTTGGAGTCGATTCAGTTGAGCACATTTAGACCTGTTTGCTTCCCGGGAATCCTCCCACTGTTCGATTCGGTACACCCTGAGGAGACACCTCTCAGTATAGATGCATTGGCACACAGCTGGCCCCCTGGACTACGCAAGTATGCATTTCCCCCAGTAAGCCTACTTGCACAGACCCTGTGCAAGGTCAGGGAGGACGGGGAGCAAGTCATCCTAGTAGCACCCTACTGACCCACCCAGACATGGTTCTCGGATCTCATGCTCCTCACGACAGCCTCCCCCTGATAAATTTCCCTGAAGAAGGACCTTCTTTCTCAGGGATGGGGCACCATCTGGCACCCACGACCAAACCTCTGGAATCTCCACGTCTGGCCCTTGGACGGGATGCAGAGGACTTAAGTGGCCTACCGCCCACAGTGGTAGACACGATCACTCAGGCTAGGGCTCCCTCTACGAGGCGCCTGTATGCCTTGAAGTGGCGTCTGTTCGCTAAGTGGTGTTCTTCCCGACGCGAAGACCCCAGAGATGCACAGTCGGATCGGTGCTTTCCTTCCTGCAGGAGAGGTTGAAGGGGTGGCTGTCCCCCTCCACCTTGAAGGTGTATGTAGCCGCTATTTCGGCTCATCTGGATGCAGTAGATGGTAAGTACTTGGGGAAGCATGACTTGATCATCAGGTTCCTGAGAGGTGCTAGGAGGTTGAACCCCTCTAGACCACACCTCGTCCCCCCGTGGGATCTCTCTGTAGTCCTTCAGGGTCAACGGGGAGCTCCCTTTGAGCCCTTGGAGTCAGCTGAGCTTCAGGCACTCTCTTTGAAGAGGCAGACCCAGTCTTGGCATTGCTGTGTCCGGTGCGAGCTTTACGCATCTATTTGGCTTGCACGCAGAGCTTTAGAAGCTCCGAGCAGCTCTTTGTCTGCTTTGGTGGACAGCGGAAAGGAAGCGCTGTCTCCAAACAGAGGATCACCCACTGGGTCATTGACGCCATCACGATGGCATATCAGGCTCAGGATATGCCACCCCCTGTGGGGTTACGAGCCCACTCTACCAGGAGTGGCGGCCTCCTGGGCCCTGGCCAGTGGTGCCTCTTTGGCAGACATCTGCAGAGCAGCTGGCTGTGCAGCACCCAACACCTTTGCGAGGTTCTACAATCTCCAGGTTGAGCCGGTCACGTCCTGAGTAGTGGCAGTCACAAGCAGGTAAGTTCCAGGATAACTGTCCGGGTGTAATGCTTGCGCATAGCACCTTTCCCCTCCCTTGAGGTGAATACATGCGCTCTTGACTCCCAGTAGTGTTCACAGACTGTGATCTCTGGATGACTTTCCTCCTTAGCCCTGTGGCAGTGGAGTTTGCGGAGAAACTCGCTGCCAGCTCAGTAAGTGCGCTAATGAGTCCCTGTACTGAGATAGATGCTCCACATGCACTGTTTCCCTGAAGGCATCCCCATGTGATATTTTCCGCAAAATCGTTTCCCTGTCGGTAAACTGCATCTTCCTTGGGCAGGGGCCCCTCTGCTCCCGGTCGCCATGCTTTGTAGAAATTCCTCCCCCATGGGTAGGACCTACCATGGGACTTCTCCACATGACATACCAACAAGGCTCAGTAAAGACCATGTGACGTATTTCCACTCAAAATACCCACCCCTTTTTTTTGGGGGCGGGGTGTGGTCTCCGCAGTGTCTTCCCCTTGGGAGTGACACCCCCCAAATTAGAAACTTAGGGCTCCCAGTCAGTTAACAAATTCCACTCTTTTTGAGGAGAAAAGAGAAGGAAAAGAGGCCTCGGCTGGGCTAGCCTGTCCATCTATTTATTTGGCAGTCGACTTGTTCCTTAAGGTCTGTTCGACGCTCATAAAGAACGTTGGGGGAGGTTACGTGACGGCCTTGTGCGCTGGCTACGAGGCACACAGCAGTCTGCCCATCACACACCGCCACTTCAAGTAACACAGTTCAGTTAGTTGTGGCATTTTGTATAGGGACCCCTAGTGTCACTACATCGACACAACGTCGAGTGAGAAACAGATAGGGAATGTCATGGTTACTTTTGTAACCTCCGTTCCCTGATGGAGGGAACGAGACGTTCTGTCCCTCTTGCCACAACACTGAATTACCTGCTGAAATGGCCGGGACCTTATCTCAGCTCCTCAGCACAAAACCTGAATGAGTGGTTGCATACCAATTCCTTTTATACCCGTATGTCCTGGGGAATGGCATGCAAATTCCACTCGCCAATTCTCATTGGCCTTTTAATAAAAGATCAGAGGTGTTTGGGGCTCCCAAGAGTGACCCCTAGTGTCACTACATCGACACAACGTCTCGTTCCCTCCATCAGGGAACGGAGGTTACAAAAGTAATCATGATGAATTATTTCCATCACAGTAAACAAGATTTTATCACAGACTGTGATAAAAAGCACAGTTATTTAATTTATCATTTTTGTATTCTCAAGCTGGCAGCACTTGTTAGTATCACTGTAGAAGTATCTTAATTTAATCTTGATAATACTGTGCCTACAAATAAACATTTACCCATTCCATACTCAGTTTTGGGTAGTAACAGACAGTGGTGGACAGTAACGTATTATTTTTACTTCATTTCTGTACTTATGTAGATTTTTCAGGTATCTGTACTATAAAAAAAATATATATATATTTTAGGAAACTTTTACTTCACTGCATTCAAAAGCATAATATCATACTTTTTACTCCACTACATTTTTTTTAAATGTGCCGTTCCTCACTACTTTGAAATTAATAAATAGTGTTAAATTAAAATAGACTAGTAGGTCTTGTTCTCACGAGACTATAACCATAACCCAGCAACAAATGCGGTCTTGCGAGAGTTTCCGCAGAACGAGTTACTGTTCAGATACAGCGTTGCCCAATGCATTTGAGTGTCAAAAGCCATTTTTTAAAATGTCTTCTGTGCCTGCCTAGCAAAATACACAATGACGGTATCGGCTTTCAAGAACTCGCCATCAAACTTGAAAAACACATCAAGGTAAGTCATTTTTAATATTATATTAATAAAACTGCTACAAATGTACTTGCTTACTAGCAGTGATCTTATAAATGCACTCTGGCCAATGCAAATTAGGTTGCAGGGTAATATTGGATATATAGAGTGAGCTATATAAAGAGCCGAGACCAGTTTATTAGGCCTATTTCTCTTCATATGTCACAGAAAATATATTAATCTTTGATTTAGGAATTATCGCATGAAACCAGATTTGTCTAGCTTTATTGCAGTCTACAATCTCATCTGTTTTGCATCTTTGGTCATTTCAACAATTCAGATTATTAAACACACGTTGACCCAGCGAGGTATGTTGTCCTACAATTATTTAAACAGTAAAACAATTATGAAGCACAAAATTATTGATAAAATAGCAAATATGTACTAATAGGCAATTTACAAAAATATTAAAATAAAACATTGTTTGGCCAACAGATATCATGATAAATCGTAAACATTTTAAAACACACAATCTGCACTGACCTGACATTTATGAAGAATACTCGTCCTGAGAACACAGGTGAACCTTTTGGTTAATGTCTTCATTATTGGTTACCCTTGTATGGCAGTATGGTTTTATAATATGAATAATCATATAACTCAAATGTACCTGTACCACTGTACCACTGCATTCACAAAGTTGCATTAGTTTAACCATACTTAACCATACTACTGTTGTATTGTTTAGTATGGTGCTGTCATTCTACAATTTAAATGTGAAAAATGCATTGTATGTTTGCAAAAAAGTTTAGTAGCAATTAAAGACCATTCAATTTCAGGTCAGGACTACTTTGGAGACCATCTGTGAGAAGAGATAACTTCCCAGTCACCAGATGATACCTCCAACACTTCTGATGAAAAGGACTTCTTTTCAGATATGAAACACACATACAGTCAGGAAAGTGCCAAACACACACACACACACACACACACACACACACACACATACACGTTGGTTTAGCTATCATTATGAGGACTCTCCATAGACATAATGATGTTATACTGTACAAACTATAGATTCTATCCCCTAACCCTAACCCTACCCCTAAACCTAACCCTCACAAAAAAACATTCTGCATTTTTACATTTTCAATAAAACATCATTTAGTATGTTTTTTAAGTGATTTGAATTATGGGGACACTAGAAATGTCCTCATAAACCACATTTATAGCATAATACCCTTGTAATTATCAGTTTGTATCCTAAACAAAAGTCCTTGTAAACCACTAAACCTGCCCAAACACACACACACACACACACACACACACACACACAGTGCTATTGTGTATGGCATTGTGTATTTTTCTTAATAAAAAGCTCTAAACTATCTGTGTGCCTGTGACATTAGACCACTCTCTTCTTAAATTTATATAAGCAGGAGGATACAACATATTGAATTGCAATTAAAAAGACAAAACAATTTAAACAAAATTAAACAAAAGCCTTAAAGGGATAGATCACCCAAAAATGATAATTTCCTCTTCATTTACTCACCCTCATGCCATCCCAGATGTGTTTGACTTTCTTTCTTCTGCACAACACAAAGATTTTTAGACGAATAACTCTGCTTTGTAGGTCCATACAATGCAAGTAAATAGTGGCCAGAAATTTGAAGCTCCAAAAGCCACTTAAAGGCAGCATAAAAGTAATCCATATGACTCCAGTGATTTAATCCATGTCTTTGGAAGTTATATGATAGGTGTAGGTAAGAAACAGAACAATATTTCAGTCCTTTTTTACTATAAATTCTCCTCCCTGCCCAGAAGTTGGCGATATGCACAAAGATGTGAATGTGAATCGCCAAAAGAAAAAGAAAGTGAAAGTGAAGATTTATAACTCATAACAGCTCATAACAAATTTAAATATAATCTGCATGCACAATATTTAATAGTAAAAGTCATTTACATCTCTCGACTGAAACGTTTTGCCCCCTCATTCAAGTCCTCGGCTCATCAGCAGCTCACTCATCAGTTCTCAGTATTTAGAACTGAAAGTGGTGATTCCCAGTTCAGAGTACTGTTGACTCGAGAACTGCTTACCCCGGATCAGTGTACTCTTGACTCAAGAACTGTTGCGACCGGATCATCATCATACGTTGATAAAATGGTAGTACAATAAAGTCATAAACATATTTCCTGTATTCCAGTTAATCACACGACACATGCATGCTATGTATTTGCACATAACACGTACGCATTACATACTATGTCGGATAAATGGAGGAAGGCAGAGAGACTGCTCGTTCCTCAAATTCATTTGAATGAGAAAATGAGAAGAGATTATGAAGGAAAAAGTGCGTCCACCATGGTGTGCAATTGGTTTGGCTTTAGAAGACGTGATACTGAGCAGAAAACAGTAATTTGCAAGGTTTGTGTATTGTGTATGTCGATATATCCATGTGCACCTATATATCAGTGGTCAGGGCTTTACGTGAGACTGATAGAAATAATGAGACGCAGTTTTTGACTGACAGCTGCACGTGTCATTAGATGAAGAGCTTGTCTAGAACGTGAGAAAAAATGACACTGAATTTTGCTTGAGCCACTGACAAAGCAAATTCAATGACATTCATCCTGTGCTCCAAACATGCCTTAGTGATGGGTCGTTCATGAAGGATTCCTTCATTTTGAATGAATCTTTTATGTGACTCAGAAGAACGAGTAGTCTCAGAGAGTGATACATTCATTTTGTGTTGACCACACATGTGCATTGCGCAACCTCCGTTTGTTTGTCATGTGAAAACCGCATAGGCGCTGTATAGGAAACAGAAATGATTAGTTCGCCTTTCAACTCTTTTGGTCCGAGTCGTTCGTTCTTTTGTCACGTGACAGCCGTATGCACTATGCATTGCAGACACAGGAAACAGAAATTATTAGTTCACCTCTCGAGTGTTCTGGTCTGAGTCGTTCGTTCATTTGTCATGGGACAACCGTATACGCTATGAACATACGGCTGTCACGTGACAAAAGAACGAACGACTCAGACAAGAAGATTCAATCCAGAAGTGAACTAATCATTTCTGTTTCTCATAATTTGTCCTTGGCTGCATTATACATTTTTCCTTATTGGGACTATAATCAAAGTTTGCGTAAGTAGACGTGTTGGGGGGATTTGGCTATTGAAAATGTAACATTTTAATTTAATTCTGCTCAAATTAACGAAATTAACTAAATGACTTGAAAAACGATTCATTCATTTTGCTGAAAGAGACTGAAAGATTCAAGGCAGTAAAATGATCCAATCTTCCCATCACTAACATGCCTCCCATCCAAACACGTGCAGCTGTGTTTTGTGCGAGTGTTGCGTAAGCTATCTGAAACACGCAAGTGTGCGCGAGTCTTGAAGTCATCCCAGTCCCTTCATTTGTGCTCCTGTGACAGAAAAATCGCAGATCACACCCGCTACTCATTCTGGTTTCTCTCGATGTCAAGTGGGTTTTTAAAATACACATCAAAACCCTTTCTAAAATTCTGTTCAAATGATGTTTGATATCAGGAAACAAACCATCCATACCATATTTTCCTTCAGATATTTAATATTTTCTTTATATAGATGACTAAAAACACTAAGAGCCTAATTAAGTGTTTTATTTATGGATTGTCTTTATTTACATGTTATTTTACTTTTTGCATTGCTTTGAGAAGATGTTAAGTTTCTTGAGGAAAGTTACAACAATAATCATAACAACATTAATAACAACAACAATAATAAAAAGAAAAAGAAGAAAATTGGTGCACATCATCAGAGTGAAATGTGGCATTTATTTTGTAATATTTTACTTTGACTATGTTTGTCAAGTTCAAAATAAAGAGAAAATTAAAGAAGATGAAAAAGTTTTCATTTATAAAGTATTTAATTCACTGACTGGATTACTCAAAATTACACATTTCAACATGGCTTAATATATAATACAATTTTATTGATTTTTCAGAAAAATGTAACTATATCGTGATATATATCGTTATCATGATATAAAATTACTCATATCGTGATATAGGATTTTGGTCTTTTTGCCCACCCCTAGTTACCACAGTAAAAACGTGATACCTTTTAGTAAGGGGGATGTTGTGTGGTTTGAAAAGCCTTGTTTCATGTTGGTGCATGGCAGTGTTGTGCCCTCTTTTCTTCGTTTGTCCTGTTTATAATGTCGAGGTTGTCTAGCCGTTTCAGATAACTGACTTTCTAAATTGCGATTTAAAGTACGGTATTCTCTGTAGAATCCAAATGGTTCACTTAAGTTTTGTGCTCTGTGCCGTCTTATCACATTAAACCTACAGGATTTGTGCAAGATATTTGTGCTATTGTGCCCTGTGGGCTACCATCATACCAGACAGATCTGTGTTTCAGTTTAGAGGCATATTTAGCACTTATAACTTGCCAAACATTTTTGAATGTTATGTCATTTTTTTGTACTTTGTAATTGTGATGTAAAAAAATATGTAGCAAAATTGAATACATCATTTTTAATTAACTCAAGTTATGATCCGTTCCTGGATGTTGATTGGTCAACAGCCTTTCTTTATTCATGATAAAACATAGCTCTAACCTTTTAACGGAACTTCTGTTTGAATCACTCTGCAGCACCCACAGCTGACAATTAAGGGGGTTGCACATCAGATGCATCTGGCGGACGACATGGCATGTTCTAAAATTTGAAACAATTGTTTTCAATGACGGAACGTACACTGCGGCCGCCACACAGCGTCTGTCGGCGGCACTGAGCTACGACTCCGGAGGCTGTTCGAATTTCCGCTGCTAACTCCATTAAAGTTCGTTTTCCATTAAATTCTTCGCCAATTATTATCAATTATAGATTACTCTAGCCATCAGTGGATGATATATTGTTTATATGTATCTTTCATTTAGCCTAAACAATGTGTTTTCAGTTACAAGTATGTCTTTTTGTGGTTTGACAGCTTGAATGAAGCCCATTCAATGCTACAGATAGAGAAATTGCATAACGTTGCCATTTCTAGTCATTCCAGTTTGCACAGTTACACCAGTTTCACACTAACCTGCAAACTCATCAATGTCACTCATTCCTGAAGAAGGGAAAAACCTCTGTAATTTTTGTGTGTACTGTCTGCCAACTGAACTGCATCCTCCTACCAGCAACGGGATGTGGCACTTCTTGTCCGTTTGACTAATTTTAGTCTTGTTGCATAGCAACATTGTGTTTACTGTTTACTGCTAGGGACTCTATTTTCTGGCAGAAGGGTGGCATTTAATGATTTTACTTACAAAATATAACATTTTAATGAACATTTGCGTCCTCATTATTTTAATTATGTGGTGACCATTTTATAAAAGCAGTAAGGCATGAGAGGCCATGCCATTTTGGCTGAAATGGTTGCAGGCACTCTGCTTTGCATCGTGCCTAACAACGCCCTTCAGCTGTGA
This sequence comes from Myxocyprinus asiaticus, assembly GCF_019703515.2. Taxonomy (NCBI): domain Eukaryota; kingdom Metazoa; phylum Chordata; class Actinopteri; order Cypriniformes; family Catostomidae; genus Myxocyprinus; species Myxocyprinus asiaticus. The sequence continues at coordinate 7,903,413 of NC_059362.1, read as the reverse complement.
CCATATTCACAATATAGTATGGCCTCTCATGCCTTATTGCTTAATTCAATTATTTTCTATGTATTCCATTATGAGAAAGTGCAGTCCATCTTATGACCAAGTTGACGCAAGCAGAGGTCAGTGAGGTGTGCCTCGCAGTCCTGCTGGTAGCTTGTGGCAGTTCATTTCCGGTGAGGTCCATCCTAAGTCCAAGGTGCATGCTCCAGTGAAGGATCCCTTGTTGAACGGTTGGAGTTGACAGAAGATCCTCCTTTGTAAAGTTCACTGTAATAGATTTAAGTGATGCAGACAGTGCCTCGCTGTCTGGCTGACACAGACTGCAGTTAGTAATCATCACTCAACAACACATAGTGGTGAAATCAAACATCGGGCTGGACCAGAGCTGGATCTGGCAGGCACTGGTCACCTCAGGATATGTATCCTGAGGATGAGACAGGGAAACAAATAAAATAATATTTGCTGAGACTTTAAAAGCAGAGATATAGAATATGAGCAGTTTTTCTGGTTCCGGCAGACCTAACTAATGCAGCATAACTATGGGTTGAGGGATAAATTAGGTGTATGCCTAGCTGAAGAGATGAGTCTTTAGTCTGTACATAAACTGAGAGAGTGTGTCTGAGTCCCAATCAATGTAAGGGAGGCTATTCCATAGTTTAGGTGCCAAATAGGAAAGGATCTACATCCTTTTGTGGATTTTGATAGTCTAGGTACTATCGACAAGCATAATTTTGTGATTGTAGTAGGGCTACACGATTCTGGATAAATTGAGAATCACAATTTTTTTGCTTAGAATAAAAATCATGATTCTCTCATAATTCTAAAGAAAAATGCTTATTTCAGTGATTTACAAAACCTGGACATAAGGGTATTAAACAAAGTAACATAATTTACTAGAGCTTCTGACAAAATGGTCTCTGCTTCAATCTATGCAAAAATGCAATGAAGTTGTTAATCAAATATATAAATTTAAAATGTCCTAAGTCCACAAGGGGGCACAACGAATACATTATAAACCAAGCAGTGATTATTGCAAAAAAAAAAATCCTGTTAATAAATTGCATTGTAAATAATGATAATAATAATTTAAAAAAAAACAATATAACATGTTTTTCACATGCTAAGTAAAAAGCAAAACGAGCATAAAAAAGCTTCATTAACAGTTCTATGTTAACTTGGTATTGCACTTGTAAGCAAATGTGCAATAAAACACTGTTATTTTACAAAAGTTTTGTTTTAAATAAATATCAACAATTTAAATTAAACAATGAGGCCTTCAGTGTTTCTCTTGTAAAACTTGCTTCAAGCTTGTAAAGGAATTATTAAATTGAATAGAGAACAGAGCAAACAGTGCTTTAAGTTTTTTGGGAACAGTAGCAATTAAACATTTAAAAAAATATAATATAAAAACATTAAAAAAGGTAATTTAATGCAAATGAAAGTACTTAAATATTTGACACTCTTTACTGTATGATTATTAGATCTACATTAATACTGACTTGATGCCGTAAGAATGCCTGAATACCTATAACAGACATTATGCAGCTTATATACATTTAGGCTTTGCACAAATCTAACATTTGGTCCCGTCTGCTTATAAATTAATGGCTGTGTTTGCTTTAATATTTCGTCAAGACAGTGCAGATTTAATCACGTCTGTTTACACTGGTAATTCATTAACAGCTGTGTTTACATTAATATCACCTAAAGATTGGTATTTTGATTAAAAACAGCACAGAGTCTCGTGCAGGAACGCTGCATTCATCACGAGACGTATGGGCAGACACATGCATGAGCGTTTAAAAGCAGCCGGCTGTGATCAAACAGCGCACGGGTAGCGAATTTAGTCAGATCTTGGTAATGCCAGTATTTTTGTACTATCAGTGGCTATCAAAATATTGAACTGAAAAGAAATTATGTCACACTCCTAGCTAATCGTGACTGCACCCTGCAGTTTGTAAAGCACTGTGCTGGACAAATGTCTTTGGCCATTGCGTTTTAGTTTATTCAGCGTCTCGTGCAGGAGCGCTGTGTTTTGTAGATGCCATATAATGTTTATCAACATTTAAAAACACGTCTTTAAGTGAATTTCTAATTTAAATTTGACCGCCTTAAAAATGCATGCCACTGGAATGTTAATATACATTGCAGAATCATTGTCATTTAGAAATGAGATTGCGTGAGTGTCTGAATCTAGATCGCGATCTTTTAACGGTTAATCGTAAACTCTAGATTGTAGTGAATGTGATGGATTATAGCGGAATAGAAGGTCTCTTAAGTACTGAGAAACTAGACCATTCAAAGTTTTGTAAGTAATGTGGTGAAAAATCAGACAAAATGAAATTCCAGGAACCTCAGTGTATTGCATGTCCACTCCCTAACTTTCAAGGCAAGGAAAAGTGGCTCGATTTTGATTGGGTCATAGTGGACCAACACAAACATGTGCCAAACCGCCAACAGATAAGCTGCTCTGACAACTGACTGACCCTCTTACAGGGCAGGAAAGAAGGCCCTGGATCTTCCAACACATCGGAAGTGACTTCTCATTGGTCGATGAGTTGTCTCTTATCGACAAAATCCTGTGCAACATCTCAAACCTTCCATCCTAATGTTTGAGCTAAGGACCATTAAAATTCTTCAAGACTTTTCAAAGCAGCATTAACTTTCCATGTGGCAAAAGTTGAAACAGAGAAGCCACAAAGAAACACAAAATATGGGGAGACCAAGATGACACCGTAAAGTGATCGCGTACCTTTGCGAGCTGCATGGCTAGCCTCATTCAATTTCATCATCTTTGCTTTTATTTATCTGGAGAATAATTTTACAGTTCAACTATATGCTAATAAAGATGAGTCTAAGCAATTATTTTGCGAAGCCATCGGGAACTCAGCTGAGAAGCGCCAAAAGAAACGTGTCAAAGAATGCTCGCTCCTAATGGCCTCAGAAATCTCTCCTGCGAGTACTCCGCTGAACCCTGAGGAAGATACTGCAAAAATGGGCTCTAAATCTGATCCAAGCGATGAAGAACATGATGGACAATGTAGTGTCAGTAATTGATGCTAAAATTTCCACTGTCCTGGAAGCAATCGATAATCAATCGACTAAAATACAAAGTATTATTCATCGAGTCCAGGAAGCAGAGGATAGAATTGAAGTGACGGAAAACATTTGCAGTGCTAATGAAACCAGAGTGAAGGATTTGGAAAAATGAATTCAGGTCCTGACTGATCAGCTGGGTGATTTAGGGAACCGGGAAAAAGAAGATGTAATGTGTGTATTATCGGTCTGCCGGAGGATACAGAGGGGTCTAATGCGCACGGGTTCTTTGAAAAGTGGATTCCAGAATTTCTCAATTTAGATACAAAATTTGGCAAACTGAAATTGTAAAGAGCTCACCGTTCCCTTGCTCCGAAACCTTTTGCAGGTGATTCGTCGCCCTCGACCGGTGATTGTGTGATTCCACAAATTTCAAGATAAACAGAGAGTGGTGTCGGCGGCCAGCAAGCATTTCTCTACAAGCACCAACCAGCAGGCATTATCTTCAAAAGCATCAGGCCTGGGAGTTAATTTTTTCCACGATTATTCAGCGGCCATTGTCCGGAAGAGAAGAGCGTTTGATGAGGTGAAAAAACGTCTTCAGGAGTTGAAATTGGAATACGCTCTATTATATCCTGCCACTCTCAGCATCAAAATCGAAAGTTCAGCTCTCCTGAGGAAGTGACAGCCCTTATTGACTCTCTAAAATCCTCGGGCTAGATTCTGACTAATTTTGTCTCCGATTTTTTCAAGACATTGGGGCATTATCTATCTGAATACTGGTCATACAGGCTGGCCGCGCTAGGCTCGCAGGTATCTAAGGTATGGTAAGCTGACTTTGTTAGAGTTGACAGATGGTCTTTGAAGGTAGTTTGTATTTTTTTTTTCCACAATTGAGTATTGTTTTGAACCCTTTTGTGAAAATTGAAAGGGAGAGTTCCCATTTCCTTGTTTTCCTTGTATTTATTTATTTATTTATTTTTTCTTTTTCTTATCAATGTTTATTATTCCTTTTTGTCTATGTTCTACTTGTAAGATAGTTCTGAGAAATGTTCGATGTTCCGATTTAGCCTGGCAAATTCTTATTTCAGGTCAATTTTCAAACTTCCTAGAAATGTCCGGAAACATATTTTTTTTCTTATCAAGGTCCATGACATTGGATAATGTGATTCGCATATGTACATGGAATGTCAGGGGAATACACAATCCTATAAAAAGAAGAAAAATGTTGTTCTATATCAAAAAGGAAAATATTGGCATAGCTCTTCTTCAAGAAACACATTTAAGCAAACAGGAGCATTTACTGTATAACCAGGTATATTTTTTGTCATTTACATCGAACAGTCGAGGGCTGGCAGTGTTGATCAGAAAAGACATCCCACTGAGTACTGTCAAATTGACAGAGGGCCGCTTTATAATTCTAAATGGTACTTTATATGGTAAAACTATTTCCCTGATTAATGTTTACTATCCTCCAGGGCATCCCCCTGACTTTCTTGTCAAGATTTCCGCTGACTTTCATGATTTGAGAGCAGATTATATGATTGCAGCAGGAGATTTTAACTGGATACTTAACCCTCTCATTGACCGCTTTCCATATAAACCTATGGCCAACATAAAGGTAGCTAATCAAATTAATGGTATTTGTGAGGATCTGGGGTTCATTGATGTTTGGAGAGCGCTACACCCAACTGGCAAAGAATATCGTTTTTTCTCCCCACCGCACCAATGTTGTACTAGGATCGACTATTTTTTCATGCCTAAAACTCTATTATATTTAATACTGGATTGTCGTATTAATAATATCATTATCTCGGATCATGCAATAATATCTCTTGATTTGAAGGTCATAAATAGATAAATTAATCGCCAATGGAGATTAAACACTATGATCCTTAAGAACCAGTCATTTAAATCATTCTTTTCTGAAGCATTCGGCTCATTCTATCGCATTAATATGCAATTTACTCAAGACTCCTCGCTTCTCTGGGAGACGAGTAAAGCCTATATTAGGGGGCTAGCTATATCCTTTTCAGCTGAAACTGAAACCAAAAAATCATTAGAGAAGGAGTTAAAAGATGCAGAGAAAATATACATTGAATCTGCAGACAAGACCCTACTTAAGAAGTTATCTATACTGAGATGCGCTCTAGACTCTTTACACACTCAGGATGCAGAATGTAAGTTGAGATTCGTGAAACAAAAATTCCATGAACATGGAGACAAGCCAGGTAAATATTTAGCATATCTGACCAAAAAGAAAAGTGATTCACGGATGATCATATCAATTGTGGATGTAAATGGAACTTTACATTATGATTGCAAATCGATAAATAATATATTTAGAGGCTACTATACGAAACGTTACGATTCTGAACTACCTGCGGATGCCGCTACTCTACTAGATTTTTTTTGAAAATCAAACTTCCCACTATCTAAGAAGAACAGAGAACTCGACTAAATGCACCAATCTCTGTAGAGGAGCTGTCTGAAGCAATTTAAAAAAAAAAATGCAGAATGGAAAAGTACCTGGCCCGGATTATCTGGGTAGCTAGTTTTATAAAGAATGGCAGACTTTATTGCTTGAACCTATTCTTACTACAGTTGTGCTCAAAAGTTTGCATACCCTGGCAGAAATTGTGAAATTTTGGCATTGATTTTGAAAATATGACTGATCATGCAAAAAAAAAAAAAAAAAAAAAAAACTGTCTTTTATTTAAGGATAGTGATCATATGAAGCCATTTATTATCACATAGTTGTCTGGCTCCTTTTTAAATCATAATGATAACAGATATCACCCAAATGGCCCTGATCAAAAGTTTACACACCCTTGAATGTTTGGCCTTGTTACAGACACACAAGGTGACACACACAGGTTTAAATGGCAATTAAAGGTTAATTTCCCACACCTGTGGCTTTTTAAATTGCAATTAGTGTCTGTGTATAAATTGTCAATGAGTTTGTTAGCTCTCACATGGGTGCACTGAGCAGGCTAGATACTGAGCCATGGGGAGCAGAAAAGAACTGTCAAAAGACCTGCGTAACAAGGTAATGGAACTTTATAAATATGGAAAAGGATATAAAAAGATCTCCAAAGCCTTAAAAATGCCAGTCAGTACTGTTCAATCACTTATTAAGAAGTGGAAAATTCTGGGATCTCTTAAAACCAAGCCAAGGTCAGGTAGACCAAGAAAGATTTCAGCCACAACTGCCAGAAGAATTGTTTAGGATACAAAGAAAAACCCACAGATAACCTCAAGAGAAATACAGGCTGCTCTGGAAAAAGACAGTGTGGTTGTTTCAAGGAGCACAATACAACGATACTTGAAAGTGATGAGACCAAAATAGAGCTTTATGGTCACAACCATAAGTGCTATGTTTGGAGAGGGGACAACAAGACCTATAGTGAAAAGAATACCATCCCCACTGTGAAGCATGGTGGTGGATCACTGATGTTTTGGGGGTGTGTGAGCTCTAAAGGCACAGGGAATCTTGTGAAAATTGATGGCAAGATGAATGTAGCATGTTATCAGAAAATACTGGCAGACAATTTGCATTCTTCTGCACGAAAGCTGCACATGGGACGCTCTTGGACTTTCCAGCATGACAATGACCCTAAGCACAAGGCCAAGTTGACCCTCCAGTGGTTACAGCAGAAAAAGGTGAAGGTTCTGGAGTGGCCATCACAGTCTCCTGACCTTAATATCATCGAGCCACTCTGGGGAGATCTCAAACGTGCGGTTCATGCAAGACGACCAAAGACTTTGCATGACCTGGAGGCATTTTGCCAAGATGAATGGGCAGCTATACCACCTGCAAGAATTTGGGACCTCATAGACAACTATTACAAAAGACTGCACGCTGTCATTGAAAGTAGTCAATACGAGAGAAAGAGCAATGAACGGGAAAAGAAAAAGAATTGTTTTGTGTTGGGATTGAAAAAGCAATAAACATCAGAAACAGCATATTGCTCCATAAAAATCCGAATAATCCTACCAGATTTAGACTGTGCACAAGTCCTAGAGGAGGAACAGTCTAGAAGAGGATCTAAACAGCAGTTAAAATCCCCACCCAGAATTAGTTGGCTGGAGTGCAAATCAGGGAGGGAAACAAAATTTTTTTTAAAAAAGCCTCATCATCCCAATTAGGGCCATATATGTTAGCCAAAATCAAGCGAACCCCATTGATCTGTCCTCTAAGAATAATAAAACGTTCACTGGGGTCTGAGATGACCACAGAAATGGAAAAAGGAACTGATTTATGGATGAGAATAGCTACACCCCGAGACTTACTAGGGAAGCCGGAATGGTAGAGCTGACCTACCCAGCCCTTTCTAATTTTTAGATGGTCTGCAGGCCTGAGGTGAGTTTCCTGAATAAAGGCGATGCTAGTATTCAAATGTTTCAAATAATTAAGAACTTTATTTAGCTTCACTGGAGAATTCAGCCCCTTAACGTTCCAACTGGTGAATTTCAGTGTACTACGAGGAGCGGACCTGTTACTCTACATTACAAATTCTATGAATATGACCAGATTTCTGAGAACCCCCCCAACACAACCCAGCCAACAACACACCTTGCCTGCAGCATTTAAGGATACAAAGTACAGTAAAAAGAATTGCATGCAAATCCACAAAGGTAGAAAAAAAAAACACCCTTACACCACAGTCCAAGTGCTGACAACAAGAACAGCAACTGGAACCACTTTACCATGACAACTGGCAAGTTTCCTAGCTCCTGGCCCTCCCATTAAAGCTACCTAACCTCAAAACATTTTTATATCAAAGTTATTGACAAACTTAGACTTCAAGAAGAAACGAACGTTAAATCTAAGTTCAAACCGTTTAGAACAATAAATACATAACATGAAATACAAAAGGGCAGCAGAACTAGATGCCCAAGATTGGCAGACTATAAAAGGATGGCAAAAATAAACAAGTCTGCTCACAGTGGAATAGAGTCCAAATGAACTTACTATAGGTTCAGAATCCGGATAAAGTCATTGGCTTCCGAAACAGAAGCCAACCATTTCTTCTCACTGTTTGGAAGTGTGATTTACAGTCTAGCAGGGTATAGAAGTGCAGGTTTGAGTCCGTGTTTGTAAAGTGCAGACATCACATCTTTGTACTCGGCGCGAAGTTTCAAAACCTCAGGACTGTAATCCTCAAAGATACGAATCCTGTGGCCTTCATAGAGCAGCTCGATCTTTTTGCAAGATTCACGAATGACAAAGGTCACGGTCTCTGCCCTGGCAAAGGTTTGGGTGTAAGGCTGTGGTGAGGTTAACACCTGAGATCCGAGGACATCGACCAGAAGCTGAGAAAAAAAGGTAGTCGGACGTGGTCCCTCGATCGACTCAGGTAAGCCCAGAATTGGAATATTCTGGCACCGGCTGCGGCTTTCGAGGTCCGAGACTTCAGTCTTAAGCCACTCATTATCCTTCTGGAGCCTCAAACATGTAGCTTCGAGCTGTTCTAATCGCTGTTCTGTTGTTGACTAATCCCCGTAGTAAAGGACTCGAGATTACCGATGCGAAGATCATGATCTGCCACCGTGGATTGAATGATATCTAGCTTGGTTGACAAGCTTTTGAAAGACGCTTTGAAGTCCACAGCGATAGAGGCTCTAAGATCGGCGGGTAAAGCATTGATCTCACTAGCTTAATGCTAGCACCAGGCGTAGAAGCGCCCTCTTGGTCTTTATCAGCCTGTTTGCCCCTTCCTTTTGACATTTCAAAAGCAATTAAAGTCGCGAAACAATTAACAAACAAATGCTGTCAAATGTAAACAAAAAATGCTGAGGTTTATAGGAGGAAAATGAAAAGTATTTGGGAGCGAGCCGCACCAAATTGGGAGCGAGTTTACTCCTCAGGCACCATAACCTGAAACCCAACAATAATGATTTTCTACCGGGTAGTTCTGACGCGAGGTTTAGATTCTGGGCGACTCAAGGTATTAGATGACTACTGGACCTGTTTAAAGAGGGGAATTTGATGTCTTTTGCAGAATTGAAGCAACAGTATCAATTATTAAATCAGGACTTGGGATTAGGAACTATATTATGAAAAACACTTCACTGATTAATGATTTAAAAATTACCCTTATAGAAAAGTTGCTATTTCAGACACCCAGGAAAAAGTCAAAAAAGTCAATGAGTTTATTTTATGATGTTCTTAATGCAATGCCTGCAGAAGTCACAACAATAACGGTCAAAGATGTGTGGGAGAAGGAGCTTTGTATTACCATTAGTGATGATGAGTGGGATGAAATTTGGAAATATGCGAAATCCATTTCAGTGTGTAATAGCACTAAAGGTATAGAATTTAAAATTATTCATAGGATGCATCTCTCCTAACCGCAGACATGCATTTAATAGCTCCCTCTCACCTCTATTCCTTAAGTATAAAACACAAACTGGTACCCTTACTCATTGATTTTGGTCATGTCATAAACTGCAAATATATTGGGCTAAGATAGTTTCTGAAATCAGCATTGTTCTAGGGAAGAAGCTTGATTTGAACCCCTTGTTTTTGATTCTGGGGCTTCCAGACAGTGCTTTAATTTCATCAAGGGAAAAAAGATTGTATAATATACTCACTTTTGCTGCCAGAAAGAACATTTTATTGAGATGGATAAATGATAAGGCTCCAACCATATCGGGCTGGTACAAGATTTTGATGGAACTAATACCACTTGAATACTTAACTTGTGAACTCAATGGTCAGCCAGATCATTCCTATAGCATCTGGAATACCCTGGAGACCAGTCTGTCAACGATTTTATGGAGGTACCCCTACATAATTACACCCCAGGCTGATATTCAATGTGCAGATTATCTGGTCTAAACTGATTGTATTGCAAGTGTTTACTTTGATGGACTATTGAAAGGAAATTGACTGTGAATGTTGCCGAGCTGTTTAAGTGACGTTGTTTGTTGTGTTTTGTAATCTGTTTAAATTGAAATCTTAATAAATATATTATAAAAAAAAAAATAGAAATTAAATTTTTTTAAAAAAGAAGCACAAAATTTGAACACTTTTACTCTTAAAACTGACACCAAATGCATCACATCCACTGTTTGTTCACAGAACTGTTTATGTAAATTTCAGTTGTTTGATTAGCACAAAAGTTCACACAAATTGAACTATTAAGGTATTATGGCATGGGTAATATTTCATCTTTCAGTATCATATATAGACTCTATGCATTCAGAACAATGCCAAGAAAATTTTGGAAGTGGTTTGGAAAGTTAACAATACAAAGGTAAAATTTTAAAGGCACTGTTCTAACTGTAAACTCTAGACTATGCAAATAAGGGCGTTTTCACACCTAGTTCATTTGAGCACTCCAAGCGCTCTCAGAGCGGTATAACGTGTATATGTGAACAACCCGACTGGACTCAGACCCCCCTTAAAGGACCTTAAAGCGATCCTGAGGTGGTCTGAGTATGGTTCGTTTATGGGTCCTTTTGTGGTTCGATTGATTTGTGCAATGTGAAAGCGAAGAGGTACCAGTCCGCATTGCATTTTATGACATAAGCACCTCATGGCTTGCCATACATAGCTGCATTACATACTTCATATTCCAGTCACAATTTACTGTCCACACATGGGAATTTGCAGTGAATATAGATATACCATGATTACCATGACATGTTTTTGTGTCTCATATTTTGTTCTTGATGTATTATTTGAGCATCTAAAATGAACGGACCAGCCACATTCAGAGCAGAGCAGCGCATTAAGATGAACTGCTTTAAAGTGCTCTGATGGGTGTACTGTCTACGGAGGTTCACGCCAAACTCACACGAAAAAACAAGCGAGGGGTTTTATAGTTTCAATTTTATTTATACACAATATAAATGACATGCAGGAGGAGACACTTGCTTGCTCCATTACTCTCAAGATGATCGGTAAAGAAACATTTTCAAATGCACATAGAATTTCAAATGTTTTCCTTCATGCAAAATAAGGGCTTGTTGGTTAAATCGGAGAGCCTTAACATAACGTGAGAGAGCGAAGAATTTAGGACAGAAATACAGTATACATTATTACTATTGCATAATGTAATATAATTGGTGTTGTTGTCTGGGTTTCATAAAATATTACTTTTTATGTAATTCTATCCCTGTGCAATAATTTTGAATGAAAAATGTAATATTTTTTAAAGCCTTAAAAGTAATCATATAGCCCCATTTTATTATATGATTGCAAGTTAAATATCAGTAATTTTCTACTTAAGGTGTAGGCCTATCTGTCATAAGCATACATACACCTTAAGAAGTATGACAATTTGTATGACAATTGCCTATAATAATCGCAATTATTTATGAAAAATTGTCAGCCAAATTTCTTAACCGTGACAGCCCTAACTGCAATGGGGTCTGAGTTCTTAAGGAGCCATGGTGTGAACAACAAGGGGTCTCAGACCACAATAATGTGAAGAGGACCAAAAAAGAAACTGGGTCCTCTTTTAAGTCCACTTACATTGTGAACATCAAAAGCACTGAGGTCATTTGCGGCTGGTTTCCTTTCTGGTTCACTTTAACCGAACTGGGTTTGGTTCACTTAAAATGTACTATATGTGAAACCACACTGTGTGGGCCCACTCTGATGTCAGCAGCAAATCATAACTCTGAAACAGGAAGGCACCAAACTGGAATCTCCTCCTCATCAGGAAGGTATAAACATCAAACCGGTGAAATCTGCATTCTTTACCACCAAAGAGGGACTGAAGCATTTGTCATAATGAACCAGCTGCTCAAATAGTTGTTTCAACATCACAATATCTTTATTTTTTATGTTACAAACTAGTAGTGGTCGACCAAAATGGGTTTTTTAATGGCTGATGCAGATGCCGATATCCAGAGAGCAGGGTAGCCGATAGGCCGATACAGTGCCAATATATAACACAATTTAATATAGTAAATAACATAAACATAAAATTGTTAAAAAAAATAAAATAATACTCTTATTTTACACTATATATACTCAATTGCACACAAAACTTTAACTTTGTAAAAAATAATATAAAAAAATAATATTGTATTTTAAATGGAAGATAGCAGTTCCCTGTCTGTCACTCACTCGATGTTGTGTCGATGTAGTGACACAAGGGGTTCGATCTTGAGAGTCCCAATCACCTTTGCTTAAAATAGAAAAGGCCAATGAAAATTGGCAAGTGGAATTTGCATGCCACTCTCCGCCCCAGGCATACCTGTATAAAATGAGATGGCGTGCATCACTCATTCAGATTTTTTTCTTCGGAGCCAAATGCTTGTGTGTTCGTCCTCTCACCCTTTGCTACGCTACTGGATTCTTACAGCACATATCAGTGGTCACCCTCACACGGTTGAGTGCTATGTTTCCCCTGGGTGCTTTGGCAGCCTGAGTCTGCAAGTGCTAAAAGAGTATATTAGAAAGAGTATATTTCCTTCTAAAAGAGCTCACGCAAATGCTTGGCGTCTTTTTAAAGATGACCTTCCGCGTTTGCGCTACTGGATGTGGCCGTTATCTCTCCCCTCCGGATACCCATGAAATCTGCCTCGAGTGTCTGGGGCGCCAGCACGCCGAGGCGGCTTTCGTGGAAGGGTTATGTTCTCATTGCGAGAACATGCCCATGAGAACGTTGCGGTCGTGGCTCATTTCCTTCTTCTGCTCCCCAACCCGGTCCGTCCTGGGCTGATGCTCAGCCGGCCGGGTCGGCAAGCACCATGGTTGATCTGGATGTGGACATGGGAGCGTTTCCACCGGCTCAGCCCCCGCAGACCTCCCATCCCTCAGCATGCTCGTTCTGTCCGGACGAGCTGTCGAGTGATTGAGGCGGTCTGCCTCAGGTCGGGTTTAATGTGTCGTTCGCGGCTCGTGACGAGGATGAGCTTTCAGTTGTGGCATCGGAGGGTGGGCTTCTGCTATCGGAAGCGGATGAATCTTCTGAGCTCCCGCCCACGGGTGGTTGAGCACAGGATGAGGCGGACACTGAGATGGCAGCCGTGCTTGCCCGGGCGGCTGCGAACGTCGGGCTGAAGTGGAACCCCCCACCCTGCCCTGAGCGTTCGCGACTGGATGATTGGTTTCTGGGCTCGGAGCGCGACTCATGGCCACGCCCCGCCCCAGTGCCTTTCTTCCTGGAAGTGCACGAGGAGCTAACGAAGTCGTGGAAGGCACCTTTTACCCGTACACGCTTCGTGGGCTCGTCCACTCTGACTAGCCTCGATGGTGGAGCGGCTAAGGGATATGTCGAGCTTCCCCACCTGCACTCCGTCTGCTTCTCGCCAGAGCCATTCCCCTGTGGTGCTGGCCCCGGCTCCAGTACCATCAGAGCCTGCATGCTGGCCTCAGAGAACAAGATCCTCCCGCAGGAAGTCGGCTCCACCTGCCCGTCAGCTGGCCCCCAAGAACCCCAGATGGGATTCGAGGCGGTCCTGACATGGCCCGCCCAGGGATGAGGTCTACCGCCAGTGGTGGTATACACGAGCACTCAGGCCAGGGCCCCTTCTATGAGGCAGCTGTATGCCTTGAAGTGGTGTCTTTTTGCTAACTGGTGTTCTTCCTGTGGGGAAGACCCACAGAGATGCACCATCGGGTCTGTGCTGTCTTTTCTTCAGGAAGGGCTGGAGAGACAGCTGTCTCCCTCTACCCTGAAAGTGTACATGGCTGCCATAGCAGCTCACCACGATACACAGGACAGCAATTCCTCATGACAGCGCGACCTGAACAACAGGTTCCTCAATGGCGCGAGGAGATTGAATCCTCCTAGACCGTGCCTGATCCCCTCTTGGGATCTCTCTGTAGTCCTACCTGCCCTACCAATTAAATGCAAAGGTAACAAAAAGATTCTCCTCCCGGCCTTCGACCGGGGGATGGAGAGGTCTGCTTACCAGCTCCAGAGCAGTGGGTTTTGTCGTCCCTGGGTCGCTGTAAACTTGTAAACTACCTCTGTGTTTATTTGAATGCCCATTACATACATTTATTTTATCATGTGTATGAAAAGACCACATACCAGCTTTGCCAGTCACTCTCTATGTAGCAGCAGCAGAACAACAGCTGATTTGGTGAGTTTCTCAGTTTTTCCGCGAGTATACACAGTGTGTGGATATGGCAGTAAACTTGTATTCTTCTGTGATTGTTTGAATGCTCGTAACATAAAAGAAACATATTCTATGTTCAAAAAGACAGTTCTAGCAGCTGTTTTAGACATCTAAATGACAAGTGCTTAGCCAGTCTCTTTCTATGTAGCTGCTAAGCAGTATGACAGCTTATATAGTGAGTTTCAGTTAGTTTTGCGCTGTTATACACCAGAGCATGTGAGTAGAGCAGAGCGAGAGCAATGATAATACCACCTGAGTGGAGAGCGCCTTTTTGAAGATTCTGCTCTGCTCGCTCAGGCCGCTCAGTGCTGCTCACTCAACTCAGAATGCACTTTGTGATATGCTGGTTTTGGAATCTGCTAAATAAGCAATAGGCCTGATGTTATGGAGCTCTAACATTGTTTTAGTGAATTTGCAAACCTTATAACCTAAATAAATGCAAAGAATAAATCAAAGCTAAGAATGAGGAAATCGAAAGGGAGTGTGGCGAGACCGTGAGAATTAGCAAATATTCCTTTTGGAGTCGTACATTGCCAGAGAGCACAAGGATGTTCTACATGATCATGGTAGCGCAGCAAAAGGTGAGCAAGTAGACTACACTACTATTCGATAATAAATTAATTGATAAGTAAGGTATCTTGTTGTTTTGCCATCATGTTAGTGCAGCTGCCAGCTAGATGCGAGCCCGGTTCTGCGGGGTTGCGAATGTTAGAGCACCCTCAATTGAATATGTAAGCTAAATAATACTGCATATTGGCAAAACATTTTTCCTTGAATCTTGGCAAACACAAAAAATCCCTGCATCAAAACCAATAAACATGTATGATCCTGCAGATCAGTGTGTCCTAATTTGCAGGCACAGCATTCTGCTTTTATGCCTCTATTGTTCAATAGAGCATTTGATTAGTAAAGATTTCCGCTCTCGCATAGAGAATTTCATAGCGGAATTATCTCACTTAATCGACCGCCTGTTGCTTTCGATTTCTGCTTCGGGATAAAGTGGCACATAACTGCTGGTCAGTTTCCCAAAGCCAAATTCACACCTTTACGATAAGTGAAACGTAAAAAACAAAAAAACAAAAATTCTAGATTAGCGGTTGCAGATAACATCTTCAACATCGCTTGCTGCATTCATGTGCAGAGAAAAAATCTATTAATGATTGTACATTAGAAAAAAAAAACTTTTCTAAAACAAAGGTAGTGTAATTTGTGAATTAAGTAATTTTTTTAATCCATGGTTAAACCCTGCTGTACATATAAAGAGTGCATGTACAACACATGATCGTTTGATGCATATAAAGTCCAGATTCACTTTATAATGCTTTAAAAATATCAAGAAAAAACAAAGGGGGCACATGCTATCTACTAATATAATAATTATTATATAAATAACCACAGTCCTTTTAGATTGCATATGATTCGTACATATAAAATTGTAGGGAATATTAATAAAGCAACAACACTGGAAAAGAGAAAAACATTCACTGCTCTTTTCTGGATAAAAACTGAACGCAAAATTAGGATGAGAAGTTGCTCATTTTAATTTACAGACCCAAAGTCTGATAGCGTTAAATCAGAAACATATTAATGTATCAAATCTATAATCATTCCGTGGAGAAAACGCAACTGAAAAACAATTATGAATTTCACTTTTACCTGCGATATTTTTCCTGGTACCAGTCCATGTTTTCATTATTGACATAAATGACTCAAACTTTAAAGCTGAAAAGACTGTGTTTTTCTGGGTCAGTTGTATCGGGTCCAGTTTAAAGTGAAAAGCTCAAATTTGCGCATATGCGAGTTTCCGTGCCAATGCACATGTATGTTTTATCACTTGTAGAAGCATGTTTGATGACTTGTTTAAAGTAAAAAATGATAATATAGAACAGACATTTTTTTAAGGTATTATTTGAAGATGTTGATTACATATGTGCTAACAGAGAAATACTTGACTGATTATAAATGATAAGGAAGGTCTGGTTCACCCAATTGTCTAACAGCAGTTGTAAACCAGTCCAAAATAAACAATGAGATTTTACATACTAAAACACAACAATACAATCACATAATTTCAGATGTGTACATTACTAATCATTTGACAATTTAATAAATGTTGGCCTATAGTTTTAACATATACTCAGACTCGAGGATGATGTTTGAACCCAAGCAGGTATTTATTGACACACAAACAAAGACAGCAGGTAAGTGATGACGTGACAGTACTGGGTTGCAGTGGTGATAGTTTATGTGATGAAGACTAATGCTGATAGAGATGGTGACTTTCCTTGAGGTGGAGGGTTTGCAACAACAAAGCTTGCATTGAGGAGATGGACACTGGAGTCGCTGGAGAGGAAACATTTGGAGTAGAAGAGTCGCTGGAAAGGAGAGGAATCGTTAACGCTGGAGATACAGGTAAGTGAGTCTGTACATGAAGTTGAGACCAGACACAGAATGGAAGGTGAGTGAGTTTTATATAGAGGGGTTGATTGATGCAATGATTGAAGGCAGGTGTGGGTGATCAGTATTCAGGAGAGTGAGAGGGTTGAGTGAAATTGGTAGGTGGGTCAGAAGGATCCGTGACATTATGCCCCCCCTCCATGGACCGCTCCAGAGGGATGTGCTTCCTGACGCCGTGGCTGACCCCGTCCATGTGGAGCTGGACGATCAGGATGTGCGTCGTGGAAGTTGGAGAGTAGGGTCGGGTCCAGGATGTCGTCTCGAGGAATCCAAGATCTATCTTCTGGACCATAGCCTTCCCAATCTATGAAGTATTTAAGACGACCCCTGTGGCGTCGGGAGTCCAGAATGTCTCGGACTGTGTAGATCGGTCCGTCCTCCAAGACAAGCGGCTGGGGGGGGTGGGGGGGTCGTCAACAGGATCAGGTTCTGAGGAGTGAGGAGAGAGAGAGAGAGAGGGGTGGTAAGGTTTTAACTGTGAGACGTGGAAGGTGGGATGTATGCGATATTGTGGAGGGAGTTGGAGCTGGTAAGTGACTGGGTTGATCTGTCTGGTGATTGTGAAAGGACCAATGTAATGGGGACTTAGATTTTTGCAGGGGAGATGCAGCCTGATGTCCCTTGTGGAGAACCACACCTTCTGCCCAGTTTGGTAGGTAGGAGGAGAAGATCTTCAGGCATCGGCGTGGAATCTCTGGTGGCGCACCACCCGTTGCAGGTGGTGGTGAGCTAATTCCCAGACCCTCTCGCTTTCTCTGAACCAATGGTCAACTGCTGGGATGTCAGATGGTTCGCCGGACCAGGGGAAGAGAGGTGGTTGGTAAGCGAGTATGCACTGGAAGGGTGTGAGGTTGGTGGAGGGTTGACGAAGGGAGTTCTGTGCATACTCGGCCCAGGACAGGAAGTGACTCCAGCGGTTCTGGCGACGATGACAGAAAGTTCTAAGGAAACGGCTTACCTCCTGAATCTTCCTCTCTGTCTGCCCATTACTCTGTGGGTGGTAACCAGATGAGAGGCTGATGGACACTCCCAAGAGAGAAGAAGGCTCTCCAGACTCTGGAAATGAATTGGGGACCACGGTCGGAAACTATGTCTTCAGGGATCCCATAGTTCCGAAACACGTGGTTGAAGAGGTACTCTGCAGTCTCCAGAGCGGCGGGCAGACCCTTGAGGGGGATCAGTTTGCAGGCTTTGGAGAAACGGTCTATAGCAACCAGCATGCAGGTATAACCCTCAGAGGGAGGAAGGTCAGTGATATAGTCAACCCCTAGATGTGACCAAGGTCGGCGAGGAACGGGCAAAGGAAGGAGTTTGCCAGCCAGTAGTTGTTGTGGTGTTCTGGATATAGCACATTCTGGGCATCCTTGGACAAACCTTCTGACATCTCGAACCATGTGGGGCCACCAGAACCGGTCCTGGATAAGCAAGAGGGTCCTATTGGTCCCAGGGAGGCCAGTGCCCAAGGAGGAGTGTACGGAGTTGATGAGTGTGAATGCTCGCTGCTAGGTTCTGGAGAGTGGAGAGGGGATCTCAGTGAAGGAAAAGGCGGGGACTGCAAGGTGGGTAATTCATTGAGGCAGCTCTTCATCTGGTTGGCTACTCTGATGGAGATTTGAATGAAGCGCTCCAGCCCCATGTGTTGTCGTATGATGAGATGCAGCTGCAGCTTGGGATCGAGTCCATGGCGATAAGTGGTCAGTAGAGCGGACTCATTCCAGCCACTAGATGCTGCCAGAGTACGGAACTTTAGAGCATAGTCATTAATAGAGGACTGACCTTGACGAAGTTTGAGAAGCTGTTCAGCAGCTGATGTGTCACCCTCAGAACTTCCAAACACCTCCTTAAAGTGCTGAACGAAGCTATCAAGAGACTGTATTACTGAACTTTTCTGTTCCCAGAGTGAATTGGCCCATTGAAGTGCTCTTCCAGACAGCAAGGAGGTGACGTAGGCCACCTTCAAACGCTCAGTGTGGAATCGATGCGGCTGCATCTCAAGAGTGAGCGAACATTGGAGTAGGAAACCACCGCAGTCCTCCTCCGATCCTGAGATGGGCGCTGGATTGACCATGGGACTGGCGGAGTAGACCAGTGAAGAAATTGCGGAAGTGCTGGGAGCGGGTGAAGCAGAGGGATTAGTGGGTTGAGTGAGTGCATGCCATAGTGTGTCAACCAGCTCCTGGATGGGATCCGGACCTGCTGGTTTCATAATTCTTGTCGGTCTGGTCTTCTGTAACGTATACTCAGACTTGAGGATGATGTTTGAACCCAAGCAAGTATTTATTGACACACAAACAAAGCCAGCAGGTAATTGATGACGTGACAGTACTGGGTTGCAGTGGTGATAGTTTACGTGATGAAGTCTAATGCTGATAGAGATGGTGACTTTTCTTGAGGTGGAGGGTTTGCAACAACGAAGCTTGCGTTGAGGAGATGGACACTGGAGTCGATAGAGAGGAAACGTTTGGAGTAGAAGAGTCGCTGGAGAGGAGAGGAATCGTTAACGCTGGAGATACAGGTAAGTGAGTGTACACGAAGTTGAGACCAGACACAGAATGGAAGGGGAGTGAGGTTTATATAGAGGGGTTGATTGATGCAATGATTGGAGGCAGGTGTGGGTGATCAGTGCTCAGGAGAGTGAGAGGGTTGAGTGAAATTGGTAGGTGGGTTAGAAGGATCCGTGACAATAGTCTATATTTCACCCAGAGGGGCTCCTCAGCCCATGTGGGCAAAGGAGCAGTTGCTTGGGCCACTGTAGCTACCCCCTGTGTACGTGCTTGGAACCAAGTATACTACAGAGAAATTTAATGTCAGAGCGGGATTTGAGCAAACGCTTTTTTACCGGTGAGCGTGAGTGGTACTTGAGCAGAGCATCTGCTTGGGCCGTGAGCGGCTGAGCGGAGTGTACACGCATGGAGCGGGTTATTTAGCGGAGTGTCACACCACTCCGCTTCGCTCACATGCTGTTATACACAGTGTGTGGACTGAGCAGTATATTTGTATTATTCTGTGTTAGTTTGAATGCCTGTAACATAAAATAAACATCCTGTTGTTGAAATAACTTAGCAATGCAATCTTTGCCTAAATAGCAACAATGCTCGTAACATTTGTTTTACTTGGCAACTGACAAATAGCAAGTTACTGTTTGATCTTATGTTTACTAATATTTAATGGTAGGAGTGTTAATTTGTATTTAATACACTGAAAATCGATACTTCCGATACTGATGTTGTATCTTCGAGCAACCATCTTCGATCCTCGCACAAAAATATCGATTGTAACATTTAGAATGTAAAAAAAAATAGGGATATTATTATTTGGTTACCATGAACAATAATCATAAGTGAAATAAAAAGGATTACTTGTAAAGGATGGGATCTATTTCTTCTTCTGCACATCTTAACATACAAGCAGACGCTTGCACCATCACAAGGCTCATTCAAACAAGAGGGATCAGTGCCTTTTAGAGGTAATGACAGAAAATCAGAGAAACAGCTTCTGGAGTAAATTCATGCTAAAATAACAACATATCTAAAGGTGAATATTGTAGTAGTAAACATGGTTAGATATTTATTCTTACAAGGAGTGTTTCTGGTTTAATACAAATTAAACTATTGTTGATTACCACAGAAACATATTTCAACTCATATCTCTTTTTCTAAAGAAAAAATTGTGTGCAGTAAGGTACATACAATGAAAGTAAACCAGTCCAATACACAAAACATTAAATACACACTGTTTACAAAAGTATAGCCACAATAATTAATACGTGTTAATATGACTGCAGTGTGATAAAATCGCTTACTAACCTTGTCTGTGTAAAGTTATCCAGTTATTCAACTCCATTATCGTGAGGACGTAACTCCGGTAAACCAGGAAGGCGATTGGATGGAAGTGCTCCTTTTTATGAATAATTTTGAGAAATGTCCAGGATCTACTGATGTACATGTGTACTGTCTAACCAATCATAACTCAGAGTTTATGCATATGTGTACCTCATTTTTGTGGCATTGCTTAAACTTTTGTTTTTAAACTAAATAGCTCAAAAATGAAAATGAAAAAAAAAAAAAAACACTTTGCCCTTATTAATAAAGATAATGAATGATATCATTGTTTTCAATGATGTGCAACCTGTACATTCCTGTTAATATCTCAAAAAATTTGTTTTGGGGTTTTATTACCCTTTGGGGTTTTTTCACACCCCTAAGCCTGCGTCTGAACAATTGTAATCGTAATGCTTGGCTTTGTTAGCAAACACCACTAATAATTGTTAATAATTGAACAGTAAGAACATGAATAAGCTGTGTTAAAAAGCACTGTTAAAAAGCTGTGTTAAAAAGCATTGTAATTATGTTGTTTACTGACCACTGCATTGCGTTTTCTCTGTCATGCTGCAGGGAGAAAGGAAAATGTTCATCTCTCTCTCTCTCTCTCTCTCTCTCTTTTTTTTTTTTTTCAATGAGGCATTGCACAACCATTTTCAGGCTCTGTTCCTCATCTAAAGATGTCCTCTCTCCCTCACTTTTGCCCTGAACCAAACCAGACCGGTCTGGATAATGAGTTATGTAATGCCTGCTTTTGTAATCTTTGCCCCTGACCTAGAGAAGAGAGACAAGTGAGAGAAAGAGAGAGAGAAAATTACAGGCAGTAAATGTGTTGCATTAGGGATAACAATCACAATGATGGCACCACAAAGCTGTTAAATAAAAGTATTAACCTCAGAGACACGGGATGGTTTTATAGGTATTCCTGCAAAATGGTGTCACCTTGTTGTGTGTGTGTGTGTGTGTGTGTGTGTGTGTGTGTACGTGTGTGTTTTCACATGTCAGTTGATCAGACAAAAGCTTCAAGGTCAGGGTGCTGCTGTCCTCACAATGCTAAGCTGACACAGACATTACAACTAGACAGACTGTCTGTTTGTCTGTGTGTGTTTCGGACTATCTGTTGTAAAGTGCCATTACTCTGATACTGTGAGCAGCTGTCTGCATGGATAATTTGCAGTTTTCAAATAAACTGACAGTTTTTTTTTTGTTTTTTTTTTTACTTACTGTTTTTGACACCTAATGACTGTTAAAGATGTGTATGCTTGTGAATCTTGAGGATGAGTTTAATTACTGTGAGGTTCATTCTGATTTCCCAACAGGAATAAAATGTATTTAGACACTTAAGCCATACATATAAATGTGGCAATTTCATTGCATTAGGTAACAAAATATCAAACAAAATGGAATCTGCTAATAAAGAATGATCCAGTTCCCTTTCAAGTTGGTCATTTCAACGCTGCAACATGCTGACACTAGGGGTTATCTCCGCAGGTATAACCAATCTCTGAAACTATTTAATTTTAATTTGACACATGCCAGAAGACGGCTTTGCTGCAGCGCGAGCCGGAAATGAGGTTCTGCTACATGCATAGTTTCAACACCATTATGTCCACCACCGTAACGGTGCTGGACGTGCCGGTTCTCCGTTCAGTGATGTTAAATCTCCTTATGAAAGTTGTGATAGAAACGATATTGATGGATAATACTCATAGAGGATTTTACAGGCGTTTCTTCCTAGTTGGCAAAAAGGATGGCGAATTATGTCCTATTTTGGATTTGAGGCGCTTGAACCAGACACTCTTGAAGTTTCTGTTCAAAATGATTACTAAGCAAATTCAGACTTCATGTTCACCCTATGGACTGACGCTTACTTTCATGTGCACATAGCCCCTCATCACAGGCCATTTTTGAGATTTGCCTTTGAGAGGACTGCTTACCAGTTCAAAGTTCTGCCCTTCGGATTGTCTCTTGCTCCTTGCACATTCATGAAATGTGTCAATGTGTCAAATGTGCTCACACTGCTGAGGCTGAGCAGTGTTCGCATTATACATTTTCTCGATGACTGGTTGCTTTTAGCACAGTCAGAGGAACAAGCTTGCTAAAACAGAACCCTGTTGCTTGCACATTTGGAACGTTTGGGACTCAAAATCAACTGGTCTCCTCGACGTGTTGATGCCCAGTTGCCAAATCTCATTCCTGGGAGTAAACCTTGATTCAGTCCCTTAGCTGGCGCACCTGACAGAAGAACACATTCATTCCATTTTCTGGTGTTTGAACACATTCAAGCCTGGGATTCTTTTTCCACTGAAGCTTTTTCAATGGTCCCTGGGCCTCATGGCCTCAGCAGCAGTGGTCACTCTTCTGGGACTACTGCGGATGAAACCTCTTCAGTGCTGGGTAAGTTCGAAGGTGCCTCGTCATTCTTGGTAACATGGTTGCTCTTGACAAATGCTTCAAACAAGGGCTAGGGAACCCTGTGTGATGGACGTTCGGCCTTTGGCACCTGGACAGAAGCACAAACGCCCTGGCACATAAATTGACTGGAACTTTCACCTTTCATCCTAAAAATAGAGAAAGCAGTAGCTGAACAACTGATGTAGGTAGTGAAGGATAACAATATTTTTTTGAAATTTCAGTCAAGTTTTAGAGAAAATCACAGTACAGACACTGCCCTTCTTAGGGTGACCAATGATTTACTGGTGGCAAAGGCAAAAATTTAGGTAGGGATGATAGGGACATGTCCCAATCAACTTCCAGAAAATGTTATTTGTCCCGACCAACATTTGGCCAATTTAACCACACAGAAAATACTTTAATTTTATACTTTGTTTTTATATTAATTTTAACAACTACAATATTAAAGATCCTTAGTATAATTATTAATGTGTAAATTATTGTCATACGTCTTCTGAAGCAGCGCATAAATGGTGTTGTCACGTGGCACCTGTTACCTTTCTCAGCACTGTTCAGGATGTACCAATCACAGTCATTTGCAAGATTTTTTGAAAATAATTTTCTGGAGAGTATGTGGGCAGATTACCATTGGTATCTTTCATCCTATCCTTTAAATTAATAGATTTAAACAAGCATACCTTTTGTTCCCTGTCTAAGTCAACAATGTTCTGAGTTTTGCATGAAGCCCAATGGAGGATTCTGCTTTTTTGGTTGGTAAGCGCCCTCTTGAGGAAGACACTTTAAAATTTGAACAATGGTGTCAGAGGTTCAGGATTTTAAGGTGCTAGTATAACTCCCAATAAATGTTGTATTTTTTTACATTAGAGAAGTACATCAGGATATATTGAAAATTATATTTTGTCGATAAAATAAAGCATTTGTGATAAAAAAATAAAATAAAAAAAAGTCATTAGTTGTATGCTAAGCCTAAAGCCAACTTTGTTCAGAAGGCATACTTTTTCAGATAAAAATGTAAGTAAATAAGCAATATGATAAAATATTATGTGGGAGAGAGGGGAGTTGGAAAGCAGAAAGTGTGGGGAAATCTCATCCTCTCCATAATTTTTTATCTTGATTTTGACCCAATAATCTGGTTTATCGCATCGCATATCACTGTCACATTATTCAAGTTTATCACATATCACATATTTCCTCCTAAATGTGAAGCCCTAGTGGTCAGTTCTTAATCTGATTATTCTTTAGAATGTTTTTTTTTTTTAAGCTAATATTTAATAAGGTTGGGCAGAGAAATAAGAAATTAATTTAATTTAAGAAATTAGACTTATAATGAGGTAATAATGTTATTTTGTCTACATTAACAGACTGACTTTCTCAAAAAAAATGTATATTATTCTTGCTATATGTCCCTACCAACTTCCAAACCAAACCTATGCCCTTGAATTGTGGAGGATGCTGGAGAATGCTCCATTTTAGTGTTGCTTGATTTAACTGCAACGTTTGATACAGCTGATTATTCAGTTTTAATTGATACATTAAAGAGATAGGTAGGAATATCTGTGATGGTTAGACTGGTTTGTTTCCTACTTCACAAATAGGAAATTGGAGATGTCTGTTGGAGATGAGATGTCCTCCTCTTCAAATATAAATTGTGGTGTTCTGCAAGGATCCCTGTTAGGACCAATATTATTTTCACTATATATGCTACCGCTTGGTTCTGTGATTCAAAAATACAACATCAATTTGTCATCTATTTGTCATTGAATCTAAATGATCTGACTAATTGAAATGTTCTTCAAGCGTGTATAGTAGATCTAAAAAATTGGATGGTATGTCATTTCCTTAAGTAAAATACTAATAAAACAGAGGTTGTTATAATTGGCCATGATTCTAAAAAAAAGAAGTTTGATTGAGTCAGCACTTAATCAGGTGGTCCCAAATATTCAGCAGGTGGTGAGAAATTTGGGAGTCTATTTTGATACTAATTTAAATTTTTAATACCATGTCAGGAAGTTAGTTCAATCTTGTTTTTATCAGTTAATAAACATTTCCAAGGTTTGACATATCTTGAGTTTAAAGGATACAGAGAAGCTCATACATGCTTTTGTTTAATCTCGCCTTGATTATTGTAATGCCCTGTTTTCAGTTATAAATCAATGCACTTTAGCACGGCTACAATCAGTGCAAAATGCTGCAGCTAGACTTTTGACAATGTCTTTTAATCATATTACTCCAATTTTAGCTTCTTTGCATGGGTTACAAATTAATTTTAGGGTTGATTTTAAGATTTTATTAATTACATATAAGGCATTTCACAGGTTGAATATTTATGTTGGGCCTCATGTATTCAGATAGAAGACAAAGGCAGGCCTAACAGTCAAAAACATTCCTCAAGCCCCGTCCTTCTAAGTCGTAAATTGTACAGACAAAAATCGCGCCAAAATCAAACAAAGGGAGTCCAAAACAGACTACAGATCCATGAAGCCTTGCCCACTAAAGGATCGAGCACTCAACTCCTATTGGATGAGGCACACAACAGAACGTCCCTCAAACATGACATCATCAGGACTTCAAATAATTCTGAAATGCTTCCAAAGTGGCTTCCAGTGACTTAGTTCACCGAATACGGACGTAGCTTTTTGCTGCTCTCCGGTGCAACCTCGTGGCTTAAGGAAGTAATGTCTGACTTGAAACTGTAGCCATACAATCTCCATCTCGCTGGACGAGTTGAGATTACTCTGTGTTCAACCGAACACTCTAACGGATCCGAAGGAGACCGCCGAGCAATTCGCATCTTCATCCGTTGGCCTACAGAAGTGAAGAGATTAAAGATTTCTCTTCCATCTTCAATCAAGTCAACATTTCTGAGTTCTCCGCCAGCCCGCCGAGAATCAACAGCCATACCGCCCGCCGACAGCGCGATGAAACGCCCTCTCGTCATCACACGAGCCTCAAGGAACCGGGTCAAAGTTAAAGGACGGAGGAAAACACATTCTACCTGTGTCCTCATGCGATTCAAGTAAGAGGTTTCCGTCTGGGCAGAGATAGAGTATTATAGTGTGCTATTCTTGTGTTTCAAGGTTTTTGCTTGTACAGTTTACGGACCGCCATGTCCGCTAATTATTAATACTCAGGGTATTAATTATCACGAATTTGTTTGCTGTATTGTGGTCCAACCAAATTGGATTGTTGTGCATTTTCGCCATCGCGGGTGAGACAGCAACTGAGTTCATCCATTAGAGTCAAATAACACAGGACTTTTACGAGCCCCGCTCGTAAAACCGCGTCTCTGAGTGATGAACACAGCTGCTTTATCTCCAGCTATCGCGAAATCAGCTTTCGGGCTGTCACTGAATCATCTCTCTCTCTCTCTCTCACTAACCACACTGACACACACACACACTGTCACACACACACCTTATGTGTTATAGGATTATTTTTATTTCCACATCTAGTCATGCCACTGTTTAGTTTGTAGTTGTAAGTCGGAAGTTTATTGACTGCATTGTATTAATTATTAATTGATATTACTGCATAAATAAACTTTGTTTATATTTCAAAGAGAAGTGTTTTGGTTTGTTTTGCATACGCCTGTGTCATGCTGACGGGATGTCAGTGCTCGGATTCAAACCTTCATTCATTGTTTTTTTCCCCGTAAATCGATATTCTTCGGATGTCGATTTTCCTAAGAAAACAATCTAACATTGAGACTGTTTTAATATTCGGTTATTAGTCCCTGATTTCAGGGTGGTGCCCCGTCAATGTTAATCCTTATTAATATTCTATTGATTTTTGATAATTGATAATTATCTTTGATTGAATTTGAATGATCAATAAGCTAGTGTTAACTTTAATGTTTCATCGACGTTAACAATTAACGATTACCTTTGATAACTGTTGATTTAAAGGATTAAAAAAAGCTAACATTGATTCTCATCAATGTTCTATTGATTTTAATAATTAATAATTATCTTTGATAATTATTAATTATTGCTAATAACCAAACTTGCTCCTAAACGTAGCACACTACATTTACTGGAGTCCCATATGAGGTTTTAATGAGTTAGATACAATTAATTAATTTAAATATTGATTAATAACTACAGAAATAATTATTAATTATTTCTGATAGCAACACTGATCTAAACAACCAGTAAAGCCTTACATTTAGCAGAATTTTTAAGACCTTATGAAACAGTTATACCTCTTAGATCTTCTTGTTATGAACTGCTGGCTGTTGCAAGATCCAGATGCAAAACAAAAGTTGTTACGCATGTTTTACACCGCACGCTGATCCAGGACAGAAGCGGTGCATTTTTTTTTCACCGTCCACGTTAACAAATGAGTGTATTTACATCGGAAGCAGCGCATCAGAGCGTGGCAGAAGCAGCGCGTGAGCTGCACTGCAGCCGGAGTTCCCTATCTGTCACTCACTCGACGTTGTGTCGATGTAGTGACACTAGGGGTCACTCTTGGGAGCCCGAGACACCACTGGTCTTTGATAAAAGGCCAATAAAAATTGGCGAGTGGTATTTGCATGCCACTCCCCCGGACATACGGGTATAAAAGGAGCTGATATGCAACCACTCATTCAGATTTTCTCTTCGGAGCCGAACGGTCATGCTCACTGAGGTGAATACTACTGTTCATTCACCTCTGCTGGATCTGACGGCGCATTTCAGCAGCACTGGTGCACTGCAGAGAATGCCCCTGGGCGCTTCGGCAGAAATAAAAGAGTATATTTCTCTAAAACTATATATTTCTCTAAAAGAGCGGCACACACGGAACGTCTTTTTAAAGACGCTTCTTTCTAAAGATGCTTTTCCGATTGTGTGTTATTCCTGGTTGCGCTCGTTATCTATTGCCTTCTGACGGTCATGATCACTGTCTTTCGTGTCTGGGCACTGCTCACGCGGAGATAGCGTTCGTGGATGGTCATGTTCTCATTGCGAGGATATGTCCATGGCAACGTTGCGGTCGTAGATCGCCTTCGTAAGAAAGCAAGCCACCCCAGAGGCTCCCCGCCTCAGTCCTTTTACCCACGGGTATGAGGCCAGCGCGGCTAGCACTGGGGGCGATTTGGGGACCCCAATGGGACCACCTCTGCCGGGTATCCCCCCGCAGACCTCCCATTCCCCAGCACGCTCGTCTGCCCCTATCGGGCTTCCAGATGAGTCCGCCGGCTCGTCTCACGGCGAGTTCGACCTCATATTCGGAGCCCGCGAAAGTGATGAGCTCTCGAGCGCAGCATCGAAGAGCGGGCTCGTCCAGTCGGAAGCCTCAGCTGGGCTCCTCCCTTCGTGGACGATTGCCCAGTCACAGGCTGACGTGGAGATGATGACATGCTTTCCAGGGCAGCCGCGAGCGTCGGCTAGAGTGGAACTCACTGCTCTTCCCTGAACCCTCGCGGCTCAGTGATTGGTTGCTGGGCTCGCGGCGCCGCTCAAAGCCACGCCCCGCCCCCGTTCCTTTCTTCCCGGAAGTGCATGAAGAGCTGACAAGGTCGCGGGAGGCACTTTTTACTGCCCGGTCCCGATCTTTTCAGCTTCCCCGCCCTCACTACCCTCGATGGTGGGGCGGCCAGGGGCTATTCAGCAATCCCCCGGTGGATAAAGGCGCTCACGGTGCACCTATGCCCACAGAGCGCTGCCACCTGGCATGGGTGCCCAAAGCCCCCGTCCAAGGCCTGTAGGTTTATGTCGTCTCTGACGGCCAAGGCCTACGGTGCCGTTGGACAAGCCACCTCCACCCTGCACGCCATGGCTCTCCTGCAAGTCCGCCAAGGCGCTAAAGGAACTGCATGAGGGTAGTTCCGCCCCGGGATTGATGCAGGAACTGCGCTCGGCAACCGACCTCGCTCTCCGAGCGACGGAGGTCACGGCACGGTCTCTCGGGCGGACTATGGCCACACTAGTGGTCCAGAAGCCCCACCTTTGGCTCAACCTGGTCGAGATGGGCGAGGCTGACAAGACACGATTCCTTGCTGCCCCCATTTCCCAGGTGGGCCTATTAGGCGACACCATAGAGGACTTTGCCCAGCAGTTTCCGATGGTGGAGCAGTAGACGGATGCTAGCCGGCATATCCTGCCCCGGCACGGCTCAAGGTCCCGCACCCCGTCTCCTCATCGCCAAGGGTGTCCCCCTATGGTGACTGCACCGGCTCCGCCACAGCCCGCCCCTTCGGCCCGGCTCCGGCGTGGAGCCCACCGCAGGAAGTAGACGCCACCCGTCTCGCGGCCGCCCAGAACCCGTGAAAGGCTTCAAAGCGCCCTTGAGACGGGCGACTCGGGGACAACGAAACCCGCTGCTCTGGAGCTGGTAAGCAGATCTCTCCATCTTTTTGTTACCTTTTGCATTTAATTGCGCTGCATGCCCAAGTGGCTGCAGTACTCCAGAGCTCAGCAAGAGCAGTTTCCTTGTTCCCTGGGTCATGTATCCGGTGTGCACGGCCGTCATCACGACCACCGTCCACCACTCTATTTGGCAGGTTTGGCGGTCCAGCGGCAGTCTCCCACCCCTGAGTGCCCAGCTGTGGCACAAATCCACAACCGATGTGACAGTCTCCACGGGTCACGAGGACAGGCCTCTTCCTCCCCCATCCCAGGCTGTTCCGGGGGTGGTCACAAGGAGCCAGGTAAGTGCTTCGATGTCCTTAGACTCAGCACGGCCACGACGTGGTGTGGCACCTCAATCTTGGACCTGTGAGTTCTGAACTAGGCTTTACACAGACTCCTGTTCAAGATGCTGATGCAAAAACGCATTCCGGCGAGCATCCGGCATCAAGATTGGTTCGCGGCGGTAGACCTGAAGGATGCGCACTTCCACGTCTTGATCCTTCCTCGACACAGACCCTTCCTGTGGTTTGCGTCCGAGAGTCAGGCATATCAGTACAAAGTCCTCCCTTTCGGCTTGTCCCTGTCTCCTTGTGTCTTTACGAAGGTCGCAGAGGCTGCCCTTGCCCCGTTAAGGGAGGTGGGCATTCGCATTCTCAACTATCTCGATGACTGGCTAATCCTAGCTCATTCTCGAAACATGTTGTGCGCACACAGGGACC
The DNA here is from genome assembly GCF_019703515.2 of Myxocyprinus asiaticus. Taxonomy (NCBI): domain Eukaryota; kingdom Metazoa; phylum Chordata; class Actinopteri; order Cypriniformes; family Catostomidae; genus Myxocyprinus; species Myxocyprinus asiaticus. The sequence goes on along the minus strand of NC_059362.1, from coordinate 7,873,548 downwards.
TGGTGCTCTCACACCTCAGCCGACTAGGGCTTCGGGTCAACTGGGAAAAGAGCAAGCTCTTTCCGGTTCAGAGCATCTCTTTTCTCGGTTTGGAGTTGGACTCAGTCTCCTTGACGCTGCATCTTATGAATGAGCGCGCCCAGTCAGTGCTGGCCTGTTTGAAGGCGTTCAAACAGAAAACAGCGGTTCCACTGAAACTTTTTCAGAGGCTCCTGGGGCATATGGCATCCTAGGCGGTGGCCACCCCGCTCGGGTTGATGCATATGAGGCCGCTTCAGCACTGGCTCCAGACTCGAGTCCCGAGATGGGCATCACGCCACGGGACATGTCGCGTGGTGATCACGCCGGTCTGTCACCATATTTTCAGCCCTTGGACCGACCTCTTGTTTCTATGGGCAGGTGTTCCTCTAGAACTGGTGTCCAGGTGCGTCGTGGTCATGACAGACGCCTCCAAAACGGGCTGGGGCGCTGTTTGCAATGGGCACGCAGCCGCTGGCCTCTGGACGGGTCCGCGACTGCATTGGCACATTAACTGCCTCGAGTTGTTGGCAATTCTGCTCACCCTGCGGAGGTTTCGGCCGTTGATCCAGGGCAAGCATGTGTTAGTTCAGACAGACAACACGACAAGGGTAGCATATGTCAACTGCCAAGGCGGTCTGCGCTCTCGTTGTCACAACTTGCCCGCCGTCTCCTCCTCTGGAGTCAGCAGCACTTCAAGTCGCTGCAAGCCACTCACATCCCGGGCAACCTCAACACTGCAGCGGACGCGCTGTCACGACAGGTCACCCTCAGGGGAGAGTGGAGACTCCACCCTCAGGTGGTCCAGCTGATTTGGAATCGATTCGACAGACACAGGTGCACCTGTTCACCTCCCTAGAATCCTCCCCACTGCACGCTCTGGTATGCCCTGACTGAGGCCCCCCTCGGCATAGACGCGCTGGCACACAGCTGGCCCCCTGGCATGTGCAAATATGCATTTCCCCCAGTGAGCCTGCTTGCATAGACCCTATGCAAGGTCAGGGAGGATGAGGAGCAGGTCATCCTGGTAGCACCCTACTGGCCCAACCATACATGGTGCTCAGACCTCACGCTCCTCGCGACAGCTCCCCCCTGGCGAATTCCCCTGAGGAAGGACCTTCTTTCTCATGGGACAGGGCACCATCTGGCACCCGAGCCCAGACCTCTGGAATCTCCATGTCTGGCCCCTGGACAGGACACGGAAGACCTAAGCGGTGGTAGACACGATCACTCAGGCTAGGGCCCCCTCTACGAGGTGCCTGTATGCCTTTTAAGTGCCGTCTGTTCGCTAAGTGGTGTTCTTTCTGTCGGGAAGACCCCCAGAGATGCGCAGTCGGATCAGTACTTTCCTTCCTGCAGGAGAGGTTGGAACCCTGGCCAGGGGTGCCTCTCTAACAGACATTTGCAGAGCAGCAGGCTGGGCAACACCCAACACCTGTGCAAGGTTCTACAACCTCCTGGTGGAACCAGTTTCGTCCCAGGTAGTGGCATGCAACACAAGTGGATAAGCCCGGGATAGCTGGCCAGGTGTATTGCTTGCACATAGCGCTTTCCACCTCCCTTGGAGCTGAAGACGTGCGCCATTAATTCCCAGTAGTGTTCACAAACTTTGTTCCCTGGTTGACTTCCTCCGAGCCCTGTGACAGTCGAGTTTTCGGAGAGACTCGCTGCCGGCCCAGTACACATGCTAATTAAGAGTCCTGTTCTGGGGTAGGTGCTCCACATGTGGTGGTTCCCTGCGATTATATATCTTCCGCTAATTTGTTTCCCTGTTGGCAAACTGCGTCTTCCTTGGGCAGAGCCCCTCTGCCCCAGTCTCCATGTTTGTAGCAACTCCTCCCCCATTGGGCAGGATCTACCTTGAAGACTCCCCACATGGTTGGAAAGACCATATGATGTATTTTTCCACTTAAATATCCCCCCCTCTCTTGGGGCGTGGTGTGGTCTAAGCGGTGTCCTCCCCTTGGGAGGGACACTCCCCGACTAGACCTGGTGGCCCAGTCGGATAATCCCCCTTCTTTTTTAGGGAGTGGAAAAAAGAAGGGGAAAAGAGGCCACGACTGGGTTAAGCCTGTTTCTATCTTTTGGGTAGTCGACAAAAAGGGCCGTTCGACACTCATAAATATGTTGGGGGAGGTTACGTGTTGACCTGGTGTGCTGGCTATGAGGCACACAGTAGTCTGCCCACCACACACCGCCAGTTCACGTAATACAGTTCAGCCAATTGTGGTGTTTCGTATAGGGACCCCTAGTGTCACTACATCGACACCAACGTCGAGTGAGTGACAGATAGGGAACGTCATGGTTACTTGTGTAACCTCCATTCCCTGATGGAGGGAACGAGACGTTGTGTCCCTCCTGCCACAGCGCTGAACTACCCGCTGAAATGGCCGGACCTTATATCGGCTCCTCAGCATAAAACCTGAATGAGTGGTTGCATACCAGCTCCTTTTATACCCGTATGTCTGGGGGAGTGGCATGCAAATACCACTTGCCAATTTTCATTGGCCTTTTATCAAAGACCAGAGGTGTCTCGGGCTCCCAAGAGTGACCTTTAGTGTCACTACATTGACACAACGTCTCGTTCCCTCCATCAGGGAACGGAGGTTACACAAGTAACCATGACGTTTTCGCATTGAGTCTATTTTTGCTGCGCTGTTCACGCTGAATTATCATAAAGATGAGTTGACACGAAAAAGTAGTTATTGCACAGAGCATATATTTGTAGTCTAGTGTGTTTCTATTTTACTTACAACTTACAAAAGATTTAAATGACAAAAACAAAATTTAATTATTTTAATTATTTAGTTATAGGCACGATTTGGCATCCACAACTGGAATTGTGGAAACTTCATGTCTAGCCCCTGAACGATGCACTTCAGACAGGCATTGAAACAGCGAGTGTTCAATGATTGGTGTCCCTCTCGAGGCGAGGACCCTGTACAATGCACTGTACAGCCCATACTTCACTTTCTGGAAGAGCGCTTGGATGTAGGTCTTACCCCATCTACGCTTAAAGTGTATGTAGCTGCTACAAAACATTAAACATTTTAATGTGAACAATCAGTCAGTAAATTCCCTGCTTGATTAAATCTCAGAGGTCTAATGTAACATGACATAATAGTTCCAGAGACAGTTTAGATTGTGTTCTGTTGTCTAATTTTTTACTTCAATCTTGTAAGACTTCTACAGTTCTCATTTAATTTTGAGTTGGATATTCATAAATTGCACATCTGTATAAGATTAATATTATACCGGACTATACCGGAAGCAATATATGTTTCACGCAGTAGATTCAACAGAGCCGGCCCTTATAAAAAATCTTTTGATTCGCCGCAAATGTTTGCCAGAAGTTTGCAGCTCTTCGCCGGTAGTGGTGAACCTCTGGCAAACCTTTGGTAAAAATGGCCAATTTGCCGCAAGTTTGCCGCAAAGCTCATTTGCATGGTAAATTATCAGTGGCGAATTTGCTGCAAGTTTGCTGCAAATTTGCCACGAACTCTCGATTTTCGTAACGAGGCTCACAATAGTCATTCATTTGTAGAGAGCAGCACTGCTGAAATGTGCTGCAGGAAACGCAGTATTTTTATCATAGTGTTCCATTTGCATCTGCGAAAAATTCACACAGAGGAACAGTTAAAGGAACCGAAAGTTCGGAGCATTTTCACAGTTCTCAAAGAAATCTGGGAAATAAGTCAAACAGGTACAGTATATGTGAGCAGCAGCCTGTACATTGAGGCTTTTGATGAAATCATCATCAATTGGCAGACCCATCATTTTTGGCATTCCCAGCAAGGACCCTAAGTCATCCAGTGTCCTTTTCAGAAAACAGCTTACAGTTATCGGGTGGAAATATCTTTAGAAGACTGCCAAAATAAGCCTTTTGGCATGTCACTTTAGATAATACAATAGCAAAATTGTACTCTCACAGACAAGAGGGAGAGATATGAGACAGTGTTCTCTTCATAAGCGTACAAGAGGTCAAAAGAAGATATTATTTTCTGCAATCATCAGCTATTTTACATGTAACTTTTTTACTGCAAAGGCCAACATTTTTATTAAAATATTTTGCTGTATGAGCTTTGTGATTAAAACCTCATCTGATTAAAACTGTTGTCAAAAATGACTCACCAGCATCTATCTAAAGTCATTTATCTAACCCTATGTAGCAAGCATTGTCTGTAAGCTTTTATATTAAATATTATTACATATATATTTTATATGTATTACATACATATATTATATTTTTATTTCCTTACTACAATTTTAGTCTGTTTCAACATTTATTTTGATGTAGAATAAAGGACAATTCTCCTACAAGTTGTGGTCAATTTGTAAATAATTTTCAAGAGGGATGGGGTCAAAAATCTCTTAGGGCGTTTCTCATTGCTAAGAATGCATAGAACAGACTTGTGTTCTTATGGAGGCCAGTCTTCCCAAGCTGCCTTGGAAGAATGAACTCGGAAGGACAGGGGAATGTAAAATGCATCTATTGCGACCCTTACAAAAAATCTAAACTAGCCGCAAATTTGCCGCAAATTTCCGCTTGTTATTTTCACATGAAGATGAGCTTTTGATTCGCCATCTGAAAGCTCATTTGCATGTGAAAATTATCAGTAGCGAATTTGCCACAAGTTTGCTGCAAATTTGCCATGAGCTCTCGATTTTCGTAAGGGGAGCTTTGAGATGTGCTGCAATCTTCCTGTTGTGCAATTGCCCGTCCTGGTACATTTGTAGCTAGCATTATCAAACACCAGTGACAGCATTATTATCATCACATCAGTGAAGTTTTGCAGGACTAGTGATACGCTAATAAAATATGTTAACACTCATTTCCTCCATGTGTTTATTACTTTATTAAAATGATGCCCAACAAAACAACAAATGTTGACGGAGTATGACTACTCTCACGAGCTTACTGAAGGAAACTCTTGAGGGAAAACATAACGATAAATATATACAGTATATCATTAGAAAGGGGCACTCCAGCTTTGCTATTTAGACACAGATTTACTATATACATTTTACAGTGAGAGTAATTTCTTAATTTGTGTCAACATATAAACACATCAAAACAAATGAAAACAGAAAAAGATGCACATACCAATACAGTGGTGTAAACTAATGGTGGAACTGCATTGAACAAGCACTACACAGACGCCTTTAATGTTTGCGCACTGTCACCATGTCAGCAACTGCGTCTCCCGCTGAAAGCGTTTAACGTGCTACTCCCACAAACATGGATAGGGGAAAATTAGCCCATGTCCGAGAGCTGGTCACCATGGGTGTTGTAGGCCCCTGGGTTTCAGCCCGTATAAGCCTGTGTGTAAAGGCACCCATGGTTACACACTGTTATTGTATTTTATGATGAATTTTGAGAAAATAATTCACGTTAAGACCATTAAAAAGGTTTTTTCTCTAGATTGCTCACTCAAAGTCACACACACGCATCTTTTCTATCCCACAAATCAAACGAGTAATGGAAGTTTGGGCTGTTTCTAGGTGCTAGGAAGTGTAATCAAACTTTAAATCATGATCGCCAAGGAGGCTGCTGATGTGATTTGTAATGAAAAAGGAGTTATATTTTGGTCTGTTCTCACCCAAAACTGAATGGATGGAAAAATAGAAAAATATCTCAGCTCAGTAGGTCCTTAAAATGCAAGTGGATGGTGATCAGACTTTAGAAGTGCCAAAAATCACAGATTGTCAGCATAAACTTCATCCATACGACTCCAGCGGTTAAATTATTGTCTGCTAAAACGATTTGATTGCTTTTTTTGAGAAAAAGATAAATATTTTAGTACTTTTTAACTCTAAACCATCGCTTTCGGTCAGCAGCCATATACGCATTCACGAGAGCGTTGCGTACACGTCTCTCATGTGACGGATTCGCGTTGGCATGTTACGGGGCGTAATCTCACATTTTTCTCTCAGATGAGACATCCAGGATAAGCACACAAACGCATCATTGTGAGTAAACAAACAGATAACCTAATCCAAAATCAACTAAGCTTCTGTTCAGCATTCCTCCTACTCAGCTGTAAACAGTGCTGCTCTTCCACATGTGAACAGCACTGCTCTTCTGTGTGTGTCACGCGGGCGTCAGTTCTTGTGTGAACATGCCAACAAGATTACATCACATGCGCATACTGCTGCTGACCGGAAGCGATGATTTAGAGTGATTAAAACGTATTTAAATTTTGATATTTTTCGCACCAAAAGCGATCATGTCGCTTTAGAAGAAATTAATTTAACCACTGGGGTCATACGGATGACGTTTATGCTGCCTGTCTGTGATTTTTGGAACTTCAAAAGTCTGATCATCATCCACTTGCATTATAAGGACCTACTGAGCTCAAATAATTTACTAGTTTTCTTCAAATGTGTTCAGCAGAAGAAAGAAAGTCATATACATCTGGGATGGCATGAGGGTAAATGATGAGAGAATTTTCTTTTTTGGGTGAACTAACCCTTTATTATTGCTCCCTCACAACAAATTAACCATGGTTTTAATTTAGTAAAATTGTAGCAAACAAGACTTTATTAACCATGGTAAATCTTGTAGTAATGGTTTTTAAAGACCATGGTTAAACATTGGTTTCTGTAGTAAAACAAGGTTTAATTTTCATAACGGTTATTTTTTTATTTTTTTTCAGCAATAACAATAGTTTAATTATGCTAGAGGAACCACAAAATTTACATTTTATTACCATACTTTTCATTGTTCTGTTATTACAATGGTTTCACTACAAGTAAAATATGGTGTAACGTCTGTGTAAGATCAGTGATGGCTAATTACACTTTGTTTGAAAAAACCTTTTAGCCTTTTGACATTTGCATATAAATTACTGACCTGGTCTCCACGTTTACATTTATATGGGTGCTAAATTGCAGATGGTCTTTATCACTATCAAAAGGATGCTAAAACAGGTCTCCTCTGAAGTGTCTCCATCAAGCTTCAAACACATTCCACAGAGAGGAGGGTGACTCCACCCCCCGTGCCAGGCACCAGAGCAGTTGTCTGTCTCCAGTAATTCCAATACACGTCACACACACACCTAAAGACATTTTCTCTATTTTAGGCCATAGTAAGCAGTTATAAATGTATCTGCTATATGCATGTGTTGTATGTATATTCCCCTATTATATTAACTTGGTTAAAACCCTTTACTTGTATTAGTTAGACGTTAAATGCCTATATTCAAGTGTATGAGTGTATCTCTGCTTTAATATCGTCTGGAGGTTACCTTCTTGGTATCAAAATGATCTTCCCTTTATTTCTCACACAATAATGTACACCATGTGATCGTGAAATGCATCGAACAATTCTTACTATGTTTTGAATTAAAAGCTGCACTAGCGGTCCAGATCAGCAATAAAATGCGAATGGGCCATAAACGGAGACAAAGGATGTTTCTCCCGCTCAAAATGCATGCCTCTGATTGGCCACTCCACCCACAAAATGGGTGCGGCAATGAACTATCAAAACTCCAGAGCGCAAAGAAATCATCGCTCAAAACTTCTTCTTCTTGAGACCAACCCACTCCAAAACTCTCTCTTGAGTTTAACCTTCTGGCAGTGTTTACCTTCAAGTAACTTTGTGGATTTCCTGTGGACTTCTTCAACTCACTCCTAAAGAAATCATCGAGAACCTCGTCTACCGCATCAAGACTCTTATTCAGCAACAAACCAATGCAAGTAACAATTTACAACTGATTAGATGCGCATTTAAGTTTGAACCCCTTTTAAGGTGAATTGTGCCTCTGATGATTCTCATTTAGTTTGTGGTTAACTGAGAGTTTTAAAACCCTTGAAATACTGCCATTCTTTGCTCTCTCTCTCTCTCTCTCTCTCTCTCTCTCTCTCTCTCTCTCTCTCTTCCTTACATTCCTTCATTCTATATATGTATGTTTTGCTTAGTTTGTTTGTATGTTAGTTATAGTTTCATTTATTAAATCCCTTATATTCACGATTGATTGTCTCTGTGTTCCGCTCACAATTCAAAGTCACTGAATGTTGCTCCTTGCTAAATGCTAAACTACTGCTAACACTGTATAAGTAGGAAGACTATTGTTCCTTGGCCAGGAAAGTAATCTTCCAAGAGTTGATAAATAATTATATTGTCTGCTCGCTGGACGGACAGATCAAGTAATTGTAATATCGATTCTGCTACAGTTAATTCTAAGATCTAATCTAAATATTTATTATTAATTATAACCAGTTATAATTAATTATAAATACTTCCCTTTTAAGCTAATTTGCTACAATGGTTACTACTAACACCGTGGTAAGTTTTGTGGTTATGGTTTTATTACAAATACCATTGTTCAAGTATGGTTACTCTACTAAAACCACGTTTTTTTGTTTGTTTGTTTGTTTTTGTGTTTGTTTGTTTGCGAGGGAATGCAAAACTATTGCAAGGGAATGCAAAATATTTCAGGAAGGAAAAAAGTCCTCTTAAGGGGCTCCATATGTTACAAACCTGTATGTTATTCTTTTCTGAAACACAAAAGAAGATATTGCAATATTGAATTTTAGTCAACCACTCACTAAAATAGAAAAGATGGTGACTGAGAATGTCAGTCCCTAATGTTCTGCCTTATCTCCTTTTGTGTTTCACAGAATAAAAATGTCTAAGTTTCAGAACAGCATGAGGATGTCTGTATGATGACAGCATTTTAATTTTATGGATGAACTAACTTTTGAAATCAGTAAAATTGACACTACCTTTAAATTAGCCTGTAATTTGTTATTATACATCCATTTGTGAATGCAACAGTGTGACGGAATTTTTTCTATTATTGGCTGTTAAGTATTAAGGTTTATATACTGTAGAAAAAGTTAACTCCAAAGAATTTTGTATTTGTAAATGTATATTTTGTATAAATAAAACAATGAGTATCTGAATGTGCTGTGAGTTTAATAAAGAGTACATATATAGTGTTGGGCCTCAGGTACTCAGATAAGAGACAAAGGCAGACCTACACACAGTCATAAAGCCTGACTGTGGCCTATACGAACACTCAAAGCCTGATTACAACAACCGCACCAAAATCAAACAAAGGGAGTCCAAAACAGACTACAGATCCCATGAAGCCTTGCTCACTTTACACCTGTGTGTGAAATTCTGAAGGATCGAACTCTCAACTCCTATTGGATGAAATGTACTACAGAACGCGTCCCTCCACCATGACGTCATCAAGAGTATAAAAACCTCTGAGATCTTTCTGGCCGTTGCTTCCAGCAACAGTATGTGCCTAGATGCAGTCCTGCTGCTCCCAGATGTAGCCTCCTTTCCCAAGGAAGTAACGTACGTACCTGAAATTTTGGCCATACAATCTCCATCTTGCTGGACATGTTGAGATTTCTCCGTGTTCCACCGAGCACGCTAACGTATCCGAAGGAGACTGCCAAGCAATCCGCATCTTCACCCATTTGCCTGCAGAAGTGAAGAAAGAAGATTTCTCTTCTTTCTTCAACCAGGTCGACATCGCTGTTTTCTCTGCCGACCTGCCGAGAATCAGCCGCCGTACTGCCCACCGACAGAGCGAGGAAGCGGCCTCCCGTCATCACCTGAGCTTCGAGGAACCGAGTTGGAGTCAAATGACGGACAAATACACATTCTACCTGCGTCCTCACGTGACTCAAGTAAAAGGTTTACATCTGGTCAGAGATAGATTATTATAGTGTGTTATTCTTGTGTATCAAGGTTATTGCTTGTACAGTTTACGGACCTCCAAATCCGCTCATTGCTGCTAATAATACTCAAGGTATTATTTTTAACTTACTGTTACCACGAATGAGATTTGCTGTGTTGTTGTCCAACCACGTTGGACTGTTTGGAAATTTCACACTGACACACTGAGACTGACACACTGAGTTTATCTATTAAAGAATCAATGACTGCGGCAGATGGATTGTGAGCCATTCACTGCGTCTCTGAGTGATAAAATAACGGTTGCCCTCTCTCCCACAATCGCTAAAACCAGCTTCTGTGCCGTCACTCTGTCCTCTCTTTCGTACTAACCACACACACACATGACCCCTCACAAACATACCCACACACACATTTGTCAAGCAGATAACTTGGCGATAGAGTCCAGCTTTGTCCCTAAGTTATCGTACCAGCGGAGACACGCATTAAACGGGCAGACGCCATTAACCAGTCTCTCCGCCCACATTCGTGGCCACATTCTCTGGCCGGAAACCTCACGTGACAAACCCTGCATGCCCCAGTAAAAGGAGTTGCCAATTGCCCCACGTGGCTGGAGCTGAAGCTCCTCAGAGGACAGATGACCCAGCACTACAAGATGTGGTCACTGCTATCCTCCGTCTCTCTGTAGAGGAGAGATAACCTCAATGGCTACAATGTTAGTCATTGTGATGAAGCATTGCAGGAACTAGTTGATTATGTCAACAACCCAGTCGGGAAGCCAACGTGCACAATCCCTCATGGGTCAAATGTTCCTCCATCACTGCAGATCCCAACTGCAAACCGCAGAGCACCAGGCCCAGATCACCCAGCTGCAGAACAGCTACCAAGCGGTGCAGAGGTAAAAATCTCAGCCTGCGCCAAGTAGTTAGGTGCGCCCAAGCTGAGAGAGTCCGAGCACAGAAAGATAATGCCCGGATGCAGGAGGTAAATGAAACCCTGTGCAGGCAGCTCAAAGCTGCCCAACTAAGAACAGAGACAGATCAGGTAAGTGCAGCTGCTGACCTGGCCAACCAGGAAAGAAAACTCCTCAAAGGAGCATGGTGCTGACCCCCCATCAGCATAACTAGACTATGTACCCACTCCCGTTAATGCCAAAGTTTACTTTGTAGGTTGGGAAAGGGGAACACGGGAGGTCAAGTTGCTCCCCAAAACAGTCACTCCTAACATGCCACACCCTCCTTTTCTGAACTTCTTGGGTGATCTGGGCCGTAAGGGCAATGCCCGATGCATATACACATCAGTAGTGGTAGGGGGGTGCATCAGCTCCCACACACCATGTTCATGTTTCATGATTTTGAACTGACACTGCCAGTGATAGGAGAATTACCTCAATCACTAGCCAGGGATGACAACCTGGACGGTGTTCTGTCCACTTTCCTGACCAAAATGATCACGGTGTCCCACCATAAAGTACTACAAGGCAAACCAATCTGCAGCACTACCCTGGGCACCAGAGGTGACATGGTCGTATACTCTCTTGTGACTCAACCCAGAGACACAACCCCTGGTGATCAAAGAACCTGTTCCTCACCAGAGGAACCCTACGTTAGCTTTGAGGCCGAGGTCAATGAGCAGCTTGCCAAAGCAGATGCTTTAATGACAGAGGATTAGAGAAACACGCTTTGGAAAGTCTTTCATGATTTCCAGCGGATCTTCTGGAGAGATTCCCATAACAGTGGGGTCACCAACCTCCACACCGTTCACATTCTCACTGATCCAAATGCGCCACCCACATTTGTATGCCAGTACAAAATCCCCCTGTATGCCTAGGAGTCGATCCAAGAGATCTTCGACAAGCTTTTGCAAAAGCAATTCATTCGGGAATGCAACTCAACCTACAACTCGCCTATCTGGTCAGTGTTAAATCCGACCAGCAAGTGTCATCTCACTATTGATTATCACCCTCTGAATAAGCAGGTACCACTTTCCTGCTGGCCCATGATCCATTTGGACCAAGAACTGGCCAAGGTCAAAGGGGCCAGCTTCTTCTCTACTGTGGATGTGGCCAACGGCTTCTGGACAGTGAGAGTCAACCCAGCTGACCAGTACAAGCTGGCTTTCTCTTTTGGTTACTGCCAGTACACCTGGAACCATTGTCCATTCAGATATCCGATCTCCCCATCCGAGTTCAGTATCTTCCTCCATAAGGCTATGAGTGACACCGCTGCCCGCTGTAACCTCATCTACGTGGATGACATCCTCATGAGGAACCAGACCTTTGAGGAACACTTGACTGAGATCTGACATGTACTTAACCAACTCTCCACCGCTGGGGCCACTAGCCAAGGGCCAGTGGTGCCGCACCAAGGTTGAGTATGTGGGTCTAACAGTGAGTGCAGATAGCATCGAACCCCAAGCTGGGAGAATTCGAGCCATCCATGACATCAAAGCTCCGACAGGTTTTTCAGAACTCAGAAGCTTCCTAGGTGTCTGCAACTACTCCCGACAGTTCATCAAGGACTATGCGGACATAGACAGACCCCTCACAGAAGACAAATTATTCGAGTGGGGAGAGCCCCAGGAACAGTCTTTCCACCAGATGAAAGACAAGCTCGGTTCTTCCACCCCGAGGAAAGCTTCTCGTCCCACTGTCTCAGTGCACAGAAACAAGACACCGTAGCTACATTGGGGGTCAGGAGACAGTCATTGAGACATGTCACCAACCTGTCACCTTCCTGAACAGCCAACAGCTGAGGGAGGGGCGGGTATCCAACAGCCACATTGCCACTTGGATGAGGGCACTGCAAGGCTACGACACTGAGGTCAAGTATACCCAGAACCATAAAATGGCCTTGGGCCAGGGCCTGGCTGAATGCCAACACTGTGACTTACTCAGGTAAGGGAAAAACATCCATATTATCATATATATAATGGGAAAATGGACGCCCAATTCGCGATACGATTCATTGCACCATGTATGCGTCCAATGGCAATGTATTTGAATGGGCAAATTTCCATGAACCATGTAATTGGTCTGACTGCTGCCAGCACCCACGGCCATGGAGGCCATTCCCCTGCTGCTGCCAGCACCCACGGAGGCCATTCCCTTGCCAGGATCCACAGCCACAGTGGCTGTTCCCCTGCTGCTGCCAGTGCCCATGACCATGGAGGCCGTTCCCCTGCTGCTGCCAGCACCCATGACCATGGAGGCTGTTCCCCTCCCGCTGCCAGCGCTCACAGCCACTGAGGCTGTTCCCCGGTCACTGCCAGTGCCCACGACCACGGAGGTTGTTCCCCTGTCACTGTTAGTACCCACGACCATGGAGATTGTTTCTCTGTCACTGCCTGTGCTCACAGCCATGGAGGCTGGTCCCCTGTCACTGCCAGTGCCCATGGCCACAGAGGCCTTTCCTCTCCTGCTGCCAGCGCTCACGGCCACGGAGGCTGTTTCCCTATCACTGCCAGTGCCCATGACCATGGAGGTCATTCCCCTGTCACTGCCTGTGCTCACAGCCACGGAGGCTGTTCTCCTGTCACTGCCAGTGCCTATGACCATGGAGGTTATTCCCCTGTCACTGCCAGTACCCAAGACCACGGAGGTCACTTCTCTGTCCCTGCCAGTTCTCATAGCCAAGGAGGCCGGTCCCCAGTCTCTGCAGGTGCTCACGGCCATGGAGGCCATTCCCCGGTCCATGCCAGTGTTCGCAGCCACAGAGGCCATTCCCCTGTTGCTGCCAGCATTCACAGTCCCGTCACTATGTCAGTCTGTGTTTTTGTCTGACAGGACTGTGACATCATCGTCCCATGTCTGTTTTGCATTTTGTTTTCTGTCTCTTCCACGGAGGCTGGTCCAATGTCACTGCCAGTGCCCATGGCCACGGAGGCCGTTCCCCTTCCCTGCCAGTTCTCACAGCCACGGAGTCTGTTCTCCAGTCTCTGCAGGTGCTCATGGCCATTCCATGCCAGTGTTTGTGGCCACAGAGGCTGTTACCCTGCTGCAACCAGTGCCCACAGCTGCCATGGTCAATGAGCCAGCACCCACGGCTTCCACGGCTCCACCCCCTGAGTCTTCCAAGGCTCAGCCCCCTGAGCTTTCCACAACTCCGCCCCAGACCCTGTCTCTGCTCTGAGGCCTCCTCCCAGGCTGCCAGACCCCACCTCTGCCCCGAGGCCTCCTCCCAGGCCACTGGACCCCTCCCCTTTCCTTAGACTTCTTCCCTGGTTTTCCTCCCTTTCTGTTGTGTTTTCTGTTCTATGTTAGTGCTCATTTTGTTTGTCTTGTCTATTGTTTGATGTTCCTGTTTTAGGATGCCAGGAGGCGCCTTTGGTGGCGGGGTAATGTCACGGTCTTGTCACTCTGTCAGTCTGTGATTTTGTCTGACAGGACCATGGCAACATCCTCCAGTGTCTGTCTCACATTTTGTTTTCTGTCTCTGTGTGGGCACTCGGGTTCAGTGGTTGGTTCCCTGCCATGCGCTCCTCTGTTGGTCTTGTGCTTCATGTCTGGAGCATGGTGTCTGGATCCTGACTTCCTTTTCTGGTCCAGTTTCGGTCTGTGTCGGGACCTGGACACTCATGCTCCATGTTCTGTCTGTTATTGACGTTGAGTGCATTGTGCTTTTGTCATCTTGGAGGCGTGCACTCGCGTCAATCTCTCACAAACACGGGTATGCCTCGCATTGCTCTCACATTGCGCCGCACACCCGGGTCACGAGCTGTCTTTTTTATGTCCGGAGCATGGTGTCTGTTTTTGTGTCTGTCCCTCGCGACTGCGGACACGTGTTGTGCTCGCTATGCGCAGCGTGCCCGGGTCGTGAGCTGTCTTCACGTTGTGCTGAGGTTCGGTCATTTCAGTCTGAGGTTTCGGGTTTGTGTGTGGCCGAACTCCCGCACAGGTGTCCTGTCTTGTTTTTGTCGCCTGTTGCGTGCATGGCGTGGCGTTTGCCTCGTGATGTACGCTCAAGTTTTGTTTAGTGTGGGAATGCGTGGCATCACTTTGTTTGGCATTGCCAAACAAATTGCCAGTGAATTTTTATTGTATACAGTCATCTTATTTTGTGTATACTGTATATTGTATATTATTAGGTGTTTCTTGTATATTGTGTTGTGTAACAAAATGTATAAACTGTGTTATGTGTAAATCAGATGTTTATTGTAATTGTCATATTGCTATGTTGCTTGGAACTGCACCCAAGATTTTCACCCACTGTTGCACTTGTGTATATGGTTGAGTGACAATAAAGGGATTTTATTTGATTTTGATAAAGCAATGAATAAATGGAGGACTTAAATAGAACCACTCTGATAAGTGTCTGAATTGTATTGGTAGACGCCATGATCAGCTGAGCATCAGCTGACTGCAGCTTGACTAACATGACCTTCCTGAATTGATGTCACCCTTGATTTACATGCTTTATTCGTTATCTGTCATAGTATTTTATAAATAGTTAATATTTGCTATTAACCAATGTTTCCCCAAAGCTTGATAACATTGATTGTTTTTCCATTCTTTATCAAGCTTATAAAAATAAGAGACAGCCTAGAGACCCAACCAAAGGGAAAAAAATGGGGCAATTTCACTTGGTTTAATGTCAATATAGTGTTTGGTGCATAAGAAACACAGACTATTACAATATTTGTTTGAGGGGAAAATATATTTTATTTGATCTGTCAGGACAGGCTTTAGTTGCGAGTGATCTTTTCCAATCAGTTTTTTTTTTTCAATCCCACTTTTTCATCCCCCTTTCATGTCATCAAAGACATATTTATTTTAATAAATGTTAACGAAGGATCTAATGATTATTTTGAGTCTTAAAAGCAACCTGTGTGTGCAGCTTCAAGAGAGCAAACACATCTGTGTGCATCATTTATTTCTTAAATTCTTATTATTTTCTTAAATATTAACACATTTTCTTCATATTAATTTTATATATTAAACCTTATTACTTATCTTTTTATATTTTTTCTTGCTCTTGTTATGCATTATTATTTCTGTTTAATTTTATGTTGTGTGCTGTATTGTCTTCACAAGTTAGAGATAAAGAGTTGTATCCATTTCAAGGTCATAACATCGCGTGACGATGCTATGAAGCAGTTATTTTCCTTTGTCTTTTGCTTGGTATAATAACACTTGTTGAATTTGTGCTGGTCATACTGAACATTGAGAAACATGGAACTTAGATTATTCAATAAACTCTGCTCATTTTACCATCACTTCGTCTCCTGCCTTCTGCTATATTCCCCTGCTGACTCTGCCTAACTCTTGGGCTGGTAGAAGAGTGAGTTAACATAAGCTGTTGATGTTGACTGGTTTTGTATATCAGATTGAACTCTGATATTTGGATATATTTACTCAGATTTATCTTCTGACAGTGTGAGAGGTCCAGTGAAGGACTGGATTAATAATGTAATTTAAACGTGGAAATAAAATGTCTGTGGTGATTGGAGGCTGGGAGTGCGGCGGGCACTTTCTCCAGCGAGGCGTCCTGGTCAGTCCTGGAAAATCACTATATTGTTAAATAAGAAACTTTTGTCATTTATTCAAGCATTTTTTTCAATATGTCAATGGTAAATTCAAGAGCTTACTAAGCTAACACTTTAATGCTGCCATTCATTTTGCACTGTTAGATAGCCTTCTACACACATCAAAATGTAAAGAATACAACACAAATAATAATATTTACAATGTTTATCATAATAACTCTCTTCACACTACTAAACCATGGTGCCAAAAGTGTCTCTTTGTGCCTCCTGGAGGTGAGTGTGATATCACGAGTGGGCTCATTTGTGAGGCAGATTTCTCTGAATATTTGTAATGTTTTAAAGTGCAGGATATCTTGGGTCAAAAGTTCAAATTTTTAATTGAAATGCCAACACAGCCTGGTGAAGAGAAAAAAATGTGTTCCCCCTGTCCCTGCATCCTAACGTTTAACTGTTTCAGATGCCCAGTAATGTCCACCAGGTTATAGAACTTGCCCAACCAATCCCCATCTGTGAGCTCAGAATGCACGATTCCTTTCATTTCCAAAAATGTCACATAGCAGAGATCAGGGGTGTAAAGTAATGAATTACAAATACTCACGTTACTGTAATTAAGTAGTTTTTCCCAGGAATTGTACTTTTAAAAAATGTATACTTTTACTTGAGGACATTTTAAGTGCTGTAACTGTACTTTTAATGCGCTATTTTCCCACCGTCTGTGTTCGCTACTTCCCTGACCTGATTTTATTTTTATCTGTCAACATGACTGGCTAGGGAGAGTCTCGTGACTCCCATCAAATCACACATAAAAAACTTGAATGGCAGCTGCAGATCGGGCGCCAACTGTTATGGATGTGGAGGATGCCTCAAACACAGTTCAACACCTGAACATCACGGCCGCACCTGAAAGGGCTTTACACAGTGAAAAGGCCAGTTGCTTGACTGTGTCATGTGAGCTTAGCTTGCTCAAGCCAGATATCAGTTAAGAAACATATCAAGGTGGGGGGCCTGGGTAGCTCAGTGGTAAAAGACACTGGCTACCACCCCTGGAGCTCGCTAGCTCACTAGTTCAAATCCCAGGGCATGCTGAGTGACTCCAGCCAGGTCTCCTAAGCAACCAAATTGGCCCAGTTGCTAGGGAGTGTAGAGTCACATGGGGTAACCTCCTTATGGTCACTATAATGTGGTTCATTCTCAGTGGGGCACGGGTTGATGGTCTCAGACATGGAGGCAGCTGGGTATCTATAATGTAGCCTGTAAATTAGCTATCTATCACTGAGATTATTGGGTTGGTGCGAGAGATTAATGCAATGTTATCAATAGGGCTGGGCGATAAAACAATCTTCATGTTTATCTGAAAGAGAGAGAGAGAGATGTCCTCGATATCAATGATAAACTTTTGAGTAATTTTCTATACTTAGTCTATGTTCTACATCTAGAACAGGGGTGCTCATTACATCAATCACGACAGCAAGACAACCATTGGTTGGTTGATCTAGATAAACTATAAAAGATTGACTTTTTATTTCCTGATGTCTGTAGCTACATGCTGTTTGATTGACAGGCGGCTATTGTTTGTGTGGGTACGTGCCTAAATGGTCAAATACACTTTAAAATTCTGCCAATGCCTGTCTTGGTGAGGCATTAATGTAAACGCAGTCGCTTTGGTCTAAAGTGAACAGTGGGACAAAAAGCGGATTTGTATCAAAATGTCGGACTTGAAGTGTACATGTATCTGAATAGAGCACTGTCTAGTAGGCAGGGTTGGGGAGTAACGAAATACATGTAACAGGATTACGCATTTAAAATACAAAATATAAGTAACTGTATTCTACTACAGTTTCAGAAGTTTGTATGTTAATGCAATCTTGTGTTGAATCAGTAAACGTATTTGGCTTGCTGTCCGTATACTGGAGGGCTCGGAGCTCGAGACTCGACTCGAGTCCTGATTATCCCCAAAAGGGCATTAATATGAAAGAACAGTACCATGACTATGGCAGGAAGTATTTAGGACAGCAAGCCAGCAACAATTCTATTTGGTAAATTGGCTTGGCGGATGCTTCTGAATTGCTTTTCCCCCCAAAATCTGTATAGAGGAGTGCTTTAAGCATTTGTTTGAAGGTGTGTTCTTGTACGATGGCTGGTTGAGAGGGCTACGCTGCTGTGATTTGAATGAGAGACCACCACTCATTGTAGAAGTGGGTGGGCTCACGGTATGCGAGCAAAGAAGGTGAAAATGAGAGTTGGCTCGTGCTGCGTTCGAAAGGGAGGGCTCACACTGCGATTCAAATGGGAGACTGTTCTAAGAGAGAGAGGTTTAGCTCATGCCGTTTGAATGAGTAAGTCCAGCATGCTTTCAAACGGGGAAGGTGAGAATGAGAGTTGGCTCATGCTGCGTTTGAAAGGGAGGGCTCACACTGCGATTCAAATGGGAGACTGCTCTATTGAGAGAGAGAGCTCATGGCATTCAAACGGGTAAGCCCAGCAAGCAATCGAACGGGGAAGGTGAGAATGAGAGTTGGCTCACGCTGCGTTCGAAAGGGAGGGCTTACACTGCGATTCGAACGGGAGACTGCTCTATAGAGAGAGTGCTCGCGGCATTCGAACGGGTAAGCCCAGCAAGCAATCGAACGGGGAGAATGAGAACGAGGGGATGTTTTGTTTGCAGAGGTAGCCTCGCTCAATATACTACCCATAGATAGGGAAATATGGTGCTTTGAGAAGAGGAGATGGTGAAGACAAAAAGGCTTCGGCAGAAGCATGGTAAAATGCTGCTGCAGCAGTAGAGTAAAGTGGGTCTCCTGTGAGAGCAGAGTTCAGGCAGTGCTGTGGCAGTGGAGTAGAGGAGATGGAATAGTAAAAAAAAAAAGGGGGGGGGGGGATTCTCCTGTGGGAGCGGAGTTTATATCACTGCTGTGGCAGCACTGCTGTGTTTCCAATGCTGTAGATGCACTTATGGAACTTAGACATTGAAAGCGCCTGTGGAGAAAATATTAACAAACGTGTACACACATTTGGTTTGGGTGGGGCACTGTTGCTGTGGTATCGAGTAGGACACAAAAGACTTCATTAGATTTATTAACACCTGTAGGGGAGCAAATGGTTAGTTAGGAATACGTAAATTTATTACCTTTATATACATCTGTAAGGGAAGCAAAAGTTTAGTTATGAAAACGTGTCAATTACGTTTATATGCAGCTTTGAGGGAAGCGAAAGTTTAGTTAAGAATACAATTTTATTACGTTTGTCATGGCAGGGCACTGCTGCGGCAGTATCAAAATGTGAAAGGGGTGATGCTGTGGCATAATCTAGAGTACGCGGTCAATGCTGTGGCAGTAACAAGCGTGGGCAGGCGCTGCAGCACATTATCTGGTGGGGCATTGTGGCTACAGTATCAAATAGGGCACACATGGTTTATCACATTTAGGCACACCTTATTGTGTGTCGGGCTCATTTCGACCATGAGCAAAGGAAATGCCAATGCCAAGGTTAACAGGAAAAGCTAAAAGGCTCTTAAGATTACTGCACCACAACTGCACTCGAACAGGTGAGCTCATACTGTGTTTTGGACGGGAGAGCCCACGGAATGAATGACATGAAATCTCACACTGCATTTGCATGGGAGAGCCCACCCTGTGATTCAAATGGGAGAGCCTGCGACCAATGCACTGAGGCTCACACTGCATTCGAATGGGAGAGCCCACACTGCAATTCGATGGGAAAGCCTGCATAGCGTTCGAACGGGAGGGCCCACACTGCAGAGTAAATAACCTTGCTGAATTGTGGTTTATGATGGGTATATATTTATGAGCTGTGCCCCTAGAGTTTTAATAAGAGGAAACATAGAGGAAACAGGAAATATGATTGCGGTGTTGTGGGAGATTTAGTGGCACGGCCTAAAAGGTTCTGCAGTTGCGGCACCTGGAAAACACATTTGCACTGCTTTGCGGTGTGGTGGGAGTCTGTCGCATGGTCTGAAGGACACCGCAGTTTGTGCTGCTTTGCATTGTGGTGGGAGTTTGTCGCACGGTCCAAAGGACACCGCAGTTGCGGCACCTGTACGGCACATTTGCGCTGCTTTGCGGTGTGGTGGGAATTTGTCACATGGTCCGAAGGACACCGCAGTTGCGGCACCTGTACAGCATGTTTGCGCTGATTTGTGGTGCCGTGGGAGTTTGTTGCATGACCCAAAAGACGCCACAGTTGTGGCACGTGGAAAGCACATTTCTGCTGCTTAGGGATGTTTTGAGCCGAAGGCAGAAGCACCGCAGTTGTGCTTTCTTAACTAAAATGGTTGCCATCTTTGGCTCCTCGGTAGGTAATAGTGAAGTCTTGGAAAGACACCTAGAAAGAGAAAGTGAGAGGTAAACCTGCGTACAATCCAGTGACAGAAATTTAAATGGGCTCTCGCAGAGACCTGCTGGAAGTAATATTGGTGAGACCCTGCGGAAGGCGCAATTTCAGGCGTTGCTGTAGAAAAGACAAAATAATCATAATTAGGTGACACTTTAGAAAAAATGTGCTAGGGAATACAGTACATCTTCATACACAATGTGAAAAAATAGCATAAAATGATCTGAGAAATAAGAGCTTTGGCTCTGTACTGCATACAGATATGCATGGACTTGCAATCATCACTGAAGGATTCACTTTAGGCCATTCGCTCCTTGGGAGTATAACTGTCAACTGTAGTACAATTTACATCTTGCATAGGAAATGCATCGCATAGCAATAGGTGTGAATTATCTAGGAATGCATTGAGTTGCAGCTCTGCACTGCATACAGTAATGCAGGAAATATGTGCTGGGAAATAGAGTACGTCTTAATAAACAATGTGAAAAATAGCATAAAATTATCTGAGAAATAAGAGCTTTCGCTCTGTACTGCATGCAGATATGCAGGAGAAATGGACTTGCAATCATTACTGAAGGATACGCTTGTGGTCATTTGCTCCTTAAGAGTATGACTGCCCCCTGCTGTACAATATACGTCAATAATGCTGAGAGCAAGCGAGGCGCATTGCGGGATGTTTATGAATGAGTTGGGACACGGCGCATGATCCGCCTCTTGTGGAGCTGAATTCGGCTCGTGTCTGTTTGGACAGAGGCCATGTATAACTGCAGTGTGCTGTGGAATGATCAGAGCTAGTGCTGCGTGGCAGCGAGCTTGCGTTAAAATGTCTGCGTTGGTTTGAAAAGAATTTGTCATTAGATTATCGTCGATTGAAAGGAGTTCTGTGTTGCATGATGCCCCTGTGTTCAGAATGAAATAAATCACGCTCCGAAGGGCACTTTGGAAGGAGAAACAATCAGGATATTCATCTTAGAAGAATAAGAATAGAGCACGCCCCTAAACAAGCTGTGGCGTGGTTATGAGGCTGACGGGCATCACCTGTGCGGCAGAACCTGATTAAACATGCTGGGGCTGAAATGGTGGTTGGATTGAACAGTTCATCTTCGTTTCTCTCGCTTCAAAAAAATTGAATTCAAATGGCATGAAGACTGAACGGCGCCCGTTCGCGGAGGCAGCTGGCACTGCTTTCCAGGTGGAAAGTTTAGATAAGTGAACATATGAGCAGTTGTAGAGAGCTGTTTCACATTTTTTTAAGTGCAGGAGCAGCCAGTTTGTGGCAGCAACTTCACGCTATAAACTGCTTTGTCGAATGGAGCATAGAAAGACAGACAGGATAAATATATAATATATATATATATATATATATATATATATATATATATATATATATATGTTGTCACAGGAAGCAAGTAAGCAGCGGCTTATATACTCCTGCTCGTGGGCTGTGATTTGTCAGATTAAAATTACATGCTCCTCCCGAACCTCTAATTAACTCCATTACAATTTAAATAATTGGTATTTAGAATATAGTTACATTCAAAAAGTATTTTGATTACTGAAGAGATTACTTTGTGAATGGATGCCAAAATTTTGACTCTCCAAATATCACATAAAGACAGCACAAAAGTAATCCATATTACTCCAGTGGTTAAATTCATGTCTTCAGAAGACATATGATAGGTGTGGGTGAGAAAAAGATACATTTTTGACTAAGCAGGGAGGAGAATTTATAGTAAAAATTGGCTTAAATATTGATCTGTTTCTCACTCAACCTATCATATCTCTTCTGAAGACATGGATTTAACCACTGGAGTCACATGGATTAGGCTACTGTTATGCTGACTTGTGTGATTTTTGGAACTTCAAAATTCTGGCACCTATTCACTTGCATCGTATGGACCAAAAGAGCTGACATATTCTTCTAAAAATCTTAATTTGTGTCCTGCTGAAGAAAGAAAGCCATACACATCCAAGATGGCATAAGGGTGATTAAATGTTGAGAGAATTTTCATTTTTGTGTGAATTATTTCTTTAAAGCCCGATATGGTCCCTGTACCAAACAAATGCTCTACCCCCTGTATTGTGCAGGACAAGACATGCCAAGTGACCCTGCTTTTTTAGTGGGATTTTTTTATTTATTTATTTATTTATTGCATTCCTTGCATTGTTCTGAACATGTTTTATAACTCTCTCTGTCGGCATTAAGGAAAATTTTGACATTACACATAAATTGATATTAATGTAATTGTTTCATACATTATGATATATAAAATGGGGATCATAATATTGAAAATAACTTTTTCATCTTTTCATTTCTGTAATCATGTTGCCCTTTTATTTGTATTTTTTCCATAAGATTCATGTAGTGTTTACAGTAACATAGATAAGTGATTTATTTTAGGTTGTCAATCACAAACACCTATAAAATACCTATATTTTTTATTCTTTCTAGCAAACAGCCATAAAAGGAAATGTAAATTACGGTATGTGTGCTACATTTTTAAATTGCAGCATAGAGTTTTTATTATAAAGGGGCATAGCTTTCGCAACTCAGTACTCAATACTCACTACTCATGAGTACTTTTAAATGAGCTACTCTTTTACTCTTACTTGTAGTTTTAAGGAAAGGTACTTTTACTCTACTCAAACTACATTTTTTAAGAAATAACAGTACTTTTACTTGAGTATTATTTTTCAGTACTCTTTCCACCCCTGGCAGTGATACAAAACCTCTGTGTGTCCCCACCAGACTTGGAGCTCCATCAGTGCACACAGACACAAGTTTGTCCAGTGGTAGTTTTTTCTCTGTAGCAAATTCCATAAACACTTTCAATACATCTTCCACTTTAGTCGGTCTACCAGGGAAGGGGGTCTCTCTCAATCATTAAATACGGGGCAATGGGCATCCCGACGTATCAGCTTTGGCCAAAATACAGAATGTCCTGTCTAATACGAGACAGTTAAGACAGATGGCAGCCTTACAAGCATATACTTCACCATTGTCTTTTGTTGCACTCCGCGCTTTGTTCTTTTTACATAAAATAATTCATCTTAAATTAGTATAGAGAGTAGTGCCCGACCGATATATCGGTCAGCCGATATTATTGGCCGATATTAGCCTTTCACTGATATATCAGTGTTGGCATATATGTTTACCGATATGCGCAGATATGAAAACTTTTTTCAGAACATATAATGCAGAAAACAATGCTTTAGAATTGGTGTCACAACGTAGTTTGTCCAGCAGCGTGCGCTCCGACTCCATTGTTTACAGAGCTGAACTGACGCCTGCAGACAGGGCGGAGTTCAGCAGTGGTTTAGCAATTCACCGATAACTAGTTTGT
Source organism: Myxocyprinus asiaticus (assembly GCF_019703515.2). NCBI lineage: Eukaryota > Metazoa > Chordata > Actinopteri > Cypriniformes > Catostomidae > Myxocyprinus > Myxocyprinus asiaticus. The sequence goes on along the minus strand of NC_059362.1, from coordinate 7,849,698 downwards.
GAAATACATACTGGAAAGTTAATAAACAATGACCCCATCATTTTACATAACTAATATAACATTAACCCTGTCCCTGACAACCATGTCACTCATGTTGATAACATCTGTTTGTTATATTAGCCAGCTATATTTTGTCAGTGCAGTAAGTAATGTAGTAATGTAGCAGATTGAAAGGTAAACATCAGAGCATCTTTTTACAGCTCAGCAGACAACGGTGCGGTGGTGGTTTGTGTCTGTTGAGTGTTGATTTCACGCTATGTTGTTACCTAGTTGGTGAGACACAATGCTGGAAAGTAAATAAAGTCCATCTTTTGCTCTCCGTGGCAATGAGCTTATAGCTAACTAGCTAACCACGTAGCTATTTTCATACCTTGTCAGCGTATAAACATGTATTCACCAAACTGTTTTGTTCAGGATTTTTGTACAGTTTGGTACCCCCTTCAACCGAACAATTCCAGTCGTTGCATTTATAAAATTTAATATTTAAAAGTCTGGTTTTCCAGACATTAAAATAGGATACATAATAAAAGTAGATTTAATCAATAGTATATTTGCCCTGTGTAAATAATAATATATAGGAACTGTATCTAAAATAAATAAGGTGTGATAAATAAATACTAATACAACAGGCTGGAAAAATAGACATTTATTCACTTTAATATCATATATATATATTTTTAATGTGTTGAAACTTGACACCGGGCGATGCACCCTTAAAACTGCACCGTTAAATCGGTTTCATACTGAAGAGCAGTATGAAAAGTAAAAATTTTTTCTCTCTCTCGTAAATGTAAACGAGTGTAAATGCCAACACCATCATATATGTCGAAAGGACTGAAGCCTGTCAACCAAAACATGAGCTCACTGATGTCATTAAGTGAGTCTGCTTTTTTTATTCCATCAGTTGCTCTTGGTCGGAATGCAACGCTCAAATATTTAGTAGTGCATAAATTTTGACTTAGTGCCCATTTACGCCACAACTAGGCTAAGTTGTAACATATGTATAGCTGGTGCAACCGGCCCCTGATGATTATTTAGCTATTTATTTTATTTTTATTTATTCTTTATTTAAATGATCAGCATTTTACTGATACTAAAGAGTACTACTGATGTTTATTTAGCTATTTATTTTATTTGAATGTATTCGTTATTTTAATGGTCAGCCATTGACTGATACTAAACATACAGTACTGATGTTTATTTAGCTATTTATTTTATTTGAATTTATTCTTTATTTTAATGGTCAGCAATTGACTGATACTAAACATACAGTACTGATTTGTATTTTATATATTTTATTTATTCTTTATTTAAATGGTCAGCAATTGACATACTAAACATACAGTACTAATGTTTATTAAGCTATTTATTGTATTTTTATTTATTCTTTATTTTCTCAGTGTTCATTTCTAGAATTTGTTGACAATGTATAATAATAATAATGTCAAATATTCTTTTATACAAATATATTTTTAAGAAAGCAGCCTACTGAGTACCTTTGCATAGTCATATCGGTGCAAAATCAATGCAGAATCTACATAGAAAAGGTCTGTTTTCATTCCAGCTTAAAAAATATATATAGCTATATCGGCCACCATATCGGCAATCTGTGAATTTCCCCCCTCTAAAATCAGTATCGGTATCGGTCTCAAAAATCCCATATCGGTCGGGCTCTAATAGAGAGAGCTATTGTGCATTTCTTTAGTAAGTAACCGAGAAATAAGCACAATCCACTCTGCATTAGAGTCCTGATCATGGATTATTTATAGTACAATGACCTCTTACATGTCAAAATATGAAGGAAAATTTGATTCCTCATGACATAACCCCTTTATTGTGATTTGTGATTGCGAGATTAAATTAACGTGCTCCTCCCGAACTTTTGTTTAGAACTCCAATTATTAGTTTCTGACTAGTAAATAAAACTGTTCATGTCACTCATAAAACAAGTTGGGCACTCAGCATTATGTGAAAGCTATGTTTTTTCACTTGTAAAAAATGCTTGAATATGGAAAATAAATTCCTGACCCATGTGTTTTGCTAAATTGTTTATAATCACAGTGTCAAAGGCCAAGCTAAGAGGAACAAAATGCTCATTTGGGGTCCCCCTGTAACACATGCCAAGTGTCTGGGTCCCACCCAGCTCCTTTTGATGCTAGGTAAACCATAGAATCATGCCACTGTCTTTATAATGTGTATGTGTTGGAAGACAATGTTAAAAGCTCCTTTGGTTTTGTAACATACCTTTGCAGCTCTGCTGTTAGTAGAGCTCTAAGAAATAGAGAAAATTCACACAGCCTGCCTTTTCTCACTGGACCATTCCATTTGGGTGGAGCAAAAGATATAAAAATTACTTTCATCACCAAATAACTTCAATCCCATTCTAACCCCATGTATTAAACTTTGTTTAAATAAATTGTAAATTGTCCTGCACCATTTTTAGCTCTGCCCATATTCTAAGGAACGAGCCTTGTCTTTGTTTTACCTCTGCATGCATTGGTATTCTAGAGGTGTCTTCTGTTCGATATGATCTAGTTTAAACACACATCGGGAACTCTGCCGTGAGCAAACAGCACAGTCCTTGCACTTCATAAACCTTAAGGACAGATGAGCAGGAGAACTGTACATCTGAAACACTCTCTCCCTGAGCCAGGGGCAGAGCTTTGTTGTCTCAATCTTATTCCGGATCAAAGTTGGCAGATATCTGCCTGGTGTGGGTCTGCTGAGGTAAATTCCCATTAGAGAGTAGAAAAAAAAAAATGTATTCTTTAAGTAGGAGGTGGCACTGGGTCAGAGCAGACGTTCTCTGTTATTTTGGCTCTACCCAAAATGCATTCAGATTATTTTTGTTAGATTAACAAAATCTTTCAAGAAATCAGATTATGGAATTGACCCTTCACTAAGCCCTGCCTTAAAAATATTATAGAGCTTTTGCTCTTTTCTATTGTATGTCTGTGAAAGCCCTGAGTCTGGATAGTTTAAAACAAATTATATAATATAGTAAATTGGAATTTAATTGGCACAGCCCTGGCTATAGGTATGAACAATGTTGTTCCTCATGGTTCAATTGTACTTGTTCAAGGACACCAAAGTCATTTTCAATGGACAATGCCAACTTTCCCAGATGAAGTATTTCCGGGAATACATTCATACTCAGTTGCATACCTAATTCATGTTTCTCAACACGCAAAAGGTAGTTTTTTTCATAAAATGTATATATATATATATATATATATATATATATATATATACATACATACATACATACATACATACATACATACATACATACATACATACATACATACATACATACATACATACATACATACATACATACATACATACATACATACATACATACACACACACACACATACATAAGGGCAGTGGTGGCTCAGTGGTTAAGGCTCTGGGTTTCTGATCAGAAGGTTGGGGGTTCAAGCCCCAGCACTGCCAGGATGCCACTGTTGGGCCCTTGAGCAAGGCCCTTGACCCTAACTGCTCCAGGGGTGCCATATCATGGCTGACCCTGCACTGTGACCCCAGCTTAGCTGGGATATGTGAAAAAAAAAAGGAATTTCACTGTATATGTGCAAAATGTATAATGTGTGATAAATAAATATAATTATATATATATATAACTGAAAAGCTTAAGTTATTAAACTATTACGCATCTGTATGGAAAACATGCTGTATGACCAAGAAATCCTTTACTTCAATGACAATTCAAAAGTAGTGTTTGTCCTTACCAATACAAATGATGGTAACAATTGTCATGTCTTTAATAATTAATTACTACATTTTATTTATCATAAAAAAAATTTGTCTTTGTAATCAATTTAATTTTAAATTTAAGATTAGGCAAATCATTTGAGGGAATATGATATGACCTTGCAAATAAAGTATTGTGGTACTACTGAAAACAGTGCAGTCATACATAAACACCTGGGCCCGTATTCACATACTTTAGATATCAGATATTTTTTACCACTAGGAGTTCTCCAAAGAGTTCCTAGCTTAAGTTTTTTGTTTAAAACCTATTCACAAAACTGCTGAACTCTTAAAGAAATAGTTCACTCAAAACTGAAAATTCTCAGTTTATCAGTCATAATAATAAAATCTATCATCATGTTCCTCTTTGCATTAAAACATTTATCTAGTCTTGGAGTATATCAGTTGGTTCTCAGTTATATGGGTTGGAATGCATTCATCTGATTTTGAAGTCTAGCGACACTTCTGAAGTATCTGGTTTAGCAGTGTCAAATACAGAGGCGGAGGCACAACCTCGGCTAATGCACCCGTATGGCACTGTAGATGGATACGGCTCAATAAACAGAGCAGCGCGAGCGCAATGCTCTTAAAACTCGAGCTCTTAAATGCGCATCCTTGCGAGAATCAGTGAGAAGCAAGGCGCAAGAAGCGGAAACCATTTGAATTCGGCACAGAATTCTACATCAACGCCCTTGAATTTACTATAGTAACACTAACTGTACTTTTGGCAGAAATAGATTGATAATAAATATTATCATATAATCAAATATTATCATATCACTACTTATGATAAAAAGATTATTATCTCTGTCTTGTTGCTGTATTGTTTGTGCACTGGAAGCTTCTGTCACCAAGAAAAAATCCTTGTATGTGTAAGCATACTTGGCAATAAAGCTCATTCTGATTCTGATTAAATTTGCATAGGCTACATTAGGGGAGTGAGGGAATATAATACATTTTTTTTGGAACATATAAATATTTATATTTTGTATTTATTGTTTTTATATGTGTTTAGAGTGGGTCTACTGTTTATAATTACAAAAATGCCCATAGTTTGTTTTATAGAATGTTATCATGTTACAACTAACCATGGTAGTGAAGAAGATTCATGCTTCCATGTGTTTACTATGGTCTTATTACAAATACCACTGTTAAAATTTTCAAAAAGGCAAAATATATTGGGGTAAGGTAATGAGGTAGGGGGCGTTCATCAAAAAAAGGTTGAGAACCACTGACTTACCCTAATACCATCCCAGATGTGTATGACTGTCTTTCTTCAGCAGAACATAAATGAAGATTTTTAGAAGACGATAGAGCTCAGTCAGACCCTTATTATGATAGTACACGGGTGCCAGCACTTTGACGGTCCAAATGTCATATTTAGGCAGCATAAAAGTAATCCATGTGACTCCAGTCAATCAATGAATGTCTTCTGAAGCAAATCGATAGGTTTAAGTAAGAAACATGTCAATTAAATTAAAAAGTTTTTAACTTTAAATCGGCGCTTCCATCCAGGGCTCTGATGTGGTTTGAAATGGCCCAACTCTCGCGTAACGTGCGTTCAGCTGTTGTAAATAAGCGCTGCTGCGTGAACTTGCCAACACACTTACGTCATGCTTCGCATCAGCTGCTGGTAGGAAGCACTTTTTAAAAGTTAATAACGTTTCAATTATCTATTTTTTTACCAAACGTATCAATTTGCTTCAGAAGACATTCATTGATCAACTGGAGTCATGTAGATTACTTTCATGCTGCCTAAATGTGACTTTTGGACCATCAAATTGCTGGCACCTGTGTACTATCATTATAAGGAACTGACACAGCTCTATCATCTTCTAAAAATCTTCATTTGTGTTCTTCTGAAGAAAGACAGTCATACACATCTGGGATGGCATCAGGTTAGTGAATAATGAGAGAATTTTCCTTTTTGGGTGAACTATTCCTTTAAGATAAGAGTAAGGCAGAGTTGACCTCGTTGCTATGGATAACATCATGGTTTATGAGCATGCTTTTTTAAATCACCCACAGTGATTGGTAGACAGGGAATCACTATTTGTCAGTATTTGTTTCATACACTCACTGAGCACTTTATTAGGAACACTATACTGGACCTCTCTTTGCTCACAAAACAGTCTCAATTCTTCATGGCAGGATTCCACAAGATGTTGGAAACATTCCTTTGAGATTTTGGTCCATGTTGACATGACTGCATCATGCAATTTCTGCAGATTTGTCAGCTGCACATTCATAATGTGAATCTCCCATTCTACCACATCCCTAAGGTGTCTATTGGATTCAGATCCGGTGACTGGAAAGTCCACTGAAGAAAAGTGAACTCATTGTCATGTTCATGAAACCAGTTTGAGATGACATTTGCTTTGTGACATGATGCATTATCATGCTGGAAGTAGCCATTAGAATATGGGTCAATTGTGGCCATGAATGGATGCACATGGTCAGCAACAAAATTCAAATAGGCTGTGGCATTCAAGCGATGATTGATTGGTATTAATGGGCCCAAAGTATGCCAAGAAAACATTCCCCACACCATTACACCACCGTCAACAGCCTGGACTGTTGACACAAGGCAGGTTGGGTCCATAGATTCATGCTGTTGGCGCCAAATTTTGACCCCACCATCTGTGTGCCATAGGCAGAAATTGAGATTCATCAGACCAGGCTATATTTTTCCAGTCTGCAACAGTCCAGTTTTGGTGAGCCTGTGCCCACTGCAGCCTTAGCTTTCTGTTCCTGGCTGACAGAAGTGGAACCCGACGTGGTCTTCTGCTACTGTAGCCCATGGTTTGACGTGTTGTGCATTCTGAGATGCTATTGTGCTCACTACAATTGTACACAGTGGTTGTCTGAGTTACCATTAGGAATGTACAGATATGGAATTTCTGGGCCGATATCAATAACCCATAATTTACAGCTCATTGTGGCCGATACCGATAACCAATATAAAAAAATAAATTAAAAAAAGTTTACATTTTTAATCCTTTAAACTGGAACTGCTAACTAATTCATTAAAACCTTCTCATTTAAAACATTTGTCATTTAAAAGCTTGGAATTATTTAAAAATGAATTAAAAAGCTTGGGAGATGTAACCTGAACCATAAATGTGCCTATAATACAGATGTATGCTGATTTGAATGACAAAAAAAATAAATAAATAACAATACACTTGCATAAATTGTATGGTGCCCATTTATGTTTTTACAGTAATCCTGATGACTCGCTAACAGAGAGAGAATAATTAACTTTAAACAGCTGTAATAATGCATTAAACCAAAATGAGGCGATAAACTGCATGAACGAACATTAAACAACAAAATACACAATATTAACCCTAATCTCGGTATACATGGTGTAATATTTATTCTAACAGCCAGACTGCGAGTGCAGAGGTAGTTTGTGTGTGTTATGTATGTGTGGCATTGTGCTTCTCATTTACAGATGCTTGTAACAGCGCACAACTGTTACAGTTCCACTGTATTACTTACGAAATGTGAACACAACAATCATAATGGGAATAGATAAAAACATCATACAGATCGAATAGTCATGAGTCATAGTCATTTATCTATCTCAAGTCATTCTGTGAGAATTATTTCAAGATAAATGTTACCGTGTTAGGTTGTGTTTGGGCTTGTTTTAATCACATTGCTGTTCAGTAAGTAGCGATGTGCTATTTCCCACATTCTGTTTATGTTTCATGAAGTTATACGCAAAAATGATTGCCCCCAAGTAACATACATACATGTTTTTTTTTTTTTTGCGTTTTCGTTAATTGCGTCGTGAAACAAACAGCATATGGAAAATGGCGTGTCATTATTCACACAAATGACTAAAACCAGCCCCAAAACGTCCTGGTTACTTTTCGTAACCTCTGTTCCCTGATGGAGGAAACGAGACGTTGTGTCAATGTAGTGACACTAGGGGTCACTCTTGGGAGCCCCAAACACCTCTGCTTTTATTTTTAAAAAGGCCAATGAGAATTGGCGAGTGGAATTTGCATGCTACTCCCCCGGACATACGGGTATAAAAGGAGCTGGTATGCAACCACTCATTCAGTTGTGCTGAGGAGCCAAGACCAGGTCCCGGCCATTTCAGCGGGAAGTTCAGCGTTGTGGCAAGAGGGACACGACGTCTCGTTCCCTCCATCAGGGAACGGAGGTTACGAAAGTAACCAGGACATTCCCTATCTGTCACTCACTCGACATTGTGTCGATGTAGTGACACTAGGGGTCCCTATAAAAAAAGTCCCCAAAAAGAGTGGAATTTGTTAACTGGCTGGGAGCCATAAGTGTCTGCGTCGGGGGGTGTCCGTCCCAAGGGGAAGACACCACGGAGACCACACCCCACCCAAAAAGGGGGGGGGGGGGTATTGTAAGTGGAATACGTCACATGGTCTTACCGAGTCTTGTCGGAAGTATGTCATGTGGAGAGGTCCCATGGTAGGTCCTACCCGAAGGGGGAGGAGTTTCTACAGAGCATGGGGACCGGGGGCAGAGGGGCCTCTGCCCAAGGAAGACGCAGTTTGCCGCCAGGGAACCGATTTTGCGGAAGATATCACATGGGGTAGCCTTTGGAGAACCAGCACATGCGGAGCACCTACTTGAGTACAGGGGCTCATTAGCGCACATACTGGGCCAGTCAGCGAGTTTCTCCGTAAACTCAACTGCCAGAGGGCTAAGGAGGAAAGTCATCCAGGGATCACAGTCTGTGAACACGACTGGGAGTCAAGAGCGCATGCCTTCACCTCAAGGGAGGGGAAAGGCACTACGCGCAAGTGGTACACCCGGCTAGTTGTCCCGGAACTTACCTGCTCATGCCTGCCAATACACGGGACGAGACCGGCTCAACCCGGAGATTGTAGAACATCGCAAAGGTGTTGGGTGTTGCCCAGCCCGCTGCTCTGCAGATGTCTGCCAAAGAGACGCCACTGGCCAGGGCCCATGAGGTCACCACACTCCTGGTGGAGTGGGCTTGTAACCCTGCAGGGGGTGGCACGTCCTGAGCCTGATATGCCATCGCGGTGGCGTCAATGACCCAGTGGGCAATCCTCTGTTTGGAGACAGCGCTTCCTTTCCGCTGTCCAAAGCAAACAAAGAGCTGCTCGGAGCTTCTAAGGCCCTACGTGTGATCCAAATAGATGCGTAAAGCTTGCACCGGACACAGCAACACCAAGGCTGGGTCTGCCTCCTCCTGGGGCAGTGCTTTCAGGTTAACCACCTGATCCCTAAAAGGGGTTGTGGGAACCTTGGGCACATAGCCCAGTCGGGGTCTCAGGATCACGTGAGAGTAACCCGGACCGAACTCCAGGCACGATTCGCTGACAGAGAACGCTTGCCCTATGGCTGTGCTGAGTCCAGGGACATCGAAGCACTTACCTGGCTCCTGCCGCCCACCATAAGATTGTCAGAGGAGGGGGGAGGAGGAGTCTCATCCCCTTAGTCCACCGGACCCAATCCCGTGTGGCCGTGTTTGTACCACAGCTGGGCGCACAGGGGCGGGGGGACCGCCGCTGGAGCACCATACCTGCAAAGATGGGACGGTGGACGGTGGTCGTGATGACGGCCGTGTGCACCAGACATATGACCCAGGGAACAAAAAAAACACTCTTTTGTTGAATTTTTGGGTACTGCAGCCTCTTGGACATGCGGCGAAATTAAATGAAAACGAAACAAAAGATTCTCCTCCCGCCCCTCCACCAGGGGATGGAGTGGTCTGCTCACCAGCTCCAGAGAAGCGGGTCTCCTTGCCCCTGGGTCGCCCATCTCTGTGGCGCTTCGAAGCCTTCCTCGGGTTCTTGGCGGCTGGCCGTGAGACGGGTGGCGTCTTCTTCCTGCGCTGGGCTCCACGCTGGGGCCGAGCCACGGGGGCGGGCTGCGGCGGAGCCGGTGTTGTTGTTGGAGGAGGATGCCCTTGGCAACGAGCAGACGGGGTGCGGGGTCTTGAGCCACGCCAGGGTAGGATGTGTTGTATGGCCTCCGTCTGCCACTTCACTACCAAGAACTGCTGGGCAAAGTCCTCAACGGTGTTGCCGAATAGGCCAACATGGGAGATGGGGGCATCAAGGAACCGTGCCTTGTCAGCCTCTCGCATCTCAACCAAGTTGAGCCAAAGGTGGCGCTCCTGGACCACCAGGGTGGACATCGCCTGCTCGAGAGACCGCATCATGACTTTCGACGCCTGGAGAGCGAGGTCGGTCGCCGAGCGCAGTTCCTGCATCAAACCTCAGAACTACCCTCATGCAGTTCTTGTAGCGCCTTGGCTTGGTGTACTTGCAGGAGAGCCATGGCATGCAGGGTGGAGGCGGCTTGTCCAGCGGCACCATAGACCTTAGCCGTCAGGGACGACATAAACCTACAGGCCCTGGACGGGAGTTTCGGGCGCCCGTGCCAGGTGGCGGCGCTCTGCGGACACAAGTGCAGTGCACAAGTGGATCACCGAATACCCCCTGGCCGCTCCGCCATCGAGGGTAGCGAGAGCGGGCGAGCCGAAAGACCTGGACCGGGCAGTAAAAGGTGCCTCCCACGATCTTGTCAGCTCCTCGTGCACTTCCTGGAAGAAAGGAATGGGGTGGGGCCGTGGGCAGTGCCCCGAGCCCAGGAACCAATCGTTGAGCCGCGAGGGTTCAGGGGAGAGTGGAGGGTTCCACTCTAGCCCGACGCTCGCGGCCACCCGGGAAAGCATGTCCGTCATTTCCGCATCGGCCTGGGACTGGGCGACCATTCCCGAAGGAGGAAGCCCAGTCGAAGCCTCTGCGTCTGACTGGACGATCCCTATCTCCGATGCTGCGATCGATAACTCGTCTTCTTCCCCGGCTCCGAACGAGAGGTCGAACTCACCCTGAGACAAGCCGGCGATCTTGTCCGAGGGCCCGACTGGGGCAAGCGAGCATGCTGGGGAATGTGAGGTCCGTGAGGGGATACCAGGCAGAGGTGGTCCCATTGAGGTCCCCAAATCGCCCCCAGTGCTAACTGGCATGGCCTCATACCCATAGGTAGAAGGACCGAGGCAGGGAGCCGCTGGGGTGGCTTGCTTTCTTACGAATGCAAGCCGCAACCGCAACGTTGCCATGGTCATGTTCTCGCAATGAGGATAAGACCCATCCACGAATGATGTCTCCGCGTGGGCAGCACCCAGACACGTAAGACAGTGATTGTGGCCGTCAGAAGCAGAGATATAACGACCGCAAACAGGAATAACACATAACAAATGGAAAGGCATCTTCAAAAAGACGTTCCGTGTGTGCCGCTATTTTAGAAAGAAAATATACTCTTTTTAGAATATACTCTTTTAGTTGTTTCTGCCGAAGCGCCCAGGGGCGTTCTCTGCACTCCACGGGTGCAGAGGGGAAGAAGCCACTGAAATGCACCGTAGAATCCAGCAGATGAGGTGAATGAACTTCACGGATGAATTCAGCTTCAATGAATAGAACCGCTCGGCTCCGAAGAGACAATCTGAATGAGTGGTTGCATACCATCTCCTTTTATACCTGTATGTCTGGGGGAGTTGCATGCAAATTCTACTCGCCAATTCTTATTGACCTTTTTTCAAAAAAGCAGAGGTGTTTGGGGCTCCCAAGAGTGACCCCTAGTGTCACTACATCGACACAACGTTGAGTGAGTGACGGATAGGGAACAACTTTACAAGATGCAGAGATGTTGAAATAATCCTCACAAAGCGACATGAGCTTGGCTCTCACACAGACATGTTGTGTGCGCACGCGCACTGTCGCTTGAGGCTGCCCGAGTCCCTGCCTTACTGAAGGAAAGAAGGCAGTCAGAGATTCTCAGCCGCAACCATATGGAGCCAGAAATATGACAAAACGATTTGAATTATAGTTGTGTAAATTTGAATTATAGACTTTTGAATTTGAATTTGAAATATAAGTGTAATATTATGTGGCATTTTAAATAGGTTTGAATTTGAATTTTTTAAACTCCAATCCTGGACATTTCATATTTAACAAAATGTAATTGTTTTTTTATGGCACAATTTTATAAATATGTGTTTCCAAACAGCAAATTTTTTGTTCTGAATTCTTAGACTGTAAATATCCAGTTTTTAAAAATACAGCTTCAAGTTTTAAATGAAGAAGAAATTCGGAACACCAAATTCAATATTCTAAAATTCAAACCGCAGAAATTCAGAAGTACAGAAAGTGGGTCAGAGATCAAGCTTCCGTGTTCCACAGGGAAGTTCCATGGCACGAGCATGATTCAAAAGGTCGCCATTCTGACCATGAACCGCACGGAGGTAAGTAGTTCTTAAACTTTTATGATTTATATTTATTTGTTATGTTAGCATTCTTAGCACGTGAGACATTTGTCTAAGCGGTATTTGTATTAGTATAAAATATATTAAGTATTAAAGTGATTAGTATGCATAAGAGTAAGCATCACACATAACTCAATAATGAATGTAATTCTGCTTCATTCTTGTGATCGGAATCCACATCAGATCCAAGTCGGATGTTATTTCAAACACTTGCTGGTGTTTGTAAGTGCATTTTGAGCTCAAGACATGAACATCACAAATGATCATTCAGATGTGTGTGATTTAGCAGGCGCGATTACATTATACGATTAATTTCTGCTTAATATCATGCAAATTGTAGGCATTTAATGGCTAATTTACACACCGAACTCCAACAAACATTACAAACATAGCTGGATGACTGTCATGCTCACACAGAGAGTACCATGCCCCGCGTCCCGAATTGGTATCTCACCTGAAGAGAGGTGATGCAATAATGTAAAATATGTAAAAAAAAAAAAATAAATAATAATAATAATAAATAAAAAATAAATAAATAAAGATGTTTTTGAAAAATCGAGCATGAAAAACAATATCCCAAAAACAATATCAAGACTTGAGAAAAAAGGCATAATAGAAAGGCAAGATAAAATTATTCTGCTTCAACTGTGAATGTGTTTACAGGACAGTGAAGTTGTCAGATCAGCCAGGCATTTGCTATCTTTGCTGACTTCAGGCAGTGCAGCTGGTGCCAGTCAGGATAATGCCAGGTTTTTGTGTATATATTTTTTAATTGTATTATGTGAAAGGATAGTGTGTGAGAAATGAAATGCCTGTTATTTATTTGTATTTGTGCATGCATTTACTGTTTGTATGTGTTTTGTAGTTATAATTACTGAAATATTTTGAATGGATTCCATGGTTCAGCCTCCATAGGCAGCACACTGTTCAGCAGAGGGCCACCATACAAACTGAGATGACCAGGTTTTGCAACTTCTTTATTGATTTTATTTCATACTGACAAAAATAAATATGCTATTATTTAATGCTAGTTATGGTTTGTAATTGTACTTTTTTGCCGACAGATCAATTTCCTGGGTTTTTCAGCAAAGGACTGGGTAAAAGGCGAATGCTGTCAATGAAACCTAGCAAACCCACAAAAATATTGCCTGTTAACTTTTTTATTTGCTGCTTCACCAATATGATCGAACACCTAAGGAGAGTGAGCAGTTGGTACATATGCAAGCTGGGTTGGGGCGAAAGACAATGCATATGGATGAAAATGCAACTTATGATGAAGTAAGTATGTAGGATGTCTCTTTTGTAACTTTTAAAATTCTCTTTTAAGTGCAACAGAGCTTTATTCATTATTGCATAGCAATGAATGAAGTCATATTAATAGCTGTATAGTTATTTTAAAAAGGAACATAGGCACTGAGGTGCTTTCAAGCATGTTGCTATAATTAAACACTACAGGCTGTTAGTACCAGTGTTACAGTTGTAACTGATGGACATTTAATTTTTACTTGGTGTGCTATACTCACAATAAAGCCTTAACATGTTTTGCATTTTTTTTTTATTTTTAGGTATGTGCCCAACTGAAAGAGCTGTACCCAAAATTTCAAGATTTAAAGGGGGGTTGGCTTGTCTATAAATCTTCAGGTAATCAGCAGGAACATGGTGATGCACTTTTTGCAACAACAACAAACATTTTTATATGTTTTGTTGTAAAGTAATTGACAAAATCTGGTACAGTGCTATATTTTGTGTAAATACACACCTTTGTGCCAACTTAAATTAGTTTGTTAAAACTTCCTAATCCTGTAAAAACTGATCATGGCATAACAAAAAGTGGAATGATCTAAACAATTCCAATAGCATATTTTATTTTGCTGTATTTTTGTTCTATGGCCTTTTTTTTTTTTTTTTTTTTAAGGAGGATGGGGCTCCCAGAAGCTCACCCTTATTCCACCTGATGAGAGTGGGTACAGTGGCAAGCTTCTGAAGACTGCAACACAAGGTTTTATAGGAGTTCTTTACATAGCTCCTCTTCAAATGGAATTCGACACCACTGCTCTGCCACCAGAATCCGAAAGCTTTAATGATATGCCAAAAGAAAAATGCCAGAGATGTGGAATCACTTACCCATTAGTCATTCTGGCAGCACACATTAAGTCCTGTGTGACCAGTGATGAAGCTGAACAGACCAATGATGAACAGACCAAACAAGTAAGAATTATTAAAATGAAATAACGAGGAGGACTTCAGCCATGGAGACCAGTTCCCCGGGTATGGGAGGCATCACTTTCCCCTATACCAATGCCCCGCTGCTCTCCCCCTCAGGGGGGGGCGCCCGCCGACGCAAGTGCGGGCGTAGCGCCTGGGCCGGCCTGCCGGAGGTGCGGAGACCCGGGCCACTTCCGAGATCAGTGCCCTCTGATGGAGCTGGGGACAGTGGTGCGGGTCTCTGACCTCCCACAGGCTGCCCCCGACTGGGCCGGAGCATACCGGATACCGGTAAGTGTCAAGGGGGGTACTCACCAAGCGTTGGTGGACACCGGGTGTAATCAAACCACTAGCCACCAATGCTTGGTTCAACCCGAGGCATTGGTCACAACTAAAATGGTGAAGGTGAAGTGTGTACACGGGGATATTCACAAGTATCCGGTGGTGACCCTGACAATTAAATTTTGGGGGAAAATGCATAGAGTGGAGGCTGTGGTTAGTTCCCGCCTCACCCATCCGCTGATTTTGGGGACTGATTGGCCTGAATTTAGAGTTTTATTAAAGGGAATTTGCGCGGATGGGTCCTGTGTGAAAATAGGGAGATGTGTGATGTGCGATGCTCTGGCAGGGGAGGCAGAGCCGGGGCCGTCCTTGACAGATCCACGTCATGATGACGAGAGAGGGGGAGAGGCTGCAGCCCCTCCCCTTCTCAGGGAATTCCCTGACGGGGATTTCCCTTTGGAGCAGTCGCGAGACGAAACCCTCAAACACGCCTTTGACCAAGTGAGAGTCATCGATGGTCAACGACTCCAGCCTGGACCTGTAATTGGCCAAAATGCTCCGTTCGACTTTTTCGAGACCCTCTACTCTTCCCCGTGGAACAAGGAATCTTGATCTCTGATGTTCTGTACGTTCTGAATTTCTGCGGTTTGAATTTTAGAATATTGAATTTGGTGTTCTAAATTTCTTCTTCATCTTGAAAACTTGAAGCTGTATTTTTTAAAACTGGATATTTACAGTCTAAGAATTCAGAACAAAAAATTTGCTGTTAGAAAATACATATTTATAAAATTGTGCCATAAAAAAAAACAATTACATTTTTTTTAAATATGAAATGTCCAGGATTGGAGTTTTAAAAATTCAAATTCAATCCTCTTTAAAATGCCATGTAATATAACATTTTGTGAAATCACACTTATAATTCAAATTCAAAAGTCTATAATTCATATGTACACAATTCTAATTCAAATCGTTTTGTCATATTTCTGGCTCCATATAACCAAACTAAATAAACCACCTCAAGGTTTACAGTGGCTGTGAATGCCCAATTTCAAAAGCCAATTGTTTTTTTTTTTTTGTTTTTTTACCAGCTCTTTGGTTAGTCATAAAGGTATATAAAACACCACTTCTGAAGCTGTAGTGAATTATGATAACACACATGACAATTAATTAATGTTGCTGCATGTCATTTGCTATTTATGGTTATGTATTCAGCCACAATTGTTTGGAATTAAGCGATGTTGCATTCACAATGCATGTAAACGCGAACTGCTCTGTGGAAATCAAGCAAACTAAACTTAGAGAACCTCCTGAGATGGTCTGAGATCATTTGCAACATTCTCATGGATGACACTGTTCTTGCAATTTGCAAACTATTTTCAGATGACTGAAACAGCAAGCACTCTGCATACGTATGTTCCATGAGAAGCGCTGCGCTTATGGGCGGTACAGCGCCTCTGAATACACAACGAATCAGATACGAGCATCAACGGCTTTATTCTTTCATCTGTTCTTCAAAATATAATCAAGTGTGTTTCTTCAAACGCGCATCTTTGTGTCTGACAGCATTTCTTGTCACCTGTCATTCCAAGATTTTTATAAGTCGCTTGCCACAGAAATAACCCACCACTGCGCATAAAATATCCACATTGGGTGGGTTGGTGGGTGCTAATTTTACTCTGAACAAATGGAAAAACACAGAATTTACCAGTTTCATTAACCAGAGGTTACATCACAAATACACATACAATTAGTTGAAGTGAATCAAACAATAATATTTACAAGAAAAAGAGATAACCGCTCCTCTTGGCTGGAGCTTTAGGCTCAATAAACCATCTGAAACCAAACTTAAACGCCAAGGAACTGAAACTTGCTTAAAATTAATTATAGTTCAGTGCAACAGTTATTACATCTAATATTTATCCTTGGACCTGTACATGTTGTCAGTTCTGTGAGAGAAACTTCACTGTGGGAATGTGTGGCCATGGATCTTGTGTCACCCTCAGACTGAACTGAAAAAAGCATGTGCGAGCAAGGAGGCCTACAAACCTGACTCAGTTACACCAGTTCTGTCTGGAGGAATGGGCCAAAATTCCAGCAACTTATTGTGAGAAGCTTGTGGAAGGCTACCCAAAAAGTTGCATCCAAGTTAAACAATTTAAAGGCAATTCTACCAAATACTAACAAAGTGTATGTAAACCTCTGACCCACTGGGAATGTGATGAAAGAAATAAAAGCTGAAATAAATCATTCTCTCTACTCTACTATTATTCTGACATTTCACATTCTTAAAATAATGTAGTGATCCTAACTGACCTAAGACTGGGAAAGTTTTCTACGATTAAATGTCAGGAATTGTGAAAAACTGAGTTTAAATGTGTTTGGCTAAGGTGTATGTAAACTTCTGGCTTCACCTGTGTGTGTATATATATATATATATATATATATATATATATATATATATATATGTGTATATATGTGTGTGTGTGTGTGTGTGTGTGTGTGTGTGCAATATTCAAATAGAAATCTGTTATATACAGATGCAAGGGAATGTATGGCAGAAGAGGTATGGTATGTTGGATAAATATAAATAGACTAAGCTGTGTATTGCACATAATTATTGTTCAAAGGAGCAGTTTTAACTGTTCATGAGATGGATAGCCTGAGGGAAAAAACTGTTCCTGTGCCTGACGGTTCTGGTTCTCAGCACTCTGTAGCGCCATCCAGAAGGCAACAGTTAAAAAATGTAGTGGGCTGGGTGAGTGGGGTCCAGAGTGATTTTTCCAGCCCTTTTCCTCACTCTGGAAGCATACAGTTCTTGAAGGGAGTGCAGGGGGCAACCAATAATCCTCTCAGCAGTCCAAACTGTCCTTTGTAGTCTTCTGATGTTGATTTCGTAGCTGCACCAAACCAGACAGTTACTGAAGTGCAGACTCAATGACTGTTGAGTAGAACTGTATCAGCAGCGCCTGTGGCAGGCAGCATATGAAGAAATGCTTACAATATGAAATAAGTGTCTTGATTTGCTTGTCATTTATCATTCTACTGAGAATTGCATTTGCAAAAGGCATGTACACAACAAAATGTTCAATTATTCTTATGGCAATGTTTACACACCAACAGATGGCATCACTGACTGATGTCTGATGCCCACCTTGGGTCAAATGAGAGCTTCCATACACCCCACCATCCTTTCTGTCACTAGTAAACATCCGAGAGGCATTTTGCAGGTATCTCACCACATAGCAATCATTCCAAGGAAGGAAGCCCAGGAATACCTAATCTTATCAGAACCAAGTGGAATTACTGGTAGCAGGGTTAAGGAATGCCAAAGCGGTGGAGAGACAGAGAGGAATAAAAAGAAAAAGGGGATGTTGTGTTTAACTCATGTTTTTAGAGTCCTTTCACCTTTCTCACTAATCTCCTAAACCTCTACAGGAAACAAGAGAACATGCTATCATTGTGATGAATGCTTACCCCTCATTGGGAGAAATTACTCATTTCCTAATTGACTTAAAATTGCTTCATAACTCCACGAGTGCTCATTTGGATGCAGTGAGATGGCTAATTCAAATGCTCTCAGCAAACAGTGACAGGCTTTCCCCTTAATTACTTGGAAGCTGTTCACACTCAAATAAACAAGTGTACTACTGCTTCCAGTAAAAGTCCATTTGGTTTATGTCTTTGTATTTGAATGGAGCCATGAGCTGTGAAGGGCATCTTGACCTTGGGGGATCTTGCATGAAACTAATTTATAGAATGTGCTTGGAGCATATCCCCGCCTCAGATGGCATGGTCATAGACCGTCCACAGGCTGCCCGATGCATCCTGTATTCTCATAACATCAATCTTGAGTCTGATTGACTGGTTTTATGCAATTTGTGTGAGTTAGGGTGCACATGTTTATAGCAGTTCATTGTGAAACAAGTTTACAAGTTTCCAGATTCATACAGTGAGCACTTCCAAAAGGCGAAGGTAGTCATGAGATTTTTATAAAGTTTGTGATGTTCATGGCATCAAATCTATAAGTTTGTTTGTGGTAATATGTCAATAAACATCTTTGACATATTTTGGTTTGCAACCGATTTTGCACTGATTTGCACAGAATGGGGGAAAAAATAAGAAAAAGAGGAGAAAATATCAATGGGACAGTGAATAGGTTGACGTGGGTGATGTTTTTTTATTATTATTATTTGGCTACTGCTTCCCAATGCTCTCCTCTTGCACTCTCTGTATTTAATTGCCTGTTGCTCATTGCTGGTCTCTTTTTCAAGATTGCGCACACCAGACAACTCAAAACATAAAAGTTGACAAGCTTGAGTCATGTAGAATGTGCTCGACTTAAACATCACATAAAATACAAACTGTGATTGGTCATTTTACATGTGAATCAGAACGTTCCTGCCTGTCTGTAAGTAGCTGGTCTTTGGTCTTTATGCTGAAAGCCAACAGTCTGGCTGCATGAATAGACTGATCTCACAAAGTATTTACAAACAGTATGTGGATTTCCTTGAGCTAAACTCAATCTGTGCTTCAAAACACTGCCCCCATTGGCCAAAACGGGAAGTGTTTTTGAATGTAAGGGCACATGTGAGCTCCAGTTTGTGGCTGTAATGGCCACCAAAAGCAAGTTTTGAGGTGTTTTTTTGTTTGTTTTTTTAAGCTGTAAATGATGTATTACAGTGTAGAGGAATGCATATTTTATAAACTCTACCCCCAAACCCCAACTCTAAATCTGACAGTCAGTGGAGTAGAAATGTCATTTAAGAGGGAAAATGGAACCTCAGAATCATGCTCATCATTATTTATGCAAACAGAATTACTTCCTGGTTTCCTTGCAGGATGAGAACCCAGTCTTCCATGCTGCCCTGCTACAAAGACCGGCTTAACCAGCATGAAATTTCTATGCTGGTCTAGACTGGTTTATGCTGGTTGGGGCTGATATGGTGCTGGTCTAGCTGGTGGACCAGCATAGCCATGCTTTTCTATGCATGGCTTGGTTTTGCTGGTGAAGCTGGTTGACTAGCATGGTCTTTCTTATGAAATTGGTTAAGTTACTTAAAAAAACCTTGTAGGGTCACCAGAACACAAGCATCCATTGCTGGGGGACCAGCACCCAAAACACAAAATAAGCTGGTGACCAGCAATGCTGTTTTTTGTTTTATTTATTTTTTTGTTTTTTTAGCAGGGATGCTGACACAACACATTATCAGTCGTGTCAGGAGAAGTTAAATGCACTTGAACTGATTGAAAAATGTCTAATGGGAGATGGCACTTGTCAGTACTCAGCATAATGGGGCCAATGTCAGGGTTCTGGAACATTCAGAACCATCATACCGACTTGTGATCATGTTGGCATGAGACTACACAGAATCAGACAATTTCTCCCCCTGCAAATTTAATCAAATAATGGATTTGAAAATAAGCAAATATTGTAACAGACCTATCACCTAAATGGCAAATGTTTGTACAGCTCATATTCAATGTATTGAATTGAATGGGTCAGAGAAGACACAGCAGTTGGTAAGGACAGTTGTTCTGTAGTCACTGACCCAATGTTTAATTACAATGGAGGACACAAGCCATCCTTTCCGGGAGGACACAATCCGTCCTTTCTTATTCTAACACAATTATTCTTGTGTACGTGTGTAGCTTAACATTTGTAAGACAGTGAGGTCTAGTGAAGGAATTACATCCACTTTGCATCAAATAAATACTTACATAGCTCAACCTCTGTAAAAGCTACAGTTTGAGCATGAATATTCATTCAAACAATTAGTTTAGTACAGTTACAGAAATTATAACAACAATAGATGTAGTAATTAGCAAAGCAAGAGCCTGTTTCCATAGTTACAGTCCTGTGAAATGGAATTGGTATTGATTGAATATTTAAGCTAATATTTTATATAGTCATTCATTGAAAATTTTAATTGCACTGCCTATACTTTGATAATGCTGCTCACCGTGAAATATTGAAATAAATAATGTTCAACTTATTCAACACTAAAACGTGCCAAAAGTTTTTTGAGGAAATTTGTCTTTAGGGATCTTTCACGTGTCTCAAACCAGTGAATTAAAACAGTGTAGTACTGTTGTATGCCATTTCCTACTACAATAAACTTGTAGTTGTGTAGCTTTATGGATCTTAAAATATTTTCTCCTTTCCCAGATTATTATGCAGAGACCATTCGATTACGGCCATTCATTGACTGTTTGCTTGAAAATGTAAACACTCTGCCTCTCTGGCATTTTCAAAGTATGGACAAACAAACCCTGTTTATTAGGACATCCCGGCCAGCCTGACACAACAACATTGGCTCAACCAGTGGTGTAGGTTTGGGTGGTTATATCTGTTTTTCCAACTAATGATAGACAAGGGTAGCACAGTGTTCAGGAAACCTGTTTAAAAATAATGTTCCAAACAAAAGATTAAGAGGAGCTTGTACATCTAGGCCTGCCGATCATATCCCAAGAAAATACTGTATAAGTGGCTGCTTCCCTCACACCGTTGACAATTCTTCCGGCATTTCTCCCTGTCCACTCACCCACGGCATACTTCCATGGTTCTCTACTCAATACCCAAAGTTGTTTCTCACCCAACAAGTTGTTTCTCAACTAAAGTAATGTTGCTGTCAAACAGGAGCTGCGACAGAAGCTTACAATTCTAATTCTTTCCATTTTATCATCCGCTGTTTTTAACAATTTCTTTCTATTCCCAGAGCAGCTTGTAGCGTTAGGCTGCCTCCGTATGTGCCAGCTGCTTTGACGCTTAATCCAACAGTCGCGCAACGACTTGTCCAACCCTCTTGATTGGTTAATCACAGTTACTAGAATTCGTCAAATTGGTCAGGTCAGTCGGATCTCTTTAATAACACTTCAGATTTATTAAGTACAAGGCACTCATACGCACCCCCAGTGGTAAAGATGGGTATTGGAGCTGAACATGCATCAACCCAGAATTGGCCACATATGGGGACCACATCGCAGACATGCTTACACAAAGCACACCCTCACATTCATAATAAAACCATTACATTTAGATTACATTTATGCATTTGGCAGACGCTTTTATCCAAAGTGACTTACAGTGCACTTATTACAGGGACAATCCCCCTGGAGCAACCTGGAGTTAAGTGCCTTGCTCAAGGACACAATGGTGATGGCTGTGGGGATTGAACCAGCAACCTTCTGATTACCAGTTATGTGCTTCAGCCCACTACGCCACCACCACTCCATTACCCTCACGACGGAATGTCCTTTTTTGAATAGTCGAGTTATACCAGAATATTTCAGTCTCTCATTGAAGCATGTCAATCAAGTCAGGTAGCTCTTCTCCCCTGAAGATCATAAATTGGCTTCCCAGAATGAACACCTAAACCGTAGCAGAACATATTCAAATGGATTTTGGTCTTCCCTTTTGAAGACAGTCTGACCCCCACACTTTTGGGCTTTTCCATTTGCTTAGCAGTGTGAGCCCTATAAGAATGCTTCAAAACAACAGAGCCATGGTAGCTATACTCAGTTTGCCTTCCTTATTTTCTTTAGTTTAAAGACGAGTTAAAATTAAATCTCCACTTAACCTACTCTTGTCTACAAGAATAATCAACTGATTACAAGACATTGGTTATGAACATCTAAATCTATCCATCTCAATTTCAGCATACTGGTAAATTTTTACTCCAGTCACCTTGGAAGAGAATTCACCATGGGTTCCCTTAGGATTTTCCTTTTAGGTTTTTATAATGGGGGTTTTTAACTTATGAGTTTATTCCATCCTGCACCAGAAGGTTTCTATCTCACATCCAAATGCTCACGTTGAATTTTTATGTTAACCCGCTCTCTGCCTGCAGTGATTTTCTTTCCGACTGCTCCCGTTTCTGCAACCATGCATTTGTTTTCCCCATTGGGCAAAAGCCATAAAAATAGACAACAAGTGTACACAAAGAACGTTTTATTTTTGTTATTGCTATTATCAGGTGACATGTGACATGATGCCCATCTGACTTGCCTGAGGTTGATTTCTTACTAAATTGATAATTTTCCAGTCTGTGTTTTACATGCTTTGATGACACGGTGTGTCCACACTTTGTTCTGCCATTCTCCTAAAGCACCCTTGACTACCTGCATAACCTGCTCTAAATATTGGATAATTTGATGCACTTGCTGTGTGCACATTTTACCTTTTTTATTTTTTAGTTTTTTTTTTTTATCAAAAATAAATGAGTAGTAAAATAAAATAATAAATATTGTTTTTGCATTAATTAATTGATAATAATAATGATAAAAAGATATTCACGTTGGATTTTTCAGGCTATTCTCTGACCGCCCGCTACCGTTTGCTCCCGCCCTCAAATTTAATTCCACATCACAAGATATCTAATCGGGTTCTGCGGCCACTTCTGTTATTGCAACAGCCAATGTAATGAATTGTCACCTCTGTCACAATTTACGCAAATGTCTCCGTTTTAGGTCCATTTTTCTCTAATTGTTTTCCATCTTAATCTTTAATTATAAAATTGTATGTAAAAACTGATTCAAATGCAAAATTATATATAGCCTATGTATAGCCTACTGAAATGTTCTCAGCTGTTTGGGTGCGAGGCACTAAAATACGGGAAAAACTGTGTCTAGGAGTTGCCTAGACTATTGATTTAATATGTAATGCAATTTTGTTCCCTTGATGATTCCATAATATGGGACTGTTCCCAGCCCTATTAAGTCATTCAAGTCATTTTTATTTGTAGAGCGCCTTTCACAACACACATCGTTTCAAAGCAGCTTTACAGAAGATCATGCATTAACAGAAAATGAAACTGTAATATCTATAATGTCTTAGTTATCATTGTGTAGTTTGATAAAATACGACTGTGAATTGTATTTAAAAATAAGTAATTAAATAATAATTGTATTTATATTATTTTTTAGATCATTCTGGCTCCATAGTTCAAGGTTTGGGGTTTGGGTTAAGAGTTAAACTTACAATAAATTGTCAGAACGCAATTTCAAAACTCTGCTGTTTTCTTTCTTCCGTAATAAACAACAGCACAAGCCTAAATTGTTCAGAGTGGTTTTTAACATGTTGTTGCTACGTGTTGTCAGTGGTGTCCTGGGTGGTCGCTAGTCAAAAGAGCCCACACTCAAGTCACTGTGATATTCCGGTCTTTAGATATAGCTTGGGTTACACCTTCAAAACATCTGTGGTATGTTTTGGTTGTTTTATCATCCATCCATATCCTTCATGACTGTAGCAGAAAGAAGTTAAATGCTGAAATGTATTACTTAGGTTTAGGGGTTTGTTCAACTCCCTATCCCTATGTATGAGCAATAGTAATAGTGATGCTTGACTTAACAAACATATAAACTAATAAATGCATGATAAGCAGGTGAATAAATGAATGAGTGTTACACAAACACATCTGAAGGTGTGAATGGAGATTTACTTATTCTGTTCAAAGGTCACACATTCTCTTTTAGTCTGCAGGGTCTTGTATTCTCTTGGGTCTGAAAGGCTGCATCGTACGTCAGATTTCTGACACAGCCCGCTGTGCACTGATATATTGTGCATTCATTTGAGAATAAGGTTATAAAAGAGGCATTACTGCTCATTGATTATCACTCTTGAGCACAGACTGTCTATGAAGAGTAAATCAATAATTGCAGCGTTTATTCACACTTCATTGAATAGCAGTGTTGAAAACGCTGCCAGCTTCGCATTTGGACAGAATGATTGCACCTACTGGGGAGAAATCTCAAACTGTCACTTCCAGAGGTACTCACTGTAAAAAAAAAAATAAAAAAAAGTACAAAAACAAAAGTTGCCAAACAGTTACCATAAAATGACAGTAAAATACATACTTAATTCAACAATGAATTACTGTAAAATTACAGCTTTTCCCTGTATATATTCTTTGTAATTTTACGGCCAAATTTTAGTAGAATTACACATTTTTATTGTTAGAAAACATCTCTAAAATGTAATAAAATCAAGGAAATACTGCATAAATACAAATAAAGCCACAATTTGAAGGTTGCTATCTTTTAAATAACAGCAGAATTATGTTGTTTCATAGAATTATTCAATCAATCTACAACATGTGCCTGTCAAAGTACACATTTTTAAAAGTACAATAAAGAAAAAATATTTAAATTAACAGTCACTTTACTGTTTTTTAAATCTTATTTAAAAAATTTCAACAGAGGTAATCTGTCAATAAATGTTCTTAACCTATAAATTTCAGTGGATAACCATTAAATATTGGTTGACCTGCCTACAGACTATTACGATGTACTGTTTATCCATGAGATCTCACTGTCACAGCGCTGGATTCTGTTGGTTAAATACAGAAAAATAATGTAAAATTACATGTAATTAACACTATATAAACGTTTATGGTTAGTGTGTTCACAGATCACAGATCTTTTATTTTATGTGATCATTCAATATATTAACAGAAATTCATAGAAAATTTTAGAAGATTTCTAAAATCAAATAATCCATTAAATATGCAACACTTTCCAATTCATTTACAGTGCTTGGGATGTAATAACATTTTAAGTTTCTGTTTAAACCACTTTAAGATCTACCAATTTTACAATATATTCCTATAAGTATACATATTTTTGTGCTTCTTTTGTTCTTCAAATTACAGGTTTTATACAGGAATCAATATGCTAAATTATGTGAACATTTTACTTTAATTTTACATAAATACATACCAACCAATACACTATTGCTCTTTTAAAACAATGTGAAGCTATTGGCCAGAACAATAAAAGCACAACAACAATACATGCTTTCAATCTTTTATTTTGACAGTTGAAATTCAACAATCATGACAACTGAACCTACCATTCAATATAAACACAAAATGGAAGCAAAGAAATGGTTACTGTGGATCTTTACAATAATGCTTCTAAGGTTTTAAAGATTTATAATAATGTGTACCTAAAATATAAACAATAATGTGAATAACGGTACTAATTACCTTCTATATAATTTTCAATTTATCTGTAGTATGGACTGAATCAGTATACGTTTATTAAAAGATTCAGATTAGGATTGCATGGGGAAAATATTATTTGGACATGGAGGTACTGCCATGTAGGGGTGGGAATTTGGGGCAATCTCATGATTCAGTTTGATTCCGATTCTTGGTGTACAATTAGATTTAAATCGATTCTTAATTCACGACTAAAAACAATTCGATTCAATAAAAAGAGCACTGTGTGTCAAACCCGACTCCCTCTGCCCACTGAGCTGCAAATGAAGCATTAAGCTGCTCTTGACGAGAGACATTGTCTGACTAACAGAAAACAATAGCATAGTTACATACATTTATATATATATATATATATATATATATATATATATATATATATATATATATATATATACATACATACATACATACATACACACATACATATACATATATACTGTATACACACACACACACATACATATACATATATACTGTATACACACACACACACACACACACACATATATATATATATGTATACACACATATACATACACATATACATATGTATGTGTGTGTGTATATATACACACACACACACATATAATTAAGTAGAATTAAAATGGTAAAATAATAGGGTAAAGTGTTCTTAATATTTTTACATATATAACCCCCCCAATACAAAGCACAAGGGCCAATCACAGAACCTAATACTGAAACAGTTGTTACAGTCCTTAAAAGGGGCCTACACACAGTTGTTTAGTGCATTTTCAACAGTAACAGTAAGATGGAAAGTGTGCTGAAAACATTTAAAGGATTGGGACTTTGAAGGTGGGGTATGTGATTCTAATCCAATACACGTCTTTTTGTCAAATTCAGCAAATATCTCCTCACAGTATGCTAGCTGTCCGTTCAGTGTGTGCACTGAAAAAATACTCTGGCGTTTGTACAGAGCCCTGGCTCTATAAATGGGGAATAAACAAAGTGGCTTGGACCGAGCCACACAACACTATTCCAGCCATGATTTGTGTGTCAGGGAACGTTACATTACTTGCCCACGGACATTCAGCTTACTTTCTAGCTTGCTAAGATATGCTGTTGTTGTGATGTTAGCTATAGTAGCAGGAGAGTTGTGAGTATCGCTGTCTGGAGCTGGTTTGCTGGCTCTGGGAAACCGTATCCTCCTTTCTGGCTGTTTGCTTCACAGCAGCAACTGTAGAGACAGTTTGCTAACCCGCAACCTAGCTAACGTTAGTTACATTACTTGCTGTGTCGTTGTTCGCTCTATATCATGGTATTTGTCATGGTATTGTCATGAAATCGCATACCCCACCTTTAACTATATGAAATGCTCACATCAAATATCTCATAGAATGACATGTCACTGTTTATTATCACTGTGCACTTTAGTTTTCTTCAGTCTCAATTCACTCACCCTTAGCCGTCACTACATAACAGTTTTAACATTAACACTGAGAAAGATGTCAGTCATCTTAGGAGACATCCATAAGGAAGAAAATTCCATAACTCTAGGCTTTGAACACTGTGGGCAGCTTCTCTCAATGATCTTGTTAGCCATCATTAAATCAGTGGCCACCGCCTCGTCTGTGAAAAAAACAAATCAAATGTTTATCTGTTTGAACCTGCAACCTGTGTACAGTAATGCTGACACATCCTGTGCACTTTGTAGATCAATTTAGCATGCATACAATTGTAATGTAAAATGTAAAAATCTGAAATCATGATAACTGTTGTTGTTATTTTATTGTTATCATCAGTAATTGTAGTATTAGTATCTGAATTAGCTGATCAACTGGAAGTTACTAAATTTCGATGACTGATTTTCTACTTTTCTTTGCTCTGTCATTGTCACTCTAACACTTAAGAGTGTGTTGTCTGGCATAATAAGCAGTTTGATGATATAATCTGCTGGCAAATTCATGAAAATAAAAAAATAAAATATTGAATCATAGTATGTGTAGTTGTAGCACTAACATTCCAGCCTTCATACTGCATCAGTTTGGTTATTCCATTTTCTAATGTTGTGTGAACACAACCAAAAAACATACCTTGGTCATGTCTGTTTGCTTGTAGGAATCTTCTGAAGACATGTGGGAACACAGCGAAATATGGTCCTGATGACTGGGTTGAACTGAGGTTCCCTATCTGTCACTCACTCGACGTAGTGACGATGTAGTGACACTAGGGGTCACTCTTGGGAGCCCCAAACACCTCTGCTTTTTTTGAAAAAAGGCCAATGAGAATTGGCGAATGGAATTTGCATGCCACGCCCCCAAACATAGGAGTATAAAAGGAGCTGGTATGCAACCGCTCATTCAGATTTTCTCTTCAGAGCGAACGGTTGTATTCAGTGCTCTGAATTCAATTCCCTCCAAAGACGCACCTCAAAACTGCTGGATTTTCGGCACATTTCAGTGGCTTCTCCCCCTCTGCACCCGTGGAGTGCAGAGAACGCCCCATGGGCACTTCGGCAGAGCAAAAAAAATTCTTAAAATTAAAAGTTACAGATTTTTTCTGTATTTTACAGGTATATTCTCTTATTATGAAAAAGACTGGTAATTATTTATGGTAAATGTCAGTAAAAAAAAAAAAAATGTTTTTACAGTGCTGGTGAATACGCTCAAGAAAATCAAACTTAATCAGTGGAAATTTGTTACAACCCAGAGGAGGTATTATTGAACAGCATTCAATTCTGATATCTGGAATTTCAGTATCGGCCAATAACGATCCCGATCCGATACCAGTGTTGTGTTTTTTGCATAATCAGTTTAGAACATCTTTATATTATTGTGTGGAACTAATTGGGGGTACTCTGTAATATGTAAAGAAACACAAACATATAACAACACATTATTTCAATATAAATGTATAGCTTATTAAGAAAAACTTTATTGTTATCTAGTCTATTGGATAGTATAGCAGCAAATTTAACAGTAATTCCAGTCTAAGTGTTCAGTAGAAAAGAAGGCAGTGGTTTTTTTTTTCAGTTCACTTTTCATTCACAGTTATTTTTGAGACCCATTCAACTTAAATATTGTTATAATTTGTAAAAAAAAATATATTAATATTTCTCAATTGTGCACCTTTAAGTTTAAAACCCTCTGGCTTTTATTTTGACATTCTGAACTCTCCAGGAAGTCCTGTATGTGTATGTTTGTAGGCAAGTTCACAGTAGTTTAATTTGCTTCTTATTCAAATTCTGGTAAAAAGCACCTCTGGTGCCGTTCTAAATGCATATTATAAGTGAACCAAACTATTGAGCATCTACAGCTGAGATGCTGTTTGTGAGTAGCGCTCAAATATTGCGCACCGCGTGAAGGCTAAAAATAGCCGCAGGCGTGTGTGTGTGTGTGTGTGTGTGTGTGTGTGTGTGTGTGTGTGTATCAACAGAGAAGCACCATTCACTAACGCGCTGCGCATGTATTTTATATATTTACTTATTAAACACAGCCTTTTGTGATACACAGTGCTATCGCACGTCTTCAAGTGGCTTTGAATAAAATGCACGAGTCATATGAACTACTTTAATGGTGTTTTTATGGTTCTTTTATGTCATTTTTGGAGCTTGACAGTAATGAACATCAATAACATGCAGTATCGGATTACCCGATCCGTCTAAAAATGGCAGTATTGGAGCCGATACCGATCCAAGTATTATCCCTAATAAAGAATAGGGAAGAGAGCCACAGTGCAATGTTTAGTCAGTTCGCCTAAAAATTGTGCTTCATGTGGGAATATATAAAGTAAATGGTTTTATTTAAGGCAGTTATTTAATATGATTAAATTAACCTGAATACCTTAGGTTAAACGAATGAAAGTAATTTTTAGAATGAAAGTTTAAATAGAAATCGATCCTTAAAGCTGCGTTCACACTGCCAGCAAGAGGCACACTTTTTCTAATTTTCTAGAAAAGTTTTTTAATTGAGATTTGTATAACTAAACGCAGTACACTTTGGTGTCCCTTTTATCATAGACAAACTCCTCAAGCCCAAAGTATACTTCGGTTTTGACGCAAATGCTTAGGCGTCTGCATACAGTCGACCTTTATCCTTTCAAAGTATACTTCATTTGACTGTGTACATTAACTGGCAGTTGGCACATGCGCGCTATGACGGCTATGTGATGCTGGACTTTTTCTTCTGTAGTGACTGTAGGCAGAAAAATTATTAGGAGAATAATACAGAGGCCTTGCAGTCCACACCGGAAATTTCTCAAAGCCATAAAACTAAGAGACTGCCAAAATGGCACCCTAAAGTCTGGCATGGCCCAGCTAAATGAGAAGTTTGTTACATCTGCCTAAAACGTAACTCTCACAAAACCAGGGAGGGGGTCCAGGAAACCCAACCTTTTAACCCAAAATTCCTCAATGTCATAGATGAAAGACTCTGCTCTGCTAACACAAAACAAACATGCCAGAGGTCTGAAAAGAGTCCATTAAAAGCTGCTCTGCTGGTGCCAAGGAGTCTGAGATGACCACATCTGGCCAATAAAATGGAGAACTGTCCAGATAGCACATACCCGAAAACACTCATGTTAATAATTATTCACATGACTTGAAGACTACTCTTCTGAAGAAAACTCCCATACCAATGAAATCTAAGACACTCTCCTTTTGTCCTTCGATATAAACAAGTTGCTACACTTAAATTTGGCCAATAAGGGAGCATGAGACATTTTCTGTCTCACATGCTAAAACTCTGTACAAGACAAGAGAGAGCTTGAAAACTGTCTTACTGTCTTTGGAAGGATCCCTTTGAACTCTTGTTAGCAGGACAACTCATCTTAATCCAAGAACTTTGACACAATCACAAAACTAACTTTTCTTGGGTTTTAACAATGCATATACATGTATTATGAGCTATAACACTCAAAAAACTTCATTGTATTGTTCTACACTGCACAACGCACAGTCTATTTTTGATAATAAAATCATATCTTACACAAATAATTGTAGCCTGATGTAACTTTTAAAATATGTTTAGTGATTTGTAATCACTTATAACTGACAAATTGATGATTATAATCTTTAATCTTGTTTTATTCATGCCATGTTACTAGAATGGTAACCATTCATGATAAAGCACATCATGTTTACTATCATTGAGATTATTTCTACATTTCAGTAATGTTTATGTTAATTAATTTTTGATATATTCATTTGTATCTGAGATATAAAAGGGCATGATTAAACATTGCCCTATTTTGAGCGGGAAACAGGAATCTTCGCAGACAATGACTCAATAATCACCTTCAGAATGAGCGACAGGGAGATGATCACATGGTATCTGAAAAGACACTTTTGATTGGCTCAAGACACCTTTGGGGTGTGGCCAACCTCAACAGAACAAAGCCTCCCCGCCTAGGACGAACACCCTCTTTTCTTCTTCTTCTCTCTCTCTTCTGCCTGCTCTTGTGTCCTCCTTTCTTATCTTCCCTCGTGGCTCTTAGCCCTTTCTCAGCTGGCTTCGAACAGCACTCCTCTGCCGGGTTCTGCACAATGTAGAGTCCAGGAAATCTCAGAATGAAAAGTTCTGAGGAAGCCCTTCTCTTCTCTGTGCTACAACTCACCAATACGACGGGGAGTCATGAGTCTCCCTTGCGGGAGGCCTCGTTTCAAAGCCCCGCCTCATCATTCCAATCCACGATCTTAACAGAGGTCCAAAACATCGACGGAACAAACAGAACTTTCTAAAAAGAGCCAAAGAACCAAAGCAATGCAAGGAAACACAAGTACATCTCCAACTTTCACTGAAAGAGCTGGTGTCTCTTTAATATAACCCGATTGCAAATCGAGGTATTTATTTTAAATGAAGTATCGATAGTTCTCAAGGCACTGTCTATAGATTCCATGAAGTAAAATTTTCTCTGCACAGATAATTTACATTCACCTTCTGTTACAGCTCACTCACCAACCTGTTTATGTTTGTCTATATGTGTTAGTTTGATGTTTAGATTAGCAATAAATTCTTGTTTGTATTCAAAGATAATTTGATTGTGGTATATTTTGATAAATAATCTTGTCACTTGATTTTTTAAAAGATCTGCGCTCTGAAGCTCGAACCATATCTAAACATATCTGTGATATTATTTTCAATAAGCCATGAGAATAGTATTACTCTAAAGAGTTAACAGTGCGTCATATCAACTCAGTGTGGCCGAATGATCAGTCGTACACTTTTAATTCTTTCAATAAGTGAATTAATTATAATTCTCTTATTAGGCTAATTTCCTATCAATTGTGATCCGATACAACAAGCCTGTTGTATTACATTTTAAATGGTGGAGAAACTTTATTCAGATTTCGAATCTGATCATTTGTAATTTATCCTTCTTATAATGGTGGTCAAACGTGGCTAATTCCATTATACAGTTTCCTACGTATTATTGTTGGAGTTATGCAAAGCCGCTAATTTTCCTACATAATGGCATAGACATGCAGACAGTTTCATTTAATTCCTAACGCATACATTTCCTTACATATTATTGGTGAAGGAACGCAGGCACTTTAATCCATACCGTGTACTTATACTACCAAATTTCCGTACACTTTTCAGAAGTTTAGACCAATAAAGATGTCTATATTCCTTCAGGCTCCAGCTATACAAATGCAGGTATCTCCTGACGTAGGTGCTCTTGACATGCACATCCACTGTTGTTGTTTCCAGCTTTGTCTTCTCATGTTTTGTGGCTTCTTTCTGAAAGGAATGACACAATTATGAGCATTAACACCTTAAGGACCAAAATATTACAGGTGCATGTGCACTCGCGTTCACAAAAATTGGGCCGCACACGTTCAATGTTTGGTACTCTGCTGATGATGAAATTTGCATCGCCTAGCATTTGCTTCTGACCGAAGTATACTTTAGGCTTTACATAGGCTTGTGGGCAGGGCTCAAATCGAGGGGAGATGTGAGGGGATGCCATTCCCCTTGTTAAAAGAAACAGCAAAATACATCCCCCTTGTAAAACAACCCCCAGGTAAAACAGCAAATCCAAGTGAACTAAAAAGACTGCAGATTACTTAAGTTTCTGAGCTCAGGGAATTAGTAAAAGGAAAAAAACATCTGGTATTATGCCAACATTATCTCCCATGCTAAATAAACCTAATATCAACCACAATCATGTCTAGAAGAGAAAGAAATAACTGAAAGATTCCCTTTAGATCAATTGTCTAATTTTGCATACCTTTAAAAATGGTTGAGAGCAGTTCAAGGAAATCTTTTAACTTAACAAAAGGTAAGATATTGCTATGACCAATGTTGGGTAAGTTACTTAAAAATAGTAATCCACTACAAATTACTAATTATTTCTCTAATATTGTAATCCAATTACTTTTTTCACCACTGATAAATTACTTTTAACAAAATAAAGAATAGGGAAGAGAGCCACATTGCAATGTTTATTCAGTTAGCCTAAAAATTGTGCTTCTTGTGGGAATATATAAAGTAAATGGTTTTATTTAAGGCAATTATTTAATATGTGTCAGGTGTGGTTTAAGGAAGGACCCAAATGCAGAGGGAAAAATTAAAACAGTTAAATACTCGGTCCTGGTTGCAGAGAGGTGAGTGATGATGATGGCAGAGATAAACAAGGACACCTGGATGAGGAATGGTGGTGAGGATAATAACCGTGATGGGGTAAGTTGTCCACAGAGTAGTTATGTCTGGGAGCTGAGACACCCGGGTGAGGAACAGCAGTGAGGATGATAACAGCAACGATGTGAGTAATCCACAGAGCAGTGATGACTGTGATGAGCTGAGACACCTGGGTGAGGAACGGCACTGTGGATGATCACAGTGATGGGGTTAGTTGTCCACAGAGTAGTTATGGCTGTGAGCTGAGACACCCGGGTGAGGATTGATGGAGAAGAGGATAATGACGAAGGGAGTAATCCACAGAGCAGAAGTAAAGTTCAGAGCGAAAGTCCATATAAAAATATCCAACAGGAGATACCAGAAGCGGTAACCACTGAATCCACACTGAAAAATACTGAGAGAAAACAATGAGGAAACAGACCGACAGAAAGGCAAGACTGCACATGAAAAGCAAACAGGAACATTCTGGCAACTAGATGAGGCACGGGAGGGAAATACACAGCGATAATGTCACACAGGTGGGGGTAATTACCTCCTGAGTGGTGCAAACGAGCGTCTCCAAGGAAACACTGATCGCTCTGCTCCCAAGGCAAATGAAAACACACAAAGTGAACGAAAACACACAAACACACAAAAGGAATTGGCAGATAAGCTGGAACCATGACAGTACCCCCTACCCTAGGGATGCCTCCAGACGCTGATGGAATTCATTGATGAGGGCGCAGTCCAGGATGTCATGAGCCAGAACCCAGCGTCTCTCTGGACCATTGCCCTCCCAGTCTACCAGATACTGATATCCTCTGCCCCTCCACCCTACGTCAAGAAGACATCTAACAGAGTAAGCCGGAGCCCCATCTGTCAGACGAGGAGGTGGGGGAACAGTGGAGTCAGGCTGAAGGGGGGAGCGGACAACAGGCGTGGTGAATTTTACTAAAATGGGGGGGGGGGGGGTTTAGAGATGAACGGACTAAGCACCTTAGAGATAATAAATGGTCCAATAAATGTAGGTCCCAGCTTACGTGAGGGAAGTCAGAGAGGAATGTCCTGGGAGGACAACCAGACCTTCTGTCCACACATGTAAACCGGGGCCTTAGAACGGTGATACTTTGTTCCGATTGCCAGTCCAGAGAAGGGCTTCTTTGGAGACCCTCAAGGTGTGACGGCATCTCTGGATGAACGTGTGTGCAGACGGGTGCATATGTCTCCTCTGGCTTGTGTTCATCTATATTCAATAATGCTATTTTGGGGGGTAACTGTCATGTTCAGCAGCAGCAGCATATCTCAACAGCAGCAGTGTATTGACCATGTTAAGCAGCAGCTGCATGCGTAAGCAGATCTAATCCACCAAGACCAAACCTACTCTCAATACCATTTACACAATAAACTATATTGTCAAATCTACTCGAGAGTTGATCTAACTGAACTACCTGTGTTTACCTTTAACTAACCTCTTCTGCACATTACATTTACCCTTGCTCTTTAAGAATGATCTTAAGATCAAACTTTTTGGGGGAGTCGCATGGTGCCATGAGAGGTTCGGTTCTGCGTGCTGGTTCTGCCTAGCGGCGGGAGTTTGTTTTGTGGAGTAACACACCTTCGGGACAGTTATGTGGATGAATCTACATGTTCTTTGAGTTATTCCGCCTATTGGCTAGAGATTATCTTTTGTTGTGTAATTCTGTCTCACAAAATTTGTATAGAAACACTGGACTTGAGCAATCCGATGGCAAAGTTGTCGCGGGGGCTCTCGTAGGCGTACATGGACTGTTTGAGTTTAGAGGGATGGACGCCAATTGACACTGTCATGCGTGGGGTTAATGTGCATGTTTTTCTTTTTCTGTTTGTTTGGTTTGGGGGGAAGTTTGGGTTTTGATTGCTGCACTAATGTTGGAATGTGCTCTTTATAATTTTGTTTTTGACACACAATCTATTTTTTATCATACGTCAAAATGTTAAATGTTAATATGAGTGGATTGTCTCTCATCACGTGGAATGTGAATGGGTTGGGGCACCCCATTCTCTTCTTAAGTGTAAGAAATATGATATAGTGCTTCTTCAAGAAATGCATCTTTCCCTGCAGGAAGATGACAAATTTTGGGAAGATATGGGGTGGACGTTTTCTTTGTGCTGGCTCAAGTAAGAACAGGGGAGTCAGTACACTGATAAGTAAGCATCTGCAATTCAAATGTCTCAAACAGACTAAAGATAAATTAGGAAGAGTCATTAATGTTTTAGAAGAAATTCAGGGGCAAAGTCATATTTTGGCTAATATTTACGCACCTAACGTTGATGATCAGGGCTTTTTTATTGATCTTGAAGGGATGTTGCAAGCCACTGGCACCCCTCATGATATAATATTGGGAGGAGACTTTAATCTTTTGATGGACTCAGTCCTTGATCATAGTGAAGCAAAAGTATGTAAGCCCCCTAGAGCAACATTGATGCTTCACAGGAAGTGTAAAAATCTTGGTCTTTCAGATATTAGGAGACTTTTGTAGGGAATATACATTTTTTTCATCAGTCCATAAGATTTATTCTAGAATAGATTTTTTTTCTATTAAATCAAAGTCCCTCATTTCATCTGTTGTTGATAGCTCAATCGGAAACATTTTAGTCTCAGATCACGCCCTGATGAGTTTAGAGGTGTTGCCACATATGGAGAAAAGGAAATCATATAGTTGGTGCTTTAATGTATCCCTTTTGCAAAATCCTGAATTAGAACAAATGTTAAAGGCTGAAATCAATGTTTATATGGAGACCAACTGGTCGTCATTATCAGCACTTAAGGAAGTTCTTAGGGGCCGGATCATACAGTATGCCTCATTCACCAAAATATCCAAAGCACGAGAACTCGTGGAGTTGGAAGGGAACATTAAAAGTGCCGAGACAGAGCTGAAGCGCCGAACGTTGTATGATGGCCTCAGAGAATTTACCCGATTGAAATACAGATATAATACTATTTTGTCACGGAAGGTGGAGTTTTGGCTATTCAAGGCAAGACAGTCATACTTTGAGTCAGGGGACAAGGCAGGAAAACTTCTGTCTAGATATATAAATCAGAGAGAGTTTTTTTTCTACCATTCCTTCAGTGAAATCTGCTGGTGGTGAAATATTTACCTCAGCCACTGATATTAATAATGCTTTTAAAGAATTTTATCTTGATGTCTATAGTTCCACGTCTTTGTCTACTGATGAGGATATTAGAAACTTTGTGGAACCATTAGAACTTCCTAAACTGATGGCTGAGCAAAAAAATTATCTTGATTCTGAGATAAACTTGGAGGAGCTTGGCAAGGTAATTAAGGCCTTGCCTACAGGCAAGGCTCCGGGGCCAGATGGCTCTGCCACTGAGTTTTTTAGATCTTATGCTACAGAACTGGCTCCACTTTTGCTAGAATTTTATATGGAGATATTAAAGAATGGAAAGCTTCCACCAATCATGACGCAAGCCCGGATTAGCCTGATTCTTAAAAAGGACAAAGATCCAAGCGAGTGTAAGAGTTACCGTCCAATTTCCCTGATCCAGCTAGATGTTAAAATATTGTCAGAAATTCTGGCTAACTGATTAAGTAAAGTTATGACATCTCTTATACATATAGATCAGGTGGGGTTTATTCAGGGCCATAGCTCTTCTGATAACATTAGGCATTTCATCAATATCATGTGGTCAGTGGCAAATGATCAGACTCCGTTTGCTGCCATCTCACTTGATGCTGAAAAGGCGTTTGATATGGTAGAGTGGGATTATCTTTTTAAGATTTTGGAAATGTACGGGTTCGGGAATTCTTTTATTGGTTGGATTAAGTTACTTTATAGACACCCCGTAGCAGCGGTACAAACGAATGGATTAATTTCAGATTATTTTACCCTGAATAGAGGCACCCGGCAGGGTTGCCCTCTTTCCCCATTGTTGTTCTGTCTTGCCCTGGAACCATTAGCAGCCGCGATAAGAAAGGAGGATGATTTCCCAGGGGTGGTGGTGGGAGGCGCATAAGCTTTTGCTTTACACAGATGATATTTTATTATTCATCTCCGACCCTACTAGATCTATGCCTTGCCTCCACAGAATTATTAATTCCTTTTCTAAGTTCTCGGGATACAGAGTTAATTGGTCAAAATCTGAAGCTTTGGCTCTGACAGCGTACTGCCCAGTAACGGATTTTCTGCTGGGTGCCTTCCAGTGGTCCAAACAGGGCATTAAGTATTTAATATTTATTCCCAGCAAATTTGTGTGATTTAGTTAGAGTTAATTTTGACCCTTTAATAAAAAGGTTTTTGAACGATGTGGGCAGGTGGGCTTCATTACATTTATCTATGATTGGGAAGGTTAATGTTATTAAAATGAATTGTATTCCAAAATTCAACTACCTGCTACAGTCTCTCCCTTTTGATGTCCCCCTCTCTTATTTCAAGCAATTTGATAGCACAGCGAAGTCCTTCATTTGGAATGGTAAAGGTCCCAGATTACATTTCAGTAAATTGCATATGCCTACCCAAGATTTAGTTTTATTATTATGCATTTGGTCTCAGACATTTGGCTCATTGGTCACTTCCACCTGAGAGAGCCCCTCCCTGCTTTTGTATTTAACAGGAAGTTCTTGCCCCTATTAAGCCATTGCAAAGCCTTTCTATCAAACTAATCGGAGAAGTTAAATTACACACCGTAATCTTGCATTTGCACTCGGTATGGACAAAAGTGTCCAGAGTGTTTAAATCGGACATTTATTTAAATGTTGCCTTGAGCATGTGGCTGAACCCAAAATTATGTTTTAATAAGTCCCCTTTCTGCTGGTCAGAGTGGATTGTGAGGGAGGTTAATACACTCTGTGACCTATATGAGAGTGGGGTGTTGAGATCAACATTTTGGGATTCCCAGATCTCAGTTCTTTAGGTATTTACAGCTGTGCCACCTGCTCTGTACTATTTTTGGGAGTAGCATACACCCCCCTAAAGTGGCAGATACTCTGGGAGTGGTGATTACTGCTTTTGGAAAAGGTCATGAGTCATCAGTGTATTACTCCCTGCTAATTCAGTGTCTGGGGGACAGAGCGTCAACTTCTCTCAAGAGATTATAGAAGAAAGATTTAAACTTGGTATTGGAGGAGGGAGTGCGGGCTAAGATTCTAAAAAACTAGAGATGCAAGTTTGCACCTTATGCAATTCAAGATTTTACTTCGATTTTATTGGACACCGTCTAGATTGTATAGGCTTGGTCTTAAAGACACACCCACTGCTGGTGATGCCAACCAGAAGATGGTGGTGTGTTAAGATCTAAAAAAAGGTTCAGAGTTTTGTGTGTGATGTATTGGGCACACAAGTTTCATTTTGCCCCAGACTCTGTATTTTAGGCGATGATGCGGTCATCAATATTGGGAATAAACACTTAAAATATTGGGTTCTAACCAGTGTTATGATCGCCAGACAAGTTGTTATAAGGGGATGGAAGTCCACTGGGGTGTCCCCATATGAGGAGGGTGGCAGCTTTCAAAGAAGTGTCATCTAGAAGACTGGGGAATTTGGATTTGTTTGTTAGGAAATGGGGCAAATATTTGGCATTCTTGGAGGGCTCTCAGGGTGGGGCAGTGGAGAGAGAAGTGTAGTTATTAATGTATGTGATTATTATATCTTTTTGTGTGTGTGTGTGTGTGTGTGTGTGTGTGTGTGTGCTCAAGTGTGACCACAGGGGTGTTTGTTGAGGGTCAGGGTGGGGATGGGGATAAATGTTGATTCTGTGTATATATATGTTTTGCTTTTCTTTGTTTGTTGTGTGAATCAATAAAAAATGTTAATCACAAAAAGATCAAACGTTTCTTAAAAAATACAGTGTTAAGTACACATGTATCTATCGATCTATCTATCTATCTGTCTGTCTGTCAGCAGCTTGAGAAGCAAATGAAAAGCATTATTGTGGCTATTGAGCAATTCCACTGTGCTTTACTTGTAGTAATCATCCATGTTGTGCCTTAAATTTGAAGCAAATATGCCGCTCATTATTTTAACATGCAAATGACCTTTAGATTCACCACAAATGTTTTCCAGAAGTTTGCAGCTCTTCGCCGGTAGTGGTAAACCCCTGGCAAACCTTTGGCAACAATGGAGAATTTGCCGCAAGTTTGCCGCAAAGCTCATTTGCATGTGAAAATTGTCAGTGGCGAATTTGCATCAAGTTTGTGGCAAATTTGCCATGAACTCTTTGATTTTAGTAAGGGTTGAGCTGGTCTCTGCCTCTGACTTTCCTGACGAATTGGAGCTGAACTGGTCTACTCTGAAAGTGCTTCTCTTACTCTGGACACTATATTAAATGATTACAAACAGGTGATTTAGCCATCATAAAAAAAAATTTAAAAAAAGAATTTGGCACAACATCAAATTCAACAAATTGACATTAGAGTAAATTCTGTCTTCATCTCGTCATGTGTGTTTATGTGTGCATGTCTCAGCTCCCTATGTTGTGAATCAGTATATCGCTAACACAAATTCAGGCACTGGCAAGGATGTTCATCCACTGAACAGTGGGACAGTTATGACTTAATTACCTGTGACACAATAACAAACTGTTATTAATTAGCACCATCGCTGTATAAATGACACTATCGTTTATTTTTTGTTGAAGATAAACATACAGTGTTATTATTAAAGATAAATGACATTAAATAAAGAAATAAAAATATAAAGAAGTGTATTTTAAACCTAGGAGTGTATTTTTAACAACTCTAATATTTAAAAGATTGTTTCCCTTTCATTGTAATTATGGGTGAAAGACATTACAAACACTCTTTTAAAGAGAAAATAAGGCTTTAACATTATATATTTACATTTGTGCTGGTCTTCTAATGACTTGAGAGACTTCATAAAGACAAGACAATGTTTCCAGTAAGGGAACATAGTGAGCAACCATGCTCCCTGGTTTTTACGGTGCACTGTGGGAAAGATTTTGCGATTGAGACAGCCCTTAAAATGGCTGACTCCCTGATCAATGCCCTGACTACTGAACCAGGGAGCTGATTGAGACACACCTTGTGTTTCCCTCGTGTTTACAGATGCCATGTGGCAGATGCGAGTGTCGTTTCCTTGGGAATGCTCATTCGCTCTGCTCATCAGCGGCACCTGCTTCTCATTAACCTCACCCTTATTATGTTGCCTCGTGTGTGCAGTTTGTTGCCGGATTGTTTTGTGTGAACACTCCTGTCTAGCTCTCCTGTCAGTTTGTTTGTTTGTTTGTTTGTTTGTTTATTCATTCTAGTCGCTGGTCCACCGGTTTGATACACCGTGCTTGTTTCTAGTGGATTATTCATCACTCTGTTTTATCTATACTTACCCTGTGGATTTACCTGTTATCCTCACCGTCCGGATGCCACAGCATGGAATAATGAATCTTTTTATAGCAACAAGGCTTTCAATACAAATGTATGAATGTCTTGGAGTCATCATTGTGCAGTTTGATGAAAACGTAATTGTAGATTATGCCTTAAAAATGTTTTAAATAGAATATTATAATATCACATTAAGCACCTCACTTTGACATGTACATCACTGTAAATCGTAGCAATACTCCCTCCTCGACCCTTCAGGCAAGGCTTATGTTTATAACAATAACCTGGGCTGGTAAACTCAAATAAACTAATATATTCATCCGGTTTAAACCAGGTTTCAGTCAAACAGAGCGAATCCAAACTATGATCTGTAATAATTTCATTTACAATTATTGCTTTGGATGAAAGCGATCTAATGTTCAGTAGCCCTACCTTTATAATGTTCATCTTTATTTTTTTTTGTGTTATTTTTAAGTTTGACATCAATGAAATTTTTTCTAAATGAGTTAATGAGGGTTTTGTGTTTGGTAGTTCGGGGAACAGACACAATCTCTATATGATATCTACAGTAGGTGATACAGTCCCTATGTGTGGTAGTTTATGTGACCTGTGTTACTTCTCAATGTAGCTAGCAGTCAGTTGGTTAAGCTGGTCTGTCTGCTTCCTGACCTGGGCACCAGTTATTCAAATACTAATCACTATTAAGACTATGAGCCAAATTACTAGAGAGGAAAGTGGCACCTTCCCTGGAGGGATGGAATCATACACCTCTTGTATGACCCTCTTTAGCAGGTCAGGGGCCCTATTTTAAGAGCGCAAGCATTATGCGCAATGCACTGCCTTAAATCATAAGCGCAAAGTCAATGGGCATGGCCATGAAAAGTCAAGAAGTGAGTGGGTTTGGCGAAATCATGCACGCAACGTGCAAAAGGCTGGACAAAGTGCAATTTAAGTTAGTTCTGCTGGTCAACAGCGGTCTCCTCCACCTCCTGGTGGTGAGCAGCAGCCTTGAGCAGGGGGCTGCAGCTGATCTGTTCTTCCTCCTCCTCTGTTTATGGGTTAAAGGAAGACTGGGGATTGGGCTTTTAGAGGGTGGGATGATGGTATGGTCTGCCTGGGGAAATCCCTCCTGGGATGGGAGTGCAGACTCCCTGCACTCGTAAAGGTGGTCAACAAAGTCCCAAAAGCACAAATTCTCCATCTACCCCTGACTGAGAGGTTGATCGAGGCAGATGTTATTAACCTCTTTAAGATCCGTCTCATCATAGTCCAGCTCGTCAACTACAATTAAAAACCCACATGCGAAGTCTCTAATGTCAGTTCTCCTCTGATGGACATTGTGAAGGTGGACAAGCTGAATCATGTGCTGACAGATTGAAAAGTCAGTGAGAGGAGACAGAAAAAGGAAGATACCCATTGTTCCTCTGCTGGATCCAGAATTGGTTGGATTGTTCTCTCACGGTTAGTAAAGGAGGATCCAAATGCAGAAAGGCAGAATAGGGCTTTTATTTAAATAAATAAAATACAAATCAAAACTCATTAGAGAGAAGAATAAGCAACTGAAAACAAAACAGAAACTAGACCAACTGAAACTGGAAACAGACCAGAACACACTGACAGAGTTGCAACACAGCAAAACAGTCCAACAAAGGAGAGAATAAATAGGAGCTGGTAATTGGAGGCAGGTGCCGCTGGTGACAAGCTGGGTGGAGAAACAATCAGTCATTCTGGCAACAGAGCTGAAGTTCTCTACGTGGAGATAGAGGGAAACACAGACACACACACCAACACACAACAAGATAAACAGAAGGGACTGTCCAGCCCAGACTGTGACAATACCGAGAGTATACGCAAATATAGATCCTTAGAAGTCAATATACGCAAACAACCCAAGGGAAAAAGTAAGCATACGGCGTATATGTGCATATGGCCCCGACTAGACCACTGCCCAGGATACAAAAACCTTTTTTAGGATCCAAATTTCAAAACAAGACTTAAAGTTTAGTTATGACTTGTTGCACTATGTCCAAAGATCAGATTCAGATTCATGAAATGGAGAATCAAATTTTATTTGATATTTAGACATAAGAGGTAACTACTATAAAAAAAAAACATACTGTAATTTTCAGAACTCAAAACTTCCTCCCTAGTCTAAAAAGAGCATTTATAGTTGCGACACTGCAGAAACGTCTCGTTTTGAAATCTGTGTGTTAATGACATCACAACACATTGCACATTTGTATTTACACATCCCACAACATGCGTCAACCCACCCTTGGCCCTGCCCACTGGCACGTAGGTCAAGAGAGCAGGCCTTGTGTGGCTAACTATTCCAAACATAACACCAAATCTGGACAATTTTTTATTAATTTGTAAATAAACATGAACTACACAAACTATTTGAACACTGCCATGTATCTTTTAAAAGATGCGGTGTCAAGTTACAACTCTGAAAGGGAGAAGCAATTCTCTCATTCAGCTGCTGCCTCTGTCATGGACGCGTTCTTTCACCCATCTGTGCTATTTTTATTTGTTTGTGTATGTAAACATAGGACGTCTTTGACCGTTTCTGTGTGTTTCTGGCGATGTGCACCTTCAATGTGTGTGTGCGTAATTTCACAGGATCTTTGTTGATTAACAGTCAGTTGCAATGTAGAATCATCAAGTAGTAAAAAAATAACTGGATCCTTTTGTATCTCTATCTTCAGAAGACTGGAAAGCATTTCCCAAACAGAAGACCAAAAAGACAAAAGGCTTTGTTTATAGGCAAAGGCAAATTTAATTTCATCAGTTGACAGAGGACTATCCAGCAAATTACACTGGGCATCACTTAGTTCAGGAAGATTTAAATGTTCGAAAAAAGACTCAAATTCAGCTGGGCATGCCCTAGATTCGAAAGTATACAAATCTTTAGGTTGAGTACACACTGAACTCCATCCCCCATTAATGTAGGGAACAAAAGAAGGTGACATAATTAAGTAGTCAATCCTTGAGTAACTTTTATGAGGAAATAAACATAAAAATCGCAGAAATAAAATTGCCACCTGTCACGGAATGGGGTATTTAAAGGAAGGGCCCAATCGCAGATGGCATCAATGAGCTTTCCATTTTAAATACAAAACAAACATAACAAAAATCTCACAAGGGAGAAAACAACATTAACAAAACCAACTGAAAAAAAACCACATGAAGATCAAACAGACTGGGAAGAAAACCAAACCAACAAGTGAAGACAATCCTGCACAGAACAGCAAACACGAGGATCTAATAAAGAGAGAGAAATCAAACAGGTTATAATGGGGAACAGGTGTAACCAATAAACTAATAATGAACAGACAAGAAGGCGGCGTGTGACACAAGACTGAGAGACACATGGCAAGACAGAACTAAAAAAATCCATGCGCTCTCATAGACACAACACCTGAATGACACGAGCGTATATTGCCAGAGACAAAGGCAACATGCGCTCATGCCACACAACAGACAAGACAGGACATTTGTGCAAGGGCTCGGCCACAGATAAACAGGCAACCAAGACTGAAGTGGCTGAACCCCAGCACAACATGACAACAGATCGTGACCCAGATGCGCAAAACAACTCGAGCGCAACGCGAAGCGCACCTGAGATCGCAAGAGACAAACACAAAACAACTGACACGACTACATGCCGCAAGATGACATAAGAGCAATGCACTTGTGCCAATAACCAACAAGACAAGAGAATGCATGAAAAAGGGCGAGCCATGCATTCTCATATAGACAAGACACTAAACAAGGATGTTAGAGCTCAGCCACAAAGACAACAAAACACAATCAACATAAGTGGTTGAATTCTGACAATGCCCCCCCCCCCCCCAAACATGACACAAGACCAACAGAACAAGCACAAACACTGAACAGAAGAGACAGAAAACAGGGAAAGGAGGACAGGGAACCAGGACGGAGCTGGCGGGACAGACCAGGAAGGAGCTGGCAGGGCAAACCAGGGCGGAGCCGGCAGAACCAACCAGGGTGGAGCCGGCAGAACCAACCAGGGCAGAGCCAGCAGAATCAACCAGGGCGGAGCCGGCAGAATCAACCAGGGCGGAGCCGGCAGAATCAACCAGGGCGGAGCCGGCAGAACCAACCAGGGTGGAGCCAGCAGAACCAACCAGGGTGGAGCCGCAAGACAGAACAGGCTGGAGCAGGCAGGACAGACCAGGACAGAGCCAGCAGGACAGACCAGGGTGGAGTCGGAGGAACCAATCAAGGGTGGGAGTGAGGGGGAAAACAGGATGGGGGATTTGGACCAAGGCCAGAGTCCGGTAGCCAAGGTGGAAGTCTCTAAAGAGGGTCAGAGTCTGGCGGCCAGGGATGAGGCTTCAACAGGGATGACAGAACAGACACACTGACCATTGGGGAGA
Source organism: Myxocyprinus asiaticus (assembly GCF_019703515.2). Taxonomy (NCBI): domain Eukaryota; kingdom Metazoa; phylum Chordata; class Actinopteri; order Cypriniformes; family Catostomidae; genus Myxocyprinus; species Myxocyprinus asiaticus. The sequence continues at coordinate 7,804,836 of NC_059362.1, read as the reverse complement.
GTTCAGGAGCGGACACAGGGAACTGGATGGGCTTGTTAGCAACAGCAGGAAACAGAACAGACTCATCGACAGCCTCAGGGAACTGAACAGACTTGTCGACAGTCACAGGGCACTGGACAGGCCAGTCGACGACCAAAGGGAAAAGGGCAGGTTCATCGACAGCCTCAGGGAACTGGAAAGACTCAATGACCACAGTGAACTGGACAGGCTCGTCAACGACCACACGAAACAGAACAGGTTCATCGACAGCCTCAGGGAACTGGACAGACTCAACCAAGGGGAACTGGACAGACTCGTCGACAGCCACATGAAACTAGACAGGCTGTGCGGCATCCGCCGTGGTTGGGAATGCTGGCAGCGACTAAGGAACGATATCCATGGCTGTGAGCGCTGGTAGCGACCTTGGGAACGGCCTCTGTGGTCAGCAGTGCTGGCAGCAACCGGGGAGCGGCCTCCATGGCCAGGAACACTGGCAGGAACTGGGGAATGGCCTCTGTGGCTGGGAATGATGGCAGCGACTGGGAAGCAGCCTCCGTGGCCGGGAATGCTGGCACTGACTTGGGAACAACCTCCATGGCCGTGAGCGCTGGCAGCGACTGGGGAACGCTGGCATGGGAACAGCCACCGCCTCCCAGCGATCGGCAGTGGGAACAGGCAGGAGGGCTGCAGCTAACCCGTTCTTCCTCCTCTGTTTATGGGTCATAGGAGGACTGGGGATTGGGCTTGTTGTGGGTGGTAAGATGGTAATGCCCACCTGGGGAATCTCCTCAGGTAATCTCTTCAAGGTAATCCATAAAGTCCCAAAAGCCCAAATGCCCCAGCTTTTCCATCTCCCCCGACTGAGAGACTGATCGAAGCTGATGTTAAAAACCTCCTTAAGATCAGTCTCATCATAATTCAGCTCGTCCACTGCAATAAAAAATTTGCAGGCAAATTCTCTCATGTCAGTTCCCCTCTGATGGACGTTGCGGAGATGGATGAGCTGGATCATGGCGGATGAAAAATAACATGGGGGAAGATGGAAAAAGGAAGATGCCCACTGTGCATCTGCTGGGTCCAGTAGCGGCTGGATTGTTCTGTCATGGAATGGGGTGTTTAAAGGAAGGACCCAATCGCAGATGGCATCAATGAGCTTTTTATTTAAAATACAAAACAAACTTAACATAAAAATCTCACATGGGAGAAAACGACATTAACAAAACCGACTGAAAAAACACACGAAGATCAAAAAGGAAAGAAAACCAACCAACAAGTGAAGACAATCCAGCACAGGACAGCAAACACGAGGAACTAATAAATGGACAGAAATCAAACGGTTATAATGGGGAACAAGTGAAACCAATAAACTAATAATGAACAGACAAAGAGGCAGGGTGTGACGCAAGACTGAGAGACACGTGGCAATACAAAACTAAACAAAGCCACACGCTCTCACAGACTTAACACCCGAATGACACAAGCACATATCAGCAGAGACTGTAACAGCAACATGCGCTCATGCCAAACGACAGACAAGAAGGGACATTTGTGTGAGGGCTCGGCCACAGATAAACCAGCAACTAAGAGCGAAGCAGCCGAACCCCAGCATAACATGACAATGGATCATGACCAGACATGCAGCGCAACGCGAGCGCTAACGAGATACAAACACAAAACAATTGACACGAGTGCATGCTGCAAGATAACAAAAGAGCAATGCACTCGTGCCAATAACCAACTAGACAAGAGAATGCATGACAATGCCAAAAGGGCAAGACATGCATTCTCACATAGGCTAGACAAGACTCAAAACAAGGACATCAGAGCTCAGCCACAAAGACAACAAAACACAATCAACATAAGTGGTTGAACTCTGACACCCACCTGTAACTAGAAGGCATTCATCCAAACTTAAAACTATGTGTGTCAATTATTGGAAAAATACAGGGTCACACTCATTAGGTGCATACACCAACAAGAAATCATATTTAGTATTACTAAGGGTCCCAACAACATAGGTGATGCGACCCTCATCATCTCCACCAGACCCAAGAATTGAAAAATGTAAATTCAATGGAAACATCATCAAGAGTCCTTTAGTTTTATTATGAGTCAGAACCAAAGATGAAGGAACCACCTTGAAATATTTGTTTTGAAAAGGATGTACATCAACAGATTTCAAATGAGGCTTTTGTATAAGAGCAATAGAAGCCTTTTTGCATCTCAGGTAATCTACGAATTAGTTCATTTAAGCCAATAACATTCCAAGATATTAAACGAATAGCCTTGTATTGTTGGTAAACATCAATAAGCTATTACAAGCGATGAGCAGGAGGGCAAACAAGTGGCACACACACCCTCTAGCATACAAGCCATCAGTCAAGAAGTAGAAACAAAATCATTTTAACTTAAATATGGGCAGTCTTGTGTGTAGAACCAGCCAATAAAATAAAGAAGTTTGGATACATGTCCAACCTGGCAGACTGACTTGTCTGTCAAAACCTGACCCAGTCTCTGCTCCAGGCAACGAAAGTCATCCTTTAGTGCATATTCACATTGGCATCATCGTTGGTATCTTTAGATTCATCCAGAATGGAATCATGTAACGTCACCGTCTGGTCATCCTTTGAGGTAAGCTTTGAACATGGGACCTGCTTGAAGGCATATGCTTTAACTTCAGCTGGCATACTGAGAAGTGATGTCTTGCCTTGGTGAATAACAGGGTAGAGCATAAAGGAGTTTTATCTTCGATCCTTGCCATCTTTTCCTGGAGGGAGTCCATTGCTATTTTAACTACAACGATGTCTTTCATGGTATTGCAAATAGCTGTCAGCATGTTGTCGAAGTTGCTTCAAATTAGTCGAACATCTTCTTCCAACAACACAAGTCTGTCAGAAATCGGCCTGAATAATTCCTTAAAGATTTATGTGACAAAGCTTAGATGCATCTTTAGCTCAGCAGCCACAATAGTGTGTAATTCCTCCTTTAGAGCTGCAGTTCGGCCAGCTTCAGTTGGCGTTTAGACATCTCCACTTAATTTAAAATCAGCTAAACTGCAAAAAACATCTATATATGCTGGCGCGATCACTTGTATTTTTTCTTCTTTTTTTTTCTTATAACAACGGCAACGACTTAAGATAATCAGTTCTTTATGGTTATACAGATAAGAGGAAGACATCATTCGAAACTGTAAAGGGTCTACTTTTATTTGTGTCCACTCACAATAAAAACAAAACATTGTGCTTTTGTAAAATACAGAAAACAAACTGGATGCACTCTCTGCTGCATCAATCTCTGTGAACTTTTGCTTAGAAAACGTCAAAAAAATGAACTGAAACTCAAGCATATAATTGTCGCACAGACATGATAAATATGTCTATAGAAACCTTAAAATGTCTACTTTTAAATGAACCAATTCAAATCCAAAACAAATATTCTCAGATTATGTAATCTGTAAACGAGAGGTGCAGTTTTTCGGTCTCATCTCATTAGCGCAGCTCTTAGGAACACCCAGAGACAGAGCGCACTATTCATACAGTAATGATCTGGGATGATCCTCGCAAATATGGAAAATGCCTCCAAAAGTGGTATCAAGCTTCATCAGATTCAGCGATTTTTCATCATTTTTGGAAGATAGCATGATACTCACGTGAGGAAGCTTTCCAGATGATCCTGAACAGTGAGGAAGAGTTCTAATTCTAAAAAGAAGATCACAAATCTGCTAAACGCTTTCATTTTACATATCGACCAGTGGATGATATACTTTCTGATGAGTAAGTAATTTTTTTTATCTATTCATTGTTTACATACTGTGTGATAATATGGTACAATGGGGCAAAAGGCTCTACAGGGTAAATTGCTCCTTAGATTTTATTTTCTCCCAAAACACTAAATAGCATAATTTTTTATTCCATATTATATATTATTCCAATATATTATTTCAATCACAAGGGAGGTTTATTTGTTTATTGAATACTTGAGAGGTAATGGAATTTCAAATATTAAACAAGAAATGGTGCACCCTTTTCTGAAGTTTTACAGTTGGTGAGTAAAGTGACAGAATGTGAAATAAATGATCAATACAGAGAAAATGAACTTTATGGAGTCTGTTGACAATGCCTTAAGAACCATTTATCCTTCTTTGAGTCTAAATCGATTTGCAATCAGATTACCCAAAGTATTTAACTAACACACCAGCACTTTGAGCAAAAGTCTGGAGATGTACTTGCGTGTCGTTGCGTTTCCTTGTGTTGCTTGGTTCTTTGGCGTTTGAAGAAAGTTCGTTCCGTCGATGTCTTGGACTCTGTTATGATCGCGGATAGTTATTGTCTGGATGCATGATGAGGTGGGCTTTGAAACGAGGTCTTGCGCAAGGAAGACTCGCGACTCCCATTGGGTGTGTGAACCGTAGACCAGAGAGTGAGAGGCTTCCTCGGGACTTCAAGTCCCAAGTTTTACTTGGACTCTACATGGCATAGAGGCTGCGGAGCTGAAGAGCAAGAGAGCCGAAAAAGAGAGGAGACCAAGAGACAGTTCCAAGAGAGGAGTTCCAAGAGGCAAGTTCTAAGAGCATTTTAAGAAAGAGTTTTTTCTTGGTAGGAAAGTTTTGAACTGAAATTGGCCGCACCCCAAATGTGTCCTGAGCCAATCAGAAGTGGCTTTTCAGAGTCACATGGTCAACTGGTCTGTCCTTTTCAAAGTTGATTTACGATCCTTTGTGTGGAGGATTCTTACAAATTCTTGCTCAAAATATTGCATGTTTAATCATGAACTTTTATATCTTGAAAACGGTACAAAAGACATGACATTCGTTGTCATCAACATTCTCTATGTAAATAAGCAAGCATTTACATAATGAATATGACATACTTTCATAAATATTATACGTGCAAGTAACAAAACATGAAAATCCCTGATTACCAGTCAGACTGGTTAATTCATTGGTTTAACTACATGGATAAAACATTACACATTATGAGAAACCTGATTGTCGGTGTATATTATCAGGTTAAGCCTTGCATAGTTACCATTCTTAGTAGAATGAGATGAATAATTCAAGATTAAAGATTATAATCATCGATTTGTCAGTTATAAGTGGTTACAAATCACTACACATATCTTAAAAGGTACATCAGGCTATAATCATTAATTTGTCAGTTATAAAAGTAATCACAGGTTATATAAATCATACATGATACATAAGATATATCTAAGGCAACTACTGGTGATTAATACAGCTTATTGGCAGCAATTTTGAGACCGTTGCCTATTAAAACCATGAGAGTGGGATCCATGCGATCTCTGCTGAGCTAAGAGAGAATGTCTTTGGATTGTGCAGATGGGGAGAGGAGGTGTCCCGGGGGAGGAGCGAAATGTCACTGTTTTAGGTCTATGTTGATTTCGGGCCTTGGGACTGTCTTCACGAGTCTCCAATTCCTGATATGGCCACGGATTTATGCATTAAGGTCACAAGGTGTTACTTGGCCATTTGGTCTTACAGAGGGTTTAAGTTTGTGGAACAAAGAAGGGTCTTCTTTATTGGTCAGCTCTGTCATTACAAACCCTAGTTTGAGATTAAGCAGGCATGGGAGAGACAGTCTCCTTCAGCAATTTAGGTGCCATGGATTCGTTTTTATGACTCTCTAATGGCTCGGTGGGGGATCTCTCTGATCTGTGGAATGTGGTGTTGTGTTCATTTGATGGGCTTTATTCATGGATAATCCTACACTACCTACAGTGGTCAGAGGAGGGACAAACCACAAACCAGTGAAAGGGTGTTGGGTGCCCAAGGCTTATCGATGCATGAGGGCAACAAAGGCTATCCCGTCTAGCCCGAACTGACAGAAGGTCTACTGTGGCAATAGTCACAGAAAATTTTAATGATGGTTATGGGAGGAATGTGTCACAACACACAGTGCATCACACCCTGCTGCTTATGGGGCTGCATAGCCGCAGACCGGTCAGAGTGACCCCTGTCCACCGTCAAAACCACCTACAATGGGCACGCGAGTGTTGAAACTGGACCTTGGAGCAGTGGAATAAGGTTGATGAGTCCCGTTTTCTTTTACATCATGTGGACGGCCATGTGCGCCATTTACCTGGGGAAGTGATGGCACCAGGATGCAATGTGGGAAGATGACAAGCCGGTGGAGGGAGTGTGATGCTCTGGGCAATGTTCTGCTGGGAAACCCTGAATCTGGCCATTCATGTGGACATCAATTTGACACATGCCACCTACCTAAATATCGTTGCAGACCAGGTACACCCCTTCATGGCAATGGTATTCCCTGATGGCAGTGGCCTCTTTCAGCAGGATAATGCACTCTGCCACACTGCACACATTGCTCAGGAATTGTTTTAGGAACATGATGAAGAGTTCAAGGTGTTGCCTTGGCCTTCAAATTCCCCAGATCTCAATCCGATTGAGCATCTGTGGGATGTGCTGGACAAACAAGTCCAATTCACAGTGGCTCTACCTCACAACTTACAGGACTTGAAGGATCTGCTGCTAATGTCTTGGTGCCAGATACCACAGGACACCTTCAGGGGTCTTGTAGAGTCCATGTCTCGGCTGGTCAGCGCTGTTTTGGTGGCACACGGAGAACCAACAGCATATTAGGTAGGTGGTCATAATGTTTTGCTCATCTGTGTATAACCATAAAAAAAAATTACATCTTTTGCATTTGCTAATATTTTTCTTTTTCCTTTTTTTTTCTTTTCTTTACATCTATGAATTAGATTTTTACTTATAAACACTTCACTTACATTTTGCCTCTTTCCCATTCTCTCTCACATACTTTTTTTTTCTCTCACTGGGACTGCATCTTGTTTACAAACATGCACACACACACACACACACACATTCCTATACAAAACAGACATGACAGATGTAACAAACATAACAAATAAACAAAACACATTTTACTCTGCATCCAACTGATGCCAAAACCAGCTTGCAGCATACTCGTGCATCAACAATTGACGGTTCATGCAAGTAAATAGAATAGATTTAGCTTAAAAACATATTAAAGAAATATTAATTTTGCATACTTGAGGGTAAAACAACAATATTAAGGGGGCTTTCACACTGGGCATATTTGCTGCGGTCCGATTCTGAGTGCGATTGTTCCCTGTGCCCCCCGCAGCTTTGGTCTGGTTTCACACTCACTTGATTCTATTGAACCCCGGTCCATTTGTGTTCATCTTTCGTCATCACAAACACGCATGGAGAACACAACGCGACTCATCATACTTTTTGTTTTTTTGTTATTTTGGTGCCATTATGCACAGCAGAGTGAACGACAACTGCGTATATGTGCGCTTCATGGTGTAACTCATCAGATGTCCAGGGGAAGGCAGCTTGCTGCTGCTCGCAAACGGCGTTTTTTGAGGAGACAGCTGATTGCAAGGAATTAATTTGCAACTTTGTTTACACTGCACGCTTACTCACGCTCGTGTCCAAGGTGAAGTTATCGCCACTCTCATCTCCTATTATACCCTATATTTATAATCTATAATAGTATTTATATATAGTATTTATAAGGTATATAGATAGATAGATAGATGTTGTCATCGGCTAAAATGCATGCGCAGGTTACTTTACTTCCTGAACGAGTGCGCACCCGAGTCCGAGTTGCTTTCACATTCAAGCGAATAGCGCTACAGTTCCATTGCAACCGAACTCAGACCACCTCCTACAGGTAGTCTCGGGTTCGGTACCGCAGTGCACTCCCCGGTCCGCATGACAGCTTTCACATTACCAATTTTTCATGCGAACTGTGCTGTGTTTCGAACTAAACTGCCAGTGTGAAAGCACCCTAAGTTAAACCACACCAGGCCAGACATCCACATTAGTGGTCGACCGATATATTGGCGAAGCCGATAAATCGGCCGATATTCAGAATTTGGCATTGGCCAATAAATTTTCCAGTTTGGCCGATTTGTTTCTTGAGGGTGCTGAGAATTGCCTGCTTGCATGAGAAGCAACTGAGACATGTAAACGACCAGTCACAGTTCGTTATGTTGTTACGTGCCATCGTGTTACTACAATAGACCAATGTGCAACACAGTGTCATTTAAACGGTCCGCTCATAATGTTAGTGCTCACCTGTTTCATTCTTCCTCTCTCTCCTCAATAGTTCCCTGTAACTTTTAACTGTCTTGTCTAATGATAAAAAGGCAAATATCAGTAAAACTAATATTATATACCATCTGCAAAAATGTGTATGTCTCGTTTAAACAGATGTATTAAACCAAATTGACACAACTTCAGCAGTTCCAGCATCCTGTGGAGCGCACATATAACTTCCTCTGTAGCACTGAGAATATAATTTATGACAGTCCAGTGTAAGATTAATAAAGTGCAGTGCTGATGTATATTGATCGTGAGAGACTAAGAGTTCAAAAGTCTGATTGCTTGGGGGAAGAAGCTGTCATGGATTCGGCTGGTGTGGGTCCTGATGCTGCAATACCGCCTGCCTGATGGTAGCAGTGAAAGCAGTCCATGGCTTGGGTGGCTGGAGTCTCTGATGATCCTCTGAGCTTTTTTCACACACCGCCTTGTGTATATGTCCTGGAGGGAGGGAAGCTCACCTCCGATGATGTGTCTGGCAGTTCGCACCACCCTTTGCAGGGCTTTGCGGTTGTGGGTGGTGCTATTGCCGTACCAGGCGGAGATGCAGCCAGTCAGGATGTGCTTTACAGTGCTGGTGTAGAACCGTGTGAGGATGTGGCGGTTCATTCCAAACTTCCTCAGCTGTCTCAGGAAGAAGAGGTGCTGATGAGCCTTCTTCACAACGGCCTCAGTGTGGACGGACCATGTGAGTTCCTCAGTGATGTGGACACCCAGGAACTTGAAGCTGCTGACTCTCTCCACTGGTGCTCCATTGATGGTGATGGGGCTGTGTTCTCTTTCTCTTCTCCTGAAGTCCACCACAAGCTCCTTTGTCTTACTGACGTTGAGGGAGAGGTTGTGCTTCTGACATCAGCATGTCAGAGTGTGCACCTCCTCTCTGTAGGCTGTTTCATCATTGTCAGTGATCAGAACTACCACCGTCATATCATCAGCAAACTTAATGATGGCATTGGAACTATGTGTTGCCACACAGTCATGTGTGTACAGGGAATACAGGAGTGGGCTAAGAACACAGCCCTGTGGGGCTCCAGTGTTGAGGGACAGTGATGAGGAGATGTTACTGCCCATTCTAACCACCTGGCGTCTGCTTGACAGGAAGTCCAGGATCCAGCTGCACAGCGAGCTGTTTAAGCCCAGAGCCCGGAATTTCTCATCAAGCTTGGAGGGCACTATGGTGTTGAATGCTGAGCTGTAGTCTACAAACAGCATTCTCACATAAGTGTTCCTTTTTTCCAGGAGGGAAAGAGCAGTGTGTATTGTAGATGCAATTGCATCATCAGTGGAGCAGTTGTTGTGGTAAGCAAACTGCAATGGGTCCAGTGATGGAGGCAGCACAGAGCAGATGTAATCTCTGATTAGTCTCTCAAAGCATTTGCTGATGATGGGGGGCAGAGCAACAGGACGCCAGTCATTTAAGCAAGTGATTTTGGATTGCTTTGGTACAGGCACAATGGTGGACGTTTTAAAGCATGTGGGGACTACAGACAAAGAGAGGGAAAGGTTGAAAATGTCCGTAAAAACACCAGCCAGTTGGTTCGCGCACGCTCTGATGACAAGGCCCAGAATGCCGTCTGGACCCGCGGCTTTACGGATATTCACCCGTCGGAAGGATCGGGTTACATCCGCTACGGAGAGTGAACTAACCTCTGTAGATTCAGCCGCGAGAGCTCTCTCCGCAAGGACTGTGTTATTTCCCTTGAACCGTGCATAAAAATTATTTAGCTCATCCGGGAGAGAGGCAGCGGTGTTCACGGCGGAGTTTTTATTCCCTTTAAAGTCCATGATGATATTAATTCCCTGCCACATGCTTCTAGAGTTGGTGGTGTTAAATTGTCCTTCAATCTTGTTCCTGTACTGGCGTTTGGCATAACTGGCTTGTTTATGCTCCTCCGCGTTCCTGGAATTAAAAGCGGAGGTCCGCGCATTAAGTGCAGCGCAAACATCGCTATTAATCCAAGGTTTCTGGTTCGGGTAGATCCGTATTGTTTTGGACAGAACAACATCCTCTATACACTTTCTGATAAAACAAGTTACGCTATCAGCGCAAACCTCGATGTCGTTATCAGAGGCCGGAACATCTCCCAGTCCGCATGATCAAAACAGTCTTGTAGCATAGAGTCTGACTGGTCCGACCAACACTGGATCGTTCTGAGGGTGGGTGCTTCCTGTTTCAGTTTCTGCCTGTAAGCGGGCAGAAGCAGAATGGAAGAGTGGTCCGATTTGCCAAATGGTGGGCGGGGGAGGGATTTGTAGCCATCCCGGAAGGGAGAGTAGCAATGGTCCAAAACCCGGTCCCCTCGTGTGTTGAAACTGATGTGTTGGTGGTATTTTGGTGCAATTGATTTAAAATTGGCTTTGTTAAAGTCCCCAGTCACAATGAACATGGCCTCAGGGTGCGCGGTTTCCTGCTTGCTTATAATCCCGTACAGTTTATTGAGTGCCCGGTTTGTGTCGGCTTGTGGCGGGATGTACACAGCAGTGATAATGACCGCTGTGAATTCCCTTGGTAGCCAGAATGGTCGACACAGAAGCATGAGAAATTCCAGATCAGGAGAGCAGAAAGACTTGATAGAATGTACATTCCTCTGATCATACCAGGATATGTTGATCATAAAACATACACCACCACCCTGCTTTTACCTGAGAGGTCTTTCGCTCTGTCCGCTCGGTTTACGGAGAACCCTGTGGGTTCGATGGCTGAGTCTGGAATCTCCGCAGACATCCAAGTTTCTGTAAGGCAGATAATGCAGCAGTCCCTCGTCTCTCATTGGAAAGAGAGCCATGCTCTCAGCTCGTAGAGCTTGTTGTCCAGAGACTGAACATTTGCCAGTAGAATACTGGGTAGCGGGGGTCGATTTGCGTGACATCTTACTCTGATGAGAACACTGGCTCTGTTTCCCCTTTTCCTTCAGTGTTTTCACGGTCGGGCAGCCCAGACAAAGGGCTCCGCTGGCGTGTTTGTAAACAGCGGGTCGGCATCGAGGAATTTGAAGTCCAGTTTACGGTGTGTAATTGCAGAACCAATGTCCAAAAGTGTTTGTCTGTCGTAGACAATAAGGCAGACAACATCCAAGACAAAAAACAAAAAAAAAGGCGCTGACCTCACAGAGAAATGCCAGTTTCGGAGTTTGTAGTTTTTACATGATCTGCTTCCATATTATTTGAACTTTAATAAAGCTATAACACATTAAATATAACTGCATTTAAGATGTAATGCTGGGATGTTTCCTATAAAGAGATCCAGCTCTGCTTATTCAGCAATGAGTGTGTTTCTGTATTTACTTAATTTGTATTTTTACAAATCATGATGGTCACTCCGTGACAATCCAAGCAGGTGATCCAGGCTGTTTAAACTGTCTTTTTTTGATTGCTGCTCACGCTGGATCCACACAAGTGCTTGAGTGCAACTTCAAAGTAAAACCGCTTCATATGCGCAAGGAGTAAATGTCTTATTCACTACACACTGTATTTACAATTGATTTGATTCAGTATTTTTTGAGAAAATGCAATTGTTAATGCGCGTATGCCATCCATGGTTGCTGGACTACTGTGTGCTGTTATTTCCTTCTTCCTAATAATATTAACAATTTCTTCATGTGCAAATTAATTACTAAAATTTGATGACTAAACAGAAATAAGAAGAAACTGCTACCTACCATTTAAAATACTAAATTATTTTTTATATTTTATATTATTAATTGAGTAAATATAGTGCTAAATAAGAGTTTATTCATTATTTAGCAATTTTATGTTTATGTTATTTATTATAATAAATTGTGTGATATATCACATTGTTTCATTGTTATCTGGTTTTGGTTAAGGTCAGTGTTCTAAGTGAGTCAGAGCTCTTGGGAGGTAACAATATCCATGTAATAACATTACAACTGTTTGATAGTGAGATAGCATGTAGTGTTAGATAAATACCAGCAAAACTATGTGCATATTAACTGTGTGTATATTAATTAACCTCTAGCAATGGTTTATATTATTTAATGTTAGTAATTTAGGAGTTCCAGCAATCCTATATTAAAGAAGAATTATATTTTACCATTATTTTGAGGTGAAAATGAGCCAGTGTCACTCAGTCACCGTCTGTAAGCTCCTTCAGAAAACAGCGCTCACTCAGGCGCGTTTAGAATTTTCCAACATAAAAATTATGTTGGATTATTTATGAACTGGGACACATAATGAACAATGTCGCGTTGTCACTGCAAAATTTGAGAAAAAAAAATCTAGTTTTATGTTCCTAGTGTTCTAGTTTTGATGAAACACCAGGGGACCCCCCAGTTTTGAAATGCATAGAGTTTCTGGCTATAACATGTAGCGTAAAACTCAAACGCATTTATTGAAAGATACATATTATACAAATAATGTGGTCACAATACTTCCAGCCTAAGTCATGTAATGGAAAATTGCGATTCTTATTAAAAATGTTTTACTATATTTCATTCGATGCTTCCATGATGAATAATTCTGTTAACTTTTCTTTCGTTTTTATTGTCAGGAGAATATAACATATGATACAATGATATACATATAAATTAATAAATTCACAATTTGATCATCTTGTTTAAAAATAGAAAATATGGTCTAGCCTATCTGCACTTCAAAATAAAGTTTGTGGCAAATTTGCCCTGAACTCTCGATTTTTGTAAGGAAAACTTGAACAAAAAGTACAAGTGCTGTTTTTCAAAGCAAAATGAAAAAGAATCTTTTGAGCTTGGATCCCATATGGCAGCAGTCCGCACAAACAATGTCATGCAGCAATGACTTTAATAAGGAATGTGTAGGATGAATTTATTTCCACCAAAGTCATCTGAGTGCTTGCTTGTTTAGAGTTTGATTGGATGCTTATTTATTTAAATGTGAATGGAAATCATTAGGAACGCTACAAACTTGGATTAACTGTTTTTCAATGCAACCATATTTTTATCCAAGAAGTGCACTGTTTAATATTTGTTGTAAAATGTGAAATTAGTTCATAAATGAAGACATTCTCCTCGTCCGTTGGCCGAAACCACTCGTGTAAGATGAATAGTTCCGCAGCCACTGATCTAGAGTTAGGCTCACTTCTTGTTTGTTATTATTAAGGTTTTAATTTGAGGTGGGGAAACTGATCCTGGACCAGCAGTTACAAGACAGCGTTTTCCTGGACCGACAATCTGAATTCTGTATCAATACACACATCATGCCACTGGCCAGCCACACATTCTTATGAGCCGCAAACCAAATCAACAAGGTTTGAAATTAATCACTTTAAAATATTTAATTCCAAGCAAAAATATTTGTAAATCGAAATAATAGTGTTCAAAACTGTGTGCTTAACATTTTTAATGAGGGAATGAACTAAATCCTACTCATTTCATAAAAAATTGTGAATGATGTACTCAAATCAAAATCCAGAGGTTCTCAAATGTAATAATCCAACGGCCATCTAAGAAATCAGGGAAGAGTGTTTTTATTAATCAGCTCTCCATAATAATTTTTACATTACACCAAAAAAATTTATGAAATGAGGCAAGCATTCACACATGCTTTTTGCAGTGAAATTAACAATGCATATCCATATAAAACATTATTTAAAAACAACAAAACATTTGCCCTACACAATGAAATTATATTATCTTTTAAAATAGCCTAATACAATTATTCTAGGAACTTGTGGCAGCCCACACTTTGGAAACACGAATTAGAATCAGTCTCATTTTCAATCACCTTTGCAGTCCAGCGATTCATAGCCTTGAGAATAGTAGCCTATATATTTAATATTTTCGAATAGGGTGTTTTCAAAGGCTGCATCTGTATTAACAATATGACTTTAAAGACTTTGTAAGTCATCCTCTGTAACCAGAGGTGTGTAGTAACGCGCTACATTTACTCCATTACATTTACTTGAGTAACTTTTTGGGAAAAAGTACTTTTAGAGTAGGTTTAATAGTGGGTACTTTTTACTCTCACTCAAGTAAATTTCTAATGAAAAAAGTACTTTTACTTCATTACAATGGGCGGCATTCCTGTCGTTACATTACTGGATTTAATTTTAATTAATGCGTAATTTATTGAGAGATTGCTGAATAGGACTTTTACGACAGCGGAAGTTCACATAGCTGCGAGCGCTGTCACAGACTGTCACCAAGCCGAGTCCATCATCACTGCTGCAGCATCAAGCTCTTCACAGTGAAACACTTTCTTCTCTCTGCACAGTGATAAAAGAATAGTTTTGTCATGCAATGCCTTCATTAACACCAAGACAAGAGGATATATCAAGATTAAAATTGCAGATCCAATTTAAGGCAGCACGCTGAGGTGAGCTGTGAATCTAATGATAACGTGGGCTTTTCTGTGTCATGGTGATGGTCATTTTCAGGGTGATTTTGTAAATATGTGCTCTTGAGACATCAGTTTTTAAGTGTACATTTTTAAATCAGTGCAGCAATATATTAGTGCACTTTGTCCCGCATGTCATGAGCAGTATTTACACGTTTACCCCGCGCCCTTGCGGGAGTACTGGAAACTTGCAACTACTTCGGGTTGATTAACTGTATAAATCCATGTAAACATCCACGTTAAGTGTAAATGCCTTTTGCGCTACCGAACATGTGATTGACAACTGGAGCACGAACAGACAGCATTTCTGCGCATGGTGCCCTTTGCAGGCTGCGTACTCTGGAGCGGTGATACTGTGTACCGAACTAATTATCTAAAGTCTTTCGACACTGAAAACTGTAACTACACTGAACTAAGAACTAACAGCTGTGAAATAGCGAAAGTAGGCATTAATAAAACATGATCTTGCTTTGGTTTATATTTCAGCATTATATGTAATATCCCAGTGGGACATGTCATGGAACCTTTATCTCTAATATAAAGACTCACTCTCAAATTCTTGGGTTTTGATGCCATAAGATAAGACTTTATTAAAAACATAACAAAGCCGAAGTGGTCCATGGAGAATCTGAAGTTACACTTCAGAATCATGCATTTTTATACAGTTTCTGCTCCCCTTAACACTTTGAGGGATTGCCTCTTCATCCAGTGAAATCATCTTATGCCTTCCTAGTTTCATCTTTGCCATTTCCCTTCCAGCTGGTCACCTTTTGCCCCAACTTGCTGTTTCATCTTAATGCTAGCACTTAGTAGCGCACATATATCGTTTGCCTGTTTTGGTAATCTTGGCATTATCTGCACCAGTCCTGCTCATTAAATTATCCTTTCAATACCCACATGCCCACCTCCCTTTGGGCGATAGAAAGTTTGATAGAAAGAGGCTGTAATTCTTTCTAAAAGCCAAGCTACTACAGGTGATGTTCCTTATCTAAACCCTCCTTACTCATTCGCTTGACACAGGCATCCCATCTCCCAGGTCTCCCCCTTTCTGCATTACATCGGTTCATTTTCCCTTGACACAAAGGCCTTACACAGAGAAAGACTGCAATCGAAGCTGTTTTCTGCACTTTCAAACTGTATCTAAATAATCAGAGTATTAAATTAATAAAAGAATGATTAAATATGTAACATACTGAATAACATTGATAATGCAGCTTATCATAATACATTGATTACACATTGTCATTTTTAGATCATTGCATACTGCATACATATTAATTAAAAAATGGATTAACTGAATTATTAAATAAAAATATTCCATAGACACTGTTCACATTTTCACTGTAATCATTACTAGAAAGGTTTCCAAACCTCTCTTCTTATTGACAAATTCATCCAGATCTGAAAAGAGCCCATAAAGGGATAGTTCACCCAAAAATTAAAATTCTCTCATCATTTACTCACCCTCATGCCAGATGTGTATGACTTTCTTTCATCTGCTGAACTCAAATGAAGATTTTTAGAAGAAGTTCTCAGCTCTTTTGGTCCATACAATGCAAGTGAGTGGGTGCCAAGATTTTAAAGCTCAAAAGTAATCCATAAGACTTCAGTGGTTAAATCAATATCTTTAGAAGCGATGTGATATGTGTGGATGAGAAACAGATCACTTTCACATTTTTCTTCTTGTGTTTTCTTCTCTGCATATCACCCTTTGCTGGGCTGGGAGAAGAATTTCTAGCAAAAAAAAAATATATATTTATCTGTTTCTCACTCACACCTATCATATCACTTCTGAAGATATGGATTTAACTACTGGAGTCATATGAATTACTTTTATGATTCCTTTATGTGCTTTTTGGAGCATCAAGATTTTGGCACCCATTCACTTGCATTATACTGACCTACAGAGCTGAAATATTCTTCTAAAAATCATAATTTGTGTTCTGCAGAAGAAAGGAAGTCATACACATCTGAGATGGCATGAGGGTTAGTAAATGATGAGAGAATTTTCATTTTTGGGTGAACTATCCATTTAAAGTGATAGCTCAGCCATAATTTAATATTCTGTCATCATTTCCCTACCCTCATGTTTTTTCCAAACCCGTGTGACCTTCTATATTCTGTGGAACACAAAATATGTTAGACAGAATGTTAGGGACTGACAGTCTCAGTCACCATTCACTTTCAAAATATATATAAAAAAATAAATAAAAAAAAAAACACCTTCGCTGAAAGTAAATGGTGACCAAGGCTAACATTCTATATAAAATCTCCTTAGTGTGTTGCATGGAAGAAAGAAAGTCAAGAAATGTTTGGAACAACATGATGGTGAATGATGACAGAATTTCCATTAATAATAATAATAATTAAATTAATAATTCTGTGATACATGTTAAATGTGTAATATGTAATGGAATATATGGGAGTTAACGTCCATTATGTCATTTGTGAAAGTAACGAGTTACTCACTACTTGACTGCTCTTTTAATTGGATTCTTTCTTACTCTTACTCAAGTAATTATGTATGTTAGCACTTTTACTTCTACTTGAGTAATTTTTTTAAAGTAATTGTACTTTTTCTTGAGTACAGTTTTTGGCTACTCTACCCACCTCTGTCTGTAACTGTATTTAGGGAGTGGGGGAGGGGGGTTGAAGAAAGGTGTGCAGGTGTGCACTTTTTCTCAGTTTGAGCTACTGCACCTCAAAATGTCTGTGCACAGCCCAACTGAGGCTCCTTGGTTTTCTAACACCTCAGATCCTGTTCTCTTAGAGTCAGACTTCTTGGGATTATTGGGCTGTGCTTCACATGTCTTAGGCTTTTGTGACTTAGGAATTTTCAGTTTAGCCAGTTGAGCTTGGGGATCTGCTACTTGTTTTTTAAGCTTTTGTGTTTCAACAGGGAGCTCACCAGAAGCTTAAGCATCCTGAGCTCTATGATAAGTGTATGCCATTTGTGAGCCTGACATAATTCTAGCTTTAGAGGCACCAATATTTTGTTTCATGCATTTAGCTTTAGTAGCCAAACTGTCCTCCTCCATACACAAAAGCAGCAGCAACTACAAGAAAAATGGTAGAAGCCTGAGAACCATGAGGCTTAATTATGTTTGCAGCTGGAGGAAAAAGACTTTTGATTATCATTCTGGATAAGGGTAAATTGAGGGAAAGTTCAACATTTGTCTGCAATGTGTCATAATCTTGTTAAATAGATGTGGTGATCGTCCAGAAAAACTCTAAGAGTAGGGTGTGATTGCACTGGGGACACAGACTCATTACTCTTCACTATGTGCTCTACAATGAGTTTCTGTACTTCTTGGGGCATGACTTAATTGAAGAAGAGTTTTAACCCACTAACAATAAGGGAATTTGGCACCTTAACCCCTTCTTTCTGTACAAAATCCATATTAAATATGTCACAAATACAACCCCAATTCCGAAAACGTTGGGACAGTATGAAAAATGCTAATAAAAACAAAAAGGAGTGATTTGTAAATTATATTCACACTTTGCTATCTTGAAAGTATAGTTTATTTTTCTATATCATTGTGTATTTTTCTATATCAAATATAGAAAAGTACTTATATAGAATAGCCTGAACTTTATGTGACCCAGGAGAGAGCATATGAGGTTATTAAAAGTACTTATGCTGCAAGAAGCACACAGTGCACTCAGCTGTAGCAAAGATAATGATATGAGAAAGCACTGGGAAACACAGCTAAGTTAAAGATAACACAGCCAATGGTCAAAGTGACTGTATTATGTTCAGGACTGTTATATTTTATTTACTCACAATATATACTTTTATAATAAATGAACTTAAAAGGTTATTTTTTTTAAATGGACTAAAAGCCAGGTTTCCACCATTATAAACAAATAAAAGGCTCTGTGAATTAATAGTGGTGGACGGTATCCATTGACTACAAAAAAATAATAAAGGGGGTAGCCATGAGGTAATGCTAGATAAGAAACTGTATAAAAGATGAGGGACTGGACCAAGGGATTCAGATCTCAGCTGACATCTCGGGTTTGTTGGTCTGCTCAATAAACTCTACCTTTGACACCTGGAACTCCTGACTTCGAGAGTTTTCTTACAGAGAGAAAGAAACGTTTTCCATGCTCCACTACAAAAGCACTACAACTACATATTATATGATGTTTTTCCTTGTGAATTTCATTGTTTTTTGAAAATGTACAGTAATTTCAAATCAGATGATTGCAACACGCTCCAAAGAATTTGAGACAGGGGCAAATTAAGACTAATAAAAATGTAACAAATTAAAATGACAAGGTGATGTGAAACCGGAGATGTTAAACAGGTGAGGCAATTGTGTCATAGTATATAAGGAGCCTCCAAAAACAGCCTAGTCCTTCAAGAGCAAGGATCATTCGAGACTTGTCAATTTGCCAACAGATTCTTCAGTAAATAATCCAGCACTTTGAGAACAATGTTCCCCAAAGACAAATTGGAAGGATTTTGGGCATTTCACCCTCTACAGTGCACAATATAGTTAAAAGATTCAAGGTATATGGTCAAATCTCGGTGCGTAAAGGGCAAAACGAAAACCACTTCTGAATGTGCGTGATCTCTGACCCCTCAGATATCACTGACTTAAAAAACATCATTCATCTGTAATGGATATCATGAACATGGGCTTGGGATAACTTAAGTGAACCTTTGTTAGACAACACCACTCGCTGCTGCATCCACAGATGCAAGTTAAGACTTTACTGTGCAAAGCAGAAGCCCTACATCAACACTGTCCAGAAGCTCTCCAAAAACAAAGCTGTTATGTTATCTGGGCCAAAGAGGAAAATGACCATCCAAGCTGTTATCAGCATCAGGTCCAAAAGCCAGTGTCTGTATGGGTCAGGGGTGTGTCAGGGCCCATGGCATGGGTAACTTGCACATCTGTGAGAACACCATGAATGCAGACAGATATGTACAAATTTTGGAGCCTCATATACTACCATCCAGCACCGTCTTTTCCAGGGACATCCCTGCATTTTCCAGCAGGACAACTTCAAACCACATACTGCCCGGATTACAAGTGCATAGCTGTGAAGTAGAGAGTGTGGGTGCTAGATTGGCCTGCCTGCAGTCCTGACCATTTCCAATTTAGAATGTGTGGCGCATTATGAAGCACACCATACGGCAATGAAGACCCCGTACAATTATGCTGCTAAAGACTTACATAATGGATGAATGGGGGGAAATTCTACTTTCTAAATTTAACAAACTTGTGTCCCCAGTGCCTAAATGCTTAATAAGTGTTCTTAGAAGAAATGGTGATGTTACACAGTGGTAAACACTCAACTGACCCAACTTTTTTGGAGAGTGTTGCAATCATCTGACTTGAAATTACTGTACATTTTCAAAAAACAATTAAATTCACAAGGAAAAACGTCTTGGTTACTGATGTAACCTCTGTTCCCTGATGGAGGGAACGAGACGTTGTGTCGATGTAGTGACACTAGGGGTTCGATCTTGAGAGCCCCAATCACCTTTGCTTAAAATAGAAAAGGCCAACGAAAATTGCCGAGTGGAATTTGCATGACTCTCCGCCCCGGACATACGGGTATAAAAGGAGATGGCGTGAATCACTCATTCAGATTTATGCTGAGGAGCCGATAGAGAGTCCCGGCCATGTCAGCGGCCGGTTCAGCACCACGGCAGGAGGGACACAATGTTACATTCCCTCCATCAGGGAACAGAGGTTACATCAGTAACCAAGACGTTCCCTGTCTGTCACTCACTCGACATTGTGTCGATGTAGTGACACTAGAGGGTTCCTACAGGAAACGCCGCAGGTGCTGAACCGTGTCACGAGGCACGGAAGAGTGGACACGGGCAAGCTACTGCTTGCCTCGCAGCGAGCGCTCAACCACGTCGTGACCTTACAGCGAGTTAGGTAAGGCGTTTCCTTAGTCCCGTTAAGGGGGGAGGAGGCACTTACCCAAGTAGGCTACTGGCAGTGCCTTTCTTAATTTTCTGTTAAGCAATCACCTGCCGAGCACTTCCTAAAATGGCGCTGGGAAGTGCTCTTCCCTCTCCAGGAAGGAGAGCACTACGGAGACCACATCCTGCTGGTGGGAGGTTAACATGTGGAACATACCTCACATGGACTTACCGACGGGGAAGTACACATATGGAATGATACCACAGGAGCACACGGGCTCACCTGAAAAGGGGAATACCATGAGTACTGGTCCTGGTGGCGTTACTCTGGTGAACTGCTGTGGACAAAAAGCGCACATTATCACCTTTGAAAAAAGGGGAAAGGCACAATGCAAGCGGTACACCCAACCGGCCACCCGGTCTATCTGCTTTTACCACGTAACACTCGGGTCAAAACCGGGTCTATGCGTTGGTTATAAAACCTTGCAAAAGGTATTGGGTGTAGCCCAACCTGCAGCTCTGCATATGTCTGCTAGAGAGGCCCCCCTTGCCAGTGCCCAGGAGGACGCAACACACTCCCAGTGGAGTGTGCCCAGACTCCCAAGAGGCACGGCAATTCCTGAGACTGGTATGCGAGGAAAATGGCATCCACAATCCAATGGGCTAATCTCTGCTTGGAGACAGCTTTCCCCTTCTGCTGTCCTCCAAAACAGACAAAGAGCTGCTCCGAGCATCTAAAGCTCAGCGTGCGGTCCAGATAGATGTGCAGGGCGTGAACTGGACACAGCAACGACAAGGCCAGGTCTTCCTCCTCTGAAGGGAGCGCTTGCAGGTTCACCACCTAATCCTGAAAAGGAGTGGTGGGAACCTTGGGCACATAACTGGGCCGGGATCTCAAGATCACATGACAGTGTGCCGGCCCGAACTCCAGGCATTCGCTGGTAACAGAGAGCGCCTGCAGGTCCCCCACCCTCTTGATGGAAGTGAGTGCCACCAGGAGGGCCATCTTCAGGGACAGAGTGCTGAGCTCGGCCTGCTCCAGGGGCTCAAATTGGGCTCTCTGTAGGGCAGGTAATGAGGTTCAGTTATGAGGCAGTGGTGTGTGAGGAAAACAGAGACCAAAGAAATTAGGAAAATATTTAACGGCTTTACTGAAATGCGTGTAAACTAAAAGCTCAGGGTATACACATGAATAACGAATCAGTCAAATTAAACAATTAAAGAAATGTCCTTTATAGTCCTGTGTTATTTGTAAAGTCTTTGTTCCGGTTTCCTTTTTTGAAGAAGTAATAGAGATCACTCAAAATATATTACTCTTCACTGTGTGACAGTACTTCACTTTAGATTTGAAAAACAATGCAGAACCAAAAAAACATAACATCACTTAAGCAATGCAGCAGCAGTTGAAAAGACGACATACTGTTTTCACAGACTCACCGGACACAGCACGGCAAGTTTGCTGCGTGTGATTTGTGGCGCTGCGTCTAGATGCGGGAAAGAAGTTGAGCTCTTCACTGCTGTGGAATGCAGTCTAAACCTATTTTTCTACACAGTCATTTCCAATATAGCCTTTTATGAAGCAACATAAAACAGTGTAATGAAAAAGACATCCATCGGACTTGATTAAAGCTAGACATGCAGTGATGGATGCACACACACTTCCTGCTCAGTAAATCTGACTGAATCCACATAATATAAGAAGGTTATTTTCTGCAGATTATGATTTGGGTTCCATTCTGTGTAAATTAATTACCATTTGAATGTTTATGCAATTTTCCTCCTCCTCATGAAAATTACATTTCATGATGATTAAAGGGGTCATAACATGAGGAATTAAATTTTCCTTGATCTTTTGATATATAAGAGGTCATTGTACTATAAAAAAAATACTGTAAGTTTCAGAACTGAAAACTTCCTCCTTAATAGAAAAAGAGCATTTTTTTAAATCAAGCTGCAAAAATGGCTCGATTGGAATTTGTGTAACTTGTGACATCACAAGCAGTGTTGGGTAAAGTTATTTTTAAAAATAACTTGTTAGAATATTGTGTTGCTCCTAAAAAAATTAACTTAATTAATTAACAAGTTAATTTTTATGGAAAGTAAAGGGATACGTTACTTTTGTGTTATTTTTGCATTACTTTTTTCTCATCGCCACTCTCTCTTCTGCTATGCTATGCATTCCATACAAATAAGCCATGCATTGCATACAAGAGACATTACAGGTCATGCTAGCTACTGTACAACATTCTTGTCAAAACAACATACTAAACAAACAGATATTTAGAAAGTCTACAATCAGTAGGTCTCCACGTCATATGTATAATAAAGACTCAATAACATGAATATGCATATTTTTTTTCCCATCGGCATGGCAGCCAACATGAATAATGAAGAATAACCACTGTTTTACCAAATGCAACAAAGTTCAACATCTGAACCTGCATCATATGCGGTGCCCATTGACAATGCCAGATGCCAATGTCAACTTGAGATGTTTTTCAGAAGTCAGGATAAAATTCAGTGGGGAATGCCAACCTAACATGTTCAAGGAATAAGTCAGTTTTTCACTTCTCATCTCAGTCATCTTATTTTGAGTTGATCCACTGTGCATACTGTGGACAGCCTTCTGCAAATGCGCATGTTGATACAACTTGAATGAAATAGTTTTTAATGCTACCAAAATATCATAAAAACTGTATGTTTCGCAAATCACATTACTCGTTTATTATAAAACAAAAATGTTGAATATTTTAAGAAATTAAGACATTTTTGTCTGTGTAAACAAACCATGTAGTACGCTACTCGCAGCCGCTGATCCAGAGTCAGCTTTTCTCATCCTATTGTCCTAGTTACGTGGAGCTCTAACACGAAGCAGTTTGGCTGCATAAGTCAGTGAATTGAGCGAGTATTTCATAAGTTTCACTTACCCGAATGTTACATTTTTGACAAAATGTTGCCATATTAGGACACATTTCTTAACTCTAGCTGTGATTGTCATGACAACTGCAATGACGGCTGCTCATGTAAGCTCCAGAGCATAAAAAAATCAACCGCTGCAAATGATGAGTACAACTGGATTCCACTTAAGTGTTCAGATTTACATTCCTTAACCAGCAATATTTTGCCGTTTTTAAAACATAAATCTCAGGGTGGGCTAAAAGAAGACTTGATGACAACCTGATAAGCATGGCTCATACTCTCTAGAACTACAATACCCATCATGCGCAAACATACTACAACTTCATTGTGCATCTCTGCTAATCAAGCCTCCCATTCTCTAGAACTACAATGCCTATAATGCACTACGTCTCCTCCCCGAAGTTTGCGCACTTTTACTCCTGATTTATCACAGTACGGGAAAGGAGTGGTGTACAAAAGCAACGCATTACTTTTTTAAAAAGTAACTACAATATTGTGGTCTAAAATAAAAAAATAGTGCTTTACTCACTACTCAAAAAAGTAATCTGATTACGTAACACGCATTACTTATAATGCGTTACCCCCAACACTGGTCACAAGGACCAAATACATCTGCATATGACTGCCTCTTTTTCGTTACTGCACCCTTGGCCCAGCCCACTGGTGCTCAGTCAGTCACACAGGTGAAGAGGAGAGAGATGAGCCTGTCATGGGAGATTCATCCAAAGGGGACATATACAGGACACCTTCATGTGCCTATCTGGATTTAAATGTTTTTCTACACATGTTGTGCACTAGAAATGGCTTTGATCGTTATCATACATCTCGCCCGCTTTTAAAGGACGCAATGTCAAGGTATAACTCTAAAATGGAGACTCCCTCTTGTGTTTCATTCAGCTGCGCTGTCATGCTGTTGTGCGGTTTTAAAGGGGTCTTGGACCATTTTTGCACCCATCTGTGCTATTTTTAATTGTTGGTCTTTTGTAAACATGGACATCTTTGATCGTATTGATGCATTTCCGCAGAACACCGGCGATGTGCGCCACATTTTAAGAGCAGTACAAGCACAACTTTTAAAAACGTGACTCATTCTGCTGCTGCCACTGAAACACATGCAGTCCTGTGTGTAAACAACCAGAGAAGATGTGAGATTTGAAGACCACCGTCTCTGCTTTGTCCTGTTGAAGCACCCCAACATCATCATGGACCGTACTACGTTTGTGTATTCAGAACATTTCAGCATGGATTGTATAGTATGCTTGTGAACCAGTTACAGGAACTGTTATTGAAGAATGGGGCAGTTAAAACTCTATTGGACTGCAAATCCATAAGTAAACAATTTAATTCATGATTATTTCATATGTCATGACTGTTTGATAGTTTATGATGCTGCTTGTGTGAACAGTTTAATATATTCAGTTGAAATGTGTTGGATGTGAGTTATATGTTAATCCTGAAATTTCGTTTTATTAATGTTGTGGTCTTGTGGACTTTGTTCATTTTCTTTGGACTGCATTTCAAATATGGCTCTATTGGAAGGGCTGCATGATGTTAGTCAATCACAACAGTGGGCATTTACATCTTTAAAGGGCCAGACAGCTTAAAAACAAGCGTTTCTGACAGAGTGCCAGATACAGGGTGGAACATTATTATATATGACTAAATTATGACTGTTTTTGTTAAAAATAAATAAATAAATAAAAATATACTAACATTTTAAATGGACCTCAGGAACGATAATAAAATTATAAATAAAAGATTATGTGATGACCCCTTTAAGTTTGTAATTGTTCACATTTCCCCACTTCCAAATAAATATTTGATAGTTTATGGCCACAGGTAAGACTCAATCCGGGAATCCAGATAACTTTATTTACTGAATAAAGGCGCAGGTCTGTATGCTGTCAGTCAAAGCTCAACGTAAGCTTGCTGTTAAAGCCACACAGCTGTGCGTCTCGCACCCTGCAGACACAATATGGAACAGGCTTACCTGAGAGAGTAACAGCTAGTATTCGTATGTGAAATTACTGTACAATGTTTACTCAAGAAGGAACTAAATGTCCGGATGATTAAGAGCATTTTATAGAGTATGTGGCAATTGAAAAGCTTTCGTGATGTGTACAGTATGCGGCACAAGCTCAGCAATCCCCGCAACCGCTGCTCAACGCAAGAGAGTGAAAACATCTATCTCTCAATGATGTGAATACTGTAAATATTGTATTCCGTTTTGCATGTACGTAAGTGATAGTTTAAAAAAACAACAACCAAATTAAATGGATTTTATATCTCTAAAAAATAGTTTAACCATGTATATAAGTTAACTCATCATCAATAAACAAGATTGGTGGGCAGATGTTGTTTCTGAAAAGATAAAATATTTTATTTCCATGGCCTGTTTTCCCATATTTGCATTTTTTTTTTTTTTATCCCCCTTTCTCCTCAATTTGGAATGCCCAAATCCCACTACTTAGTAGATCCTCGTGGCGGCATGGTTACTCACCTCAATCCAGGTGGCAGAGGACAAGTCTCAGTTGCCTCCGCTTCTGAGACTGTCAATCCACGCATTTTATCACGTGGCTCATTGTGCATGACACCGCGGAGACTCCCAGCATGCGGAGGCTCAAGCTACTCTCCATGATCCATGCACAACTTACCACGTGCCCCATGGAGAGCGAGAACCACTAATTGCAACCACAAGGAGGTTTCCCCATGTGACTCTACCCTCCCTAGCAACCGGGCCAATTTGGTTGCTTAGGAGACCTGGCTGGAGTCACTCAGCACACCCTGGATTCGAACTCGCGACTCCAGGGGTGGTAGTCAGTGTCAGTACTTGCTGAGCTACTCAGGCCCCCCCATATTTGAGTTCTAAACTGAAATTGTTAGATTGCTTTGAACTAGTTAAAGAAAATGGTAGGTCTTGCATTTAAAAAAGTTGGGCACACTAGGAGTAGTCAATCTCTGTCAGCTTGAATTATATACTTTCTTTATATTATAGATCTGCTTTACATGTCTGTTGGTTATAGATATTGATTGCACAACCGTTTTGTTGTTGCTATACAATTCTAGAGCACACCAAAACTAAGGCTAATGAATGCATTTTAGCCAAATTTGACTTCATCTCAACAACTTTTTGCACTCTGAGTTATTAAATAATTTTTCTGATTACTAGGTTAATCGTCAGAATAAACTTTAGATTCCTCAATATCTAAAATAATCAATAGTGACAGCCCTAAACAATATAGAGATGTCGTTAATGATGTTATGCAGAGGGTGTAGTAATAACTTCTGAGCATAGCAAATAATAATTGCTCATTTACATGTACTCCAGAAAGCTATTTAATGCAAGCTGTTGAAGACATGAAAGCTGCATGCACTACATAACAGATGCGACAGATACATTGTTCTGCAATAGTGGGGTTTCCCTTTAGATCATACTTTGGGGTCCCCCTGACGCACTTGAGCACATACACACATGTGCACTCTTTAAAAACATAAGAACTTCACTTAGGCATTAACATGGAAATTAGGCCGTGTTCTCTGACCGCGTGTGTTAAAGCAATTTCTCTTAAAAGCCTTGAATCCCTTTTACGGCTGCATTCACGTCTATATGATGTTTCAGTACGCTGCTTTCTGCAAAATAAGCAGTTTTCTTAAGTGCATGTAAACGTGGTCAAAGTCTTGATAGAATGAAAGATATAAACTCAGCAAAAAAAGAAACGTCCTTTCACTTTCAACTGCTTTAATTTTCAGCAAACTTAACGTGTAAATATTTGTATGAACATAAAAAGATTCAACAACTAAGACATAAACTGAACAAGTTTCACAGACATGACACTAACAGAAATGGAATAATGTGTCCCTGAACAAAGGTAACAGTCAGTATCTGGTGTGGCCAGCAGCTGCATTAAATACTGCAGTGCATCTCCTCCTCATGGACTGCACCAGATTTGCCAGTTCTTGCTGTGAGATGTTACCCCACTCTTCCACCAAGGCACTTGCAAGTTCCCTGACATTTCTGGGGGGAATGGCACTAGCCCTCACCCTCCAATCCAACAGGTCCCAATGGGATTGAGATCCGGGCTCTTCGCTGGCCATGGCAGAACACTGACATTCCTGTCTTGCAGGAAATCACGCACAGAACGAGCATTATGGTTGGTGGCATTGTCATGCTGGAGGGTCATGTCAGGATGAGCCTGCAGGAAAGGTACCACATGAGGGAGGAGGATGTCTTCCCTGTAACGCACAGCGTTGAGATTGCCTGCAATGACAACAAGCTTACTCCAATGATGCTGTGACACACCGCCCCAGACCATGACGGACCCTCCACCTACAAATCGCTCCAGAGTACAGGCCTCGGTGAAACGCTCATTCTTTTGACGACAAAACCGGTGAGACAAAACTTGAGAGCACTTTTTGCCAGTCCTGTCTGGTCCAGCAAAGGTGGGTTTGTGCCCATAGGCAACGTTGTTGCCGGTGATGTCTTGTAAGGATCTGCCTTACAACAGGCCTACAAGCCCTCAGTCCAGCCTCTCTCAGCCTATTGCGGACAGTCTGAGCACTGATGGAGGGATTGTGCATTCCTGGTGTAACTCGGGTAGTTGCTGTTGCCATTCTGTACCTGTCCCGCAGGTGTGATATTCGGAAGTACCTATCCTGTGCAGGTGTTGTTACACGTGGTCTGCCACTGTGAGGACGATCAACTGTCCTTCCTGTCTCCCTGTAGCACTGTCTTAGGTGTCTCACAGTACAGACATTGCAATTTATTGCCCTGGCCACATCTGCAGTCCTCATGCCTCCATGCAGCATGCCTAAGGCATGTTCATGCAGATGAGCAGGGACCCTGGGCATCTTTCTTTTGGTGTTTTTCAGAGTCAGTAGAAAGGTCTCTTTAGTGTCCTAAGTTTTTATAACTGTGACCTTAATTGCCTACCGTCTGTAAGCTGTTAGTGTCGTTCCACAGGTGCATGTTCATTAATTGTTTATTGTTCACTGAACAAGCATGGAAAACATTGTTTAAACCCTTTACAATAAAGATCTGTAAAGTTATTTGGATTATTGGGAGTTTATATGGAATAAAATATATAGAAGCCTCAGCAAAGTCAAATGATGTCCACTCAACAAACAAACAATGAACTATGCTTCTAAGCACAGCTGGAGAACTTTAGCTCCAACCACACAGCTTTGCGTTGCAGTTTGCGTATGTTTGTCAGAGCTACAGTTGTGGCCAAACATATTGGTACCCTTTGTAAATATGAGCAAAGAAGGCTGTGAAAAATATGTCTTTGTGTTTATCCTTTTGATCTTTCATTTAAAATATTCACAAAAATCTATCCTTTTATTGAAGTAAACTAATTGAAAGGGGGGAAAAAATCTCATAATTAAATAAATATTTTTCTCCAAATCATGTTTGCCACAATTATTGGCACACTTAGAAATTCTTATTAGTTAAATATATTTTAATAAGTTTATAAGTTTAAGTTTTCATATTTTCCATTTGTTTAGTACACCTGGGTGACTAGGAACATGAAATTGTTCAGCCATGACTTCCTGTTTCACAGGGGTATAAATATGAGGTAACACACAAGCCAAATTCCCTTAGTCATCCATCACAATGGGTTAGACCAAAGAATAAAGTTATGATGTGTGGCAAAAGGTTGTTGAGCTTCACAAAATGGGAAGTGGCTATAAGAAAATAGCTAAAGCACTGAAAATATCAATTTCCAACATCAGGGCAATAATTAAGAAGTTCCAATTAACTGGAGATGTTACGAATCGGCCTGGAAGAGTGTCTATATTGTCTCCACACATTGTGAGGCAGATGGTTCGAGTGGCCAAACATTCTCCAAGGATCACAGCTGGAGAATTGCAGAAATTAGTTGGGTCTTGGGGTCAGAAAGTCTCCAAAACTACAATCAGACGTCACCTACATCACCACAAGTTTTTAGGGAGGGTTTCAAGAAAAAAGCCTCTGCTCTCAAGCATCTTCAGTTTGCCAGACATTACTGGAACTTCAAATGGGACCAGGTTCTATGGTCAGATAAAACAAAAATAGAGCTTTTTGGCAGCAAACATCAGAGATGGGTTTGGCGCACACAGAGAGGTAGCCATATGGAAAAGTACCTCATGCCCATAGTTAAATATGGTGGTGGATCTTTACCGTTGTGGAGCTGTTTTTATGACAGAGGTCCTGGTCATCTTGTTCGGATACATGGCATCATGGACTCTATCAAATACCAACTGATAAAAAATCAAAACCTGACTGCCTCTGCCAGAAAGCTTAAAATTGGCCCAAGTTGGATATTCCACCAGGACACTGATCCAAAACACACATAAAAATCAACATAAAAATGGTTTACTAACCACAAAATCAGGGTTTGCCATGGCCATCCCTATCCCCTGACCCCATAAAAAACCTGTGGGGCTGAACTGAAGAGGAGAGTCCACCAGCGTGGACCTCAGAATTTGAAGGATCTGGAGAGATTCTGTATTCTGGCCATCATTTGTAGGTGGGAGTCAGGGTCCAACAGTACATCTTCTCCAGTCAATACTGCGGTGATGGCTTCCTATAGGTATCCGTCCCCTAAGGGCCTAGGGTGATACAACCCATCCCTTATCCTCAAATATGCCTCGGGCTGCACCAGTGCATCCAACGTGATATGTCAAAGCATATTTTATAAAGGTTCAGTTAAGTACATGGTAGCCTTGTGAACTTTGAAAGATCATTCTCATTGAAGAGAAACTTAGGTGGCCTTTCCGCTGACGATATGGTCAGGAGATGATTGGGTCTATTAAAAGCGTGTGCTTATCCCTGCCGAGCCTTTGTGATTGATCTCAGCTGACACATCCTTTTACCCACTGTCACATTAATAACCTGATGTCTCTCATGAGAATGACAGACTGCTCAGTCCTGGGAGAACACACAGCAGGATGCTCAAGGTTAGAGCACTCGCTCATCACAAATCAGGAGACCGTGTCGCTAAACACAGCAGAGCATGCAATTTTCCTCCCTTATTCTATATGGAAAAACTATGTGGCTGAGCTATTGCACACCAGGGTCAGATTTAACCAAAAATTCCACTCAAAGTGACCAAAATGCTCCACATATTTAAATTTGTGGTCAAATTTTTTATTATATTCTGTTCCTGGCACGTCTAGTTATGGAATTTGAAGAAAAGTAGTAGCCTTTAGCAGTAGAAAAAAATGCCCTTGAAAACCAATTCCAGGGGGCAAATATAGCTCCTTAAACCTGGCATTTGTAATTTTTTCGGTGTCAAAATTCTTTCTTGTATCCCAGCTTACATGGAGAGAACAATATAAGCAAAACATTTGTCACTTGGTTTTACCTAAAAGTGTAACACTGTTGCTTTATGGTACTACTTTTGTAAAACATTTTTGTTTAAATGGACTTATTCCTTAAACAAGACATGGGCAACTTACAGCCTGCCACATGGTTTAATTTGGCACGTGGCTCATTTATCCTAAAAGCATTTTTTATTGGATATTTCAATTATCTTGCATTGGGACCTAATGTGCCTCCACAAACGTTTGACATGCTCAGGGTTGCCAGATATTAGATGACCCCCCCCCCCATTAGAGATTTATAATTGCGCAAATTGGAAATATTCCGCCTAATATTTTACTTCTTGTGTGCAATCTGGCAACCATGCATGGGAGCGTGCTTTTTCTAACTCTCGCTCCCCCGTTGAATAACTTAGCGATCTCTAGTGCGATATTCTGCTCAAAACAAAGTGTCCATTCTTGAGGCTGATTGTGCTGTTTGGGGTTACTAGGTTTGTAGGCAAACGTTCTCAGTGATGAACTTTAATAAAATATAAACATAGATCTCGGCATAATTGACATGCAGAGTGGTAATCATTGACACGCGAGCAAAAGCAAGCGAGAGATGAATATGTATTTTGTATTTGTGCAATTTAGAAATGTTGTCCCTTGCACCTGTATTTTAATCTAACTCTTGCAGTAATAATTTATCATAGTCATAGTGTTTTATTCAGTTGTGTGCTGAATGGAAAGCCAAACCATTGGTGGGCAATTAATTGATAAGACCCGCATCATGACCCTTTCAGCGTGTGAATGGGTAATGTTTTGAGAATAAGTACACTGGCCCACTTTGTGACAAACATTAAAAGTTCTATAATTTTTTTTATTTTTTATTATTAAAACAGATCCCTGTTTTGTAGAGAGAAAGAGATGTAGAGAGTGTTAAATTGAATAATAAATTACCAGGGTAGTAGAGATGGTAAAAAAAAAAAAATTATAATTATGCTCAGCCTTTATTGCATTTTTTTTAATGCCTGATAGAAAAGTAGGCCTATTTACCTTTGTAGAGCAATACAATACTTTAGGCAATTGCAGAATAGCAGAGGTGGGTAGTAGCATGCTTCATTTACTCCATTACATTTACTTGAGTCACTTTTTGGGAAAAATGTACTTTTATGAGTATATTTAAAGGTGGTTACTTTTCACTCTTACTTTTACTTCGTTACAATGGGTGACGTTCCTGCCGTTACATTACTGGTTTTAATTTAATAAGTAAATAAATGAGTAATCATTGAGAGAGTTTTGAAAGGGACTTTTACGACAGCAGAACTTTACAGCTGCGCTCTGTCACTGGAGACGAGTCCACCACTGCAGCACCAGCAAGCATGCCAAATAAACACTTTATTCGCTCCACACCATGAAAAAGTGTAGTTTTGTCATGCAGTGTCCTCATTTTACACCAAGACAAGTGGATTTTTCAAGATTAAAATTGCAGCACGGTAAGATTTGGCAATTATGATAATGTGGGCTTGTCTGTGTCATTGTCATATTTGGGTGATTATGTAACCATGGGCTCTTATGACCTCAGTTTATAAGTATACATTTTTATATCAGTGTTGCAATATCAGTTCTTAAATCGATGTAAACATCTGCGTTAAGTGTAAATGTCTTATGCTTTGCGGATCACGTACTTGACTTCTGGAGCACGAGCTGACAGTATGTCTACACCTGCACAGCATATTTCTGCATTTGACAGATGTGGCGTGTTTTTCTCATGGACAGCAGAGCTCTGAATTTAAATAAGCCCAACACACTTCCAAATACAGAGATAAGTTGCAGTTTACCCCATATGTAACGCGTTTCATTAGTGGAGACAAGGAGGAAATGGGAAACGTGACTTCAATTCAAACAAGTAATCTTTTATTTCTTTAACTCAAAACATTCGTTGAAACGGAACACAGTCAGGGCATGTGTATGCTAGCTCTCTCTCTCTCCCAGTCTCTGGCGTGGTTGCTCCTCATATTGGTCTCCCCATTGCTCACTGCAATCAGAAACAGGTGATAGGTGTGTGCACCCTTACCGCTTTCTCTCTCTCTGAACGAACACTCCATCACGCCCCACCTCCACATACCTCCACCGCCCAACTCAGACCAGGGAGCCATCTGGAATGCCCCCTACTCATCCCCCCCCCCCCTCCCCCATTTTCTGGAGAGAAAGTCAGCAACAGCCATCCGCGCCCCCAGTCTGTGGACCACCTCAAACTTAAAAGGCTGTAAAGCCAGATATTAATGGGTGATCCACACATTAGTATCCTTCATGCGGTGGTATTGAGCATTGCATCTAATTCTTCCCGAACTACTTTTTCTGGCAGGGATGACTGCGTACCACTACCCCAGGCATAGTTTCGATGTGGTGCTGTATGAGGTTTGTTCGACCAGGTAGAGGCAAGAACACTTCTGAAATTTCTTTCTGCAACTTGGCAACCTCTGTGACTTGAGATGGTGAGAGGTGGTCTCCACAAGTGACCGGGGTGACATGATTGGCTTTTATGTTCACCTCTGGCCCGAACTCCACCCTCTCCGGAACTACCGCTGCCAACATCACGGGGACCACCTCCCTCCACAATTTCAGGAGGTTTAGGTGGTATATTTGACGTGCGTTGCCTCTATCTATAATCGAGATCCCCCATTCGTCGTGTGAACTCAAAGGGCCCTTGCCACTTGGCAAGTAATTTGGAGCTCAATGTGGGGAGTAATACAAGCACTTTATCTCCCGGTGCAAATTCCGTAGCAAGCTCCCCTATCATATAGTCGGCTTTGTCGTTCTTGTGCTTGGAGCAAGACTTGGTGGAGGATGGCTCCGACGTGGTGGCCAGGGAGGCGGTAGCTACTGTAGGAGAGTTGCTACACACTCTCACGGCGAAATCGTAAAGATTCATATGATTTTTCTAAATTTGGCTAATTTGTATGATATCATACGACTGCACTCGTGAATTTGAACGACTTTCACAAACAGCCAATGATGTCGCTGGACAACGTTTCTATCTATTACACAACATTTACTTGCTTCTGTCACACACAACAGCTTCCTATCATGCTTACACACTCTACTGATTGGTTAGGTTTAGAAAAGGGGTTTGGGTAAGGGCATAATATTAATAAGCATGTCCTTAATGCCCCGTGCGTGAAACTCACACTTACTTCGCATTAGACATCTGAACGTGATGAAATCTTACAAATTCATCGAACGAACTCGTATGAAAACATACGAAATAGCCAACTCGTAAAATATGTAAAAAATGTCATGAGACTGAGAGGGAGAGTTGGCATCCTCATCCGCCACTCCCACAGTAAATGGCGAACCACTAAGACACAGCGCAAAATCAATATACCGTGCCAGAGTCCAAGAAATTCAACCTCCCGGCAGCATGGAATATAAAGGCTCATTTACTCCTGCATGAAAATAGTCCTTCAGAGCCACATCATTAAAGAGCCCATATTATGCTAATTTACAGGTTCATTATTTTATTTTGGGGTCTACTAGAATAGGTTTACATGCTTTAATGTTCAAAAACACATTATTTTTCTCATACTGTACATTTGTTTTCCCCTCTCTTCTTCCTCTTGCTCAAACGCTCTGATCTATCTCCTGTCTCTTTAAAGCCCCCCTTTCCAAAAAGCCCAGTCTGCTCTGATTGTTCAGCTGGCCTAGTGTGTTGTGATTGGTCAACCACGTAGAGCATGTGTCGGAAATATAACAGCCCTTACCATAACCGAGTTTCAGCTCCCAACTCTCATGAGCAGCTGTAAACAATACTGTGACTATCGGTAGTGCCGTCGGTTTTTGCCGTACCAGCTCTAGCCCGAGCCGATAATGAATGAAATAATGAAAGTTTGGAAGAACAAGCTGATCAACCCGAACCACCTTCACAAGCAT
Organism: Myxocyprinus asiaticus; assembly: GCF_019703515.2. Taxonomy (NCBI): domain Eukaryota; kingdom Metazoa; phylum Chordata; class Actinopteri; order Cypriniformes; family Catostomidae; genus Myxocyprinus; species Myxocyprinus asiaticus. Next base: position 7,770,370 of record NC_059362.1, on the reverse strand, counting down.
GACTTGAGCAGGATGTTTCACAGTGGCAAGTTTGAATTTTGTAGCTTTCTTACAAGTACACTGTTGATTATTGTGAACCTAACAAAGCTTCAAGTAAAAGACACATAGTGCATCTAAGTTAGTCATCTTTTGCTGGAATGGGTGTAGCTGAACTTTTTTCATATGAGATATGAACGGAGAACAGAGGCTTACTCCTGGTTGGACATTACCGGGGGTATTAGAGAGTTTGTGAGCAAGTAACATTACAGCTTGTAATTATATAATTATATAAGACTCTTGCGATCAACCATTTTGTTACACAGTTTTAGGTAAAAGCTGGCTCACAACTGAATAGTAAACCCTTACCAAAACAATAACATTACATAGCAAGTTAGCCAAGCACTACCGTGGATTGCAGATGTAAAATTACTGTTTGTAAAAATAAATCCATCTCCACACTTGATCACTATTCATGATAGTAAGAACAACAAACAATCTGCATAATTCTACACAATTGTAGGTAAAAGTGGGCCCGCAGCTGATTAGCAAAACTATTTCAACACAATAACATTAGCTAGCAGGTTAGCAGAGGCCTACAGCTGTGCACTAGGGCACACCATAGCTACAACACACAACTCCGCATTTGAACTCTCGGTAGCAGGCAAATCCACAAATAATCAAGCATACTTACAGGTTGTGATCCTGAAGCGCCAGAATGTCCCAACAAAGTGGGAACTGCACCATCTTTCAGAAGTAACCTTCTTGAAAATCCTGCATTGTTTGTGGTTGTACTGCTAAATAATCAAATAAATTTGAACCACTGACTCTTCAGTTAGTCTGTCTTTGGAAGTCCAAACAAAGAGGTTTTGCTTTTGCAGTGAAGAAAACAGCGTCCTCTTGACATGGCGACAACACTAACCTAACTCATCTGCTATAACTACGTTTGTTTGAGGGCAGGCCAAAGTAGCCCTTAGGCGGGCATTATGCAAATGTTTACATAGTGACATAGATACTTTACGGAAGAAATGGCTGGACTACAAACCAGCCGTTTCTTGTAGTTCTTGAGCAATGTTGTCTGTGGGAGAGAATAACTCCCTTTTGCATGGACTTTGTGCTTTGTAACTTCGCAGACCTTTTCCATGCACAAAGAGCTATGTTACACACTAAAGGAAAGGTAAAATCCCAAAAAGCATAATAGGGCCTCCACCTCGCTGGCCAAAGCGCAGAAGTGTTCCACATATTCCTCTGTGGGACATTTTTCCCTAGAATAACCACGAGGCAAACTGCTGGGTACATGCTGAGGGTTGTGTATTCTGTAACGCGCTGACATGACAGGCAGGACGAAGACAATGATGTGAACCCGAGTGCAGTTTATTAAATAAAAGCATTAAAGTATACAAACCAGAACCAAAAACTTAACTATAACTATGACCATGACCATTACCATGACGAAAACCATGAAGACAACATTACACAATCACAATACATGACAAAGGACAATGACAAACATGAGGGCTTAAGTACATAAGGACTAAAAAGGTTAAAGACTAGAAACAAGACAACCAATGACTGGACAGAACAAATAAACAGGATAACAACACTAATGAAACGTGAACCAATAGATGTGTTTGACTTGAACTGCATCTCAATTTAATGATTGGCGAGATTTGCAGGTTGCGGTCAGGGGAGGAGTTAAAAAGAGAGCCGTCAAGCCAGACATTTTGCGCTTCCTGTCATGTACTGATCCAGCATCAGTCACAGAAAATCCCACGATGTTTGCAGACGAAGTTGAATTCAGATTGATGCTTGAATTTTACACAAAATAATCAGAAACATTATACATTTGAAAGGTTTATGTGCTGCTTAATACAGTGCCTGCTGTGTGTACAAGAAGAAAGTCCAATAAAAGCCTGTATTATTTTAATACCAAAAAGGATTCAGTATTTTTAATCATTTTGAATGTTTTTTTATGAATAAACATGATATAACTATGACACACATAATAAAACATGATATAAAACATGATGTACTGTAATAAAAACACGGATTTGTGAAAGTTTACCAAGGTGTCAGAGCAAACACCTTGGTAATGGCATACTACCACATTACTCTTACTATTTCTGATATAGTAGTATGTGTAGTATGCCATTGCGAATGCAGCCCATGAAACACGTCACCAGTGTCACATTGTGAGTCTGGCCAATTGCAAATAAGTTGTGTCATCATTCAGAGGTTGAGCAGCTGCTCTAGAGAAACTGCGCCGGCTGAGTGCCAACCGAACGGCGCTGGACTTGAAGCAATGCATGTCAGTTAGAAATGTTGTCCGACTTGAGATGGCGTCATTGCCACATCACCGTGACATATGCCATCAACGTACTACTGAATGACGACACAGTTTATTTGTGATTGGCCAGACTCACAACGTGACAGACAGTTAAACATTTTTCATAGGCTGCGTTCACAAGGGCATACTACACATACTACTCTTGCTGCTTCTGCTATGTCAGTCTATGGCAGAAATAAGAGTAGTGTGGTAATATGCCATTACCAAGGTGTTTAATTTGATACCTCCAGTTCTGCAAAAACTCCGTGTTTTTATAACGGTACGTCATGTTTATATCATGTTATATTAGGTTTGCCATCGTAATATCATGTTTATTCATAAAAAACATTAAAAAATTATAAAACAAATACTGACTCCTTTTTTGGTATTAAAATCATACAGGCTTTTATTTTGTGTACACACAAAATGTGTCAGAGTGTGGTCTGACTTGCTCTGATGTCATGCTGACATGTGCCAAAAAACTCTCGCAATGGTGAGATGGCGCAGTTGCTCTCCCCTGACTGTGCTGACTTAAGGCATGATGGGAAGTGACTTGCTGACGACACAGCTTAATGCTCATTGGCTTAAACAACCGTAATGTTTCGTTCTCTTTTAAAATGTTAGATTTTTTTTATCTCCAATATCATGTTTTATGTGTATAAATTATGTATGAATATTCCCAACACTCTGCAGTCTCTGTATGGTATGTGTGATTGGTATCATATTTTTGAAATGTCTAAAATACGTGTCTTTATTAAACCAAAAATGGATGAAAAGACATGTCTTATGGGGAAAATTAAATAACATGTACATTCAGTGTCTTTTTCATCATATTTATTTTCACTGCAGCCTACTCACATCTACTTTCAAGGTGAGGCATTTGGCATCTCGAACAAGCCTAGCGACAAGACAAGACTAAAGCAACACATGATAAACAAGAGTGTCACATGACATGACAGGGTAAACACATGATAAGACAGGAACTGGAAACAGTTAACTAGAACATGAACTTCAAAATAAAACATGAATGAACAAATAATACACAAACTTGTTACACCCCGACAGGTAACTCAACGGCTGGGTTGTTGTGACGTAGAAGCTGGGTTGTTGACTGAGGTGGGGGTGGGGGGAGGTGCATTGTTTCAAATGTCAGTGAGAATAGGCTCGTTTGAGATGAGCAAATTCTGCACAGAAATGATCACCGGTGATCACCAGCAGGTGCATGCTGGTTAGAAATCTGTCCGACTTGCTGTGATGTCATGACGACGTTTTCATTTTAAAAAAATGTCCTGTGAGAACAAGGAAATTACTTGCTGATGACACAGCTTAATGCTCATTGGCTTAAACAACTGTGATGTTTCATTCTCTTCTAAAATGTTTGATTTTTTTTTTTCTCTAATATCATGTTTTATGTGTATAAATTATATGTTAATATTCCCAACACTCTGACAGTGCAAACTCTGTATGGGATATGTGATTGGTATCATATTTCTGAAATATCTAAACGTCTTTATTAAACTAAAAATGGATGAAAAGACACGTCTTATGGGGAGAATTAAATAACAGGTACATTGAGTGTCTTGTTTATAAAATGTATTTCAATTTAAAAGCAACAGAATTTAAATTGCATACACTTTATTAACAACAAAGCACATGAACGTGAATGACGCTATGTATGAGAGTTGGTCTTGTGGCATCCGATCCACTATGAGAAGTGAGAACTGTCTGACTTGACAGCACTTATTTCACTCCTCCCCTGACTGCACCAGCCTACTCTCGTCTACTTTCAAGGCGAGGCGTTTGGCATCTCAAATGAGCCTAATGTCCCTGCCAATAACCCAGTTGCTGGGTAACACAAAAACTACACAACACTGAGAAAATAACCCAATAAAATGACCCAACAGGCTCAACCCAGCATTTGGGTTGAAAAAATAATCCAGCATTTTTTAGTGTGATATAAAGTGTTATCCAGTTTCCTAACTGAGTCCTATTAATTCACAGTTCAGTCATGACAACTCTCAGAATGATTGAGTTGAAACAACAAACCACCTTTCAGGAAGCATAAATGCATTTAGCAATAACATGCTGCCATGCTGTCGCCAAGACCACATTTTAGTTTGATTATGATAGAGGTAGACACTGGTGGTGGAGGTGGAATAGTGGCTTGGTCAACGGTCGCAACAAACCCCCTAAAGTTTAGAAACCCTGTTACATTTACATTTAGTAATTTAGCAGGTGCTTTTATCTAAAGCAACTTACAGATGAGGACAATAGCAAGCAATTTGTCAACAAATGTCAACAATATCTGCAGTATCGCACTGCCAAGTTCTCAAAGTAGCTGGAGTAGTATAGAATCTAGTGCAGAATAAAGAGACAGACAAGATTTTTTTTTATATTGTTAAATATTAAAGGGATAGTTCACCGCAAAATGAAAATTCTCTAATAATTTACTCACCCTCATGCCATCTAAGATGTGTATGACTTTCTGTCTTCTGCTAAACATTAAAATTAAGATTTTAAGAAGAATATCTCAGCTCTGTAGGTCCATACAATGCAAGTGAATGGTGACCAGAACTCCAAAAGCTCCAAAAAGGAGATAGTCAGCATAAAAGTAATCTATAAGACTCAAGTGGATTAATCAATGTCTTCCGAAGTGATCCAATCAGTTTTGGGTGAGAACAGACCAAAATATACCTCCTTTTTCACCGTACATGACAGCAATCTCCTTGGCGATCATGATTTCAAGCTTGATTACACTTCCTATAGTGCCATCTAGCGCTCTGTGCATGCTTCAAGAGCTAGGAAGTGTAATTAAGCTTGAAATCATGATTGTGTTTAGAGACTGCATTGACAAGATATAAAGTGATAAAGAAGTTGCATTTTGGTCTGTTCTCATCCAAAACCAACTGAATCACTTCTTTTATACTGACTTTATCTCCTTTTTGGAACTTTTGGAGTTGCATTATATGGAACTACAGAGCTGAGATATTATTCTAAAAAACTTTGTTTGTGTTCAGCAGAGGAAAGAAAGTCATACACATCTGGGATAGCATGAGAGTGAGTAAATGATCAGAGAATTTTCATTTTTGGGTGAACTATCCCTTTAATCATTTGGAGTCCCAATCAGTCACACAAATATTTCAGTTTAGCCCTAAATAAAATAGGTGTATAAAAAATAACTTTTTACAGATGTTAATATCTGTGAGTTTTCATCTGCTTCCCAACTCTAAATAAATGTTTTAATGTCTGTAGGGCTTTACTGGTTGTTTAGATCAGTGTTACTATCAGAAATAATTGGTAATTATTTCTGTAGTTATTAATCAATATTTAAATTAATTAATTGCATCTAACTTATTAAAACCTCATATGGGACTCCAGTAAATGTAGTGTGCTACGTTTAGGAGCAAGTTTGGTTATTAGCAATAATTAATCATTATCAAAGATAATTATTAATTACAAAAATCAATAGAACATTGATGAGAATCAATGTTAGCTTTTTTTAATCCTTTAAAATCAACACTTATCAAAGATAATCATTAATTGTTAACATCGATGAAACATTAATTACAATTAACACTAGCTTATTGATCATTCAAATTCAATCAAAGATAATTATCAATTATCAAAAATCAATAGAATATTAATAAGGATTAACATTGACGGGGCACCACCCTGAAATCAGGGACTAATAACCGAATATTAAAACAGTCTCAATATTAGATTGTTTTCTTAGGAAAATCGACATCCGAAGAATATCGATTTTCGGGAAAAGAACAATGAATGAAGGCTTGAATCCGAGCACTGACATCCCATCAGCATGACACAGGCGTATGCAAAACAAACCAAAACACTTCTCTTAGTAATATAAACAAAGTTTATTTATGCAGTAATATCAATTAATAATTAATACAATGCAGTCAATAAACTTCCGACTTACAACTACAAACTAAACAGTGACATGATTAGATATGGAAATAAAATAATCCTATAACACATAAGGTGTGTGTGTGACAGTGTGTGTGTGTGTGTGTGTGTGTGTGTCAGTGTGGTTAGTGAGAGAGAGAGAGAGAGAGAGAGAGAGATGATTAAGTGACAGCCCGAAAGCTGATTTCGCGATAGCTGGAAATAAAACAGCCGTGTTCATCACTCAGAGACACGGTTTTACGAGCGGGGCTCGTAAAAGTCCCTTGTTATTTGACTCTTTAATGGATGAACTCAGTTGCTGTCTCACCCGCGATGGCGAAAATGCACAACAGTCCAATTTGGTTGGACCACAATACAGCAAAACAAATTTGTGATAATTAATACCCTGAGTATTAATAATGAGCGGACATGGCGGTCCATAAACTGTACAAGCAAAAACCTTGAAACACAAGAATAACACGCTATAATATTCTATCTCTGCCCAGACGTAACCTCTTACTTGAATCGCATGAGGACACAGGTAGAATGTGTTTTCCTCTGTCCTTTAACTTTGACCCGGTTCCTTGAGGCTCGGGTGATGACAGGAGGCCGTTTTCTCGCGCTGTCGGCGGGCGGTACGGCTGTTGATTCTCGGCGGGCTGGCGGAGAACTCAGAAATGTCGACTTGATTGAAGATGGAAGAGAATCTTTAATCTCTTCACTTCTGTAGGCAAACGGATGAAGATGCGAATTGCTCGGCGGTCTCCTTCGGATCCGTTAGAGTGTTCGGTTGAACACAGAGTAACCTCAACTCGTCCAGCGAGATGGAGATTGTATGGCCACAGTTTCAAGTCGGACATTACTTCCTTGAGCCACGAGGTTGCACCGGAGAGCAGCAAAAAGCTACGTCCGTCGCTGGAAGCAACTTTGGAAGCATTTCAGAATTATTTGAAGTCCTGATGATGTCATGTTTGAGGGACGTTCTGTTGTGTGCCTCATCCAATAGGAGTTGAGTGCTCGATCCTTTAGTGGGCAAGGCTTCATGGATCTGTAGTCTGTTTTGGACTCCCTTTGTTTGATTTTGGCGCGATTTTTGTCAGTAAAATTTACGACTTAGAAGGAGGGGGCTTGAGGAATGTTTTTGACTGTTAGGGCTGCCTTTGTCTTCTATCTGAATACATGAGGCCCAACATGTCTAATGTGCATTTTATAGTGCCAAAATGTGCAGTATTGGTAATGGCACTTATCTGTGCAATACAATAATAATATCACTATCAGGGGTGTCGCTAGGGTTGGCTAGCAAGGTCTCTGATAGTGAGATTATTATTGTATTGCACAAAAAAGTGCTATTACCAGTATTGCATATTTTCACACTATGAAATGCACATTAGATATTAAAGAGATAATGGGCTTAAGGCTGATTTATGCTTCAGCGTCAGTCGAACCTACAGCGTAGGCTCCGTGTAGTGTCCAACGCGTTGGTTTGCATTTATAGTTCTTTGTTAGTGTCTGCGTCATTCTGCAAGTAGGCTACACAGCTAAAAGCTAATTATACATTTATAAATAAACAAAAGCAATGTAATTTGTGTATTCAAAAGTATTTATTAAATTATTGTAGCATTAAAAATGTGAAATTTTTGTTGAAATGTAGGTACATTTGATTTATTATACATGTTGCAATATACAGAGCAAATTAATGAGAAAATGTATGTTTGCTTTTGAGGCGCTTAAATAATAATACAAAAATATTTTGGCATTCTTTTGATGTTCCATGCTGAAATAGAAATCATCAAATTAATTAATAACTACTCGCTTAGCGAACACTAAATTGGTGTCGTATTAAAGACTTTACAATGCATGTAGGCAATATAACCAACACTTTTCAGGTGTTTTTTTTAATTTGCTGACAAATTAGAAGTGTTCAACTTATTATGATTACTGTACACAATACTGTCAAACATATGCTCAAATCAACCTGCAGATCGGAAAGTAGAATAAAATACATTTTATTTCAATCACATATCAAATTAATTTAAAGTAAAAGCCCTGAGAACAAAAAGCTTTTTGAGTTTATAAGCTGTAAACTGATATCTTTTGTCATGTTTCGCTTGTAACTTAATGAAACACAAACAAAACATAAAACAGCAGATGCTCCCGATTTAGGACAATTGTTTTAATGGTCCCGAGTCCAAATACAATTTGATATGATGCATAGAAAACACGATGCTACCTCAGACATCGTTGTTATCATCCTGGGGTGCGGTCTCTGGTTTTAAAGTGCACCAATCACAGCTGTAGTGGTCTGCGTCGATTTTTGACACATCAGGCTATGGCATAGGCTACGCCCTGCGGGGGAGCAGCTCAAGTGTTAAAAAAGGGCACTTCTCATAATTATTTATAAAAAATAATTTCCTGGCGCTCCTTCTCCTTCCTTTTCTGTATCCTTTCTTTTTTTGGCATTGTGCAGCCAAGCAACAGAATACTGAATTGCCTAAATACATTAATGTATAGATCAAATACATTATTATTATTATTGCTATTATAATTACACACACACACACACACACACACACACACAAAATAACTGATGGTGACAAGGACTTAGTTTCACATTTAAGGGAGGGCTGTCTGTATCATGTAAAGATCTATCAGCATACAACAAACTAATAGAATGGATGGTTATTAGATGAGGAGCCTACGATCAAAATTATGAAGTTACTGTTTAAGGCAGGACACTTTTTTCATGTAGTGGTCAATTTTGAGATTTTGGTCTATTTTGCTTCCATGTCTTCTTTTACTCTAATGGAAAGAAAACTTCCAAAATACACATTTAGATGGTGTTTATTTGCATCTGTAGATTTCTTCTAAATAAAAAAATCAAGCTAATCTGCATATTTAAACATAACATTTCAGGGGAAAAGACTCTTGATGTAAGTCATTAACTGGGAAAGTTCTGTGGTGATATGCTTTAGATATTTGTTATCGGAACTTGACAAAGTCTCATCTCCCGACCTGATATTTAGATTTTTTTTTCAATAAATGTATTTGTTTGACAGGGAAGCTGTGCGCAAACAGGAATATATATACATTTATTAAAAAAAAAAAAAAAAAAAAAAAGCACCCCAGAAAAAAGGGCACTTTCTCTCGAGGAAGAAAAAGGGCAGGTGCTCAAGCCCCCTTTGATGTCTATGTGTGCACGTGCCTGACCGTAAACATAATTAATTTTGAAATATTTTAAAATGTGTAATATATAATAGTGTATACTAATACCTTCAACATTCTGCATTTATTGCATTTTGAACAAACACAATTATTATTCCCAGTACTCTTGTTGTCTGCATTGGTCATTACCCTCTTTTTTTAGGCTACTTCACACAAGGCAATGGACCCTTTTTACAGACATGTTATGACGCGTTTCCACCTTCTTTAACAACGTAAATGTTGCAAACTTTTATATATTTCCAATTTAAAAAAATATTTAGTGTAAATTTATAACTGTACTTGTATTATATTACTCTAGAATCAGTTACCATAGCTGCGATGAGGCTTCTAAAACAGCTGCTGAGGGAGTGACAGAAAATTTGCCCTATTTCTCTCTTCTTATTGCTGTTATCCAGCGCTCTATATTTTTATCTTCTTTTGCAAACCTGATTTTTTCTTTTACTGTTGGAGCAAATGGGTAAGCAGAAATGCAATTTGCTGTGGTCCCCCATTCACAGCTATTCAAGTTTAGCCAACTATGACAACCTCCACTGTTATGAACGTGGACGTGTGAAAAGGGTCCATCACACAAGTAAACAAAGGGTGTGGTGCTGAACTGTTTTCCCTCACTATGCCTGAAATAATTGTTTTACTAGAAATACTTGCATAACTTAACTTGAAATGAGCCAAAGATTTTGGTTAATGGCATTCTTTTAAATTACTGAATTAGTGCTGGAGAGCTACCAGTGAGCTACCTTCTGGATGCTGACCCTCGCTGATCACATCATCGATACTTGGTCTGACTAAAATAAAGAACAACAAAATGGAAGAAAGAAATTACTGATATTTATTTGTTTACATGTCATGGAGGTAAATGACCAACTCTGAAGTATTTACATTGTATGGATGCCTGTTCACTTTTTAACTTAAAACATCCTGAAATATATAAGAAGACTGGCCCTTCAAATATAACTGCATAAATCAATCAGCTTCTCATTTACTGATCTGTCATGGGTAATGTCATACCTCTTGAGCTCCCTATCTCCTCCTGGCTGGCAGTGTCAGACAAATCATTCAATAACTACATTTCCATCCAAGGATTTTTTGCGAAAACATTTTTAGCGCATCAAAATAAAGCTAATGGAAACACAAATTATCACTAAAATTTCACAAGTGTCGACATATTATTTTTCCGTTTAACTCTAGCGCTTAAACTCTATGTCGATACTTCAAATGTTGCTAAAAACTTTTTATCTAAAAAATTGCCATTAACGCAAAAATGTAGTGTCACATGACAGAATTTACCCCAATCATTAGCCTGTGTTAATCATGACGACAAGGTATACATCCTTAAAGCAAATTTATTGTACGTGATTATGGATTGATCTTAACGGCATATAGATTCGATGCTGCATACATGACACTTCCAGGAGTGCCAACACAAATATCTTGTATCATGCACATCAACATGTATTTTAAATCTAACCCTCTTTACCTCGGATCGCATTTGCTGAGCTTCTTCAGAAAATTTAAATTGCATTATGACTCTAAAATTAATTTTAGATGACAATCAAGTTCAGTTGCTTGTTAAAAGTCGGTGGACAAATATGCGGTACATAATGTAGTTGTGATGGCGATGCTTTAGATTAGATGATTGTTCAAAATAGCCTATTGAATATCAGGAATGTATCATATATGTAAACCCTGATATTACACCGCATCAGTGTTTCTTTAATAGCTGTACACACAGCATATACACATCGATGGATGGCCCTTATACTAAGACCGAAAGTTTCCCCCACTACTTGGTGCAGGTTGCCAGCTTGAACAGGGCCATGATGATTTGATTTAGGGTTGGAACCGGTGGCAACCTGCGATAGGCGCAACATCAGCACCAATATTACAGTCCTATAAGAAGGGCAACATCTCCCTTCTGATTCACTGCATAATAAAAAATAAATGTAAACATTTGCCAAAAAATTCAAAACATCACCAACATTACCAAACGCAAATGTTCAGGTACAAAATAATACCCTGCCATGTTTTCAAACAGGAAACTTACATTTCCGGCACAGCAGTGTAGATGTCATTTCCGGCAAACGACGTCACAGAGTTTACCGGCATTTGGTGCTGATGTGTGAATGGTGCTAGCAAAACGAAAAGAAAAAGAAAACGGAAAGTTGTTACATGTGTGAATAGCACATGTGGTACATTTACCAGTAAAGGCAACACAACAATTTTCCTGTAATTTACCTGGTTGCATGTGTGCAAGGGGCTAATGTTGCTCAGGTCAGTCAGAACACTCATCGTACAGCTGCAGATGCCACTGGCTATAGATGCAAGTGCTTTAAAACCCAATTGACGGTCATTTCTGCAGTGCACTTGAATGAACACGTAAGCGGTAATCTACCACAGTCAGCGCACATTGCTTTTTATTACAGACATTCGGACTACTGGGCAAACATAGACAAATCATAAAACATATTTTATTTGTGAAGTAAAACTTGTGTGAAACTTCAATAAAGATCAAGGGCTTGGGACAATACAACATGCCATTGTAGAAATCGAGTAATCACAGTCAGCCATGATTACTTTAATCAATGAGTGAAAGTGTCAAATAACAGGAGGGTTACTGAGATTAACCGAGTAGTATTCGGCTGGACATGTGATTCCAACAAGGCAGCCCCCATGTGCGGACCCTCTCCATGGAGAATAAAACAGCTTTTATAAGGTTTCCAATATGACTTTTAATGAGTGGTCATGATTTCCTACTTATTTTATTTAATGGAAAAAAATACTGAGTGCACCTTTAATTAAGGACTGAAACCAATACACATTGGTGCTATGTGCTATGTGAAACTGCTGCTACACAGTAAAAAAAAAAAACAAATTGTAAATTTAAAAAGTAAATGTTGAGAAAACTAAAAATATCATGGAAAAATTTGCTTATTTTTGTTGCTGACCAAGAAATTGTGCATTATCATAAATATTGCTTTATTTATTTTACTAAACAGCTTTGCATTGTTATCAAGATTTTTTAAATAACAAAACTTCTTGATTATTTCCAGGTTTAAATTAGGTCCCAGGGCCCATTTTTTTCAGAAGTAATCTGATCGGATTTCGGCAATCAGATTGGATCAAATCTTGAAAATGGGTTGTTCAAAAGAAAAAAAAGATTCTGAAATCGGATTAGATCATGTAGTCCAGTCTTGGTTTTGATCTGGATCAAACCTTCAGGATGTGTTGTTCAAAACTTTTTAGTAGGATTGGGATACCTTTGATCCAAAAAATCAGGATTATCTTGATCCCATCAAAAAGGTGGATTCAGGGTGGATTTCAGGAACAAAATGTAATAAAACTTTAAAATTGGTCAAATAATACAACATTTGTATCATGTAGTACATGTGTGTGTGTGTGTGTGTATACATTATATATATATATATATATTGCACTTGATTTGTTTAACTGTTACAGTGATAAAATAGATAAAGTAGACATTAGGCTACCTATTAAGCCTTTCAGTACAGTAAAGTAAAAAAAAAAAAAAAAAGATTTTGTCCCCATAAAATAATCCCAGCTGTCAATATCAAACAAAAATAATATATTGAATTTTAACTGTCATTTATCACTGCATAATAATTACAATGACACAATCATCAGAGATGAACCAGACTGCACATCCAGTCAGTCCCTCGTTCTGAGAGAACACCGGAGGTTGTTCTGGGTCTTCAAATTATTATCAAGAATACGATTTTTGTCCTAATATCAAAGGTCTTACTAGAAAAAAGAAATTATGATCGTGCCTGGTAACGTGCATGTAAAATGGCTAGAAATAGCATTTTAGCTTAGCGTAAAGCTGACAATTTACACAAGGTTTATTTCTATTTCTTCCGCTCCAAACTTACTTCAAACTTACTTCTCTGTCTGCTCGTATGAATGTAACACATCATAAGAAAGTGTTTCACCACTGTTCAAATGCACTTTGGATTGCATCATTTACACTACCGGTCAAAAGTTTTGAAACACTTACTCGTTCTTTTATTATAATTTTTTTCACATTTTAGAATAATAGTAAAGTCATCAAAACTATGGAATAAAATAAATGGAACTATGGGAATTATGTTGTGACTACACAAAATCCAAAATAAATTAAAATTGTGTTATATTTTAGCATCTTCAGAGTAGTCACCTTTTGCCTAGACTTTTCAGAAATGTACTCTTGACATTTTCTCAAACAACTTCTTGAGGTATCACCCTGGGATGCTTTTTAAACAGTATTGAAGGAGTTCCCATCTATGTTGGGCACTTATTGGCTGCTTTTCTTTATTGTTTGGTCCAAGTCATCAATTTCAAAAACTTTTTTTTTTTAATTACATTTTAGTTTTATAATGAAATAAATTAAAATGGTGGCACAATTATATTTTTGTCTACAAAACTAATTTCAAACATTTAAGCATACGCCTTCAGATCAAAAGATTTTTAAGATCATGAGAAACATTTCAGTCAAGTGTTTCAAAACTTTTACCGGTAGTGTATATGTATAAATGTTTCCATCTGAAAGGACTAAATATTAAATGAAAAAAAATGACAATAAAATACAAAGTAATCTCTTCAGTAATCAAAATACTTTTAGAATGTAACTGTATTCTAAATACCAATGATTTAAATTGTAACTGTAGTGGAATACAGTTACTTATATTTTGTATTTTAAATACGTATTCCCGTTACTTGTATTTCGTTACTCCCCAACCCTGTGCCCAAGGCCTATAAACTCTATGTTCACTACACCAAAGAGGTGGAAACATGGACTCAAAAGGACCTAATTTCACTGTTGCAGAAACCCACATACTGCTGGTGTTAGGAGCCATTATGCCTCAGTAGTAGGAACTTTTAGTTCTACTAAGAGTGGAGAAGTGACTAACAAAAAGAAAAAAGACATTTGGGTTGAAATCACCCAGAATGTGAATGCCATGGGGTCTGGCCAGAAGAGGACCACAGAGCAAGTGAAATTTAGATGGAAGAAACTGAAGTTCAGGGCAACAAAGGACCATGCTGAAGCAAACAAACAAACAAACAAACAAACAGGCAACAAACCCTTTAGGTGAGGTGATTACACATATGTGGATCTTGACATTATTGGAGGAAACTCGCAAGCTCTGCATGGGATTCAGATTCGTCTGGCAGAGGAACAAATCACTCTTACTCAACTACAGCAAACCAAAGCCAGACTTGATATCCGCTTCCTAAAAGCAGAGATTCAAAAAGCTGGTCTCTCCACAAATGAAGAAGAACTCTGGAACGTTCTTTAGTTTGTTAACTACTGGACATTTAGCCTTTTTATGATTTAAAACACGTGTTCAAAATATCCACAGTGTATTTCAAATCAAAATCAAATCACTTTTATTGTCACACAGCCATGTACACAAGTGCAATGGTGTGTGAAATTCTTGGGTGCAGTTCCGATCAACATTGCAGTCGTGACAGTGATGAGACATATACCAATTTACAATAAACTTCAGATTTACAACACAATTTAAAGTCTAATATACACATAATTACACACAACACAATATACAAATAATAACATACACTGTACAGTATACAATACACACAATATAGATACACATTATTCAATAAAAAAAGTATATATAATATATATAGAATGTACAGTAGGTTGTATTGTACTGTATTGACATTCAGGCTGTCGGTTGATAGAAGTTGTTAAGAGAGAATATAATATAATAATAATATATACGTATTTGTGAATAATGTATATATATATATATATAATTTATTTGTTGTGGGTCAGATGAGGGGTCTGACTGTTTAAAAGAAATTGAAAATGGAAGGGGATGTTTGAATTGTTGTATTGTGCTGTTTTTTGTCTCTTCAAATAAAAACACTTAAAGTGACCCCATGCTGGCTATTCTACCTATTGGCTATTGTTCTGTACATAGCTAGTAGCCTACATTGTGATATGTAGTCCCATGTAGAGCACTGGTAATCCAGATTTGGTAATCTTGAAAAGTTTGCATTTGGATCAGGGTGATCCAATGTTGCTTTGAAAAGTAAGTAAAATGGATTACCTGATCCTGGATAGCAAAACATGGGATTTCCAAATCCGGATCGTTCTGATCCAGATTAAAAGTTTTGAACAACTGGGCCCAGATTATCAAACTGTGATCTCAGTTTTATGGACCCCAGTGTATGTTCTCTCCAGGCTCTTATGTAGCATTATATGTAAATATCCCCAACACTCTGACAGTGTAATCTCTGCATGATATATGTGATTGGTATCATATTTCTGAAATATCTAAAAGTCTTTATTAAATAAAAAATGGATGGAAAGACACGTCTTATGGGGGGAATTAAATAACAGGTACACTGAGTGTCTTGTTCGTCATATTTATTTTCATTTAAAAGCAACAGAATTTAAATTGCATCCACTTCATTAACAACAAAGAACTTTTACGTGAATCCCGCGATATCTGCCTTTGATCTCGTAGCTGCTGATCCACTACGAGAAATGAGAACTGTCTGACTTGACAGCACTAATTTCACTCCTCCAGAGACTTCACCAGCCTGCTCTTGTCTACTTTGAAGGCGAGGCGTTTGGTATCTCAAACGAGCTTTTTTTCTGCGCAGTACTCTCACCATTGCCAAACATCGCGGGAAGTTCCCTCAGTAGCGTGACGTCACATCGCACAGCACTGGTCAAGATGTCGCTGACGAGGTGAGTCGCGCTGAAAAGGATTTTAAGATTTTAAACTTACAATTTGGCGTTTAAACTCGATTTAAAGGTCTTTCCGTGTAAATATTTGTAAGCCTCTGATATGTGTCGACATTACGCGCTCTTTAGCAGCTAAGATGTGAAGTTAAACGCGTTGAGGCCTGTCTTTGTATCACATTTGATGCTAAACGGCTAATGCTAAGGATGAGCGGAAGATAACAATACTTGCCAAAATAAACACCAAATACACGATAAATATGCATTTTCCATACATTCAGTTTTACTAAATCAGTGTTTCTCAACCCTGTTCCTCACAAGACATAGTGATGTCTGATTTTTGAGAAAATTAATCTATGCGTTTTATTTGCTTTTCAATAAATAATTTCAACTGGTTCACAAATTATGGTCTAAATTATTCCTTAGCGAATCGATCTGAATTCGATCTGATATTGTGTTTTTTATTTTATTTATTTTTTACCCCCCACCCCCATCCTGTAGTTTTCTCCCAGCACCCACCCAGCTGTCCCAGGACCAGCTGGAGGCAGAGGAGAGGTCCCGCGCTCAGAGGTCCCAATCTACTGCTCTGGTCTCCACCCGCAGGGAACCTCCTCTCTACGGCTTCAGGAACTCATGGGTGCCACGCTCTCTAGAGGTACAACAACAAAAGCTTCAGTGAACTATTGCTTATGAAACTTGCTCTATCAGTGCAGCATAATATTTTTAAAGAGATCGTTCAACCAAAAATGAAAATTCTGTTATCTACTCTCCCGTACCCCTTTCTTTCTTTAATGGGACGCAATAGGAGATGTAAGGCATGGAAGAAAGTTATAAGGGATGAGGTACATGACATGAGAAATGTTGTTAGGCACAATCCGCAGCGGATTCACAATATATAATGGCCGCGGGTGCTTTATTGCTTTTATTAAAGATTTTCGACATATTTAAACATTAAGGACAGAAATTTTCTTTAAAACATGCTTGTATTGGAAGCAAATTAATTAAGAATTTACATGTAAACAGTAGGTGCTGCACAGCAATGCAATGTTGTCAATCATCGCTGTTACTATATTATGTATTTGAGCATTGTTCCATTGACCAGTTAGCATCCAGGACCAGTCACTGTCCGTTTTATATATTATTCGTTGAAATGTCATTTTAAAGGACTTTGGAGATGGTGGCGCTTTTCCAGAGATCCATGTGGCCCAGTATCCTCTGGAAATGGGTAGGAAGAAAAGGACCTCCAATGCTCTGGCCGTGCAGGTGGATGCCGAGGGCAAGATCAAATATGATGCCATCGCCAGGCAAGGTCAAAGCAAAGACAAGGTGCTTCATCTTGCATTTTCTTCATCATTGTGCTGTTGAATTTTTCACATTTTCAGTAGATCACAGCTTGGGTCCTGAGAGGATGTGTTCTTACTCTGTCTTTTTTTAACAGGTTATATTCAGTAAATACACAGACATGCTTCCTAAGGAAGTGCTAAATGAGGATGCTCCTGGGTTGCAGAGACCAGATGAAGAGGCAGTGCAAGAGGTGAGAAATTACATGGCTTTGATTGTTTGACTAAGAACAATTTTAAATGTAGATATTCAAAAGAGTTTAAGCTCAATTACACAAAAATACCTGTTGTTTTGGGTGGCTGGTGTAAGACTAACATTTTATAAAAAGTGTTTGTACTCTTTTGTAATCAAATTAACCAGTAAACAAATCTCATTGCTGTAAATGAAAATTCTATTACTATTTTAAATAATTATAAATTCTATAAGTTCTAACCTAGATGGCTTTTATTTCTTATGCAGTTTAGTCTGCATGAAATCACTATTTCCTGTTTCCTCCTCATGTAGCTTACAGAAAAGACCAGAGCAGCTCTGGAGAAACAGGTGTCACAGAAAATTGCGGCTGCCATGCCTGTGCGTGCTGCAGACAAACAGGCCCCAGCGCAATACATTCGGTAAGAGCAGTTTTACGGAATGATACACTTAAAGGGTTAGTTCACATATCATCCCTATCATTAGCTATGTTTCCATCCAAGTTGCAAATGTAATTTATGCGAAAAACCATAATGTCGCAAAAACAATGTGGGACTAAAGGTGTGTTTCCAACCCATGTATTAGCCACTGTGACTTAATGTAATAAAATACTTGTGGTTTAGAGCACATAGACAAAACACTGTAAAGAACTTTATCTCATGTCTGGGAACGACAGCGCGTCACAAAGTTCTGGGAGCACTATGTGTGTGCGCGTGTTCCTCCTTCCTTATATCTTATATTTTTCAAAAGTGTCAAAAAACCTGCTCTTCGGAACAGTTCAAGTTTACATTCAACTTATTTGTTCTGCAAACTCTTATGCAGGGTTTGGATTTTCTAGACACCGTTATTGCAGGATGACTAGAGCAACATTTCAGATGCAATGATTGGTCCGCTGGTTAGTCCAGTTATGAACGAGTTGTGCAGTTACATGACTTTTTTTATGCGCATCTTGTATTCCTAATAAATTCAATAATGGTTTATTCTTATCGAATAAAAAATGTATCCACCTTAAGTGAGTGTATACGTTTCTGCACACTTTGAAGATTTTATTCACATCTTGGTGTTTCCATCCAGCAGTTTTTGTGATATCCCAAAATGAACATACAAATATGTGGATTGAAACTAGGGCTGGGCGATAAAACAATATAGATATTTATTGAAAATTAACTTTTTTCTATATCTATGAAACTTTTGAGTACTTTTTGATATTTAGCCTATGTTTGACTTCTAGATGATCGGATCAGGTACGTGTCGCTAAAAAAACGCAAGTAGTTCAACAAAGTTGTACACACAACTAACTAACTGAATCACAGTATTGAAATCAGCATTTTAGGAAGTATTAGCAGTAGGGATGTGCCTAAAGCCAAATACCTTATTCAGAAAGGCACAAATAATGACTTCAAAACGAATTACGGATTCATCTGAATAATAGAAAAAAAAATTCATTTGATTATCCAAGAAGCACAAGGATAATTGACATTGTAAATAAACATATCCAAATTTACAGCAAATTCATGAATCTGTGCAGCCAATATTTCTAAAGTGTAATCTTTATGAATGAAAATGCACACAGTGTGATTTCAGATTGGATGGGCGCGATCTCGACTCCGTTTGCGATCTCTGTATTTTGTGCATGTGTGGAGTTTGTCAAGTGTAACAATAATTAAGATTCAACATCATATACACGTTCCACTTCTTGAAATGTCTATGTTAATGTATCACACGATTCACACATAATGATTCCCATGTATTCATGTGCAGTTGTGGCCAAAAGTATTGGC
This sequence comes from Myxocyprinus asiaticus, assembly GCF_019703515.2. NCBI lineage: Eukaryota > Metazoa > Chordata > Actinopteri > Cypriniformes > Catostomidae > Myxocyprinus > Myxocyprinus asiaticus. The sequence continues at coordinate 7,750,926 of NC_059362.1, read as the reverse complement.
ACTTGGTAAATATGAGAAAAGGCTGTGAAAAATATCCTTATTGTTTATCCTTTTGGTCTTTAATTCAAAATATTCACAAAAATCTATTCTCTGGTAGATATCAAACAATTCTAAACACAACACAAGTTTTATCAAAAAACAAATACTTATGTCAAATATATGTGTGGCACAATTATTGGCACCCTTGTATTCAATACTTTGTGCAACCTCCCTTTGCCAAGATAACAGCTCTGAGTCTTCTCCTATAATGCCTAATGAGCTTGGAGAACACATGGCAAGTGATCTGAGACCATTCCTCCATACAGAATCTCTCCAGATCCTTCAAATTCAGAGGTCCACACTGGAAGCTTTCTGGCAGAGGCAATCAGTTTAGATTTTTTTTGTCAGTTGGTATTTGATGGAGTCCATGATGCCATGTATCCAAACAAGATGTCCAGGACCTCTGGCATAAAAACAGCCCACAACATTAAAGATCCACCACCATATTTAACCATGGGCATGAGGTACTTTTCCATATGGCTACCTCTCTGTGTGAGCCAAACTTATCTCTGGTGCTTGCTGCCAAAACGTGCTGTTTTTGTTTTATCTGACCATAGAACCTGGTCCCATTTGAAGTTCCAGTAGTGTCTGGCAAACTGAAGACTCTTGAGTTTGTTGTTGGATGAGAGCAGAGGCTTTTTTCTTGAAACCCTCCCAAACAACTTGTGGTGATGCAGGTGATATCTAATTGTAGTTTTGGAGACTTTCTGACCCCAAGACCCAACTAATTCCTGCAATTCTCCAGCTGTGATTCTTGGAGAATTTTTGGCCACTCGAATCATCCTCCTCACCATGCGTGGAGACTATATAGACACATGTCCTCTTTCAGGCCGATTCGTAACATCTCCAGTTGATTGGAACTTCTTAATTATTACCCTGATGGTGGAAATTGGTATTTTCAGTGCTTTAGCTATTTTCTTATAGCCACTTCCCATTTTTTGATCTTTTGCAGCACATCATAACTTTATTCTTTGGTCTTACCCATTGTGATGGATGACTAAGAGAATTAGGCCTGTGTGTTACCTCATATTTATACCCATGTGAAACAGGAAGTCATGGCTGAACACATGTTCCTTGTCACCCAGGGGTACTAGAAAATTTAAAATATGAATGGGAATATACTTCAGATATATTTTACACACAAGAATTTCTAAGGTTGCCAATAATTGTGACAAATGTGTTTTGGAGAAAAATATTTAATTATGAGATCCCCCCCCCCTTTAAATTAGTTTACTTCAATTAATGCTTAGATTTTTGTGAATATTTTGAATGAAAGATCAAAAGGATAAACAATAAAGACATATTTTTCACAGCCGCCTTTGCTCATATTTACCACGGGTGCCAATATTTTTGGCCACAACTGTATAGCCTAAACCTGAGCGTGATGTTAATTACCTGACCTGAAGAGATGGTTTCACGTCGGAGCTTGTCTATCCGTCTTTTAAGGTGGACCACATTTCTATCCACATCAGCGAAGATTATGTTTGGTTAAGACTTTATTCTGAAAAAATTTTAAATGCTCCACATAGTATTCATCTATTCGGAATATTCCTGCTCATGTGCAACGAATAAACTGAAACATGCTTTTCTTCTTTAAACTGCTAAATTTGAGAATGTTAAGTGTTCTTGAGCTCTGGAAAGGCGCTATATCAATTTAACATTATTATTATTGTTATTTTACTAAATAATGGATAGACTTACGTGACTTTCACCTGTTTGTAGGCTATATCAATTTATTTTAATTGTTTTTAATGTTTGAATTTGTATTTAATATTCACTGTAAACTGTATGCTTGACATTTCACATTTTGCTTGACACCTCCTGCCTCCAGAGTAATATTATACATTATTCGAAAATACCGTTTCAGCAGATATCAATATCAGAAATACCAGGAGAAACCACAGTTAACATTCCACAGTTAATATAGCCTACAAATTCAGCTTCATCTGGTAAGTAAAAAAATAATAAAATGATAATTTAACTAAAGAGTATTTGTAGCCTACAATAATAATAATAATAATTATTAGGCTATTATTATGAAAAGGCATTTACAATGCTTGTTTATAAATGTAAGAGTAACATTTAAAAATGGGCGTTTCGTTTAGTTTAATTCTTGAGTTCTAACAAACGTGGAATCCAATTCTGCCCCCATTAATGGTATGAAATGTATATTGTGGTAAATATCGATTTATATGAATATTATTATTATTATTATTTTATTTTATTTTTTTGCCCATATCGCCCAGCCCTAATGGAAACCCATTTAGTTACTCACCCTCATCTCATTTGTAATGTGAATGACTTCCTTTCATCTGTTGGAGACAAAAGGATTTTAACTTCTCTTTGCTTGCATTGCGCACATTTTTTGTTTATAAATCTCATAAAATGTCCTATTTCATAAAGGTACACACCCTCCCAGCAAGGACTTGCGTTTAACTCTGGAGCCAAACAGAGGGTCATACGTATGGTGGAAATGCAGAAAGATCCCATGGAACCCCCACGCTTCAAGTATGTTGTCTTAATCTTAGCTTGGAATATAACCATCCACATCGGAGTGGAAATCACAGAGGGCATGAACTCTCACTGTTTGTTTTTCTTTTCAACAGAATCAATAAGAAGATCCCCCGTGGACCTCCGTCGCCTCCTGCTCCTGTTATGCACTCCCCAAGCAGAAAGGTAGGAGTCTGACTTCAGCCAACTATCGATCTGAACATTCTCTTTGTTTACTCTCAGAATCCACTGAAATCTGTCTGAAGACCATATGCTGAGAGCATCTCAACTAACCTCAAAGCTTCTGTTTTTTTATCTTCTCTATTTTCAGATGACAGTGAAAGAACAGCAGGAGTGGAAGATTCCTCCCTGTATTTCCAACTGGAAGAACGCAAAGGTAACGCTATGCTCTCCCTCCACAGAGTATCCAACAATTATTGAGCTGTTTATTGTACTGGTCTAAAATATTGGCAGGAAATAAAACCATGCTGCATTCTCACACCTCTCATCTTTGCATCTCAGGGTTACACCATCCCATTGGACAAGCGTTTGGCGGCTGACGGACGAGGCCTGCAGACTGTTCACATTAATGAGAACTTTGCGAAGCTAGCTGAGGCTCTGTACATCGCAGACAGAAAGGTTATACTGCTTATTCCTGCATCTCCAAGTACTCTAAATCACACATTACTAAGCTGGATGTTTAATGACTTTTAAAGTCAGCATGAAATTGAAATTGACCCAGTTTTACTTTATGCCATTCCTGGTGTTATTGTTCATGATTCATCAGTGCACATTATTCCATAGAAATGTTTATTTTTTTGTCGTAATCTTTCATAAAAATTGTAAGATTTGCTATGCCTCCTGAAACATCTTTTTTTCATTTTTTCGGCTGTTATCGCTTTGGCTGGAAGTAATGTTAACCTATAGTTAAACAGCTATTTAGGCCTTGTTTTAGTCTTGTAGGTAATGCAGACTTTCTTAAATCTTGCCCATAGCTAATGCAAGAATGTAATGCCCGTTAACATTAATAGAATAAAGGTTATGACAATAAAATAACAATAGTCTTTAAAAAGAAGTGTTACCATGGGAGATGCATTGAGATACTCTTGAGGGTGAACAACAGCACCCATGTCCCAGTTAAAAAGCCTCCTTATTTGTGGCTGGCGGTGATTTTTCAGGAGGGGAGTAGTCTTCCACATTCCACTGCAAAATTGCATTTAGGTCTGGCTCTATTCTCATATAGACCGCCCACTTTTTAACATCCGATCAATTACCAATTGATAAAATCCCCTTTAAGTCCCACCCTTGTTTTCTCTGTGAATATTTGTTCCTTTAAAAATATGTCATTTTACAGAAAATGAGTTGTGAATGTTGAGCATGTTGACTTAAGACTAAATAAATCCTAAGGATTTTGTCTGAATGGTTTCCAAAATGAAATCTAGAATCTTAATTTAGAATACAATACAATGCAATGAATGAATAGAATCAAGATCAGCCTTCTCCTGAACTTTAAAACAATACTCAATCATTTATTAATTCTAGAGATTTGCAAAAAAAGAAAAAACATTTTCTAAATTAACTAGTTTGTGGATTGTCTGAATGACTAGCCCTGTATGATTGCACTGCATTAGTGTCATGTTCATCAAACCCGTTTAGTGATTAGTTTTTAAGGACACAGTTGTTCTTGTGATCAAAAGCAGCTTGATGGCATACAACAGAATGAAACAATGCAAGAGTCTCGAGACTTTTTAAAGTTACTATAAAGAGTGTGTTGATGTGATGCAACAGCCAAAGACTGCATGTGTACATAGACCAGAAATTCTAAAATATTTGGATAGTAATTGTCTTGAAATGTATTAAAGCAGATACAACAGTGCGTTGGGGACTTTAGCGATGGTGCTTTAATGAGGATGAATTTAAAGACAGTTACAGCTTTTGGAAACCTCCAAGAAGTTGCATCTTCATCCCCTTTAAAGCACCACATAAAATACATGGATGTACAGAATAATACCTAGATAAACTTACTAGTCAACCATACTGACCGATCCCTAATTAATACAGTTGTGCTCAAAAGTTTGCATACCCTTGGAGAATTGGTAATATATGTACCATTTTTAAAGAAAACGTGAGCAGGCAAAACACATTTCTTTTATTTCTTATGGGATTCATATTCAACTGTAGGTTAATAACAGAATGGCACAATCATAAAACAAAACATGGCAACAAAGAAAAAAATTAAATGACCCCTGTTCAAAAGTCTGCATACCCTTAGTTCTTAATACTGTGTATTGCCCCCTTTAGTATCAATTACAGCGTGCAGTCTTTTGTAATAGTTGTCTATGAGGTCCCAAATTCTTGCAGGTGGTATAGCTGCCCATTCGTCTTGGCAAAATGCCTCCAGGTCATGCAAAGTCTTTGGTCGTCTTGCTTGAACCGCATGTTTGAGATCTCCCCAGAGTGGCTCGATGATATTAAGGTCAGGAGACTGTGATGGCCACTCCAGAACCTTCACCTTTTTCTGCTGTAACCACTGGAGGGTCAACTTGGCCTTGTGCTTAGGGTCATTGTCGTGCTGGAAAGTCCAAGAGCGTCCCATGCACAGCTTTCGTGCAGAAGAATGCAAATTGTCTGCCAGTATTTTCTGATAACATGATTGACCCCTCTCCAAAACATGTTGACCCCTCTCCAAAAATAGCACTTATGGTTTTGACCATAAAGCTCTATTTTGGTCTCGTCACTCCAAATTACAGTGTGCCAGAAGCTGTGAGGCGTGTCAAGGTGTTGTCGGGCATATTGTAACCGGGCTTTTTTGTGGCATTGGCGCAGTAAAGGCTTCTTTCTGGCAACTCGACCATGCAGCTCATTTTTGTTCAAGTATTGTCGTATTGTGCTCCTTGGAACAACCACGCTGTCTTTTTCCAGAGCAGCCTGTATTTCTCCTGAGGTTACCTGTGGGTTTTTCTTTGTATCCCGAACAATTCTTCTGGCAGTTGTGGCTGAAATCTTTCTTGGTCTGCCTGACCTTGGCTTGGTATCAAGAGATCCCCGAATTTTCCACTTCTTAATAAGTGATTGAACAGTACTGACTGGCATTTTCAAGGCTTTGGATATCTTTTTATATCCTTTTCCATCTTTATAAAGTTCCATTACCTTGTTACGCAGGTCTTTTGACAGTTCTTTTCTGCTCCCCATGGCTCAGTATCTAGTCTGCTCAGTGCATCCACGTGAGAGCTAACAAACTCGTAGACTATTTATACACAGACACTAATTGCAATTTGAAAAGCCACGTGTGGGAAATTAACCTTTAATTGCCATTTAAACCTGTGTGTGTCACCTTGTGTGTCTGTAACAAGGCCAAACATTCAAGGGTATGTAAACTTTTGATCAAGGCCATTTGGGTGATTTCTGTTATCATTATGATTTAAAAAGGAGCCAAACAACTATGTGATAATAAATGGCTTCATATGATCACTATCCTTAAATAAAAGACAGTTTTGTTTTTTTTTTTGCATGATCAGTCATATTTTCAAAATCAATGGCAAAATTTCACAATTTCTGCCAGGGTATGCAAACTTTTGAGCACAACTGTACATAGAACAGATCCTAGATCAGTTACCTTTATGTAAAAAGCTGACTAATGCATGACTGCAATTAAGATGTATATTAACAGTGTATCAGTAACGTGGAACAAGCTTTGAGAGGTGTGTTTGGCTGGTGTTGATGTTAATTTTGATATGTGTACAGGCCAGAGAGGCTGTGGAGATGAGAGCTCAAGTGGAAAAGAAGATGGCCCAGAAAGAGAAGGAAAAGAAAGAGGAGAAGTTGAGAGAGTTGGCTAAGATGGCCAGAGACAGGAGAGCTGGTATCAAAGCCCATGGTGACAAAGGTACCACTGTATACTGTTATGAGCGCATATGTTTATTATATAAAGGAACAGTTCATCAAAAAATTAAAGTCCTCTTGATTGTAAAAATTAATGGGTTTCTTAAAGCCAAGTCCACACTACAATACACTTGTTGCTCTGCACAAACCCAAAAGACTTGCACTTATCTGTCGTGTTGATGCGCACATTAAAGGGATAGTTCACCCAAAAATGAAAATTTTCTCATTTACTCACCCTCATGCCATCCTAGATGTGTATGACTTTTTCTTCTGCAGAACACAAACCAAGATTTTAAGAATATCCCCGCTCTGTTGGTCCATTCAATGCAAATGAATGCTGGACAGAAATCTGAAGGTCCAAAAAGCAAATAAAAGCAGCATAAAAGTAATCCACAAGACTCCAGTGGTTAAATCCATTTCTTCAAAAGCAATATGATAGGTGTGAGTAAGAAACCGATCAATATAAATGTCTTTTTTTTTTTTCTTTTTTTTTTTACTATAAATCTCCACGTTCACTTTCAGATGTGAACGTGAAATTAAACATGCGCAACAGGTGACTCGTATGTGAAAGTGGAGATTGATAGTAAATAAGGACTTAAATATTGATCAGTTTCTCACCTCATCTAAAAAGTCATCATCTGGGATGACATTAGGGTGAGTAAATGATGAGAGAATTTTCATTTTTGAGTGAACTATCCCTTTAAAACAACTGATCGCAGACTATGATTGTCACTAAAGCTACAGTTTAAGGAATTCTCTCACAAATTCTTGCACATAGCAACACAAGTTTATTCTTTGAGACAAACTACATGGAGAAAGGGCTTGTGGTCGAATTTGCACTGACTTGCACAGAAATTGAAAAATTATGTCTCACAAGTACGTAGAAAATCTGCGACTGGCATCTGCTGTGATCTGGTACTTCTCACAGATCTCTCACCAATGCAAACCTCAAAGGTGATGAGCTTGAGTCTTGTAGTGTGTGCTTGGCTTAAGTCACAAACACCGGTTATGGGTGACCCATGTGCCCGGTCAGCAGTGTGCTTTCACAGCTGTTAGCGAGACCACCATGTGATTGACTTTTTTTCCAGGCGGCGAAGATACAGAGGTCGGGGAACGTGATGAGATCCGTAATGATAGGAGGAAAGCGAGGCAGCACGACAGGAACATCTCCAGAGCCGCCCCTGATAAGAGGTACATTTATTTTTTTACACCCTTCCCCTAAATCATTAATGGGCCTCTATGTTAGAGTTCCACTTTAATATACATGACATAGCATTCGTTTTTCTCTGCTGATTCCAAATAAGTCGATTTTTTTTTTTTTTTACATCAGGTACTTTTTAGTGGACTTTTTTTTTTTTTTTTTACATGTCCTTTATCCAGACTTGATTTGCCGCAGTTGTTAAAATACTTTTTTTAGTTTGTTTTCCTTTAAATTATTATTATTTTTTCTTCACAAAATTTCATTTTTGAGCTCCACCCTGAGCTCAATGTTTCAGGCAAGTGTAATGAAGCGTGATGCATCTGGCTGTCAGTATGAGGTGTTAATGTGCATTTAGCTGATGTCATAGTGATTTTGGTCCTTTCAGGTCAAAGCTGCAGAGAGATCAGGACAGAGACATCAGTGAGGCCATTGCTCTGGGTCAGCCGAACCCTCGCACCTCTAGTGAGGCTCAGTATGACCAGAGGCTCTTCAATCAGAGCAAGGTAACCAGTCCTTAAACTTTGCAGTAAGAAGACCAATAGATTTAAAACTTAATTGAAAATTATCGTATGATTTTTGCTTTTTTGTGTGGATTAAATGAAAGAGATAGTTCACCCCAAAATAAATTATGGTTGTCTGTGACTTTCCTCCATTATGGTTGACTACTTTCTTAAAATATGTTATTGGTCTTATGAACCTTATTCGCGGTAGCACCATTTTTATTTTTGATGGTAATGACATTGAGGCTGTGAGGGATAGACTTCAAATGGTTCAAACCGTTCCACTGACAAAACATTGAAAAAAAAAAAAAAAAAAACATCTTTCCAGGAAATTCTCAAACTCCAGAAAACATGAGTGGTGGAAAATTAGATGTAATCTAGGAGCTTTATACAGCTTAATACAGTGCATGCCTTTGAAGAGACTATAAGTCTGTCCTTCATTTTCACTCCTATCAAAAACCCAGCATCACTGTGAATAAGGTCTGGTGTGCTTGATTCGTTGGCACATGTTATTTTAAAGAGAAAAAATCATAATCTTTCTTCATAAAGTAATTTCTTTCTCTGCCTCTGAAAGTCATGTTCATTTTCATAGTGAATCTAATTTTTAGTTGCTCCGCTCTAAAATATTTAATCAGCTGGAAATGGCTCAGTGGGTGCAACCTCTATAATCTGTTTTTAAAATCCTTAAATAGTAAAAATGAAATGCTGGAAAAGTCATGGAAATGTATTGATCAACAGGTGTGGGGACCCTGCTGTAAGAAGCATGCTTCTGTAAGTTTGATATGTGCGTCCTATATGTGTGAAGCTCATTGTCTTTGTGTGTTTTGCAGGGAATGGACAGTGGTTTTGCTGGCGGAGAGGATGAGACGTATAATGTATATGATCAGCCCTTTAGAGGCGGTAGAGACATGGCACAGAATATTTACAGGCCCAGTAAGAATGCTGATAAGGACAGATACGGAGATGACCTGGATACACTCATGCAAACCAGCAGGTATGAAGACACCTGAACAGAACATATGCATGTGTTTTCAATTTAAATCATATACCAGAATAATTTTTTTTAATCAAATAAAAACAATTTACGTTTTGTGGCTTTTAATCCATAGCTTTGAAGCCATCTATGTGCTAGTATACTGTTACAAGTTGACAAAATTAACTTTTAGCGACTCTTTCGGAAAAGCATGGAACTAAAAATATTGATGACTCATCTTGCACCACACTAGAGTTTTGTCCAATCAAATGCTCTTGAGAATGAGACTGCCCTTTCCCCTAAGTACACAGCTATGACATAATTCACCTTTTTTAACATAAAAAAAACTCGGTGGACATGCTGGCAGGCCCAAATGGGGTTGCTATATCGTGAAAAAAAGTTTACGCTTAAAATGCCCCTGTATACATAAGTCAGGCATATGTGGTCTTGTTGGAAAGCTTAGAATCTGAACCTTTCAGAGATAACAATCGCTTCTGCATTTGTTACTTAAAATAAAATAAGGCCTTAACATCCTTGTCGCAAATAAGTGCCACTTAGTGGTTATGTGGTAGAAATATTAATATAAAAGTCTTTAAAATTGCATTAAATAGATTAATCATAATGAAAGCTCTCATTCCCAGGAACGTGTCTGTACAGTTAATTTCGTTGCACTAATACCACAGTTTAAAAGATTTTCAAAAGAAGCACAAAGTGAAATATGATATTTATAAGACATCAAATACAAACGTCTTATTTATGCACCGATAACTGCTGCTGTAAGCCCCAAATAGCTAAAAACTTTAGATCTGATTTTACCACAGGAAGGTCTCTAATAAATGAGCCATTGTTTACTTGTCTGTGAGTTTGCTTGTTTGAATAATCCAATGTTATATCTTAGATGTCCAGAACAAAATATGCAGTGCCACAGATATGAAGTCAATAATTAAGTTATCAACTATTAATGATAAAATATTATACATCATCGGAAAGGAAAGGATATCAGCTTTCTAATGACACCTAGATTGAGCTTCTAGTCCACTCAGAGGCTGAGATATTTGCTGAAAAAAATAGGGGTGGAGCAAGAACTGAAAATTAGACTGCATGACTATGGACGAACACATTTTTGAGGGCTAAAATGCTTTATAGCGCCACCTACATTTCAGTTCGGCATTTTGTGGCATTTTTTTTCTAGTACTTCCTGCCATCTAGTGTAATAAAATAAGGCTATTTGGAGGGAGATGGGGTGAACAGAACCAAACTAAAAGTTTTTTTTTCATCACTTGTATTTTCATAATCATAAATAGGCCTGTTTGTTTGTTTTTTCCACACTTTTACAAGTAGGCCATATACAGCAGCAGAATGCACCACTCTAAAAATGACTATGTACAGTTAAAATATTAATTTTGTGAAATGTCAATTTCACATCTGTTCTGTTGTCACTGTCAGAAATGGTCATGAAACATTGGCTACCTAGTACACACTCACACTCCAGAGATACAGTACCCTAAAAATGAGAAAGATTTATCCAATATCTCCAAATGTGCTTCAATGAGAAATCCTTTCCATCTATGATTACCCTATTTTCTGAGTTGTTTTTAGGTTAGTAATGCAAATAACTAATAATTAAGGATTTGGGAGAGGATGACTATAAATCTTTTTTTTCCTGCTATTACTGTTTGCGACGAGCACATCTCAAGTTTGTCACCCAGCACTCGTTGATTCGCGCTGTGACTGTGACAAGCATGTGGGAGAGAGCGCATGGTAGTGACTGCGAGCGCCCACAAACTGTTTCCATCAATGTGCGCACTGACTGAAGCCACACTCATGTTATATAAAGTGTCTTATAATCAGATTTATATTCGCGGCTTTGTAGTTTCATTCATTCTTTTCATCCTTTTGCTTTTCCTCTATAATGTTCCAGCAATTTATAGATTCTGAAAATTACAGTAAATGCTCAAGAAAAGTGACACCTCAAAATTCATGCACATTTAATAATGTTATGTGACTTAAACATCACGTGGGCCACAAAAATGGTTTGTGGGCTGGATGCGGCCTGCTTGTTGAGTACCATCTGAACACTTCCCATCTCTCTCCAGGTTTGTTCCTGATCGGGAGTTCTCAGGTGCTGATCACGGACCCCGCCGGGATGGGCCTGTAAAGTTTGAGGAGGATCCTTTCGGGTTGGACAAGTTCTTGGAGGAGGCCAAACAACACGGAGGCTCCAAAAGGGTGTCCACTAGTGGGCGATCCAAGGACTACGACCACGAGAAGAAGCGCAGGAAGGAGTGAGAAACACTTCCTGCATCCACAGTTGCAGGGTCAAATCCCACCCCTTCCTTGTTTATTGTAAAATGAATGCTAAAATTTATCTGGTATATCATTTTAATTATTGTTTTCACCCTTTTAAGCCTAGATGTTTAGCATTTTCCTTCAATTGTGTTTTCTTTGATAACTCTCAAATTGTCAAGCTAAAACTCTTGTGCTGCACAGTCACCCTAATAAATTTATAATAGTGGATTACATTGGATGTGAGAAATTGTTTGTGTCGGGTGTGAAATGACTAAAATAATCTGAAAAGTGTTTCAGCAACTTTGGTGTAAATTGAAATTAATTTTAAATGACTTATCTCCATTAATCTTATAAAGCCAGTCTTGTCCTCTGCGGTTTCATCTGCTGAGTCTGCTGTTCACTTTAGCCTACACTCTATAGTGAATTAAAGCTGCTCAACAACTGCATTTGTTCAAAGAGAGAGATATTTATGTTCTTTAGTTCCATGAATAATACATTATCTAAAGTGGCATCTATAGATTTTTACTCTGTTAATTAAAGGTGCACAATATTTTTTATGTTGCACTGGGCAATTTGGTAGTCATCTTTGACTTGGACTTACACTGACATCTAGTGTCATGGATGCATCTTCATGCTAAAGTTTTCAGTTGCCAATGATGAATGTTTTTTTCTCAAGTTAAAGTGTCCAATAACAGGGTCATTACTGAGATAAAGGGTGCTTCTCAATCAGAAGGCTGCAGCCTCGTTAGTCTGGATATATCGGCTGCCATGTCATCAAGCACGTTGAATGCCTTCTCAGTTCAGCATTAAGTGCATTCTTCCTGGCCTTCAATACCTTAAATCCCTAGCACATGTCCCAAATTATTTATTTATTTTTAAAAAGGCGGAAAACTAGTCACGTGTCTGCAGAGGTGGAAACCTTTATGATGCAGCCCACACACTTTAATTTTTTTTTATTCTCCAAGTTTTTATTTGCATTTGCAGCAATGACAGCATGTAGAAAAATAAAAAGGGTAAGTAGTTTAGACAATACAACAAATTCGAAGACACAAAGCACAAAATTTTTTATTTTCATATTGTAAAGGATTTCAATATAAATTCTAAGATCAGTGTTGCAAAATGTAGTATATAAATGCTTTTTTTGAGTGACTAGTTTTGTGAATAAAAAGTTTTTCTAAAATAATTTAGAGATTAAGGAAATGTTTTTGTTTTCTGAAGTATATGGGTTTTCTAAAAAAGTAAAATCGCATGGTTGTAAGCATATAGTTTTCCATGCGCACTTACTAGACCATCTCATTCTAGCACTGAATGCTGAGGAGCCTAGCCTACAGTCAATTCCTGTTGCTAATGGCATGCTGCATGAGTGTTTGTAGCTTGCTAGCCTGCTTAGCATTGCTTATTCTTATATGTTCATCGTTTTATCCTTTGCCATTTTACCACGTGCTTCGGGTTTTCCCGCATTTCTACTGTTTCATCTGTTTATTTTACCGTACACACCCATTTCTCTCTCTTTTTTTCTCATTTTTCTCTGCTTGTCTACATCTTGCGTCTGTACTGTGTAGACCTGACCTGCTAATGAGGAAGGGGCCACACTCCTCAGGTAATTTGGCTCATAGTGTTAATAATAACATAGCAGTGGTGGCTCAGCGGTTAAGGCTCTGGGTTACTGATCAGAAGGTCAGGGGTTCAAGCCCCAGTACTGCCAAGATGCCACTGTTGGGCCCTTGAGCAAGGCCCTTGACCCTATCTGCTCCAGGGGCACCATATCATGGCTGACCCTGCACTCTGACCTTAGCTGGGATATGTGAAAAAAAAAAAAGAATTTCACTGTATATGTGCAAATGTATAATGTGTGATAAATAAATACAATTATTATTATTATAATTAATTATTATACTAACTGGGGCCCAGGGCAGGAAGCAAACAAACTGGTTAATCTGAATGTCTGCTAGCTGGCTTGAGACATCACATATACTACAACACATAGAGGCTGTATCACCTAGATATCATATAGAGACTGTCTGTTCCCAAAACTACCAAACACAAAACTCTCACAAAATGATTTAGAAAAAAATTTGATTAAGGTCAAACTTTAAAAAAAAATTAAAAAAAAATTTTGAAGATCATATAAAGGTTGGGCTACTAAACATTAGACCTCTTTCTACCAAAGCACTAATTGTAAATTAAATTTTTTACAGATCATAGTTTGGATGCGCTCTGTTTGAGTGAAACCTGGCTTAAACCAGATGAATATATTAGTTTACATAACCCCCATGTTATTTTATAAACATGAGCCTCATCTGAAGGGTCGAGGAGGAGGTGTTGCTACAATTTACAGTGAAGTTTTTGGTGTTACTCAGAGGACAGGATATAAATTTAAGTCTTTTGAACTAATAATGCTTAATATGACACCGTCAGATATAAATAAAAAATCTCTGTCGTCTTTTGCCCTTGCTACAGTATATAGATCACCTGGGCCTTACTCTAGTTTCCTTGGTGAATTTGCACATTTTCTATCAGATCAAGTAGTTAATGTAGATAGAGCTTTAATTGTTGGTGAATTCAACATTCACTAGATAATGAAAATGACACATTGGGATTAGCATTTATCAATATTCTCAACTCTCTTGGAGTCAGACAAAATGTGACCGGACCAACTCATACTGACTATAGAAATGCTACCGCAGAGTGATGACTTCTCAGATCATTACCTCGTCTCTTGTTTGTTGCAATCAGCTAATGTCACTCAATCTACACCATGCTATCATTTAGGTAGAACTATTCTTTCTACTACTAAAGATAACTTCACTAATAAACTTCCAGAATTGTCTCACATACTCAGTAAGTCAAAAAGTTTAGAAGAACTTGATGTAATAACAGTGTATAAATACAGTCTTCTCTAACAATCTTGATAGTGTCGCCCCCCTTCGATTAAAGAAAATGAAAGAAAAAAGCCTTGCACCATGGTACAACTATTACACTCATGCTTTCAAGAGAGCAGCTCGTAAAATGGAGAGAAAGTGGAAGAATGCAAAATTAGAGGTATTTCGCGGTGCATGGAATGATAGTGTCTGTAGCTACAGACAGGCACTAAAAGCTGCCAGGTCAGCATATTTTAGCAAACTCATAGAAAATAACCACAACAATAAGTGTTTATTCAGTACTATGGCTAAATTGGTTAGGAATAAAGCATCGACTGAACCTGATATTCCATCGCAACACAATAGTAATGACTTCATGAATTTCTTTACTGATAAAGTTGATATAATCAGAAATAAAATTGGAACTATGCAATCAACTGTCACAGCACCTCAGATAACAGTGTCTCATTTTTGCTCATGACCAACTTCAATCCTTCGCTGTCATAGGTCATGAAGAGCTAACAAAACTTATCAAAAAATCAAAAGCCACAACATGTATGTTAGATCCAATACCAACTAAGCTCTTAAAAGAGGTATTCCCAGTAATCTTAGAAACTCTTCTTAATATTATTAACTCATCCCTATACTTAGGACATGTCCCAAGAAACTTTTAAAATGGCAGTTTAAACCGCTTAAGAAGCCACAGCTTGATCCTAGAGAACTGGCTAATTACAGACCGATTTCAAATCTACCATTTATGTCAAAAATGCTAGAAAAGGTAGTGTCCTCCCAACTATGTTCATTTCTACAGAGAAATGGATTATATGAAGAATTTCCGTCAGGATTTAGGCCCCATCACAGTACAGAGACTGCACTTATCAGAGATACAAATTACTTGCTCTTATCATCTGATCACGGCTGCATTTCTCTTCTAGTGCTTTTAGATCTTAGTGCTGCCTTCGACACGATATGCATTTCGGGTGCCAGGGCGTCTGATATCAGATTAAATTTATAAGTGCTGGCTAATACTAAACGTAGAGTTTCTAAAATTGTTATTCATGTCGGCACTAACGAAGGAAACCCTAACAGGAACGGGAGAGTCACCCAAACGCCCTGCTGCGAGTGCTCTTCAGCCGACAGTATCTACTGGCTTCTTTCTCGCTGACCTCCACTCGCATTCGGATGTGTGTCAGCTTGACTAATTCCTTACATTTATCACATGTAAACCCCTCACTGCTGACGGAAGAAGCTATAGTAAAAACATGTGGCATGAAATGCAGGAAGCACTAACATGAGCAAATGCCATGAATTACCGCAATTGTTTGTTGTTGTTGTGGTTGTTCTTGAGCGGCGAGGGTTTGAGATCAGTGTGGTTCGTAATCAGCAGATGTTTGAGATTGATGCAATAATCCATGTAAAACACAGTGGAGAAAATGAATGCACACAGTACAGATGCGAGATGTAGACAAGCAGAGAAAAGTGAGAAAAAAGAGAGAGAAAAGCAACTCAGACTTTATTATCAGAGATAAAAAAGCAATCTTCTGGCATGAAAACCCCAAGACTTTGTGAGTGATTTTTCACAGAGATGGCAGAAGCCACAACAAATTGGCACCCCAGATGGGACTGGAAGGAGCAGAAGTGTGAAAGACCACGGCAGGCTGACTAGACAGGCAACACCACAAATAGGTGGCCACTTAAAGGTAAGCATTTTTGCTTATAATTAATTTGTGGTGCTTGCTAGTGTTTGCCCGTGGTGGTAAGGACACTCAAAAAGCTTCTCCAAGTTTAAAGAGCAAAAAGACTAAAAGGGTTTTGATTCCAGAAGAAATAATTGCATGTAATGATCTGTTTTTACTGTTAAGAGGGCCTAGATGGATAACAGTAAATGAAAGCAGATAAAGTTTAAAGAAGCCAGGTGGGCAAAAGTCTTGCAGGGCATTGCTTTTCACTGTGTTGAGGAAGTGTATCAGTGAGAGCAGAACTGACAGGGAGTGTAGAATAGGAAAAGTGTATGTGTAAAAGTCCTGCGGACACCGCTCTGTTGTGTTGAAGTGAATTACAGAGGTCAAAAGGGTAGGCAAAAATCCTACAAAATACGCTTTTCGTTGTGTCGAGAAAGTGAATCGGCAAGAAGGGCTGTTAGGTAGGTCACCTAAGAGAGGTGGTAAAATGGTTGCATTTTAGAATTTTACTGTATTTTTTGAGAGCTCTGTGTTTATAAAGGCCTTGTGTGTGTAAAAAAAGTGTGAAAATTTCTGTCTGAGAGTGTTTGTGTCTGTGTTTGAAAGTGTGTGAAGTGTGACTGAAGTACAATTGCATATGGAAGTGTATGACTGAGTACAAATATGAGCCCAGTAGAGGGACTGGAATGTATGATGCGTCCTTAAAATAAAAGGAACACAGTGTGTATGTTATATGAGTCCTATAAATAAGGGGACAAGTGTGAATTTGAATATAATATGAGTCCTAAAAATAAAAAATTAAAGGGATATGATGAATGGAGTAAATGTTGTCTAATAAAGAATGTTTGTCTTTCATATGTTGAATGGATGTTTGGAATGAAAGCCTGTCTCTGGTGAAAATTTGGAAAGGAATTTCCTTTGTTAACAGAGAAAACTAAAAACATTCCAAGATATTGGCTTCGTAGGTTGTTTGGCCATTCTTCAAATTGTAGAATTTGTGATCCAGATAGAGAGACTCAGCCTTTGCTGCATAACTAATGAGGAGTATATATGCAATTTACAGCAAAGAAAATCTATATAGGCCTATTTTCAACCTTCCATCAATATATGAGGCAGAAGAGATCTGATGATTGGAGGCAAAGAGGGCACTTAAAAATTATTCTGGCTGAATAGTGGCGTTAAAACCAATAATAATAAATATATATATGGAAGGGTAAATATAATACAGTATAAACTGACAATAGGAAAAATAATAAAACTGGTGAGACAACACAGCTGTAAAACAAAATGTGCATGAAAGCAAAAAGTTAACTCTTAGCTGGCTGGACAAAATTTAGTTTTGGGCTGTTATTTTCATGCCATGAAAGAAGCCTGATGTAAGATGAACTAAAGTGAGAAAGAGCAGCTGTTGTTGGATGTGTGCCAGATCATAACTCCTAAACTAGACTGTAGCATAGACATTTATTTGACTTCATATAGATAATTTATACATTCAAGTGGTATAATGTTAAAGTTCATATCGCAGTGACAAGTAAGAATATTGAAATTATAAAGAACTATAAAGTGATTGAATTCCATTTGGGAAATCACATTATCTGGACAAACAATAAAGCTTTGAGTCCAGTGTATTGCAATAAACTAAAGTCAACTAAGTAATTGGATTTTAAACAAAGGTTGTATTTAAGATAAGTGTTGTTATATTACATAAGAAACGAGAAAGCAAAATAAATAAATAATAAAGGGACTTGTATAAATGTTGTGTATTGAAAAGTGAAGGTGAAACAAATTAGAAAAATTGTTTCAAGATATTGGCTTTGCAGATTATTGTAGTAGGAAATAAATTAAAATAGTAAGATATATGTTTATCCTCTAAATTTAATGATTTATCTAAATGAATGGTGATAAAATAATTTTTCATTCTTTATATGCCAAGTAAAAATAACATTGAAAGAAATAAAGACTCAGCTTATCTAAGAAAAAGCAGCTGTTATTGTTGTTTGGCACTATTTGGATACAGAGTGATCCTAAAAGTAAATTGACAACATACAGGACAATTTTTACATGTATGTGGTATAATAATTATTACAATTAAAGTGCATGATATAGGAGAAGATATGGGAAATTGGTTTATAAATAAATACAAATAATTGAATTTCTTTTGGAAAATCATATTATTCGAACAAATAAAAATTGTTACAAAAATTTATACATTGATACATTTTTCCTAATTAGGATTAAATTAGTGTGTAGAGAACTTATAAATAAGCTCTCAAGCAAATGGCAAAAGAGAACAAAGATATGATGACAAAATGGCCTAAGGAAGGGACATTTGTATAGCGTTGTGCGAGGAAATGGAAACTTTGATAAAAAATTATAAAACTAAAGATGAGTAAAAAAATAAATAAAAAGAGAGAAACAAAAAGGGAAAAAGTGAGAGAAATGCTAGCACTGTTCAAAAAGGAAGGAGAAAATTATCTGAAAAATATAAGAAGGTGGGCACAGGGAAGAGAAAAAGGCTACAAACTAAAAACAAAAATGCAACCATTCCTATCCTGGTATCAAATCAGAACCCTGTTAATTTGTTTGGGAGAGAGGCATTATGTAAATTGGGAATGTTTTTGGGAATTGCAATAATGATAGGAGGGCTATTGTTTTGTTGTGTACTTCCTTTATTGAGGTCACTAGTTATCAAAGCCACGATTAAGCAAATGGAAATGCTAAGATGTCAAGAAAATGGGAAAGAGAAATTAAAAAGAAGGGTGAAACTGACTAATAAGAAAATTATATTTTGTAACTTGAGTATGAAAAGTAAACCTTAAATGTGAAAACTTCACATTCATGTGTCTGTTGTACATTCTGTCTGATCCAGTTTATGAGAGAGTAAAATTTTTAACAATAATAAACTAAACACTATAAAGTCTTGATATCTAAATGTAAGAACCCATGATTATATGTTTTGTTTTTGAATTACTATGTATTTAAGTATGTCTGGAGAACAAATTTACATGTGAGTTGCAACTTTATTGGTGTAAACTTGATCAACCAACAAAAATAAGATAGGTAAAATTTATTCTTTTATTAGGAACTGTCTGATGGAGAGATTGAGAGAGATGCTGTTAGTGCCCTCAATAAACAGAAACCTATGACCCCTTACTCTCTAAGGATGGCGCCTGCAGACTTTGAATGGGAGAACTTGTTTCTCTTGGTGTCTCCACTCAGACAGGGACGCCCCGAATTTAGAAAAGATAGATAGCAGATTGTTTTAATTAAGATTAGATATTTTTCTTTTATTTTCTTGTTTTATATAAACCGTGTAGGCATTGGTTGATCATGGGTATTCTGAGAGCTGCCTTTGAGACTAGAATTAAAAGAAAGAAAATTAAGAATGATTTGGATCATTTCATGTTGTTTTTTTTTTTTTTTAATTTGCTGAATTTGTACTCTTAATATCTGTTCTCATGATCTTTATGTGTGACAACCTTGCCAATATTGTGATGCTTTTTCCTTGGGTTTTTTATGTGACCAATCATGCCAGATAAAATGGAAAATAAATTTCCAACCTTCAGTTGAACTAAGCAAACGTATACACTTTTGCTCAGATGCTCTGATATCTAACAAAATATAAGTTTTTTCCTTTTGGAAGTGCATAAAATGGAAAATGTTATCCATGCTAGAAGTTCTGATTTGAAGATTTAAGAAATAACTTTGACATATTTGACAGTAAAAATATTGATAATGCTAAGGAAAAATTGGTTATTGGTAGCAGGTGAAACCCATGGAAAAACATTAAGATTAAAATTGAACATCGTAAATTCCTCAAATATGAATGTTAATAACTTAATATTTATGTGTCTATTCTGTGTGTGTCTTTGATACTAACTATGTTTTACCTTTTCTTTTGTCATCATTATGTGTATGTTGTTTCATTAACTCAGTCTGGAACCAGTCTCTCACCATTGCAGATGGCTGGGCCAGATGATTTATTGAAACTGTTAATACTCCAGGAGAAAGTCCGGAGAAAAAAGACAAAAAATGATGGGGGCTTTTATACGATTAGTCCTCCTGCTCTTATGACTACTGGTAATCATTACTGATTTGACATTTCAAATGTGGATTCAAATTTCTCTGGATAAGTGGATTTCAGTCTTATATGACTAACCAGAATGCCATCAATGGGTTCAATACCCATGTCTAAATTGTTCTGAGGGTCTAAATTTAAATCTTGCATCTAACCGCTTATTTATTGATGTGAAGGTTAGATATTACAAACTTGATGGCAAAGTTAGAGTTACCTATTGGATTGGTTACTCCCCCAGATAGTACCCTCACTTTGAAGAAAGGGGTTGGTGAGTGCTGCAGGGAGTTGATTGAGTGACTTTTTCTAGTAGGCTATTTCTATTTTGAGATTGATTAATGGGGGTGTTGCTTTGGAGGCGTACAGTTTCGGCACTGTGGATTTTGGTTTTGCTATTTAACTGAATCATTTGTCAAAAAATGCTGAGAAGTATAAGAGCCACTCAATCCGGGACGGTTTTGTGGATGAATCTACACGCTCTTTGTGCTTAGTCCGCCTATTGGCTGGAGTTTATTTTGTGGAGTATTCCTGGCTAAGTCATTGGAGTAAGTCATTTGCTTGCACTCATGTTGCAGCCGAGTGGACCAGCTCACTGAACATTCGATTGACAGTCTGAGGAACCTGTGCGTTTTTTTTTTATTTTGTGCTGGTGCCGCCTATCGGCTGGAGTTTATTTTGTGGAGTATTTCTTGCAACGTCATTCTTGTACTCATGTTGCGGCTGAGTAGATCGGCTCACTGAACGTTTGTTTCACTGTTTGGAGAATCTGCCCACTCTTTTTTGCTGATTACACCTAGCGGCTGGAGTATATTTGGTAGAATAACACACCTTCAGGGCAGTTTTTTGGATGAAGCTACATGCTCTTTGTGTTTATTCTGCTTATTGGCTGGAGTTTGTTTTATAGATTATCTTTTGCTGTGTAATTCTCTCAATAGATTTGTATAGAAACACCGGACTTGAGCAATCCGACGGCAAGGTTGTCGCGGGGGCTCTCGTAGGCGTACATGGACTGTTTGAGTTTGGAGGGACGGTCGTGAGCGGGGTTAATATGCACGTTTTTCTTCTGTTTTTTTTTTTTTTTTTAGGGGATGTTCGGTGTTTGATTGTTGCACTAACGTTGAAATGTGGACTTTATAAATGTTGGAATGTGGTCTTTATTATCTTGTCTTTGACACACGATCTATTTTTTCTTATGTCAAAATGTCAAATGTTAATATGAGTGGATTGTCTCTCTCCACGTGGAATGTGAATGGGTTGGGGCACCCAATAAAAAGAAGGAAGGTTATTTATCTTAAGCGTATGAAATATGTTATAGTGTTTCTTCAAGAAATGCACCTTTCTCTGCAGGAAGCTGAACAATTTGGAAAGATATGGGGTGGGCATTTTTTTTTATAGTGCTGGCTCGAGTAAGAGCAGGGGAGTCATTACACTGATAAGGAAACATTTACAATTCAAATGTCTCAAACAGAGTAAAGATAAATTAGGAAGAGTCATTATTGTTTTAGCTGAAATTCAGGGACAAAGTCTTATTTTGGCTAATATTTATGCACCTAACGTTGATGATCAGGGCATTTTTATAGCTCTTGAAGGGATGTTGTAAGCCGCTGGCACCCCTTATGATATAATTTTGGGAGGAGACTTTAATCTTTTGATGGACACAGTCATTGATCATAGTGAAGCAAATGTGTGCAAGCCCCCTACAGCAACAGTGACACTTCACATGATGTGTACAAATCTTGGTAGGCTTATAGATTGTATAGGCTTGGTCTTAAAGACACACCCACCTGCTGGCGATGCCAATCAGAAGATGGGGACACAACCCATGTTTTTTGGTGTTGTGTTAAGATCCAAGAATTTTGGTTGAGGGTTCAGAGTTTTATGTGTGACATATTGGGCACTCAGATTTCATTTTGTCCCAGACTCTGTATTTTAGGCAATGGGGCAGTCATTAATATAGGGGATAAGCACATAAAAAATAGGGTCCTAGCCGGTGTTATGATTGGCAGACAGGTCATCCTTAAGTGGTGGAAGTCAGCTGGAGCACCCTCATTTCAGGAGTGGTGCACAGAGATGGGTAGGGTGGTGGCATTTGAGGAGGTGTTGTATAGAAGGCTAGGCAACCGAGAGTTGTTTTAAAAAAAGTGGGGCAATTATTTGGCATTTTTGGAGGGCTCTCGGTGAGGGGCAGTGGAGAGGGACTTATAGTTTTAAATGTGTGTATTTATTATTATTTTTTATTTTATATACAGGTGCATCTCAATAAATTAGAATGTCGTGGAAAAGTTCATTTATTTCAGTAATTCAACTCAAATTGTGAAACTCGTGTATTAAATAAATTCAGTGCACACAGACTGAAGTAGTTTAAGTCTTTGGTTCTTTTAATTGTGATGATTTTGGCTCACATTTAACAAAAACCCACCAATTCACTATCTCAAAAAATTAGAATACATCATAAGACCAATAAAAAAAAACATTTTTAGTGAATTGTTGGCCTTCTGGAAAGTATGTTCATTTACTGTATATGTACTCAATACTTGATAGGGGCTACTTTTGCTTTAATTACTGCCTCAATTCGGCGTGGCATGGAGGTGATCAGTTTGTGGCACTGCTGAGGTGGTATGGAAGCCCAGGTTTCTTTGACAGTGGCCTTCAGCTCATCTGCATTTTTTGGTCTCTTGTTTCTCATTTTCCTCTTGACAATACCCCATAGATTCTCTATGGAGTTCAGGTCTGGTGAGTTTGCTGGCCAGTCAAGCACACCAACACCATGGTCATTTAACCAACTTTTGGTGCTTTTGGCAGTGTGGGCAGGTGCCAAATCCTGCTGGAAAATGAAATCAGCATCTTTAAAAAGCTGGTCAGCAGAAGGAAGCATGAAGTGCTCCAAAATTTCTTGGTAAACGGGTGCAGTGACTTTGGTTTTCAAAAAACACAATGGACCAACACCAGCAGATGACATTGCACCCCAAATCATCACAGACTGTGGAAACTTAACACTGGACTTCAAGCAACTTGGGCTATGAGCTTCTCCACCCTTCCTTCAGACTCTAGGACCTTGATTTCCAAATGAAATACAAAACTTGCTCTCATCTGAAAAGAGGACTTTGGACCACTGGGCAATAGTCCAGTTCTTCTTCTCCTTAGCCCAGGTAAGACGCCTCTGACGTTGTCTGTGGTTCAGAAGTGGCTTAACAAGAGGAATACGACAACTGTAGCCAAATTCCTTGACATATCTGTGTGTGGTGGCTCTTGATGCCTTGACCCCAGCCTCAGTCCATTCCTTGTGAAGTTCACCCAAATTCTTGAATCGATTTTGCTGGACAATCATAAGGCTGCGGTTCTCTCGGTTGGTTGTGCATCTTTTTCTTCAACACTTTTTCCTTCCACTCAACTTTCTGTTAACATGCTTGGATACAGCACTCTGTGAACAGCCAGCTTCTTTGGCAATGAATGTTTGTGGCTTACCCTCCTTGTGAAGGGTGTCAATGATTGTCTTCTGGACAACTGTCAGATCAGCAGTCTTCCCCATGATTTTGTAGCCTAGTGAACCAAACTGAGAGACCATTTTGAAGGCTCAGGAAACATTTGCAGGTGTTTAGAGTTGATTAGCTGATTGGCATGTCAAAATATTCTAATTTTTTGAGATAGTGAATTGGTGGGTTTTTGTTAAATGTGAGCCAAAATCATCACAATTAAAAGAACCAAAGACTTAAACTACTTCAGTCTGTGTGCACTGAATTTATTTAATACATGAGTTTCACAATTTGAGTTGAATTACTGAAATAAATGAACTTTTCCACGACATTCTAATTTATTGAGATGCACCTGTATATATATATATATATATATATATATATATATATGTGTACCCCTCTGTCAAGCTCCTGAAGTTTGCAGACGACACCACTGTCATCGGCCTCATCCGAGATGACGATGAGTCTGCATACAGAAGGGAGGTTGAACAGCTGGCTGTCTGGTGCAGTCAAAACAACCTTGAGCTGAACACGCTCAAAACGGTGGAGATCATTGTGGACTTTAGGAGAAACACCCCAACACTGACACCCCTCACCATTCTAAACAGCACTGTGGCAGCGGTGGAGTCATTCAGGTTCTTGGGCACTACCATCTCACAGGACCTGAAGTGGGAGACCCACATTGACACACAGGTTCTAAATACAATTATTATTTAATTATTGAATTTCTATACACAATTTACAAGGGGAGGGGGGGGTAAGTCAGTCCGGAGCTTTCACCAGCCTGAATCGGGTGGTGGGGGTATGTGATGAGGAGGAGGGCGTGACTGGGCTGTGAGTGTGCATGCTTGGTGCTGAGCAGCCCAATCAGCGGGAGAGAGATAAGAGGAGCTGTGTGTGTGTCGTCATGTTTTTATGTTCCAGTTCAGTGTTTTAAGTTGTAATTGAAGTCTTGTTGAGTGTCAGTCCGGTTCCATGCTTAAACCGATTCGCTGATGGCTTTAATTTGGACATTAATTGGCTGATAAATATCGTTGGCCAATACATTGGTGCATCCCTAGTTTAAAATTAACCGTTAAAATTATTTTTTACACTCAATTCTTTCTAATCACCCCTTAGACTGTGTACACATGATAATACTGCCAATCAATTTGTCCAGCAGGTGAACTAAAATAGTTTGTGTGGTGTCTCAAATGTTTTCTTTATCGATTGAGCAAATCAACAACAAAAGCTGTCTCATTTTGAAGACTGGTGCTAGGTAGGACGTGTCCTCTGTAGGCTGCGGGGGGAGCGTATCTATGTTCCCAGGGTCCTATGCTCACACGGTCCTATGTTCCCAGGGTAAGTTCCCCAGTTCAATATTCTGTTAACAAACACCTCCTATTGTGTTCGGGTCAAATTTGACCCGTTTCAAGATAAAATATTTCATAAATATTAGCCCTAACCCTAATCTAACCTTAACCCTATAAATCTGGGGAACATAGGACCCTGGAAACATAGAAATGACCCTTGTCGGGCACTTCTCACGCACCTTACAGTCTAGCTGATCCCAAAAAAAGCTCAATGGGGTTAAGATCCCACTCTTTTACAATTATCTGTTGTCCAATGTCTGTATTTCTTTGCCCACTCTAACCTTTTATTTTTGTTTTTCTGTTTCAAACGTGGCTTTTTCTTTGCAATTCTTCCCATAAGTCCTACACCCTGAGTCTTCTCTTTACTGCTGTACATGAAACTGGTGTTGAGCGGATAGAATTTAATGAAGCTGTCAGCTGAGGACATGTGAGGGGTCTATTTCTCAAACTAGAGTCTCTGATATACTTATCCTCTTGTTTAGTTGTACATCTGGGCTTTCCACATCTCTTTCTGTCCAAGTTAGAGCCAGTTGTCCTTTGTCTTTGAAGACTGTAGTGTACACTTTTATATGAAATCTTGTTTTTTGTCAATTTCAAGTATTGCATAGCATTCATTCCTTAAAACAATGATTTACTGAGTTTCTAGAGAAGGCTGTTTCTTTTTTGCCATTTTTGACCTAATATTGACCTTAAGACATGCCAGTCTATTGCATACTGTGGCAACTCAAAAACAAACACAAAGACAATGTTAACCTCCTTTAACGAACCAACCAGTGTTTGATATAATGGCAAGTGATTTTCTAGTACCAAATTAGCAATTTAGCATGATTACTCAAGGATAAGGTGTTGGAGTGATGGCTGCTGGAAATGGGGCCTGTCGATTTGATCAAAAATGACTTATTTCAAATAGTGATGGTGATGTTTTTTACATCAGTAATGTCCTGACTATACTTTGTGATCAGTTGAATGCCACTTTGGTGAATTAAAGTACCAATTTCCTTCCAAAACAGCAAAATCTATACATTATTCCAAATGCCACCTGTGTGTGTGTGTGTGTGTGTGTGTGTGTGTGTGTGTGTGTGTGTGTGTATGTATATATATATATATATACACACACACACACACATTCTGAGATGCTATTCTTCTCAGCACAATTGTACAGAGCAATTATCAGAGTTACCGTAGACTTTGTCAGTTCGAACCAGTCTGGCCATTTTCTGTTGACATCTCTCATCAACAAGGCATTTCTGTCCACAGAACTGACGCTCACTGGATGTTTTTTGTTTTTGGCACCATTCGGAGTAAATTCTAGAGACTGTTGTGTGTGAAAATCCCAGATCAGCAGTTACAGAATTACTCAAACCAGCCCATCTGGCACCAACAATCATCCATGTGATTATCTAATCAGCCAATCGTGTAGCAGCAGTGCATAAAATCACACAGATACGGGTCAGGAGCTTCAGTTAATGTTCACATCAACCATCAGAATGGGGAAAAAATGTGATCTCACTAATTTGGACCGTGGCATGATTGTTGGTGCCAGATGGGCTGGTTTGAGTATTTCTGTAACTGATTATCTCCTGGGATTTTCATGCACAACAGTCTCTAGAATTTAATCTAAATAGTGCCAAAAACAAAAAAACATCCACTGAGCTGCAGTTATGTGGATGGAAATGCCTTGTTGATCAATAGAGATCAGCAGAGAATGGCCAGACTGGTTTGAACTGACAAAGTCTACGGTAACTCAGATAACCACTCTGTACAATTGTGGTGAGAAGAATAGCATCTCAAACTGTTATTCTGAGTTGCGGGTTGGCGCTGTTTTGGTGGCACGAGGGGGACATACACAATATTAGGCAGGTGGTTTTAATGTTGTGGCTGATCGGTGTATATATACAGCTCTGAACAAATTTACTATTTATAGGTATGTGTTTGAGTAAAATGAAACTTTTTGTCTGATTCCAGCCTTGCTGAAGCACCCCAGATCATCAACGATCCTCCACCTGGCCATCTAATGGTTAGACCTGGAGACCTGGAGAGGCCTTCAAGCCACAGTGTCTCGAGACCTGGAGAGGCCTTCAAGCCACGGTGTCTCGCACCCACTGTGAAATCTGGTGGAGGATCGGTGATGATCTGGGGGTGCTTCTGCAAGGCTGGAATTGGGCAGATACGTCTTTGTGAAGGATGCATGAATCAAGCCACGTACATGGTTATCCTGGTAGAAAACTTGCTTCCTTCTGCTCTGACCATGTTCCCCAACTCTGAGGATTGGTTTTTCAAGCAGGACAATGCTCCATGCCACACAGCCATGTCAATCAAGGTGTGGATGGAGGACCACCAGATCAAGACCCTGTCATGGCCAGCCCAATCTCCAGACCTGGGGCCGGTTTCACCAGCTATACATAAGTTACAACTCAGCCTAGTTGTTGCGTAAATGGGCACTTAGTCACAATTTACGCACTACTAAATATTTGAGCGTTGCACCATTAAACTTAGGTAGGATGTAACCCAATGTATAAACTAAATATTTATGTAAAACTCTGACCAGGAGTAACGGTTGGAATAAAAAAGCAGACTGATATTTTATGACATCAATGAGCTAATGTTTTGCGTGACAGGCATCAATCATTTTGACATACAGAGAAAAAAACCTACTTTTAAGCTGCTATTCAGCATGAAACTGATCTAAAGGTGCAGTTTTCAGGGAGCGTTGCCCGGTGTCAAGTTTCAAAACATTAAAAATATATATAGGATATTAAAATGAATAAATGTCTATTTTTACAGTCTGTTGTATTAGTATTTATTTATCACCCCTTATATATTTTAGATACAGTTCCTATATATTTTTATTTACACAGGGCAAATATACTATTTATCAAATCTATTTTTATTATGTATCATATTTTAATGGGGATATAATTTATTACAGCTGACAGTTACGTGAGAAAGTAAGGTCTGAACATCAACCGTAACAAGATCAAATTGAAGTTCACGGCTTTTTAACACTGCTGTCTACAAATTTCAAAGCTGTTTATTGGATCAGTACAGGTAGACGTCATATTATGCGACTACGCATTACTTTACGGTGAGCTTACGACCTACTGGTTAAGTAGTAGTTGCATTAAGAACAGGTGGTGCAACCAAATTAAGCACTGACTTAGTTACAATCTAACTAGTATTTGCTAAGCCCTTAGTGTGAACTTTACATCCCAACTTGCGTGAGACCTTACGCACAGCTGGTGCAACCCTACCCTGAACTCCATTGAAAACCTTTGGAATGTGACCAGTAGGAAGATGGATGGCCACAAGCCATCAAACAAAGCAGAGCTGCTTGAATTTTTGTGCCAGGAGAGGCATTAAGTCACCCAAGAGCAATGTGAAAGACTGGTAGAGAGCATGCCAAGATGCATGAAAGCTGTGACTGAAAATCAGAGTTATCCCACCAAATATTGATTTCTGATATCTAAGTTAAAACATTAGTATTGTGTTGTTTAAAAATGAATATAAACTTGTTTTCTTTTCATTATTCGAGGTCTGAAAACACTGCATATTTTTTGTCATTTTGACCAGTTGTCATTTACTGCAAATAAATGCTCTACATGACAATATTTTTAATAGGAATTTGGGAGAAATGTTGTCAGTACTTTATAGAATAAAACAAAAATTTTCATTTTACTCAAACACATAGCTATAAATAGTAAATCCAGAGAAACTTCCTGGTTACTTTCGTAACCTCCGTTCCCTGATGGAAGGAACGAGACGTTGTGTTGATGTAGTGACACTAGGGGTCACTCTTGGGAGCCCCAAACACCTCTGCTTTTTGAAAAAAGGCCAATGGGAATTGGCAAGTGGAATTTGCATGCCACTGCCCTGGACATACGGGTATAAAAGGAGCTGGTATGCAACCACTCATTCAGGTTTTGTGCTGAGGAGCCGAGACAAGGTCCCGGCCATTTCAGCGGGTAGTTCAGTGTTGTGGCAAGAGGGACACAACATCTCATTCCCTCCATCAGGGAACAGAAGTTACGAAAGTAACCAGGACGTTCCCTATCTGTCACTCACTCGACGTTGTGTCGATGTAGTGACACTAGTGGTCCCTATAGAAAACAGCACAACTAGCTGAACTGTGTTACGTGGACTGGCAGTGCGAGATGGGCAGACCGCTGTGCGCCTCGTAGCCAGCGCACCAGGCCGTCATGTAACCTCCCCCAATGCTCTTATGAGCGTCGAACGGTCCTTCGGGAACAAGTCAACTGCCCAACAAATAGGGACAGGCTAGCCCAGCCGTGGCCTCTTTTCCTCTTTTTTTTCTCCCCAAAAAGAGTGGAATATGTTTACCGACTGGGGGCCATAAATGTCTATATCGGGGGGGGTGTCACTCCCAAGGGGAAGACACCGCAGAGACCACACCCTGCCCAGTGGAAATATGTCACATGGTCTTACCAAGTCTTGTCGGAAGTATGTCATGTGGAGAAGTTGCATGGTAGGTCCTACCTGAGGGGGGAGGAGTTTCTACAAACATGGTGACCGGGGGCAGAGGGGCCTCTGCCCAAGGAAGACGCAGTTTACCGACAGGGAAACGATTTAGTGGAAGATATCACATGGGGTCACCTATGGGGAACCAGCACATGTGGAGCACCTACCCTAGTACAGGGCCTAATTAGCACACGTACTGGGCCGGCAGCGAGTTTCTCCGCAAACACGTCTGCCACAGGGCTAAAGAGGAAAGTCATCCAGGAATCACAGCTTGTGAACACGACTGGGAGTCAAAAGCACACGTCTTCACCCCAAGGGAGGGGAAAGGCACTATGCGCAAGTGGTACACCCGGCCAGCTGTCCCGGAACTTACCTGCTCATACCTGACAATACACGGGATGAAACCGGCTCAACCCGGAGATTGTAGAACCTCGCAAAGGTGTTGGGTGTTGCCCAACCTGCTGCTCTGCAGATGTCTGCCAAAGAGGCGCCACTGGTCATGGCCCAGGAGGCCACTTCACTCCTAGTAGAGTGGGCTCGTAACCCCATGGGGGGCGGCACATCCTGAGCGTGATATGTCATCACAATGGCATCAATGACCCAGTGGGCGATCCTCTGTTTAGAGACAGCGCTTCCTTTCCGCTGTCCACCAAAGCAGACAAAGAGCTTCTCGGAGCTTCTAAAGCTCTGCGTGCAATCCAAATAGATGCGTAAAGCGCGCACCGGACACAGCAACGCATAGACTACAGAGAGGTCCCACTAGGGGATGAGGCACGGTCTGGATGGATTCAACCTCCTAGCACCTCTCAGGAACCTGATGATCAAGTCGTGCTTCCCCAAATACTTACCATCCACTGCATCGTGATGTGCCGAAATGGTGGCCACATACACCTTCAAGGTGGAGGGGGACAGCTGCCCCTCCAGCCTCTCCTGCAGGAAGGAAAGCACTGATCCGACTGCGCATCTCTGGGGGTCTTCGCATCGGGAAGAACACCACTTAGTGAACAGATGCCACTTCAAGGCATACAGGCACCTCGAAGAGGGAGCCCTAGCCTGAGTGATCGTGTCTACCTCCGCGGGTGGTAGGCCACTTAGGTCTTCCACGTTCCGTCCAAGGGCCAGACATGGAGATTCCAGAGGTCTGGTCGTAGGTGCCAGATGGTGCCCCATCCCTGAGAAAGAAGGTCCTTCCTCAGGGGAATTCGCCGGGGGGGGGGGGCTGTTGCGAGGAGCATGATGTCCGAGAAGAGAGAGAGGGTGCTACTAGACGACCTGCTCCACGTCCTCCCTGATGTTGCACAGGGTCTGTGCAAGTAGGCTCACTGGGGAAAAACGCATATTTGCGTAATCCTGGGGGCCAGCTGTGTGCCAGCGTGTCTATACTGAGGGGTGCCTCGGTCAGGGCGTACCAAAGCAGGCAGTGGGAGGATTCCCGGGAAGCAAACAGGTCTACCTGTGCTCGACCGAATCAACTCCAAATCAACTGGACCACCTGGGGGTGGAGTCTCCACTCTCCCATGAGCGTAGCCTGTCGTGACAGCGTGTCTGCCGTGGTGTTGAGGTCACCCGGGATGTGAGTGGCTCACAGCGACTTGAGGCGCTGCTGACTCCAGAGGAGGAGACGACGGGCGAGTTGTGACATGCAACGGGAGCGTAGACCGCCTTGAGGGTTGATGTACGCTACCATCGCCGTGTTGTCCGTCCGGACCAACACGTGCTTGCCCTGGATCAACGGCCGGAACCTCGAGCAGTACTGCCAACAACTCAAGGCAGTTGATGTGCCAACGCAGCTGCGGGCCAGTCCAGGAGCCGGTGGCTGTGTGCCTGTTGCATATGGTGCCCCAGCCCGTCTTGGAGGCGTCCGTCGTAACCACAACATGCCTGGAGACCTGCTCTAGTGGAACCCCTGCCCGTAGAAATGCAAGGTCGGTCCAAGAGCTGAAGAGGTGGTGACAGATCGCTGTGACGACCACGCCATGCCCATCTCGGGAAGAAAGGGACCAGGGCGGGGCGCGGCCTTAAGCACAGGAACCAATCGTCAGGCTGCGAGGTCAGGGGGGGTGGAGGGTTCCACTCCAGCCCTACACATGCAGCCGCCCGGGCAAGCATGGCTGCCAGCTGCGCGTCAGGCTGCGACTGGTCGACCACACCCGAAGGTGGGAGCCCAGTCGAGTCCTCAGCATCAGACTGGACAGCCCGCTCTCCGATGCTGCAATCGAGAGCTCATCCACTTCACGAGCTTAATGCCACTCTTTTAAGAAGGGAAAATATACTCTTTTAGTAGGAAGAATATACTCTTTTAGCTGCTGAAGTGCCCAGGGGCGTTCTCTGCACTTCACCAGTGCAAGAGGGGGAGAAGCCGCTGTAATGCGCCGTAAATCCACCAGCTTTTCAAGGTGAATGGATCGGCAGAGTAATTCAGCTCGCTGAACACAACCACTCAGTTCTGAAGAGAAAATTTGAATGAGCTGCATACCAGCTCCTTTTATACCCGTATGTCCGGGGGAGTGGCATGCAAATTCCACTCGCCAATTCCCATTTGCCTTTTTTCAAAAAGCAGAGGTGTTTGGGGCTCCCAAGAGTGACC
The DNA here is from genome assembly GCF_019703515.2 of Myxocyprinus asiaticus. Taxonomy (NCBI): domain Eukaryota; kingdom Metazoa; phylum Chordata; class Actinopteri; order Cypriniformes; family Catostomidae; genus Myxocyprinus; species Myxocyprinus asiaticus. Next base: position 7,719,046 of record NC_059362.1, on the reverse strand, counting down.
CCTAGTGTCACTACATTGACACAATTTCGAGTGAGTGACAGATAGGGAACTGATAATTTTGCAGTGTCTCTTAATTTTTTCCAGAGCTGTATATACAGTATAATTGATTATGATTAATGCATTTCTGGAAACTCAGACAATTAAAAAAAATTGTTTTTTTTTTGTCAAATTTAATTGTCTGAACTTGGATGTCAATGGCACATAGGGTTGGCATGTTCTGGCACATAGAAATGGCATTTTTTAAGAGTAACACTGAAAACATGCTATGTAAACCATTGGGAATGTGTAGCTTGTTTTTAAATGTAGGATTGTCAGTTCCACTTTCAATGCACAAGATGGCACATTTGAAATTCTACAATATGAGTGTGTGCATGCTTACTTCCGGCCATATTAACACTCACTGAAAATTAATGACATCTTTAGGTTACTTGCGTAACCCTGGTTCTCTGATAGAATTAGTGAGGTGTCTTACTATGGTATACGCCTCTTCCACATATTCCTCAGAAGACCTATTCCATTACGCCAACCCTTATTGGCTGGCTGAGATGATGCTTGTGTCAGGGTGTGATCCTGCCCTTACCGTAGAAAAAGGGGTGATACAGCATCATAAAAGAGTTTGAAACAAGCACACATCTTCCTCGCTTCACAAAGCAAGGAGGGTGATCTGGTGTGACACCTAACTAATGCTGTCAGAGAACCGGGGTTATGCAAGTAACAAAGTTCTTTTTCAAGCATCCATGTAGGTGTCTCACTATGGGATACTAGGGGTTTCAAAATTACCCCTGCCAACCAAGAAATAAAACTACTCAGGGCTGGAAGAGTCCTGATGGACGGATGAGTTCACACTCATAACAGCATGTGCTGTGACATCTAGTCTGTAACACCTGTAATGTATGCGGTGAGGACCAGCTCACTGGCCCACAAATATTCAGGATTGTGACCTCTTTAAAGTGAGCGCTGAATGTCAAAATCCTTCTGGTTGAGTATGCACACAAACCAGCTGGGGCCGTCAGACCCCTGCTGAAGTAAGCCAGGAAAATCATATCTATTGCGACAAATGCTGCTTAGAGATTGGTTTTCCTGTACATAGCTTTGCCCGAGACACGAAAAGCTGATTGCTTTCCTGAAGTCTTTAGTTCTCTCTGTATAAATGTGCAGGGCATGCACTGGACATAGCATATTCAATCTTTGCGCTCTGGCAAAGCAAAAGGTGGTAGATGAAAAGCCCTGAGAGGAACGCAGGACTGCATAACCTTTGGCATTAAAGCAGGTTTTTGTCATAACAATACTCCTGCATCCCCAGATACAAATTACATAAATGAGTAATGCACAGAAATTGTATATACTTCACTGATGTACATTGCTGAAGCCAGGGCCAACAATAATGCCATCTTGAATGACAGCATCTTAAAATCAACCTTAATGACTCAAAGGGTGGAACCGAAAAACCATCAAGCATTAGTGCCAAATCCCATGAGGGAGAAAGCAGTTTTGAGACCTAGAGCTCATGACACACCCTTTATAAACGGCACATTAAGGGGTGCTGCCCTACTGTTTTTCCACAAAACCCTACATGACATGATGATATAGCAGTCAGGTACACTTTAATCGTTGAAAATGCTTTCCCTTTGTCTATCAAATCTAGAAATAACAGTATGAGTGCTACTGAACACTGAAAGGGGGGTTGTGTTTGTCCGTGCACCACCGCTGAAACACGCTCCATTTGCAGCCATAAAGGGATCTAGTAGATGAAGCCTAGTGTTTTATATAGTCCGAATTACACCGGATGGCAGCCAGTTGCGTTTTACCATTCATGGGCCAGGCCCACAGTACCAAATGCTCTGGGTGGGGATGGAAAATCTCTCCCCGAGCCTGTGACAATAGGTTCCTGTGTAACAGGAGATGACATAGTTAATGTATGATCTCTGCCAGCCAATAATTCCCCGGCCAACATGTGGCTATCAGCATCACTCTTAGGCCTAGGTCTCTCTTTCTCTGGAGAGATTAGTACTATCGGAGGAAATGCAGTGGTGCATTCTGATCCACTACGAAAAAAAAAAACAGAGCACTGCGCATTCACCTCAGATGCAAACAGGTCTACTGTTGCCCTGCTTTATCTGCTCCAAATCTGCTCGACCATCTCTTGCGTAGAGAATTGTCCCTCGACAGCAAGTCCGAACCTAGGTTCAGAATGCCCTGAACATGAGTCACACTTAGGGATATAAAGTGAGCATTGCTTCACAGAATCAGTTTGCGTGCCAACTTGCAGAAGGAGTGACCTGAATCCTCCTTGCCGATTAACACTCTTTTTGGTGTTTAATCTGAAACCCAGTCTCTCTACCTACTCTTTGAGCACTGCTGATTGCCCTTTCACTGTGTGCTCCGATTGAGCTCTCACCAGCCAGTCATCTATGTCAGGGGTTCTTTAACTTTCTCGGCCCAGGACCCAAATTATTTATTTTGTGTTTACCTGGCACCCACACTTACAAAACCGTTCAATACACTGTATTTGCTATATCCTTTAATTTATTCACTTTTTTAACAAACAAATGCGATATAGACAGACTAAAATAAAAAAACTACAACTGTTCATTTGAACATGCACACAAACATGCACACTATCAAACACTATCAAAAATAAAGATTTATTTATATATATATATATATATATATTTATATATATTGTAACACCTACAAACATGTATCATGACATACATAGTTCTGACAAAAATACCATAGTTACTACAGGTATTGTTAATGTTATGGTTTAATGTAAACACTGTTCCTTTAAGAAATGGGAGTGTTCAGGCCACTGCAACAAGGCTGTGCTGTCCTTGATGAAATGTGACTACCTGTGCTCTATTGTTCGGAACCAGTTCTAGAAGTAAAGCATTTTCTTGTTGAATTAAAAGACCTCCTTGTCTGTACATTTACTACATATTTGACAATGAGGATGAAAGTTTTTTTGTGCTAACACAGAGTAACAATGGCACTGCTCGGAGCGGTAGGTGAATTTGTGGAGGAAAATGGTGACTAGTTGGAGTACACAGAATGGCTGGGACATTTTTTTTGCAGCAAATGACATTACGGATGAGGATAAAAAGCACTATATCTTGTTGAGTGTTTATGGAGCGAAGACTTAAGAAATTTGGCAATGCTGCGGAAGCCGGGCGAAACTGCTTACAGTGATTTAATTACACATCCAAAATCACCACAGCCCCAAACCATCAGTGATAGTCAACGATTCAAGTTTCACAGCCATTTTTGTAAGTCGGGAGATTCTATTTCAAAGTTTGTGGCTGAGCTCCGCCAACTGTCTGAGCACTTCGAGTTCTGCGCGGTGTTGGAGGATATGCTGTGTGACCGCCTCGTCTGCAGAATTAACAATGATGCAGTTAAACGCAGATTACTGGAAGTGACTCTTACCTTTGGAAAAGTGCTGGAAATTGTGCAAGGTATGGAATCTGCAGCTCTTATTGCAAAAGACATTTAAAAATCAAATGGCAGCACACAGAGTGCTGTGTTTCATGTCAGCAAGGTCTCAGAAGCAAAAGAAGTGGAATGTTATAGGTGCGGCGAGCTCACTTTGCAAATGCTTGCAAATTAAACACTGTGTGCCACAATTGTAGCAAGAAAGGCCACTTGGCAAAAAAATGCAGAAGCACAATATCTAAATCTAAGAGACACAAGGATGCTAAGAAAACTCACTCAGCAGCACATCACATAGAGGATACTGAACACGTGGAGGATTGTTCCTATTCAATGTTTAACACTTTTTATGTGACAATTCAGATAAATGGGGCAAATGTCAAGATGGAGGTAGACACTGGGGCCTCAGCATCAATTGTAAGTGAGGAGACCTATGGAAAACTATGGGGTAAAGCTCAGACACCTGAACTCTGTGAATCTCCTGTTAAACTGAGAACGTACACTGGAGAGATTATTCCCTTAGCGGGTGCAGTGTCAGTAAACATTGCATATGGCAGTCAGCCCAATGCCACAGCTCAATTTTTTAAGCCCCAATCTGTTCCCTATGCAATGAAAAATAAAGTGGAAAAAGAACTTGAGAGACTTCAACAGCTTGGAAACATAGAGCCCATTCAGTTCTTAAATTGGGCAACCCCAATTGTGCCCATGCTGAAAAATGACGACACCATTCGCATTTGTTGAGACTATAAGCTGACAATCAATCAGGCATCTAAGGTGGAGGCCTATCCTGTTCCATGGGTGGAGGACTTGTTTTCAATGCTTTCTGGAGGAAAAGCCTTTACCAAGCTTGACATGAGCCATGCTTATCAGCAGTTGTTACTGGATGATGATTCTAAGCAATATGTCACGATCAATACTCACAAAAGGGCTATTTAAATACAATAAACAGTTTTTTGGCATAGCGTCTAGTCCTGCCATTTATAGCGTCTAGGTCTATGGATAACCTACTGCAAGGAATTCCCCATGTAGCTATGTACCTTGAATACATTCTGGTCACAGGGAAAACGTAGGATGAGCATCTCAGTAATCTAGACCAGGTGCTCAAGAGGATGTCAGAGTCAGGTCTTCGACTGAAACAAAGCAAATGCACATTCCAGGCTCAGAGTGTGACTTACCTGGGTCATCAAATATCAGCTCAGGGTCTTTATCCAGTTCAAGAAAAGGTTAGAGCCATCAAAGGTGCCCCCAAACCCAGAAAAGTGTCAGAGCTTAAATCATTCATTGGAATTGTAACATATTGTGGAATGTTTCTACCTGATTTGTCAACAGTCCTTGCCCCTCTGCACCAGTTGTTGCACCATGATTGCCAGTGGAAGTGGGAAGCTGCACAGGCTGCTTATTTTATCCTGTGATGCCTCTCCATATGGCATTGGGGCCGTGCTTTCGCACCTGATTGAAGATGGGTCAGAGAAGCCCATTGGATTTGCGTCTCGGACACTGACAAAGGCAGATTTGGGATACTCGCAATTGGTTAAGGAGGGCCTGGCCATTGTATCTGCTGTGAAACGTTTTCATCAATATCTCTATGGCTGTCGTTTCACAATTGTCACAGATCATAAGCCATTGATGAGTCTGTTCAGTGAAACATGAAATATTCCCCCTATGGCTTCAGCTCGTATCCAACGGTGTGCATTGACATTGTCTGCTTATCAGTACCGCATGGTGTACAGAGCGGGAAACGAAAATGCCAATGCAGATGCACTAAGCTGTTTGCCAATTCCAGACATTCCTACAACCACCCCTCTTCCACCTGAAACTGTCTTTCTGCTTGAAAAGCTAGCTGACTCACTGGTGAGTGCAAGGCAGATAAAAACCTGGACAGAGAGAGACCCGATCTTGTCAAAAGTTAAGAGATCCTTGCTGCAGGGCTGGTCACCCACAGTGCAGGAAGTAGAACTAAAACCCTTTGAGAAAAGGAAGAATGAACTATCTGTTCAGGGTGGTTGCATTCTTTGGGGAATGATGGTGGTGGTGCCCCCTCCAGGTCGAGCTCAGGTGCTTGAGGAGGTTCATGAAGCCCACCCAGGTGTTTCTTGCATGAAAAGCTTAGCAAGAGCTTATGTATGGTGGCCTAAAATGGATCAAGATCTCGAGAATAAAGTCAAACAGTGCATGGTGTGCCATAAAAATCAGAAAATGCCCCCACCAGCTTACCTTTAACCATAAGAATGGCCTGATAAGCCATGGTCCCAGTTGCACATGGACTTTGCAGGTCCTTTCATGGGACGGATGTTCTTGATTATGGTGGATGCCCATTCCAAGTGGCTCAAGGCACACATAATGAAAAAAATAGCCCCCATAACTATTGACATGCTATGGCAGGTATTTGCTGTGTATGGACTGCCTGATGTGGTTGTAACAGATAATGGTCTGACTTTCACTGGAAAGCTGTTTCAGGAATTCACTAAGAAGAATGGAATTCAACACATACATACGGCTCCATTCAATCCGGCCTCCAACGGGCTAGCTGAGAGGGCAGTGCAGACACTGAAGGAAGGACTGAAAAGAATGACTAACCTCTCTCATTTTCTGTTTCAGTATCAAATTACACCTCAAACCACGACAGGCCAGATGCCAGCTGAGATGTTGCTGGACAGGAAACCTAAATCTTAACCTGACTTGCTTCATCCTGACATCTAGGGTAAAGTGATGGTTCAGCAGGAAAAACTAAAAGGTTTGCATTACCAGCATGCAAAAGGATGGAACCTTGGTGAAGGCGATGCTGTCTTTGTCAGGAATTTTGTCTGTGGTCCGCGCTGGTTAAGCTGGCTTTACACTAGCAGACTCAAAACAACTCGTTTTGGCTGAGGGTGTCATACATGCAGACAGTTTTGCTGAGATCTCGCTCTCTTCAGTCAGAGATATGACACACTTGCTGAATAAAAATTGTGGAGGGGTGACATACATAATGACTCACCACAGCTATCTCTCTCTGACAAAATAACAAAATGAATAAAATTGCTATTGCAATAGAATGATTTGGTCCATTTTCAGACCTGTAGCTTGCTTGATTTTCCCGAAACAGGGGCTAAAATAGTTGATTTTTCAAACAAAACATATGTCTTTTTAGTGCTTGAAGCCATTAACTCAGCAGGGAGTTCCAACTGTCATGTGATTAACACCTCCCTCTGAGAGGTGCTAATGGGTGCTCTGTCTCCCTCTGCCTGGCCGGTAGTTATGTTAATGAAGCTAACACCTGAAAATCATTGGAAAAATCAGCTAGTGTAGAGCCAGCTTTACCTGGAGTCATCCTGGGGAGAAGTGGTCATCTTTATTTTGTGGTGAGACTGTCAGATGGGAAAATCATTCGTTGACATCAGGATCATATATGTCTACACCATGTTGCTGAATCAAGGTCAAGGTGTTACTCTTACCTCAAATGAAAACTCCGAGCAGGTGGAAGTGCCTGTTCCTCCACAGTCTCAGTCTGAATTAGATTCAGACCTGCCTAAACACAACAATGATGGTGATGGCACCTCAGTGGTGCTTGTGACTGGGAGCAGTTTACAGACACCAGGGAAAATCTCAGAAACTTTAAGGAGAGCTAAACATTGCACAAAAGTACCTACTAAACTGAATCTATAGTCAACATTTAAAGGGAATTAAAATTGCCTGAAGGAAAAAAATGTTCAAAAGTAACAGGTTGTTATGTTTATTAATTTGTTAATGAGTATAGTTGTTACTTAATAGTTGTGAGTGAACAAATAAACTGTGTTGAAGAGGTTTGAATTTTAGTTGGGAAAGGTATTATGGTTTAATATGAACACTGTTCCTTTAAGAAATGGGAGTGTTCCGGTCAGTGCAACAAGGCTGTATTGTAATTGATGAAATGTGGCTACCAGTGCTGTATTGTTCGGAACCAGTTCTAGAAGTTAAGCATTTTCTTGTTGAACTAAGTGACCTCCTTATCTGTGGATTTACTACAGAAAATAAAAAAGATAAACAAAACTGGTGGGAAATTGTTCTCAGAAAAGATTCTTCAAGCATTTTACACAGTTTGAAAGTGATACCATACGAATCTCAAGTTTTATATTAACAATTGCAGTAACTATGGTATTTTGGCAAAAAAATATTGGTTTCCATGGTAAAAGGTTCATACATTTGTGAATTGTAGTTTCCAAAATCCAAAAGAGAAGTTGGTCACATTGAATGACGAACAGACTAGAAAAAGTCTGTAACATTTTTTATTTATTTATTTTATTTTAGACTTGCATAGTGAAAAGTGCAGTGTGTAAGTTAAAAACAGACCAGCGAACAAACATTTCAGCCCATAGCTTTTTTCACTATGCAATTCTAAAATAAAAAGAAGTCTAATAAATTATTCCATAACCATGAGACTCATGATTGTTATGAAAGCATACAATAAGGTTTGGTGAGAAACAGTGAGATGGAGTTGGCGGGACTGTCTGTCACCTCTTCTCCATTCTGAACCGGTGAGTTTTTGTGACAGACCTGAAGAGAGTGAGACCTTTGCAAAAACATTTGGCAGGTGTAACTTTCTCGGCCAAAATCAAGTAGTTTTTAACCGGCTCATGAGATGCTGGCTTTAATATACTGTTATGAGAGAGTTTTTGGACCGGTACTAGTTCACACCAGACAGAGTTACCCACGAAAATAGAAAACAAGCGACTGATAGAATGTACACTTGCTTGTCATGGCTGGTTAGGACAAAAACTCTGATTAACATAGAAAAGATACCTTTTATCGCATGCCATATGCCGTTAGGTTAGGACTCGGTGTGACTGTGGCTGCCTGTAGCCTCCACTATGTTTCTGTTTGATTTCTGATTACTCCATTTAAAAAAAATATGGCTGGGCATAGAAATGCATAAATTCTTCAACTAAAAACTCTTCAGACATGTTTAGTAAGTTCTGTTCTCTGGTTTGTGTGAAGCTGTGTTGTGTTCTGTTGTCACTATAGCTGTGGCAGACCTGTTTTTAGACTAAACGTGTTTTCGCTTGAACGCTCCATGTCGCGAGGGGGCTGTGTGAACTGTTGCTCTCGTGCCCTATCGTGAACGCACACAGGAGATCAATGGATGGTCAACAGTTTCACTAAATAATACATTAGATTTCGGTTTGTTTCTCACCAAACATTATTGTATGCTTTCATAACAATCACGAATCTCATGGAATAATTTATTAGACTTCTGAATTATACTTCTGCTTTCTTTTGAAGCTTGAAGAGGTGGTCACCATAAAATGCCATTGTATGACATAACTGAAGTCATATGGGGTTAAAACAACACAGGTGAACTATCCCTTTAACTATTTTCCTGACTAAAACTTTGTCTTGTTCTGACAGAATTTTACAGCTTTCTCTCGACCTATGGGTGCCGCATGAGGAGATGTCATCTTATTAAGAGCTACTTTGAACATTCCCACATCACGCTTTGTAGTGCTCCTTGCTCTTTCTGATATGTTGTCATCTTTCTGTTTGACAATTGTGTATGGTAACAGCAGTGTGTCGTGATGTCAAGTGGAGTGAACCTTTGGCTGCATAACCTTCGCACCTGACCTCGCCTCCGCCTTCCTTCAATGACTTCTGTCACTTTCCACCTCTAAATCAAAAGAATAAAATGAGAAATTATATATTGCTTTAAGAAAATTAAGGCAATTTTTTTCAGGACCATTAAGATTTTTTGCACATTATTTTTTTTTGGCAGTATTTGTAGTTTTTAATATATATATATATATATATATATATATATAAACCATTGTATTACAGTAATTAGAATAAATTGACAATCATCATTCAGAAAATTTAGAATTACAAAAAAAAAAAAAAAAAAAACTTTAAAATTTAAATGTCCAGGCACATTATATTAAGGATAATTTTGGTAATGAGAAAATATCAGTTATTATTACTTTCTATTCATTTTTGACACGGACATGTTTTCCTGAGATTCACTCAAATGTTTTTATTTCTGCTGTAATTGCCTCTTTACAAATGTCATTATGGTCCAGTGAAGAACAGATGTGCTCTATACAGTACATTGATGCATAATCTCTCCTGGAGTAAATAAGACCTTTTTCAGCAACACGCTCATGTGTCAGAATATCCTTTCTCATTCTGTCCACCTTCTCTATTCCACTATTGTTCATGTTTTCAGGTGTATTTAATTTCTCAGGACAGGCCGATAATGAGTCTTCATTCATCTGTTGTTTGTGTTTCTATAGTGCATAAAGCAAGAAAAATGACTTTCTCTTGATGACAGCCTAAGGAAATTGGTTCTTTTGGAAGCTTTTGAAAGGCTAGAAGAACAAACAGCCAGCACATTGTGTGTCATAATAGAAACTTTGGCATGCAGACAAAAGCTAAGATTGATAGGTCCTTATCTGCTGTCCATGGAGGAGCATCCAGCAATATTCCAGGCTGCTTGTTTCGGTCAATTGAGCAAAAAGTTTTTTGTTCTTTCAGAGCAGACTCCAAAACAGCATTTAAATACTGTTCAGCTGCATGTCTGAGAGGCTTCAGAAAAGGCAGAAATGGTTGTGTCATTCTAACAGATCCTCCTTGAAAATTAAACAATAAATGATAACGTATATGTTTAAGTAGAAGCCTGCTTTGAAGACTGTTTATATGCAATGTATATTAAGTATTTTTTGTTTAAGACCCTTCATTATTTACTCTGGATTTGTCTGTTGTTCTATATAAAAATAAATACTAGCACATTTTGGACAAAAGCCAGTGTAATGTTTGTCACAGCCACTTGCGATACTGTTTTAAAGGTAATTTGTTTATTCCTCATAGTATAAAAAAATACTATGTGGAATAAAATTTTCCTTGATATTTTGAGGTTGCTATGAAAAAGTACTTGCAGAACTCAAAACTTCCTCCCCACTCCAAAAAGAGAATTTATTGAAACCAAAGCCCTGGCCCGGCCATGGATCTGGCCTCTTTTGATGCCCTCTCTTGTTGTCCCACATACCGTTTTCGGCAGTTTCTGAATCTTTACACTACAAAATTGTTACATCTAATATCTTTAACTACTCATAATTCAAAATTCATATCTTGATAATGCACTTTGTAAAATCTCTGATAAATATCATATTGACTTAGGTCTGCATGTAGCTTACTGCAATATCGTAATTGTTAGATTCAATGTCGAGATAATCAATTATATTGCAAATATTAGAAATAAAATCATGACAACAAGAAAGAACACAACAATGTAGACTTCTAAACAAAATCAAACTGCAAAAATGCTCTGCATATCCTGCTGAAGTAACCCAGTGTTAGAAACTTGTGATGGGCGCTTTCGAAACACGCTCTGTGAAGCTTGCTTTTAATTTCGAACCAATTTATTTTCGAACCAATGCTTCGGAGCGCGTATCAAACTGGCCAAGTCACATGATTTAAGCAAACAAGGCTTTTTTATGTCATGCTGTTTCGAAACATTGCAAAATGTCGGTGGTTCACCTCTAGGGGGTGTTGATCTCTAATAGTGAAACCTGAGCGTCATAGGGTTTTAACTGATCTCAGGTCAGTTTTATAATGTTGGTTCATAAAACTGAAATTATTCAATAGTGCTGGACTGATCCATGGTCAGTGCTTGCCTCAAGATGTCTTGCTGATCACCTGATGTGAAATCCCTTCAAAAATAAACTATAAAAAACAGATAAAAAAGGCCAGATGTTGTGGGTTATTACATAGGCGAGAACTTTGGTGATTTGGCATTGTTTTGGACAGCATTTCATAGCAATCTTGTAAAGTGCATAATTTGTGGCCAACAGTTGTCAAATCAACATAATACTTCCTCGATGTTGAGACACCTGCCCTCCAACAATTCTGTTTTATCTGATGGGCATATATCTGCTAAATCTGGAACTGATGGTGTACATACAGTAGACAAGGTATTTAGATACATTTAATATATCACACTGAATATTCTGAGCCTTTTAAAGCCTATAGCATCACACATTATAATGACAAATTAAAAAAACTTCACACAGTGTACTGTGTTATAAGTAATACTTTTCTTAATTTTTATCAGGAAGGCAAAAAGACATTGATGAGGCTTTAGTGGACATGATCAAGGATTCACAGCCATTTTCAGTGGTGGAGGATGAGATTAATATGTGCTTCCTACAAGGCATGGTCTCAAGGACATGGTTTCTGCAAAGTACAACACAATAAAAGAGATTGTTGAATGAGGGCACAGATCTGTGCTACACCACTGGAATCACCCCAGCCATCAATTTCAGCAGCAGCCACTATGGGAGCTCCTGGACCATAAAATAGGGGAGACACAAAGATTACATAGTGTCACTGCTGATGCAACTGCTAAAGTACACCGTTACTTGAATGCACGATATCTCACTAGAACAAGTGATCCACTGTACTGCTGGGAAAAACACCAGACGATATTCCCTCACCTGTTCCATCTGGCCAAGAAATACCTCTCAATACCAGCAACATCTGTGCCATGCAAAATAATTTTTTCAGGTTTAATTTGTAAAATGTGAAAGACAGAATAAATGCATTTTAGGGACCAAGGGAGCTCAAGACAGACAGCGATTGGACTGATGATGTAGAATTTATATTTTTATTTTTTTATGAGTGTATGGTCAAGTGCTCACGAAAAAGACGTGTCTTTAGCCATTTTTTAAAGACAGCGAGGGAGTCTGCTTCACGGATGGAATTGGGAAGGTCGTTCCACCAACGAGGTACAGTGAAGCCGAAAGTCCCGGAAAATGATTTGGTGCCTTTTTGTGTTGGTACGACAAAGCGCTGCTCATTTGCAGACTGCAGCCTTTTGCTGGGAACATAGCTCTGCAGGAATGATTTTAGGTAAGCTGCAGCAGATCCAGTGACTGTTCTGTATACCAGCATAAGAGCCTTGAACTTGATATGTGCAGCAATCAGCAGCCAGTGTAGAGAGACAAGGACGGGTGTAACATGCGCTCTTTTGGGTTTGTTGAAGACCAGACGTGCTGCTGCATTCTGGATCATTTTTATTGGTCTAATTGTGCATGCAGGAAGGCAGGCTAAGTCAGCATTACAGTAATTCAGTCTAGATATGACAGGCGACTGAACATGGAGTTGTGTGGCATGTTCAGAGAAGAAGGGTCTTATCTTCCTGACGTTGTAGTGTGCAAATCTACATGATCGGGGTATTTTAGAGATGTGGTCGGTGAAACTGAGTTGCTTGTCGATGGTTACCCCTAGATTTCTGACCATTTTGGATGGTGTTATTGTAGATGAACCCACCTGAACGGTGATGTTGTGCTCAACAGCAGGGTTGGCTAGAAAAGACGAGGAGCTCGGTCTTTGCTAGGTTGAGTGGAAAGTAGTGTTCCTTCATCCAGGCCGAGATGTCTGCCAAACAAGCAGAGATCCGAGGAGTCACTGTGGGGTCATCGGGCTGGAAAGACACGTAGAGCTGTGTGTCACCGGCATAGCTTAATGAATAAATGTAGAGCGATGCCTAACTGCCCAGGCTTTAATGTGTTCCACTGACTTGAGAATTCAGTGGACCTTCCTTCAGGTGCGTCAACAATGCTGGATGAAGGCATTGGTGGAGCGGAGCCGGTCTTGACCCAAAAAAGTGAAAGCTGAACACCTATGCTTGGCTGAAAAGGGAATAGCTCCACAGACAGTACCGGCAGGGAATTCTGAGCGTATTAAACCCACGTCAGCTGCTGGGCCCAGGAGACCACTGAGACAGGACTATAATTGTGAAAAAACCACCTGTAAAATTTGGCAAACCCTGCAAGGCCTTGTGGGAATTTGGGATTGGCCAATTCTCCCTCGGCTGAGACGATGGACCCCAGGAAACCCATATCCATCTGTCTCTCTCACTCTATCTAATATGAAAAAAAAAAAAAAAAGATTCTCAGCTGTGAATCTTCTTGGTTTGGCTTGTGAAAACACCAGGAACAGTAAGATGAAATCATTCATCTCATTATTTAAGAAGGGAATTTCAGTGACTGCCAACTGTTTTTTTGTGAACAAGATCAGTAGGCAGACCTGCTTTTATCATACAATTATTGTATCATTTGTCACGGTGTGTCTGTGTGCAAAGACATTCAGGCATTATCATTTTAATGCAGTCCTTTACACAAATAGACAGCTTTCTCAGAAACAGGCAGAGGAAAAGGTTGTTCAAATATTCTCATTTGGAATTCTTCCAAACATAGAATTCACCAAACGTAATTGCAAACTGGTTGCCCAAACATTTACCCTGGCTTACACTGGCCACACCACACTAACAGATTGCCCACTCAGAACTTACACCATTGGCTGTGTCAATGAGCCCGTTTACATGCACACCAATACTCTGATTACTCTCTAAAATCAGCTTATTTAAAAAATCTGACAAGGCAAGAAATCCATGTTTACATATTGACATCAAACCATGAGGCATGCACTCAACACATGTGCACATTGGATGAGCCGGTAAGAATCTTGACAGCTCCTGCTCACTATAAACTGTTATTCTATGGAATAGAGCTGCTTAAAATATCTATTTTTATGTTCCAAGAAAAAGTAACAGTATATAGGTTTGGAATAACATAAGGGTGAGTAAATGACAGAATTTTAAATTTTTAGGTGAACTACTTTAACTGGTGGCTCATTTTCTTTAGCATAGACCTGACAAGGACATCCCCTAAATAAAATTGTTGCAGTTCATGAACTCTTGTCTCTTTTGAAAAAAGACACTTAGGATATGCTGTCCAAAAGTCAGAATTAAAGTCATAAAGAAGTTAGTTAGAAAAGCTCAAATTGACTGTAAATTTTTTTTTATTAATATTAAAAAACGTCACAAGACTTATCACGTTCTAGTTCAAATCTAAGGGTGATAACGCTCCTAAGTGTTGTATGGATTTATGGAAGACAATGCCAAGTGAATTTTCTAAAAGGCTACTTCAAAAGCTAGCCAGATAACCAAATTCATTCAGTTAATTCATAATATGCACACATTCACTCTTTGTCTTATGCCTGATATGTTGAAAACTGCTCCGTTGATGTTTAAACATCCACAGTTAAGAATGACATTACAAATTACGTACTGTACATGACATATTTCAATTCAAAACGACGAATTGCACCAAAAAGTGATTAGTTTGCATCCTTGGAAAATACTGTCGGTCGGTACAACATTTTAATTGTAAAAATAGTGGGCAAATATCACGTTTGGTTAGATACTTACATCTTGCACGGCACAAACACTCTTAATCTGAATTGCTGACCCTGCTGATGGGTGCTGCTGGAATAACTAGATTGCTTAGCTTCAGTGAGTCCGCCTTCTTTGATTTGATTGGCTATATCTAATGACATGCTATGTATGTAATGTAACTTTTGTATGTAATGTAATGTAACATTTTTTAACATGTAATGCAACTTTTTAAAACCATTATGTAATCCCTGCAGCAATTAAATGAAAATTAGACAGCGGTGTGTAATGGATTGCAGCAGAACGGCAACAAGAATATCAGTTATTGGCAGTGGTGTAAAGTAACGAAGTACAAATACTTCGTTCCTGACCTTAAGTAGCTTTTTTTTAAAATTTGTACTTTCTTGAGTGTTTAAATTTGTTGCAACTTTTACTTCGCTACATTTTATAGACAAACAAATAATTTTTACTCTGATAATAACCCTCTCGCTACTCGTTACCTGGATTAAAAAAACGTTTTTTTTGTTGTTATTTTTTTTTTATTAAAAAAAAAAAAGTTTCATTATTTGCGAAAAGAGAGCAGAGAGCAGCTGATAAACAGAGTGCAGTGTGTTTGATTGACAGCAACCAGCGTGAGCACAGACACTCCACGCATGCGCTCATGGAGTCTATGTCAGACCAGCGAGGCGCGCTGAATTAAACACGATCCAAACGCACAGATAAGGTGCAGTTTACCCCAGCTTTGTAAATGTATTCCTCAGAATTCCTCAGTATTCCTAAGAGGCTGTGGATGATTACAGTAGGTGTTTTTAACCACATGAATTTTCTTTATTCATGGATGATGATGAATGGAAATCTGGGTGCCGTATCGACTCAATTTGGTACCTGCTCGCTGTTTCTCGGATGCTTTCAAACTCATGTGTATAAGGTCTGTGTGTGCTGTAAAGATATGGAGTTATATATGTGCAAAAAGTCTGTGCACGCAAGATATTTTGAGCATGCAAGTTGATATTTTGAGCGCAAAAAAAGAATTTTCTACGTGCAAGATGACATTTTTGAGTGCACAAAAATGTTATGCGTGCGCAAGATGATATTGAGAGCACACAAAAAGTTATTTTGTATGCGCTTGAACTCTGTTTTGTAAAGCAATGTATCTTCTTGCAAAGATGAATTAAAGTATGCACTCTGGGTGCACCCTGAACTTTAGACTGCTACTTGCTTATACACCTGTATTTTGAAAAGTTTTGCGTACAGACGACAACGTTGTCAAAACGATCCCCATTCACACGGATCCGCGAAAAGGACTAAAAACGCTGTATTATGCATGCCAGGCCAGTAGTTGGCGATGTCACTTTGTAAAGAAACACTACACGCCTGCGCACCTGGTTTTGGATATCAGACAGAACTCTGATATATGGATATTTTCTGATGGAGAGAGAGGTCTTGTGTACACTGGATCTAACATGCATTTTCACTGCCTCATGTTTTCATATTCTAAGCATATCATTGAATACTGTACATGGCATCACATCTCTGTCTATAGGCTATATACATAAGCGGTGGGTGAATGAATTGCAGGGTAAAGGTACATCAAATAAAATTAAGTAAATAAATCAATAACATTTAAAATACAATACGTTTTTCCCATCTGAATCCATACATTAATTTCAAGATTTTCAAATTGCAGGTTCTGCCTACTGTACAATGTTCACACTCCATACAAAACACTCCAAATGAATAAATTGTTGATTATTGTTATTTGCACAGACACCAGTATTCATATTGATAATTATACATCTCAAATTAATGCCTATCAATCCATCATTCTTTACATAACACGTAATACGCATGCGCATGACGTCATCATTTTCACAAAGTCGCGTTTTTGTATGTTTACACGGAGACGATAACGGCATAGTTTTCAAAAACTTGCACTTTGAAACCTGTTTTCAAAAGTTTGCAATTTCAGGCCCCAAAACGCCGTTGTCGTGTAAACAAACAGCCAAAACACATAAAAAGTTTTCCGTTTTTAGTTGAAAACCTTGTCGTGTAAACGGCCCCTAAAAATATTTTTCATTAAGGTAAAATAAAAACAGTTGTCAACAAAAGATCTGCTTTCTTGTAATCATAGTGTTTTACACATTTACTTTCTTGAAAACAAACTATCCACTTTTCCTCTTTCTCTTGTTTTTATTAGCAGTTTGATCTGTGGTCTAGCCAGCCAATCAAAATTTACCACCTCATCTCTGATTGGCTGAAATTCTGGCTCATTATAATGCCTGTAAACTTGTTGAGCAAGCAAGCAGTCAAAGCTATGAGCACACACAGAGCGGGTAGGAGGTAGGGTTGCCACCCGTCCTGTAAAATACGGGATTGTCCTGTATTTAATGATAAAATGATTTGTCCCTTATTTAAGCTGGTCAGATGGCATCATGGGGAAATCGTTCCAGATGGCCAATTTAACAATATCTACGTTTCCATCCAAGGATTTTTTGCAAAAAAAAGTTGTAGCGCATGAAAATAAAGCTTATGGAAACAAATTATCGCAAAAATTTCACAAGTGTCGACATAATATTTTTCCGTTTAACTTAACAGTTCTTATTTAGTGTTGAAAAAGTGTTGAAAAGCCCTGCATTTCAGTTTATCTCGCTACAGTTGATGTTGAAACCTTGTCTGCTCACGTAACTGTGAGCTGTAATAAATTATATCCCCATTAAAATACGATACGTAATAAAAGTAGATTTAATAAATAGTATATTTGCCCTGTGTAAATAACAGTATATAGGAACTGTATCTAAAAAAAATAAGGGGTGATAAATAAATACTAATACAACAGGCTGGAAAAATAGACATTTATTCATTTTAATGTCCTATATATATTTTGAATGTGTTGAAACTTGACACTGAGCAATGCACCCTAAAAACTGCACCGTTAGATCAGTTTCATGCTGAAGAGCTGCTTAAAAGTCAGTTTTTTTTTCTCTCTCATAAATGTAAATGCCAACACCATCATATATGTCGAAAGGACTGAAGCCTGTCATGCAAAACATGAGCTTATTGATGTCATCAAATCGTCTGCTTTTTTATTCCACCAGTTACTCCTGGTCGGCTTCCGTAAATATTTAGTTTATACGTTACGTCCTACCTAAGTTTAATGGTGCAATGCTCAAATTAGTGGGGTGTAAATTGTGACTTAGTGCCCATTTACGCCACAACTAGGCTAAGTACGTATAGCTGGTGCAACCGGCCCCAGGGGCGGGGCCAGAAGGGTGGCACTAAAAATGAACTTTGCCACCCCACTTGGCATTATTTTTCCCCCTACCCGTATTCCGGCAACTCTCGCGATTGATATATTTAGACGTAAAATGATTGGATGAAAGTTGTCTACATGTCTCCAGCTTAACGACGCTTTTGATTGGATGCATCGATTCTATAACTTCTGACACTTTGTCGTTCCGATAGTAGAAAACTATTTGTGATTTTCTTTTTATTTAAAGTAAATTGCTGAATAAATAAGAATATGTCTTTTTTGTAGTTAACTATTTCAAACTTTTCTGAGAATGGAAAAGAAATACATTATTACGTAGTGATGGAATGTGAAGAACTTCAGTTTTAGATAGAAACAAGACCGTATGGAAATTTTTATAATAATAATAATAATAAAATAATTCTGATCAAGTGCCTGTAGTTACAGAATCACCCATTTATAAAAAATAAAAAAAAAACAATATATATATTAAAAGTGAAATTAAACAGTTGTTCATTTCCATAGGGGAGAAGTTTAAATTTGAAGCTAGGCATCAATAATGAAGATAGTTTTTTTTTTTTTGTCAAAGTCCTGACTGCAATATTGGTAAGTACAGTGAATTGATGGTAAGCACATAGCCACCCTTAGAACTGAAAATATTTCAAGGTTATTTCATTCAATTTAAAGCAGAACTTGAATTGATTGAATAATATATGGAGGCAGATGCATTATTATAATTTTAAGACAGCAGGGTTGGAAAACAAATTTTTTCATTTTGACAGTGTATTTCTCACTTTTCTGTAAGCTAAGAAATATAAAAACTTCAATTATTTCTTACCATATTCCTAGAAACAGAGAAATATTTTAGTCCTTTTTCTACTGTAAATCTACACATTCACTTTCACTTTAGTGAAAAAAGGACTTAAATATTGATCTGTTTATCACCCACATCTATCATATAACTTCTGAAGACATGGATTTAACCACTGGAGTCTCGTGGATTACTTTTATGCTGCCTTTATGTGCGTTTTGGACCTTCTGAGTTTTAGTCACCATTCACTTGCATTGTATGGACCTACATAACTGAGATATTCTTCTAATAAATCTTAATTTGTGTGCTGCAGAAGTCAAACACACCTGGGATGGCATATGAGGGTGAGTAAATGATGAGAAAGTTTTCATTTTAGGGTGAACTATCCCTTTGTTCTAACTGTTAATTTGAAATAATATTCTTTTTAATAAACATGTAATTGACATGAATTTTAATGTCTTGATATTAAGTTTGCTACACAAACACACATCTTGATAATTGCTACATATCTTGATAATTTAATTTAAGTTTAAACACTGTACCTATAGTTAAACGTTCTAAAAAAAATTGTAAACTAAATGCAGAATGAATTAATGGTAAGAAGTTAAATAATAGAAGTGACAAATTATGTTACATATCGTAGGCTATATTTAGCTGTATGGAATATACTGTATAGTAAATAGGTCCATCAGTTGTATAGGACAGAAAAGAGTAAAAACAAACACACGTTCATACACTGGAAGCTGCGATGTTACATAACCCCCATTATAATATTAATCGACAAAGCAGTAAACAGCTGATTTAAATGCATGTAATAGTTTTGTCTTGTCTAATGTTAACCATTTAAAATTCGCACTGAACTTCGAACTTAGTGGCTGTTTGTTTTTCTGCAACTTATACGATATTATGCCCTTCTGTATGAGCTAAGATGAACGACTAAGGCTATATGAATGACTTCTCAACTGCCCAGTCGCAGACCGCTTGTAAGTAGCTCTTAGTAGCCAATCCAAATGCAGGAGGCGGGACCTGCCGGAATACGGGTGGTAAAAGAAATAACACCCTTATTCCCACCCCAACTCGGACCCCACTCGCATCCTGTGCGCAGCAGCTTAACCCGTCCATGTCGCGCAAGGTCCATAACAACGTTGGAGGACTGAAAGTTGTAATAAAATGGTCATTCTAAACTCACTTTTTAAGTCATTATTTTATTTTTTATTTTTTTATTAAAAATTATCTTGTAACAATCGTACTGTGTTGCCATCATTATAATTTTCCCTTCGAAGTGCACTGTGTAGGTATCATTTAGGCCGTTTGGAACGCAGTATAACTCATCGCACACAATGAATGATGAAAAACACAAAAATCCGATCTGACACCAGAGGATTCATGTACATGAACCATATTACAGGATTTGAGTTTCATACAGAATACCTTACGCATTATTTGAATTCTTATTTTTTGTTGCTGAATATTTTGTTCCGACTAACACTTTTTATTGATTCACACATTTGAAACAGAAAAGCAAAACATATATATATATATATATATATATATATAAAATCAACTATAACCCCCATTATTCCCTTTCCCCCCTCCCAATCCCACCCTGACGCTCAACAAATATCCCTGTGGTCACAAAAAAAAAAAAAAATGTGTGTATATATATATACACACTATATTGCCAAAAGTACTCGCTCACCCATCCAAATAATTGAATTCAGGTGTTCCAATCACTTCCATGGCCACAGGTGTATAAAATGAAGCACCTAGGCATGCAGACTGCTTCTACAAACATTTGTGAAAGAATGGGCCGCTCTCAGGAGCTCAGTGAATTCCAGCATGGTACTGTGATAGGATGCCACCTGTGCAACAAGTCCAGTCGTGAAATTTCCTCGCTACTAAATATTCCACAGTCAACTGTCAGTGGTATTATAACAAAGTGGAAGCGATTGGGAATGACTCAGCCACGAAGTGGTAGGCCACGTAAAATGACAGAGCGGGGTCAGCGGATGCTGAGGCGCATAGTGCGCAGAGGTCGCCAACTTTCTGCAGAGTCAATCGCTACAGACCTCCAAAGTTCATGTGGCCTTCAGATTAGCTCAAGAACACTGCGTAGAGAGCTTCATGGAATGGGTTTCCATGGCCGAGCAGCTGCATTCAAGCCATACATCACCAAGTGCAATGCAAAGCGTCGGATGCAGTGGTGTAAAGCACGCCGCCACTGGACTCTAGAGCAGTGGAGACGCGTTCTCTGGAGTGACGAATCACGCTTCTCCATCTGGCAATCTGATGGATGAGTCTGGGTTTGGTGGTTGCCAGGAGAACGGTACTTGTCTGACTGCATTGTGCCAACTGTGAAGTTTGGTGGAGGGGGGATTATGGTGTGGGGTTGTTTTTCAGGAGGTGGGCTTGGCCCCTTAGTTCCAGTGAAAGGAACTCTGAATGCTTCAGCATACCAAGAGATTTTGGACAATTCCATGCTCCCAACTTTGTGGGAACAGTCTGGGGATGGTCCCTTCCTGTTCCAACATGACTGCGCACCAGTGCACAAAGCAAGGTCCATAAAGACATGGATGAGCGAGTTTGATGTGGAAGAACTTGACTGGCCTGCACAGAGTCCTGACCTCAACCCGATAGAGCACCTTTGGGATGAATTAGAGCGAAGACTACGAGCCAGGCCTTCTCGTCCAACATCAGTATCTGACCTCACAAATGCGCTTCTGGAAGAATGGTCAAAAATTCCCATAAACACACTCCTAAACCTTGTGGAAAGCCTTCCCAGAAGAGTTGAAGCTGTTATAGCTGCAAAGGGTGGGCCGACGTCATATTAAACCCTATGGATTAAGAATGGGATATATATATATATATATATATATATATATATATATATCACACACATTTAAAATTGCACCTCTCTCTCCACTGCCCATCCCCGAGAGTCCTCCAAAAAGGGGGGCAACCAATAATCCTCTCAGCAGTCCGAACTGTCCTTTGTAGTCTTCTGATGTCTGATTTTGTAGCTGAACCAAACCAGACAGTTATTGAAGTGCAAAGGACAGACTCAATGACTGCTGAGTAGAACTGTATCAGCAGCGTCTGTGGCAGGTTGAATTTCCTCAGCTGGTGGAGGAAGTACAACCTCTGCTAGGCCTTTTTCATAATTGAGTCAATGTGGGTCTCCCACTTCAGGTCCTGTGAGATGGTAGTTCCCAGGAACCTGAATGACTCCACTGCTGCAACAGTGCTGTTTAGAATGGTGAGGGGGGACAGTGTTGGGGTGTTCCTCCTAAAGTCCACAATGATCTCCACCGTTCTGAGCGTGTTCAGCTCAAGGTTGTTTTGACTGCACCAGACAGCCAGCTTTTTAACCTCCCTTCTGTATGCAGACTCATCGTCATCTCAGATGAGACCGATGACAGTGGTGTCATCTGCAAACTTCAGGAGCTTGACAGAGGGGTCCTTGGCGATGCAGTCATTGGTGTAGAGGGAGAATAGTAGTGGGGAGAGCACACATCCCTGGGGGGCACCAGTGCTGATTGTACAAGTGCTGGAAGTGAGTTTCCCCGTCTCACAAGCTGCTGCCTGTCCATCAGAAAGCTGGTAATCCACTGACAGATAGACAAGAGAACAGAGAGTTGGTGTAATTTATTCTGGAGTATAGCTGGGATGATGGTGTTGAAAGCCGAACTGAAGTCCACAAAAATGATCCTTGCATATGTCCCTGGTCTGTCCAGATGTTGCAGGATATGATGCAATCCCATGTTGACTGCATCATCCACAGACCTGTTTGCTTGATAAGCAAATTGAAGGGGATATAGAAAGGGTCCAGTGATGTTCTTCAGGTGGGCCAACACCAGTCTCTCAAATAATTTCATGACAACAGACGTCAAGGCGACAGGTCTGTAGTCATTAAGTCTTGTGATTTTTGGTTTCTTTGGGATGGGGATGATAGTAGAATGTTTGAAGCAGCATGGGACTTCACACTGCTCCAGTGATCTATTGAAGATCTGTGTGAAGATGGGGGCCAGATGGTTAGCACAGGATCTAAGACATGCAGGTGAAACGCCATCTGGGCCCTGTGCTTTCTTTATCCTTTGTTGTCGAAAGACGCGGCTCACATCATCTTCACAGATCTAAAGTGCAGGTTGAGTAGCAGGAGGGGGGAGGAGGGGGGTTGCAGGAGGTGTTGGTGTTTGTGTGAAGTGAAGGTCAGAGTGGGTGTGGGGTGTGAGATTGGGCCTTTCAAATCTACAGTAGAACACATTCAGGTTGTCAGCCAGTTGTTGGTCCACCACAGGGTTGGGGGCAGGAGTCCTGTAATTCGTAATTTGTTTCATGCCACTCCACACTGATGCAGGGTCGTTAGTTGAAAACTTGTTTTTCAGCTTCTCAGAGTATCTTCTTTTAGCCACTCTGATTCCCTTATTCAGTGTGTTCCTGGCCTGATTGTACAAGACTTTATCCCCAACTCTGTAAGCATCCTCTTTGGCCTGACGAAGCTGCCTGAGTTCCACTGTAAACCATGGTTTGTCATTGTTAAATGTTAAAGAAGTCCTAATAGGAATGCACATATCCTCACAAAAACTGATATATGATGTAACAGTATCTGTGAGCTCATCCAGATTGGTGTCTGCAGCCTCAAAAACACTCCAATCAGTGCAGTCAAAGCATGCTTGTAGTTCCAGCTCTGCTTCGTTGGTCCATCTCTTTACAGTCCTTAATACAGGCTTAGCAGATTTTAATTTCTGTCTGTAGGTTGGAAGAAGATGAACCAGACAGTGATCAGATAATCCCAAAGCTGCTCTAGGGACAGAGCGATATGCATCCTTTATTGTTGTGTAGCAGTGATCCAGTATATTTCTGTCTCTGGTTGGGCATGTAATGTGTTGTTTGTATTTGGGCAGTTCACGTGAGAGGTTTGCTTTGTTAAAATCCCCAAAAATAATAATAACTGAGTCCGGGTATAGTTGTTCTGTGTCTGTGATTTGATCAGTCAGCTGTTGCAGCGCTGTGTTCAAACACGCGTTTGGCGCGATATACACACTCACCAGAATAAACGAGGAAAACTCCCGCAGCGAATAGAAAGGCTTACAGTTAATAAAGAGCGCTTCCAAATTAGGACAGCACATCCTCTTTAACGTTATTACATCTGTACACCAACTTTCACTGATGTAAAAGCATGTTCTACCGACTCTCGTTTTCCCTGTTAACTCCGCGATGCAATCTGCTCTCAACAGCTGAAAGCCCGGCAGATGTAACGCGCTGTCAGGAATGGCTTCACTCAGCCAGGTTTCTGTGAAGCACAAGGCAGCAGAGTTTGAAAAGTCCTTGTTTGTGCGGGTGAGGAGATGTAGTTCGTCCGTTTTGTTAGGGAGAGAGCGGAGATTTGCTAGATGAATGCTCGGCAGCATTGTTCGAAAGCCGTGCTGATGGAGCCTGACCAGCGCGCCTGCTCATCTCCCTCTCCTGCATCTCATAGTGTGTTTAAACAACACAGCTGCGCCTCCGACTAGAATGTCAAACAAAATGCCCGAATATTCAAAATCCGGGAATATATTGACTGGTGTATGCTGTCGAATGATCAGCAGTTCGTCTCTCGTAAAACTAACTGTAAAAAGATTACTAAACACAGGACAAACAAACAAAAACAACAAAACAATAGAAGCGCTCCACACCGAGGCGGCCATCCGCGGCGCCATCATGATGTATTATATAATTAATCTCTTGAGAGAAGCTGAAGCTCTGTCCCCCAGACTCTGAATTAGCAGGGAGTAAGCCTCATGACCTTTTCCAAAAGCAGTAATCACCACTCCCAGAGTATCTGCCCCTCTAGGGGGGTGTATACTACTCCCAAAAATAGTACAAAGTAGGTGGCACAGCTGTTAGTACCTGAAGAATTGAGAACTGGGAATCCCAAAATGTTGAACCATATTTTCAAAGGAGCTCAACACTCCACTCTCATATAGGTCACCGAGCATATTAACCTCCCTCACAATCCACTCTGTCCAGCAGAAAGGGGACTTATTAATACATAATTTGGGGTTCAGCCATATGCTTGAAGCAACATTTAAATAAATGTCTGCATTAAACACTCTGGACACTTTTGTCCATATTGCATGCAAATGCGAGATAACGGGGTGCAACTTAACTTCTCCGGTTAGTTTGATAGAAAGGTTTTGCAATGGCGAAATAGGGGCAAGAACTTCCTGTTCAATACAAAACCAGGGAGGGGCTCTCTCAGGTGGAAGTGACCAATGAGCCAAATGTCTGAGACCAAATGCATAATAATAAAACAAAATCTTGGGTAGGCCTAGCCCACCTTTGTCAGTCGGCCTATGTAACTTATTGAAGTGTAATCTGGGATGTTTACCATGCCAAATGAAAGACTTCGCTATGCTATCAAATTGCTTGAAATAAGAGAGGGGGACATCTATAGGGAGAGATTGTAGCAATTAGTTGAATTTTGGAATACAATTCATTTTAATAACATTAACCTTCCCAGTCATAGATAAATTTAATAAAGCTCACCTGCTCACATCGCTCGAAAACCTTTTTATTAAAGGGTCAAAATTAACTCTAACTAAATCAAACAAATTTGCTGGGAATAAAATACCCAAATACTGAATGCCCTGTTTGGGCCACTGGAAGGCGCCCGGCTGAAAAGCTGTTACTGGGCAGTATGCTGTCAGAACCAAACCTTTGGATTTAGACCAATCCACTCTCTATCCTGATAATTTAGAAAAGGAATGAATAATTCTGTGGAGGCAAGGCATAGATCTTGTAGGGTCGGAGACAAATAATAAAATGTCATCTGCATAAAGCAAAAGCTTATGCACCACACCTCCCGCCACCACCACTGGAAAATAATCCCCCTTATCGCGGCTGCTAATGGTTCCATGGCAAGACGGAACAATAAGGGGGAAAGAGGGCAACCCTGCCGGGTGCCCCTATCCAGAGTAAAATAATCTGAAATTAATCCATTAGTTTGAACTGCCACTACCGGGTGTCTATAAAGTAACTTAATCCACCCAATAAAAGTATTCCTGAACTCGTACATTTTATTATATCAGTATTTCAATCGGGTCAATTCTCTGAGGCCATTAGACGACATTTGGTGCTTCCTTGCATGGCGTCACGTGACTCCTCGCTGAATATTTTATTAAATGCTGTTGTTCACTACTGTTTTCGATAAATTTATTGACATGAATGTGTTTGCATTTATTTACACACTGGTGTATCTGTTCAAATGCTATTTAATACTGGTAATTATATTTTGTAATAAAGATAATACTTCCATGTAGTTGAAAGGGGTCCTGAAATGCTTTTTTAAATAGTTTTATTATCTAACCTGAGGTCCACTGATGATGTTAGAAAGTTTTCTCTTTTTTTTTTTCTTCATTAAAACAGTCATAATTTACTAATATATGATAATTTCCCACCCTGTCTGTTGGGTTTTGGCATAAGCACCTCCTTAAAACTTCAACAATAATGGCCACTGTTCTGATTGGCTAACATTGTGCAGCCCCTCAAATTCAGCCATATTTGTAACTCAATCTGAACAGCCTCAAGCCATTGCGTCACGTCAATGGACGTGCCCGGTGTAAACAGGGTGTCAGCACCATAAACTATCAAACAGTCATGACATTTGAAATATTCATGAATGGAACTGTTTACTTACTGTTTTGCATCGGGTCCAAGTGTTTTTAACTGCCCCATCCTTCAATAACAGATCCTTTGCAAAGCTTGAATCGTTTTATGACTGGTTCTTAAGCAAATCACACTGTTATGAGCCAAAAAACAAACAAACATGCAGTCCACGCTAAAATACACTGAAGACACATCCAGTTTCCAGTATCATCCTGCACTGAAATGCACATCGCCGGAAACGCATCTAAACAGTCAAAGACGTTTATCCAGCGCATGTTTTCATACACCGACAATAAAAATAGCGCAGATGGGCGAAAGAACGTGTCTATGATGTGTTTGTGCTCAAAACAGCATGTTTTGTAAGTTCTATTCTCTGGTTTGTGTGCAGCTATGTTGTGTTTTCTTTTGTTAATATCGTTGGTTGTCCTATTGACGCAAAACAAAACTAGTTTTCTCTTGAGCACCCAATGTCACGCGTGCAGTAACTACTGCTCTCGTGCAAGGAGCTCTAAAGCTTGCATGCAGTCTTTCTTATGAACGCGCACAGGAGATCAACGGTCGGTCGAGAGTTTCCCTCAATAATACATTCGATTTCGGTTTGTTTCTCACCAATCCTTATTATATTCCTTCAGAACAAGACACGAGTCACATACAATAATTTATTAGACTTCTGAATTATACTTTATGTCCTTTTGAAGCTTGAAGATGTGGTCACCATAAACTGCCATTGTATGACATCACTGAGCACAAAATTTCTCCCTTTATGTTAAGAAAAAGAAAGCCATATAGGTTTATAACAACACAGGGGTGAGTAAACAATGACTGAATTTAAATTTTTGGGTGAACTATCCCTTTAACACTATAATGATTTTACAGAATTGAGCAGGACACTGAATCAGAACCTTCTCAGACGATTTTCACAGAGCCCCTCCGATCACTGCGAGAACAACCAATGTTTAATTTCATAACTCCATCCCTTTAGACATTTTATTTCCATGTTTAAAATACTTTGTGGATGTTTATTCAAATAAAGTGTATGTCTTCAATGACATGAAATGGGGATGAAAGAGTGGAATTGGAAAAATGATTGGAACACTGATCTATCCTGACATCCTCTACAGATACAGTAACCATAGTATCACCATGGTATTTTATAGTAAAATAATTGTAATCACAAAATTAAACATGGTTACCATATTAACACCACATTACTGTAGTAACACTATTGTTAATTGCATCAAATCTATGTTTTCTGCCAAAAAATCATGGTTACTTCAATATTACTATAGTAAAACTACCTTCATATTAATTTATATTGTATGTATTATTATTATATGTAGTATTAAAGAAATTATTATATGTAGTATTAAAGAAAATATTAAGAGTGGAGCCAGTAAACAGAATGGGAAAATTAATGCGGCAAATGCGGAATCAAACCCGGGTTGAAAAGGCATGGTCACTTACAGTGACACTCACTACGTAGTTTGTTGTAAATTTCTATGTTGCCAATAAACTATTGGGGTGCAAACAGCCGTGCTCTCTGGAAATTGCTATTTACACCTGGTGTACCCAGGTACACAAATAGTCACTCTGAAAAATAATCGATGTCATCAAGCTTTGGGACAACATCTGTTAATAGCATATATTAACTACTAATAAAATATGATGACAGATAACGAATAACAAAGATTGTAACCTGTCAGAAAGCGAGACAAAGAGACCCAAGAGCAGAGGAACAGTTCAAAGGATTTATTAACAATAAATGATAACTTTAACTGTGCTGGCGAAGACTGGAGATCCCGGCACCAGTTGAGGGAAGGAGTTTTGGGGATGAGTGTGTGCTGTAGCCACACAATGGGCAGATCCGTGACGAGTGTGTTTGTAGACGAGTGTGTGCATTGTGGAAGTCAGGAGCAGATCCGTAGGAATCCTCTGTAGAAGCGTAGTGAGGTGCAGAGAACAACAGCCAGAAGATGGGTAGGCAATCACTTTCCCGACACGCGGGCAGAGATGAGGAATCCTCCATTGAAGATTCGTGAGCGCAGAGAACAAATGTACAGCAAGCTGGAAGGTAACCACACTCCCAACATTCGGGCAGAGATGGGCAATCAAACAGATACATGAAACAGGACCAACTAGGCAGAGAGAATGAGGTAAGTTTCTTCACATCAAACACACTTCAACACTAAACACATTCAACAATACAGCCACGAACATGACACACGAAGGGATTTAAATAAGCAGGAACAAACAAGGGACAGGTGCTGCTCGCCAGCTGAAAGTTGGCTTGATCAGCGTTCCTATGGAAACAATCAGGGTTCCCATGGAAATGCTGATTACGCATGCCAGTGGCACATGAAACACATGAGGGAGAAAACATCTACACAGTTAGAACAAAACAAACAGAACATGGAGCATGAGTGTCTGGATCCTAACACAGACTGAAACCGAACCATACAGGAAGTCAGGATCCAGACAACATGCTCCGGACATGAAACAAGACCGACCGAAGAGCACACAGCAGTAACTCACAACCGGATCTGTGCGCTCACACAAAGAACTTACACAAAACACAAGACATGGGATGATGATGTCACAGTGCCGTCAGACAAAACCCCAACCTGACAAAGTGACAGGACCATGAGAGTAACCTACAGTTTTGAACTGCATCGCATTTCTTGTTATTACATGTAGCTTAAAACTCAACAGCATGTATTGAGACAAATATTACAAATAATGTGGTCAAACTTCCAGCCTAATTCATGTGATGGAAAATTGCGATTCTTATTTAAATATTGGCAGAGGCTATTTGCACTAGGTGCAAATAGCAATAGATGCTATTTACACTAAGTGCAAATAGTGATAGATGCTATTTAAACTAAGTGTAAAAAGCAACAAAAAGCATCTTCTTTGCACTAAATGCAAATAGTGTTAGATGCTGTTTGCACTATAGTGCTAATAGTGGGAGATCCTCTTACACCCCTATTTAAATACTAACATACAGTATAGGGGCATCACTGCAGTCTCACAGACTGCCTACACCAACCCTTAACCCTTACCATACCTTACAAAAATTAACCATGGTTTTACTACAGTAACCATAATATCACCATGGTATTTTTGTAGAAAAATCATAGTAACCACAAAATTAAACATGGTTACTATTAACTACTATTAACAACATGTTACTGTAGTAACACCATGGTTAGTACATCAGAACTATATAGTTTCAATCAAAACACATTGTTACTACAATATTACTACAGTAAAACTATGGTTAATTTTATTCAGATTAAATCCATCTCAACTCCCTGCCCTTCACTGTGACCAAATCACTGCGAGGAATCTCTTTTATTTATTACTATAACTAGTATTATAGGAAACATTAAGAGTAGAGACATGGAGAAAAGTATGTCAAGGGGTGAGATTCAAACCCAGATCCCCAGCGTGACAACACATACCATTGTTACACCCAGAGCTACTACAGCTGCACATGGGTGCGCAGTTTGTCATGAAATCCTGTGTTTCCACCAGACTATTGGAGTGCAAATAGTCACTTAGTTATCCAATCTCTTAATCCACTAAATGTCTAACCCATTAACCAGTTTAATGTCTCTACCCCATCGAATATGTCCACCTTTATTTGATCAGCAGTTGACCCCAAATAAATCTGTTGTGGCTATCTTGAGTTCGGTCTGAGCAGTGGTGGGCGGAGTTAGTGTAAATAGCCTCTGCCAACAAGATGGGCTATTTGCACTTAGTCTAAATAGACACTCCGTAAAATATTTTACAATATTTCATTTGATAATTGTTCTGCTCCCATGAAGAATAATTCTGTTTACATTTTCTTTAATTTTTATTGCCAGGAGAATATAACATTATATTAACATATAAATTCATTCATTCACATTTGATAAACCTTTATAAAAAATAGACAATATGGGCTAGCCTATTACCAGCTAACAATTTTTGGTTCCCAGAACGGACATTCTAGTTTATTTTTTTATTTTTTTAAGAAAATAGAATGTTCCCTGCGGGTTTGGTGAACGTTCCCCTAAAGTTTTACTAACGTTCTCCTAATGTTGCCCTAAAGTTCTCTTAACCTCTTAGATACTTATATCCTTTCTGCAACCCTGCTGTCCGTCAATAAATCTATAATCCATGTCTTGTTCTGATCCATTGTTTCATTAATTAATTATTAAAATAAGTTAAACACATAATCACACATCATATGGAGTGATGGATAAATTAATATCCATCCACTTTTATTTATTTTACCCGTTTACCCTGTGTTGCCTATAGACCATTTCAAGGACGTAAACAATAACAAAGAAATTAGAACACTACTGCACATGTCTGGCTCTGAAGCATTTCTGGTAACGGCAACCCAGAACTGTCAAAACTTCACATCTATGCAAGAGAGGTGATGAAACTGTATCATAGTTTAGATGCTCACAATTATTTCCTCATCTGCAAGGTCAGGAATATTGGACCGCTCCTGTTATTATCAATGAAGCCGTTCAATAAAGCTGTCTACATGACCTGGGGACAAGGTAAGTGTTGTGTCCTATTATCTGGATACCCTGTACTGCCACTAGAGGCGCCAAGTACCTGTTCTTGATATAGTAACACAGAGAATGCGGAGAAGGAGAAAAGTGTGTGAACTAGTTTTACATGTAAAGTTGTGGTTCTCAATAAAACACTCAGGTTGGAACTACGGTGTCTTTTATTACTATACTATAGTAAGTGGACTTAACAAATTGGCGACGAGGATACAAAGTTTTGAGATATTGGATATTGCTGACTGACCGACGATGTATGTGAACATTTCTGCACCGCAAATGTTTCTGCCCTGCTCGAGGGAGCAGACCATGCCATTCGACATGTGGTTGTGCATGTTTGACAATTATTTACTGGTGATCAACGTAAGGGGCAACGCATGGCCTGATTCCCACAGGAGAGCTACGTTACTTAATTGCCTTAGCGCAAAGGGCCAACAGATCTTTAATGCACTACCAGACACTGGTGAGAGATATGATACTGCCATTGCTGCATTGAAAAACAGTTCACACCCAAAGTTAACATTGTCGTGGAGTGGCATACTTTCAGAAAAAATCACAAGCCCCACATGAAAACATGTTGCTGCCTTGCATGCACTCGCCACTAAATGTGACTTTGGTGATAAAGCCAATGATATGATCCGCGATCAATTGTTGGAACATTTGAAAAGTGATGACATTAGAGAGAGACTGTTACTGGAGCCGGACCTGACTCTAGAGAAAGCCACTGCTCTTGCAACACAACTGGAAGCCACTGCCGAACACGCAAAGAAAATGATGGCTGACAGAGAAGCTCCTGTGCAGGATGTGCAATTCAAGCCACGCCATACAAGAGAGAAACAGCGCTCACGTCCAGATGCTACCCCCACCCCTTCAGCCTTTGTTTCTGATGCGGTTCAGACAAACATCTTGCTAATTCAGCACAGTGCCCTGCTGCAAAAGCCCAATGTAAATCGTGCAATAAGAAAGGACATTTTGCTCAGGTATGCCATTCAGCCCCAATCTGTGATGTGCGTGAGGTACAGGTGCATGATGTCACAGTGCTGTATTTAGAGAACTCTGACCTGGTACCAAAGAGCTGAACAAAACTGAACCTCTTACCACAGCTGAAAAAAATATTCCATAGTGGGGGGGCTTGGGTAGCTCAGTGGTAAAGACACTGTCTACAACCTCTGGAGTTCACTAGTTCAAATCCCAGGTGATCCCAGGTGATTGACTCCAGCTGAGTGACTCCAGCCAGGTCTCCTAAGCAACCAAATTGGCCCGGTTGCTAGGGAGGGTAGAGTCACATGGGGTAACCTCCTCATGATCGCTGTAATGTGGTTCGTTCTCGGTGGGTCACTTGGTGAGTTGAGTGTGGATGCCACGGTGGATGGCGTGAAGCCTCCACACGTACTATGTCTCCGTGGCAATGCACTCAACAAGCTTCATGATAAGATGTGCAGGTTGACGATCTCAGACGCGGAGGCAGCTGGGATTCATCCTCCGCCACCCAGACTGAGGCGAATCACTACATGACCACGAGGACTTAAAAAGCACATTGGGAATTGGGCATTCCAATTGGGAGAAAAAGGGGAGAAAATCCCCCCCCCCCCCCAATTTTTTTTAAAATATATTCCATAGTAGAGAAGGAGGCACTGGCGTGTATGTGGCAAACTGAAAAGTGGCAAACATACCTGTGGGACCATCATCATTTTACTCTCTGTACAGACCACCAGGTGCTCACCACCCTTCTCACCAAAAAAGGAATGGGGCAGGCCGGAATGCAGGTGGCCCACTGGTCAGCACGTCTGCTTTGCTTTGATTATGACATTATTTACCGCCTTGGCTACCATAATCACATAGCAGACTGCTTGTCTCGTCTTCCCTACCTGTACCTGCTGAACCCTGTGTGGATGTAGAGCCTGAATTAGTGGCACTAATTTCTTCAACATTGTGCTCCTTCTCAGTGGCTGACTTTGAGACTACCTGTGCTGCTTGCCCTGAGCTGGAAAACCTGTGAAAGCAAATCACACGTGGTTGGCCGCCTTCCATCAAAACTGTCATTCAGGACATGACTCCTTACTTAAGAGTGAATGATGAACACTCAGTGAAGGATGCTTTCATTTTTAGAGGAACTAAGTTGTTAGTCCCATTTGCCCTATGCCACACTCTGAATTCTCTGGCACATGAGGCTCACCAGGGGTTCGTGCACACAAAACAGCGCTTGTGGGATCTTTACTGGTGGCCACAGATGGATTCACAGGCTCAGTCGAGTATTTCTGCATGCATTCCCTGCAGTCTAATGATAAATCAGCTGTTACACACCCAGCTCCCTTGCAGCCGGTTCAGTTCCCTGAAGGCCCATGGAAAAAACTGGGTCTTAATATCATTGGACCATTTGAAACTGCCACTCCTGCCAGTCGATACGCCATAACACTCACAGATTATTATTCTAAGTGGCCTGAGCTTGCCTTTTCCAGTAGTGCGACTACTGAGGACATCATCAAATTCCTGGGCACTGTGTTTAGTCATCATGGCAACCCAGAAAGCATTGTTACCATACAATGGGACTCAGTTTACCTCATCTGCCTTCCACGAGTTCTTGGAGGCACGAGACATAAAGCATTTCCGTATGTCTGTGTACTACCCTGCATCTAATGGGGCTGTTGAAAGATTCCACTGCACACTAAAAGGCTGCATTCAGACAGAAATTCTCCACTCACAGCCATGGAACAGAGCTGTGACAGATTGGCTTCAAGTGTCCCATGCCACGTCACCCGCTACCACTTCTGTGTCTCCATATGAACTGCTCTATGGGCGAAAGATGCGGACCAAGCTCAACATCCTACCTGTGCAGGGTGAGTGTAGAACATTGTTTAAATGTTCTTTGTTAATTTCCAAAATGCATTTGTACCTAATGTGTATCCATAGTTATGACGTAAGCATTACATATCGGTACACTGAAGTGTAATGTAGAGATGTACGACATGTGCATGAGCTGTCATATAGTTCTCTAGAAAAGTGATTAAGTTTAATCAAATATGTTGTCCGATCATCATTAACAACAGTGAGGAAAAATGTGATCCTGCTGCTGTCTGTGAGAATGTGCAAAAAAAAACAGAAAAAAATTACGCAATACACAGACTACAAACGCAGTGCTCGCACTCCTGTCTTTGGGGCGGGGTGTACAGTGAGGATAAGGCTTCCTTGTGCAACTCCCAAATCCTAGATTTTCCGTTCCAGTAAGAATAGAAAAGAAAGTCGGACCCAACACATTCCTACTCGGTGATGGGAAAAAGTGGAATGCAGTTCACCTGGCACACTCCCCCATAATGACTGACTGTGCAAATAGCACACTACAGCACACACAACACTACACACACCCCTTTGAAAGAGTTACGTGTGAGGTACAAACCAATGTGGCACAAGGACTGTTTTAAATTGAACAGGGCTGCCTTACATCTGAGTTTGCCAAATGTGGAGCTCACATGTGAGCCTTGCTCCTCCTTGCTCCTCCCGAACCTTGTTTATAAAAAAAACTTCATGTTTAAGGGTAAAAAAAATCAATAAAAAAAATCTCATGTAGTCACTGTTTAATTAAATTGAATTCTCACTGTATTCTTTGACAGTAACCTGAGTTCCCTGAATGGTTATTAAGCTGTCAATACTACTACAACACTGTTATCTAACCTCATGTTAACTTATTGTGACTGAAGATTCGAGAGAAAGTATTTCTTCACAGAGAGGGGAAATGTTGTGTCCTATTATCTGGAGACCCTGTACTGCCACTAGAGGCGATAAGTACCTACTGTATTCTTGATATAGTAACAGAGAATGTGGAGAAGGTGAAAAGTGTGTGAACTGGTGTTACATGTAAAGTTGTGGTTCTTAATAAATCACTCGGGTTGGAACTACGGTGTCTTTTATTCGAGTAAGTGGATTTAACAGTAAGGATTTATTTTTTAATGAAAAAAATACTTGTCTATTTCGTCTGGATAAATGATTACATGTAAAAGTAAATGACTTGCCCAGCTTCATTCATTATAATGGGAGCGATAGTCACTTTTTAGAGCTCTACTCAAACGTACAATTATTTGGCATACATTTTATTCACCTACCAGAGATAAGATGTGTGCTACAGTTCTGCATGTATTCATCCAGCGGTCACACTTCACTGAAGCGGTTCATGCATCTGTTTGTATTTGTTTTTTCAGAGATCTAAACACTTGAATTTCCGTTAGTTCCAGGCATCCAGGGAGCATCCATCCACTGAACAACATGGTCCACATTTTAATAATGGCATTTTATGGCAATTGTGTAAACGTTAGTAACGTTAATCATTGTAAATAACCCTCTGTTATTTAAATAGTTTTAGTTTGTTGGGGCCATTTAGAACAAAATCTGGCCAAAAAGTTTTTGCGTTCATTTCGGTGGTTCGTAACAGCTTCTCTGCGCAAACCTTTAGGAAAACTTCTAACCGACTGCTTAACCCCTTCTTATTGCCATTGGTCCATGTCATCGATAGGTGTGACCTGGAGCTCCACCTACCTTGATGACAGCTCATTCTGTTTATGTTGTTCAGTCAGTAAAAATCAGTCAACAAGAACACACTAGCGTGTAGAGTTATTAGCGAGCTGGTGCAAATTTACCTACATCTGTACGATCGTTCATGTAGAGAAATATACCAAGACCATGTCATGCGAATTTTTTTTTTTTGTTTTGTTTAATTAGTCTACAAAAAAAATCTAATCTGCTCAAATACTCTCAAGTGCCCATTCACTCATGTGCCATCTGCAGTGAAATCCATTTACACATCTGCCCAAAGTAAGCCTATCATTATTCTTTTGTCTTTATTCTGCACATTAACACTTTTATACACTCATCTTTGCAATAGTATCAGTGTCATCATAAATTACAATAACAGAGTGTAATCGGCCCATATTTTGGCTGCGTATAGCATGTTAGCGCATTAGCCTCATGAATTAATAATGTAAACGAAAAATTTAACATTTTCTACTGCATATATATTTCTTTAAATCATCGAGTGGTCAAAACAGCTTCTTTTACTGATCTCATGTGAATTCTACTCATAGAATGAGGCATAAAGTCATTGATAACACATTTTAATGTCACATTAGTTAAGGTTTGCATCTCGCATCAACAATCCAGTTCCTCTAAATGCCTCCCACAGTGGTGTGATCAGTGTCTGAATGTTCGGAAACAGTATACTGTTGCTCGGCTGTTTAGAACTTCTTTTTACCCCTGAAAGAAGAACAAATGAGAACTTCTACAGAATTATATTGGGGCCTTAACACCTTTTGAATTATCTCACCAATCAGGACTTTTATTTTGAAGTGCTGTTCCTCTAGAGAATAGGAGAGTGGACAGAGGAGAGAGCTATCAACACAGGCACACACCTAACATCTAATGAGCCTATAGTGTAGTTTAAAGAGTTGTTAAGTGAAAATTTGTGCATTGAGGTTTTTTTGTTTTCTTATGTTTTTGATAGTACTTGGTAGATAAGGGCACATGGTTGGTAAGGTATATTTTATGTTTATATTTCATGTCTCTGTGTCAGTTTAGTTTGGTTTAATGGCTGATTTGTGTTGTCTATGTTTAGATGTTATGTTTAACTTGTAATTTTGTTGTAAAATAGCCAATTGTCTCATTGTTTTGATTAAATTGATTTACCCCCTGCAAAATACCCATACAATTTTTTATTTGTTTCTTTTATTTCTTACAGTGTGTTGTGAAGTCTAAATATGAGAAAATAACTAATTAAAGGAAGACAATCACAAACAGCAGTGAAAGAGGAATTGTTTTATTCAAACGGGCTGCTACAAAAGTCACTATGAATGAAGTGCCTCCCATTGTTTTGAATGAGGGTGCGTTCCATTCAGAAGTGATGATCCCTATGCCCTATTTTCTTTGAAGACTTTACCATTTCTGAGACTTTGAAAGGCTAAAAGCTGTGGGGTTAAAAAATAAGGATCTTTCAGAACTCACTTTTAAAGTCATTTTTCTTGGAATTTCAGTTTGAAGCGATCTTACAGCATGACTATCATGATTGTTCCTTACGATTCAGTACACTTGACATTGCGTCACTAAGCTGACGCCATGGGGAGTGTCCTTCTACACTACCTAGCTGAAACCTTTCTACAATAACAGTAGGATTGGCTATGGTGTTTTAGCCCTGCCCTTTTAGGCGCGAAGCTGTCCGGTATAAAAGCGGGCACGCAAACACCATTCCTCAGAATTTTCTTCCTTCAAGACAGCGATTCATCTCTCATCTAGAAGCCTTCTACTACTTTGCCGTCGACATACACGAGAGAGCAGGCGGGATCTTCACAGCAACGAGAAGACTCTCTGCTTCCCTACAGTGTTCCGGCGAACATTTACTGTGCCTTGCCCCTTGACGCTTCGCTGGTGAATGGACCGCTTCAGCATCCTGATTCCCTGCAGCACTTCGGCAGGAGTTTTCTATCCTTATAAGCTAATGTTGAGATTATGTGTGTGTATATATATATATATATATATATATATATATCGCTGCTTACGTGTTCATGTCTTTTTAAAGATGTTGTTCCATAAGTGTTCCTTATGTGAGTGACACATCCCGCTGTCAGATCAGCACGAGAGCTGCATTCACTTTCTGGGCTGTGCCCATGCAGAGACAGCTCTCATAGAGACAGACTGCCCTCACTGTGAGGGCATGAGTCTCAAGATGCTTCACTCGTGAATTGTCCTCGTTCTGATGGACGATTCAGCCTCCCACGCCCTCCCACCCGCCTCCTCTGTGACTCCCGAGGGATCACATGAGGAGGCACGGCAGGGCCGCGAGGTCGAGCAGGATGAATTTGAGGTGGACCTTGTGCCGGCACACGCCCCGCGAGCCCATCAATCTCCATACACTGCGTCTATACATCATCACGTTTGGTGGTTCTGATGCTGGGGACGATGATGTTATGTCTCTTGCTGCATCTGGCGAGTGGTCAATGGAGGACGTTGCCGCCCTTTTCCCCAGCGAAGGTGAGGAGCGTGCACGTGCCACTGACAAGGAGGTGCTTTGCGTCCTTTCAAGGGCAGTCGAAGAGCTCAGTCTCGAGTGGTCTCCTCCAGAGGAACCTGAAAAATTTCACCTTGATGAATGGTTCTTGTAGTCCGGATGCCGTCAAGCGACTGCGCTTCACAGATCTGCCCTGTTCTTCCCGGAAGTTCATAATGAACTTTCGGGGGGGTGGGGGGGGTGGGGGGGGGGTGCTCTGTGGCACCACCTAGAACATGGGCATGTAGCACATCCCTTTTGAGCTACAGTCACCAAACTTTGTATTATAGATCTCATCAAGCCAGACAACTTTCACGCTGACAGTCATAAGCTCTACCCAAAAGGAAGTTGGCCATTCTGGATTGTTTGAAAAATGCATGCTCTGGAATTCGAAATACTCCTCCCAGGGATTTCATGTTACAGGTACCAAATGTGGGCAACATCATGCCAAGACATTGACGATGCTAAATTGCGAAAGGATTTTTGATATATCAAACGGTGTTGCCATGGTAAAATAAAATAAAGTTAAAAAAACGGAATAAGTAAATGTCTCATATCTTCTGCGTGCATGGTGTGATTTACATAAAAATCGAGCCAAATGTTTGTGCTTGCAGGCTGATCACATTGATGAGGCTATTGTGGGTCATGGTCGTAGTGCCACCAACTGGTAGAAGGAAGTGTGTCCCTTTTAAAAGACTTAAAATATCCCTATTATGCTAACCTGAATTGCTTAAAAAAATAATAATAATAAATTGAATAATATCAAGACAGTGCAGATAAAAAATTCTGAAGGGATTCTTGATATCTTAAATACTGTTGCCATGGCAACACATTAAATGTAATCGTTCCTTTTTGTGCATATTCACATGTTTTGAGGTATTTGGCATGCTTGGATTTTCAAGTTTACTGTTAAAAAACGTATTTCTTATTTTTTTATATGAATAAAATATAATAAAAATATCAACTGAAATGTAAAAATACTAGAAAATCATGCCATTTGTCTAACCCAGTTCTGAGTGGCAATTACAAGAAATGTCCAATAGAGGGCAGCCAAACTCCATTGTTGAATGATTCCCAACATAAGACTTCTCAGTCGAGAATGGGCTGCGACTGCTCCTCGTTGCTGCGAGTTTATGAGTGTAAGCTCTTTTCCAGTCGAATCCCATAGAAAAATGCAAACAAATGTGTCCCCACTCAATATATACATCCATGGAGGTGCGGATGCAATCTTTGTTAATTAAAATATATAGTTTTATATGGATGGATCAGAACCTTTAATTAAATCACTTTTATTGTCACACAACCATATACACAAGTGCAATAGTGTGTGAAATTCTTGGGTGCAGTTCCGAGCAACATAGCAGTCATGACAGTGATGAGATATACACCAATTTTCAATAAACATCAGATTTACACAACACAATTTAAAATCTAATATACACATAATTACACATAACACAATATAAAAATAATAACATACAATGTACAGTATACAATACACACAATATAGAATACACATTATACAATAAAAAAATAGTATATATAGTATATATAAAATGTACAGTAGATTGTATTGTACGGTATTGACATTCAGGCTGTCGGTTAATAGTCAGTTGCCAGTGTGTTGTTAAGAGAGAATATAATTTATGACAGTCCAGTGTGAGATACTACAATTAATAAAGTGCAGTGCTGATGTACAGTATATTGATAGTGAGAGATCAAGAGTTCAAAAGTCTGATTGCTTGGGGGAAGAAGATGAAGTCGGATGGTGCGGGTGCTGATGCTGCGATACCGCCTGAGAGCAGCCCATGGCTCGGGTGGCTGGAGTCTCTGATGATCCTCCGAGCTTTTTTCACACACTGCCTGGTATATATGTCCTGGAGGGAGGGAAGCTAACCTCCGATGATGTGTCTGGCAGTTCGCACAACCCTTTGCAGGGCTTTGCGGTTGTGGGTGGTGCTACTGCCGTACCAGGCAGAGATCCTGCCACGCACCCTATTCAGACACTCACAAAGCGATTCCACTCTCCTCACTAAAGTGGACCACGGGGAAGACAAAGGTTATGCCCAACTACCCCCTGTGGAAGAGGTGGTAGCGGCATATCTCTGCCCGGCGAGTAGCGGGGTGTGGAAATCACGCCCCATTCATCCTTCCAAGCCATGTCGATTGACGTCCACACTGGCTGGAAAAGCTCACTCAGCAGGGGGCCAAGCTGGTTCTGCACTCCACACGATGGTGGTGCTCCAAGTTTTCCAAGCTAAGCTCCTCAAGCAAATGGACGAGCAAGGCTACGATACAGAGATTTTCAAAGAGCTCCGCACCGCTATGGACTTAGCACTGCGAGCCATGAAAGACACTGCACAGACCATTGGCAAGTCTATGGGCAATCTGGCTGACCCTCACAGAAATGCTTGACGCAGAAAAAGCCACTCTATCTGATGCTCCATTTTTTGGCAGCTCTGTGGATAGATTTGCTGAGCACTATGTCACGACTCAGCAACACTTACAGGATATGAGACATTTTATGCCAAAACGGAGCAGTACTTCATCACAACTGGCTTGCTCCTGCTCTGTCTCAGGCCAGCGCACAGCTAAAAACCCCACGCCTGCTGCCTCAGCACTGCCAAATGTCGCCGCCGGGCCGCCGGTAAAGCCACGCAAGCTGTGGCCCAAATGAAGGCAGCTGCCTCAGCGCAAGCCCCACGCCGAAGGGAAAAACTCTCCCGCGCAACAAAAGCCCTCTTGACGGGCACAGCCCTATGAAACAGAATGAGAGCTCACTGTTCCCGAAGAAGGCTCGATTGGAGACAATGCTGTTCCCCTCTTCCCCACTTCTGTTTGTCGGGAAAGGAATATTGTTGTTCAAAATATTGTTCAATATGTTATTTCTGTGTCTCACATTCAATCACATGCAATAAAGAATGCAAAAAAGAGTACAGCGCTAGTTGCACATGCATGAGACTCTCACACTTTTTCAATAAGGAGCTCTTTCCCACTTCAAAGCCCACACGTTATGCGCAACCGTTTACCAATGGTGAGCGGCGCATTATATCATACAATGAACAAACCAAATTGCTCTCTGTCCTGTTACGTGAACACGTGGCGATCACTTACTGGCATATCAGACTGGTTGCTAAAAATGATTGAACATGGTTATTTGATCCAATTTTCACGTCAGCCGCCCGTTTCAATGGTGTTCTGTCTTCCACGGTTCAGATAAATTAATAAGCCTGCAGTCCCGCTGTGCAAATGCGTGGCGCCCTCATGGGCATGTCAGACTGGATGTTTAAAACGATTGAGCACAGTCATATGATTCAGTTTGTACGCTGGCCACCTCGCTTCACCGGCGCTTTGCAGTCTGTGGTCCGACCACAGGACGTGCCAGTGTTGCGTGCAGAGATTCACATTCTCCTCACAAAAAATGTGATAGAGACAGCCCCAGACTGCGACGCACACAGCGTGATTTACAGCCGTTATTTCCTCGTTCTGGAGATGGACTGCGGGCTTTGGCCTATTCTAGTTCTGAGACGCTTGAATCACACGCTCACGACACACCCATTCAAAATGTTAACTCAAAATCAGATGTTATCGCACATCCGTCCTCAGGACTGGTTTGCATCAATAGATATGAAGGACGCGTTACAGGCAGCTTTTTATATTCTCATTCGATGGAACTGTGTATCAATTTAAAGTCCTTCATTTCAGTCTGTCTCTGGCTCCCCGCACGTTCACGAAATGTATCGATGCGGCGCTCGCCCCTTTAAAATTGAACGATATGCGTGTTTTGAATTAGTTTATTAGTTTATTAGCGATTAGTTATTACTAGCCAGTCAGAGGCACTGCTGAGCGAACACAGAGACTTGCTGCTTTGCCATATGGAAAATCTGGTCTAATGTCAACTGGGCGAAAAGCACACTTTTCCCCAGCCAGTAAATCTCCTTTTTAGGAGTTAGTCTCCACTCTGTGTGCCTGCGTGTGCACCTCACGAACGAGCACGTACAGACCATTCTTCGGTGTCTGTCTCAGTTCAAACTGGAAAAACATTACCACTGAAGTCATTTCAGAGAATGCTGGGTTTTATGGTGGCAGCATCCGCAATCACCACCTTAGTCAGTTATGAACACCATTTTACAGGCTAGAGCACCGTCCATGAGATGCCTTTACACACTGAAATGGAATGTGTTCACTAATTGGTGCTTTTCACACAGCAAAGACCCAGTGAACTGCCCCATACCTGAAATTTGTACATTTTTTTAAGAGCGACTGGACACAGGGCTCACTCCGTCTTTTATGTGGCAACAATATCTGCATATCACGCACCTGAAGCCAGCACCTCTATAGGCAATAATGATTTAATCATAAAATTCCTTAAGGGGGTGGGGCAGCTAAATCCCCCTTGCCCAGCTACAGTCCCAACTTGGGACCTAACTTTGGTCATAAAAGTGCTTGCGGAGCCTCCGTTCAAGCATCTGGAATATGTTTAATTGTGTGTACTTTCTCTTAAGACCGCATTACTGCTAGCACTGGCCTCAATAAAATGGGTCGGTGATTTGCACTGTCAGTTGACAATTCATGTCTGGAATTTGGTCCGGGTATTTCAAAAACCACTGTCAAACCCAGGAAAGGCTATGTGCCTAAGGTTCTAACCACGCCCTTCAGAGCGCAGGTGGTTCACCTTCAAGTCTTTTTCCCTCCTTTTAATTTGAATGAGGAACAGTCCTTGCATTTGTTATGCCCTTTGTGACCGCTACACACATACATTGAGCACACCTGCAAATTCAGACTGTCTGACCAGCTCTTTGTGTGCTATGGAGGATGCACGAAAGGAATGTCCGTCTCCAAGCAAAGACTTTCTCACTGGATTGTTGATGCGATCACCCTGGCTTAAAAGTCGCAGGGTGCGAATTGCCCAATTGGTGTTAATGTACACTCAACTAGAGGTGTGGCCTTTTCATGGGCATGGACGTATGGTGTGTCCTTACAAGACATATGTTTTGCAGCAGGATGGTCTTCTCAAAACACATTCACAAGGTTTTACAACCTAGACGTAACGTCTGTCTCATAGCAAGTACTCTCTGTCTAGAGCGCTTGCTATTTCATTGGCCAAACATATGCTTATGCCCCTCTTTTTAAGTATGGGCTCCCTGTCATTTTACACAACCACCTGCATTCAGACTGCTGTATTTCCCTAAAGTCACAGGCACTTTCATTACAAATAAATGTCCTTCTTGACTGGGTTCGTGAAGGGGTTAATTCATACTATATGACCATAGTTTATATATATATTCTGAGTGTTCCCATCCTGG
Organism: Myxocyprinus asiaticus; assembly: GCF_019703515.2. Lineage (NCBI taxonomy): Eukaryota > Metazoa > Chordata > Actinopteri > Cypriniformes > Catostomidae > Myxocyprinus > Myxocyprinus asiaticus. The sequence goes on along the minus strand of NC_059362.1, from coordinate 7,675,841 downwards.
CTCACCATGAGTGTCATTCACTTGTGGCGTCCTTTTTCCTCTCTGGGCAGGTTATGTCGTGTAGTGTGGCATGATGGGAATTTGTTCCCCGTAGCGTCAGCTTAGTGATGCAATGTCAAGTGTACTGAATCGTAAGGGAACATCTTGGTTACATATGTAACCTCGGTTCCCTGAGATGAAGGGAACAAGACATTGCATAAGCTGGCTCCACTACGGACTCAGGGCTTTTTTTAAGGTGTGAACGATGCGCTCTTTGTCCCTCAGTCAGAAAATTCTGAGGAAAGGTGTTTGCGTGCCCGCTTTTAGACCGGACATTTTCACACCTAAAAGGGCAGGGCTTAGACACCATAGCCAATCCTGCCGTTATTGTAGAAAGGTTTCAACTAGGTCGTGTAGGAGGACACTCCCCATAGCATCAGCTTAGTGATGCAATGTCTCGTTCCCTTCATCTCAGGGAACCGAGGTTACATATGTAACCGAGACATTCTCCCTTCAAAGTGTCAAAGGGTGATTTATCCCATTTGGAACACAGTCTAAGTTCAAGTCTAGCAAGAAATGTTCAAGGAACAAAAAGATGTCACTTCCTTAAACCGTCTTCAAATGGTGTATAGGGTTGGGGGTGCTGGACCCTGTCCCAGCTACCTTGGGCCGAATTAAGGGAGGGAAACACCCTGAACGTGTGGATTAAATTAATATGTATTGTGTAATTCTTCCATTAATGTGTAAGATTTTCTGAAATATAATTTTTTTATCTTACATTGTACCATACTGAAAACTGAGCCTTGATTTTTGCATTTCCTCAGCTACCTCAGCCCCGGACATTAATATGCAAATATTGAAGTAAATTATTACAAATAACCAATGGCCTCAACACAGTCAAGGGTTTGAAAATCAGAAAATGTATTGACAGACATTAAAAATGGAATAAGCATTTAATTACACTGTCTAACAATTCTGTTGTTTTTACAAAAAAAAAAAAAAAAAAAACTGGCAGCTGTGGTTGTGAGAATAATTATGTATAAAATACAGTAAAAATGTAAACAAATTTACAGAACAACCTGTAAATTTGACAGATTACAGTTTGTTGTTTTTACGGTATATTTTAAGGTGCAGTACCGTTGTTTATATTATTAAATGTTAAACTTAATATATTAACCTTCTGAAACTGTAAAAATCTGCTTTTCACTTTATAATATATTTTTAATCACCGTAGTAATTACAGAAGGGCATACGATGACATGAAGTTCATCAATAGTGGCCCTTCCAGGAACAATGACCAATAAACATGTAGAGACAGTGCTCAGTGTCACTCACACAAACATTTAACACCATCAGGGTAACACACGTGAAATTAAATTTATGTTATAAACATTAATTAAACTACATAAAATATAACACAGAACACCCCAAATTACATAACTGATATTAAAAATAAGAAGAAACATAACTATTTGCATAAAATTATAATGAAAGTTCATGCAAGGAATTCTGGGAACACCTGATTACTGTTTTTTACTGTCATTTTAACAATAATTTACCATAAAATGTACTCTCTCATTAAACATCATATAAATTTTAACCATTAATTATACGGGAAATTATACTTTTTACATCTAATTTTTTTCTTTTTTTTTTTTTTACAACATTTTACCGTAAAACTACATGTACTGTCTTTTTAAATATATTCAAAAAACTACTCGTTAACCAGTTTACGTTTTTTTACTGTAGCATTTTTACAGTCTGTTACCATTAAAATTATGGAAATGTTTTACACTGTAACCTTAAAAGGCTAACATTAGATACATTTCTTACCACTGAAGTGTACAGTTTAGCAGATACATCTGCTTCAAGTCTGTAATCAAAAAATGTCTCGTTTGCACTACTACATCATGTTCTTTTCAATTATATGACTCAAATCATTGTCAAATCAGTAACATTTATTTCTAATCTCACATCTAGAAATATTTAGTTATTGATTAAATCGATAAACGAATTATTATTATTATTGGGGTGTATCTACAGAATCTATGCCCCTGCTGTATGTACAGTACATTTATTTAATGTGTTTTCTTTCAAGCTGCTTTTGGTGCAATAAACTATCTTCAGCATTTTGTCTTTTTCTTTCCAAAGAAACATTAGGGGGCGTAATTAATGAATCCTGCATTTAAAAAAATGCAGAATCGAGTCATTAATCGCATAAAATTTCATTGTGAATCGAATCAAAATTTAATCGTTCTGAATTAGCAAAAAATAGGTTTGAATCCAATTGAAAACCTGTGAATCGAAACGATTCGCTTTCAAACCAAGGATTCACACCACTAGTTCAAATCCCATACACTGTGATCTTCTACATTTGTTTAAACACTGTACTGCACTATTATCAGTTGTTGTTGTATCAACCTCACTGAAATGTTTGTAAAAAATAATCAAATGATATTAAAAAATAATTAAAAAGTTAATTAAAAATAAAATCTAAAAATAACCATTACAGAACATTCTGTAAAGTTATTGTTAGGTTGTAGCAAAAAAAAAAAAAAAAAAAAAAACCCTGCAAAATTCTGGGAAGGTTAGTTTATGGTTATAAAAAATAAAACATAAAAATAACCATTAGGAAACGTTCTGTGTAGGTTCTTATTAGGATGTCACACAAAAACCTCCCTGCAACTTATTGGGAACATTAGTTTATGGTTACAAAAAATTTAACCTAAAGAGAACTTTCCTAGAACATTAGGAATTGGTTCCCAAAAAATATGACCAAATGGGAACCAAATGCTAATGTTAGGAGAACATTCTGTGCTTGCTGGGTTGGCACATTTAAAGAAAACACAGGGTAAGTGTCTTGACAGTTCTGGGAAATTGCAGTTGTTAGAATATGCTGCCTAATAATGCTTGCTCATAACGTCTGGGCATATGTATAAATATACTCACAAATGATAATTCTTTCTAATGAAATGTGAATGAATAAATTCAAACAAATAACTCTCTGATGCGTTGGCGTCCTCCTGAATGCTGAATGTTGCAGGAAAGTGTTTAACATGTCTCCACTGCAGTGTCCAAATCAATGTTGTGTTCTTGTGTTAGTTTCTTGTTTTGTTGTTCTTCTTCTCTTTTATGGCGAGTAATTATAACCTATACTATGTGTCAAAATGTCAAATTGATTGATTTATGACATGTGATTTATGACCCCCCTGTCACCCCTGATTGACAGGTATGTGTGATATGTGGTGGCATGTCCTTCCAGGCTGATGGGGTAGAAGATAGTCCGGACATGTTAAAGAACATGTGTGGACATGATCTTCCTGGGATGTATTGGCCAGTTGTCGGATGTCAATGATTGTTTATGGTGTGCTAATGTTAATTATGTCTTACCTCTCACCATTGTTCCTTCCTGGTATGCTTTTCACACCTACATAATGGTTTAAGATGCCGTAGTTAAAACACAGAAGACACTCTGCAACTTTCTTTTACAATGGCTGCTCCGAGAACTCCTAAAACCCCTAGAAGAGTGATGTGTATTTCATCAACAAGAGGGCCTATTGAAATGAGAGAGGATCTGACTTTTGCGCCAAGGAAAAAGCTAAATGTTAGCTTGACAAATTTCTTCATGAAGATGTGGATTTTGTGAAACGTGATTTCTCATTGTCTGGTAATCGTTTGTACAAAGTGGTGTGTCTGCATTCCCATGGGAAAATGTTTCGGCCAAATGCTTTGCTGTGTTTAGGAATTTTGTGTTTTAAAATCTTTGATCTGATCCTCTCTGAAGTGACATCCTGGATACTTGAACAACAAAAAAACAAAACATACGGCATGGTATGGTTGGTAGTCCTTTTCAATGGCACTTTTCCACTGCATGTTACGGTTTGACTTGACTCGACTCTGCTTGCTTTACTTTTCTGAGCTTACTTTTCCACTGCAGTTTAGTCCAGCCTCAGCATGGGTGGAATTATAAGCTGATCGTCATAGTTGCGCCGCCTCTACTGCTGTGACATCATCAGGAATGGTGTTCTTGATTCTCGGCATGTGGCTGTTTTTCACAGCAAGACGACAAACTTTGTTTCAAAAGAGGCTGACGGCAGCAAGACAAAATACCGCAAAAAAAACAAAAAAAAACAGGAGAGTTTGGGAAATCATATACCAAAGTGCAGATGAGGACATCACTGTGTTAGCTCAAAGACGATGCATGAGGGTAAGCTAACCTGCCATCTAGCTTATAGATTCTCTATGACCAACCAGTGATCTGCAGGGTTTTGACATAACATTTAGTATCGGTTCGGCTCACTTGGAACCTCGACCAAGGTGGTACTAAAAAAAGTACCAGGTACTATCCACAGTGGAAAACTCCCAAAAAGCGAGCAGAGTCGAGTCGAGCCATACCGTGCAGTGGAAAAGCCCCAAAATGATTCAAACATAGGTTATACTATCAAATCTACCAAGATCATTTTCAGTTGTAAAAGAGTTTTTAACAAAATATACATCCAAGAATTAGTTTACTCAATGAATCTTTTGTACTGTGTATTGGGGTTAATATTGTAAAGTTCATGTCTGTGTTTCTTCACACACAATCGCCTACTAAAAATAAACTAAAACAATCAATAATAGTCTAATTAAATCATACAACTGAGGTAACTATATCTTCTTCTTTTCATTGTAAAAAGCAAGCTGAACTGATAAATTTTTTCACTTTTCACCATATGTTCTTTACTTCTGTAAGTGGTTAAATCGTTTATTTGGTATTAGGTAATAGCTATTTCCTACTAAAATGTTTTTTACGATATTAATAAATGTGTATTAATCGGTAGTCAATCTAAAAAGAGTTTATTTTAAGCCGTAGTAAAAAACTACCAAAATTACCAAATTACCATTTGGTGTACATGTATTTTTCATGCAGATAATTTTGGTATGCCTCCCCACCACAATTCCACCCCATTTTAAATAGATTGTGGGTTGTATTTTGTGTTCTATAATCACTGTAGGCGCATTGAGGTTTGTGCGCAAGACCACGACGGGTTGTTTAACGCATAACATTACTCTTTTAAAATGGCATTTATTTTCAAAAGTATGTGTTGTTTGTACGATTTATTTATTTATAAAATATTTGAAATTTACAAGAAAAACATACAGTTTGTAACTTGATGTTTAACAGGCTTTTAAAAAATCTTGTTTGTATGCAATTCATGTCGATGACGGTGAAAACTTGGTCTGCATTGATCAGCTGTGTAAGTTTACATAAAGACCATTTTCTTGTATTTATATATTTGTTATTAGAAGTGTGTAGATGTTATGTGACTATTTTATTTTAATTTTAGTGTCTGGTCCGTTAATTAATAATAATAGATCTACGGATCAGAGCGGCGCTATCAACAGAGGTGTTCTGCAAGGTAGGCATACATTATTTGCTGTCATTCTCTCGAGTATACAATGTAACAATGTTGCTAAAACAAAATGTGATGATGTGCAACAAAATTTACTTTCATAGTCACTATACAGAAGATGAACAAATAGGTTACGAAAGACAAAGATTGGGAGTCTCATGTGACGCCATGCGAGAAGCAGACCTGTGAGCGACGACCTCTGCGCACTTTGCTAGTTTTTAGTTATTTTTGGGTTATAATCTAGTGAGATTTGATACACCCTGCTACATATTTGCTCTTTGAAGTCAATATGTTAAACAATTCAAAATCATTGGGCTCTGGAGACATTAAAAGACACATACATGCTCAAGCTGAAACTGTCCAACATATTTGTGTTGCTGACCTAGAAGATCTCGCTGTAATATGTCGATCGATTACGGCGATGGAAACAAAATTCTCTGAGTTGGTTACAAGAGTGGCAGATGTTGAGAAACGGATCGATTATCTGGAGTCATCAGAGAGGGAATTATCTGATAATCCACTGGCGACCAAAGTTGATTTGGAACACATTCATGAAAAACTTGAAAATCTTGAGAATAGGAGCCTCAGGAATAACATCCGAATTGTTGGAATTCCTGAGCATGAGGAGGGCAGAGATATGGTGAAATTCCTAGACTAGCTCTTCCCGAGTCTGCTCGACATAACAGGCCATAATCTGGAAATCAAGCGAGCTCACAGAGTCTCGGCTCACAGATCCACTGAGGGAGACAGGCCCGGATCAATTCTGGCCAAATATCTGAGATCATCCGATAAAGATCTTGTGTTACGCGAGGCGAGGAGCAAAGGAAAGATTTCTTGGAAGAATCACAACATTTTCTTGTTCCCAGACTTTGCGAATGCAACAAGAGAGAAACGCGATCGATTTAAGGAATGCAAGAAACCCTTACATCAACGGAAGATCGCTTTTGCACTGATGTTCCCGGCCAAACTGAGAATAGAAATGAAGGATGGCTGCAAAGTATTTTTATGCCCCAAGCAAGCACTGTCATTTATAAAAACATTGGAGTAAGTCATTTGATTGTTCTCATGTGAGTGGATTGACTCGCTGTTCTTACTTTGGCTGTCTGAGGAAACTGGGCGCCATTTTTGTTTCTTTTTGTGTTGGTTCCGCCTAGCGGCTGGAGTTTGTTTTGTGGCATGACACTCCTTCAAGAAACGTTTGCATTGACGGAAGATCGCTTTTACACTGAAGTTCCTGGCCAATGATAAGGATGACAGCAAAATATCTACATGCCTACAACAAGCGATGCCTTTTATAGAGTTGATGGACTGAGGAAATCATGGTGTTTCTTATATGGCCTCTGAGTCAGCTCGACTCGTTAAATATACTCTTGTTCATCCGAGAAACCGGGACGCCTGTTTTGTTTCCTTTTGTGTTGGTTCCGCCTAGTGGCTGGAGTTTGTTTTGTGGAGGAACACACCTTCAAGACAGCTGTGGATGAATCTGCTTGTTCTTTGTGCTTATGCCTTCTATTGGCTGGAGTTTGTTTTACAAAATTTGTATAAATGTACCGGACCTCAGCAATCTGACGGCAAAGTTGTCGCTGGGGCTCTCGTAGGCGTACATGGACTCTTTGAGTTTAGAGGGATTGATGCCGGTTGGCGCTGTCGTGTGCGGGGTTAATGCCAACGTTTTTCTTTTTTCTGTTTGTTTTGTTTGGGGGGGAAGTTTGGGGTTTTATTGTTGCACTAATGCTGAAGTGTGGTCTTTATAATCTTGTTTTTGACACACAATTTATTAATTTTTTATTATATTAATATGTCAAATGTTAATATGAGTATGTTATCTCTCTCCACATGGAATGTGAATGGGTTGGGACACCCCATAAAAATAAGGAAGGTTATTTCTTTTCTTAAACGTAAGAAATATGATATTGTGTTTCTTCAAGAAATGCATCTTTCCCCGCAGGAAGCTGGAAAATTTGGGAAGATATGGGGTGGACATGTTTTCTTTAGCACTGGCTCAAGTAAGAGCAGGGGAGTCATTACATTGATAAGTAAACATCTACAATTCAAATTTCTCAAACAGATTAATGATAAATTAGGAAGAGTCATTATTGTTTTAGCTGAAATTCAGGGGCAAAGGTTGATTTTGGCTAATACAGGTGCTGGTCATATAATTAGAATATCATCAAAAAGTTGATTTATTTCACTAATTCCATTCAAAAAGTGAAACTTGTATATTATATTCATTCATTACACACAGACTGATATATTTCAAATGTTTATTTCTTTTAATTTTGATGATTATAACTGACAACTAAGGAAAATCCCAAATTCAACTTTTTAAATCAACTTTTTGATGATATTCTAATTATATGACCAGCACCTGTATTTACGCACCTAATGCTGATGATCAGGGCTTTTTTATAGATCTTGAAGGGATGTTGCTAGCCGTTGGCACCCCTCATGATATAATATTGGGAGGAGACTTTAATCTTTTGATGGACTCAGTCCTTGATCATAGTGAAGCAAAAGTGTGTAAGCCCCCTAGAGCAACATTGACGCTTCACAGGATGTGTAAAAATCTTGGTCTTACAGATATTTGGAGACTTTTAAACCCATCTGGTAGAGACTACACATTTTTTTCATCAGTCCATAAGATTTATTCTAGAATAGATTTTTAAAAAATATTTAAATCCCTCGTTCCATCTGTTGTCGATTGCTCAATTGGAAACATTTTAGTCTCAGATCACGCCCTGGTGAGTTTAGAGATGTTGCCACATATAGAGAAAAAAATAATAAAATAGTTGGCACTTTAATGTATCCCTTTTGCAAAATCCTGATTTCCAACAAATGTTAAAGACTAAAATCAATGTCTATATGCAGACCAACTGGTCCTCAGTATCCTCTGTGGCCGTGGCTTGGGAGGCACTTAAGGCGGTTCTTAGGGGTCGGATCATACATTATGCTGCATTCACCAAAAAATCCAAAGCACGAAAACTCGTGGAGTTATAAAGTAATTTTAAAAGTGCCGAGGCAAAGCTGAAGCACCGAATGTCGTCTGATGGCCACAGAGAATTGACCCAATTGAAATACATATATAACACTATTTTGTCGTGGAAAGTGGAGTTTTGGTTATTCAGGGCAAGACTTTGAGTCGGGGGATAAAGCAGGAAAACTTTTGGCTAGATATATAAAGCAGAGAGAGTCTTTTTCTACCATTCCCTCAATGAAATCTGCTGGTGGTGAAATATTTACCTCGGCCAATGATATTAATGATGCTTTTAAAGAATTCTATCTTGATCTTTATAGTTCCACATCTTCGTCTACTGATGAAGATATTAGAAACTTTGTGGAACCATTAGAACTCCCTAAACTGACAACCGAGCAAAAAAATTCTCTTGATTCTGAGATAACCTTGGAGGTGCTTGATGAGGTAATTAAACCTCGCCTACTGGCAAGGCTACGGGGCCAGATGGCTTTGCCGCTGAATTTTTTAGATCTTATGCTACAGAATTGGCTCCACTTTTGTTAAAAATTTATACGGAATCATTAAAGAATGGAAAGCTTCCGCCAACCATGACACAAGCCCGGATCAGTCTTATTCTTAAAAAGGACAAAGATCCAAATGAGTGTAAAAGTTACCGTCCAATTTCCCTGATCCAGCTAGATGTAAAAATGTTGGCAAAAATTCTGGCTAACCGATTAAGTAAAGTTATGACATCTCTTATACATATAGATAAGGTAGGGTTTATTTGGGGCCGCAGCTCTTCTGATAACATTAGGCTTTTCATTAATATCATGTGGTCAGTGGCGAATGATCAGACTCCGGTCGCTGCCATCTCACTTGATGCCGAAAAGGCATTTGATATGGTAGAATGGGATTATCTTTTTAAGATTTTGGAAATATACGGGTTTGGGAATACTTTTATTGGATGGATTAAGTTACTTTATAGACACCCTGTAGCAGCGGTACAAACAAATGGATTAATTTCAGATTATTTTACTCTGGATAGGGGCACCCAACAGGGTTGCCCTCTTTCTCCATTATTGTTCTGTCTTGCCCTGGAACCATTAGCAGCCACGATAAGAAAGGATTTTCCAGGGGTGATGGCGGGAGGTGTGGCACATAAACTTTTACTTTACGCAGATTATATTATTATTCATCTCCGACCCTACTAGATCTATGCCTTGCCTCCACAGAATTATCAATTCCTTTTCTAAATTTTCAGGATACAGAGTCAATTGGTCTAAATCCGAAGCATTGGCTCTGACAGCATACTGCTCAGTAACGGCTTTCCAGCTGGTCATCTTCCAGTGGCCCAAACAGGGCATTAAGTATTTGGGCATTTTATTCCCAGCGAATTTGTCTGATTTAGTTAGAGTTCATTTTGACCCCTTAATAAAAAGGTTTTCGAGCTAAGTTTTCCAGGTGGGCTTCATTACATTTATCTATGATTGGGAAGGTTAATGTTATTAAAATGAATTGTATTCCAAAATTCAACTACCTACTACAGTCTCTCCCCAGTGAAGTTCACCTCTTTTATTTTAAACAGTTTGATATTATTGCTAAATCCTTTTTCTGGAATGGTAAACATCCTCGGATGCATTTTAACAAGTTACACAGGCCAGTAGACAAAGGTGGGTTAGGTCTCCCCAAGATTTTGTATTACTATTATGCTTTTGGTCTCAGACATTTGGCACATTGGTCACTTCCACCTGAGGGAGCCCCTCCCTGGCTCTTTATTGAACAGGAGGTCCTTGCCCCTATCTTGCCATTGCAAAGTCTTCCCACCAAGCTGTCCAGAGAAGTAAAGACACATCCCGTTATCTCACACATGCATTTAGTGTGGACATTTATCTGAACGTTGCCGCAAGTATTTGGTTAAACCCGAAATTGTGCATTAACAAGTCCCCTTTCTGCTGGACAGAATGGATTGAGAAGGGTGTTGCTATGCTGGGTGACTTGTATGAAGATGGAGCATTGAGATCCTTTGAAAATATAATACAGCAGTTAGTTATTCCCAGATCTCAATTCTTCAGGTATTTACAGCTGCGCCATCTACTCTGTACCACCTTTGGGTGTAGTATGCAGTCCCCTAAAGTGGCAGACACTTTTGAGATGGTGCTTGCTGCTTTTAGAAAAGGTCATGAAGCTTCAGTGTACTATTCCTGGCTAATTCAGAGTCTAGGTGACGTGGTTCTAACATCTTTTAAGAAGTTATGGGAGAGAGACCTGAATTTAGTACTAGAACATGGAGAATGGGGTAGGATTTTTTAAAATGTCAAGTCTATGTCTAGGGATGCAAGGGTGTTCCTCATTCAATTTCAAAATCGTCTTTATTGGACCCCCTCTAGACTGTATAGGCTTGGCCTTAAAGACACACCTACTTGCTGATGATGCCGGTTGGAGGATGGGGACATGGCCCATGTTTTTTGGTCCTGTGTTGAGATTCAGGAGTTTTGGTCTGGGGTTCAGAGATTTTTCTGTGAGGTCTTGGGCACTCAGATTTTATTCTGCCCCAGACTTTGTATTTTGGGTGATGGGGCGGGTATTAATATTATAAATAAACACATAAAAAACTGAGTCCTTACCTGCGTGATGATCGGCAGGCAGGTGATACTCAGGGGATGGAAGTCGCCAGATGCACCCTCATTTCATGAGTGGTGCACCGAGTTGGGCAGAGTGGCGGCTTTTGAGGAGATATCATATAGACTACTGGGCAGGTTGGGTGATTATGGCAGGAAGTAGGGCACTTATTTGGCCTTCCTGGGGGGTTGAGGGGGAGGAGTAGTGGAGAGGGACAATTGGGTCATTTCTGTAATTAACATGTGGAATCTTTTTTTCGGTTGGTTAATTTCTTTGTCTTTTTATGTCATAGAGTATTTTATTTGAACTGCATGTTTATATGTGTGTCTGTTTTTATTTAATGTGTGACCACTGGGATGTATGTTGGGTGATGGGGGGGGGGGTTAACAAACAGGGTTATGTTACTAAAACGCAACATTGCATTTAATTTAATTTTAGCTGTACCTTTAACACAAAAGTGTTTTACACTTTTTACTTTTAACAAAGATAAGAAAGTGTCTTTTTAAAACAATACATACAAGATGTGCCACAAAGCAGCTTACATATTCACTTTAAAATGATGAATAAATGGTTTAACAAAGCTAATGTTTGGCATTAGTTTAACAAACAGGTTTATTTTACTAAAATACAATAATGTATTTCATTTCATTTTAGCTATAGCTCTAACAAAAAATGTCTTACATTTGTACTTTTAACAAAGAGGAGAAAACGTGTTTCTAAAACAATGGATATTGGCTGTGAAGCAAACTCATTCATATTTTCACTTTTAAAGATAATGAATAAATGGTTTAACCTAGATAAATTTTATCATTAGTTTAACAAACGGTTATGTTACTAAAACACAATAATGTCTTTCTTTTAATTTTAGTTTTGTCTTTAACACAAAAGTGTCTTGCATTTTTACATTTATCAAAGATAAGAAAGTACCTTTCTAAAACGATGAGTAAAGGATGTGTTGCAAACTAACCCACATATTCACTTAGCATTACAGAATTTTAGCAAACAGGTTTGTGTTACGTCAACAACAATTTTATATAATTCTAGTTGTATCTTTAACACTTGTATCTTTAAGTTTGTTCATTTTTTACTTTTAACAAAGAGGATAAAATGTTTTTCCAAAACAAAAAGGTGAACGTTGTGCAGTAAACTAAGTTACTTTAAAGAAAACGAACAAATGGTTTAACAAAAATAAAGTCTAACATAACGTTATGTAATCAAACAGAGTTATGTTACTATAACACAGTAATGCATTTCATGTCATTTTAGATGTAGCTTTAACACAAATAGTCTTACATTTTTATTTTTAACAAAAGAGAAGAAAATTAGATTTTTAAACAATAGGTATTAGATTGTGAAGCACATCTCTAGCGTTGTCACTTTAAAGATGATAAACAAAATGTAAAATAAAAGTTTAGCATATACTGTATACAGTATGCCTTCATGGAGCACTTGATGGTCAAAAAGAAATTTTTGTTTTGTTTGTTTTTTACCTTTGCTTGTGTTCTCTAAATTAAAATAGTCAGTAAATGTATGATATAGGTAACATACACAACAGAGCCTACGCATGTCATGTTATTATTATTCTTAATTATATCTCTGTTATTTGTAATATGACTAGCATTCGCTATACTGCCTGATTGCTAAATCAGTGTTTTCACTTTACTACTGTACTAAAACTGTTTTAATTGATGTTTCAGTGTGTGAAATGGATAAAGTTTTCTTTGTAAAAACTGAGAGTTGAATAATCAAATATCTCCAAACTAAACGTGAAAACACTTTCTACTTTAGAGACCTATTTTAGTCTGTTTGTTAACGATGTTGCAAATCTGTTATACTTCTCTTGCTGATGTAAATTGTACACACCAGCTTATTAAAGACATGCATGTATCAAATACAGAGCCTTGATGAGTAATAAAATACATGTTAACAGAAACATATACCAGAGAAAACCAATGAACAATGTTTTAAAATAGTTTAATAACATTTTGCTTTGAAGAAAAAAGAGGGGGAAAAAGACAATAAAAAGTTTTCTCTTTTTTTTTTTTTTTTTTTCACACATTTGGTTGTCACAATGTTTTTTCAGTGAAAGGAAATCCTAAAAGGCCAGGAAACTCATCGCACCATCTTGTTTTCCTGAACAGGATCACACAAGACCCCTGTCTGGTCTGATCAAGGTGTGAACAGAGGGTATGTGCCTAACTTGAAACCCCTCCCACCCCAGGCCTCTGAATGCCTGTAAGAACTCATTATCGCTTGGAAGCTCTTGTGAAAGGACTTTGATCGGAAAAATTTAAGACTCTTTTTGCTAAAGATACATTTTAAATTGAATACATTGTATTTTATTTAAAATAGTGCTTGTTGAAATAAAAATGTTAAACACATTTTATGTTAAACCTTTTTGTTTATCATCTTTAAAGTGTCTATGTTAGTGATGTACTTGACAACTAAATACATTTTGTTTAAAAAATACATTTTCTCCTCTGTTAAAAGTAAAAATGCAAGACAATTTGTGTTAAAGCTACATCTAAAATTAAACATGATGCTTTATTGTGCTTAAGTGACATAACGAAAACACAAAACGTTATTTTTGTTAAACTGTTCATATTTAAAGCGGATGTGAGTTTTGCTGCATAACAGTAGTCTTTGTTTTAGAAACACATATTATCTCACTGTTTCAAGTAAAAAATAACAAGCATTTGTATTAAAGATACAGCTAGAAATATATAACAATAAATATTGTGTTGCAGTAACACAAACCAGTTTGGTAAAACACTGGAATGCTAAACTTTTTTTACTTTTTGTTTATCATCTTTAAAGTGACAACGCTAGAGATGTGCTTCACAATCTAATACCTATTGTTTAAAAATCTAATTTTCTTCTCTTTTGTTAAAAATAAAAATGTAAGACTATTTGTGTTAAAGCTACATCTAAAATGACATGAAATGCATTACTGTGTTATAGTAACATAACTCTGTTTGATTACATAACGTTATGTTAGACTTTATTTTTGTTAAACCATTTGTTCGTTTTCTTTAAAGTAACTGAGTTTACTGCACAACGTTCACCTTTTTGTTTTGGAAAAACATTTTATCCTCTTTGTTAAAAGTAAAAAATGAACAAACTTAAAGATACAAGTGTTAAAGATACAACTAGAATTATATAAAATTGTTGTTGACGTAACACAAACCTGTTTGCTAAAATTCTGTAATGCTAAGTGAATATGTGGGTTAGTTTGCAGCACATCCTTTACTCATCGTTTTAGAAAGGTACTTTCTTATCTTTGATAAATGTAAAAATGCAAGACACTTTTGTGTTAAAGACAAAACTAAAATTAAAAGAAAGACATTATTGTGTTTTAGTAACATAACCGTTTGTTAAACTAATGATAAAATTTATCTAGGTTAAACCATTTATTCATTATCTTTAAAAGTGAAAATATGAATGAGTTTGCTTCACAGCCAATATCCATTGTTTTAGAAACACGTTTTCTCCTCTTTGTTAAAAGTACAAATGTAAGACATTTTTTGTTAGAGCTATAGCTAAAATGAAATGAAATACATTATTGTATTTTAGTAAAATAAAGCTGTTTGTTAAACTAATGCCAAACATTAGCTTTGTTAAACCATTTATTCATCATTTTAAAGTGAATATGTAAGCTGCTTTGTGGCACATCTTGTATGTATTGTTTTAAAAAGACACTTTCTTATCTTTGTTAAAAGTAAAAAGTGTAAAACACTTTTGTGTTAAAGGTACAGCTAAAATTAAATGAAATGCAATGTTGCGTTTTAGTAACATAACCCTGTTTGTTAAGCTAATGTTAATCTTTGTCTTTCTTAACCCATTTGTTCATCTTCTGTATAGTGACTATGAAAGTAAATTTTGTTGCACATCATCACATTTTGTTTTAGCAACATTGTTACATTGTATACTCAAGAGAGCGACAGCAAATAATGTATGCCTACCTTGCAGAACACCTCTGTTGACAGCGCCGCTCTGATCCGTAGATCTATTATTATTAATTAACGGACCAGACATTAAAATTAAAATAAATTGTCACATAACATCTACACACTTCTAATAACAAATTTATAAATACAAGAAAATGGTCTTTATGTAAACTTACACAGCAGATCAATTCAGACCAAGTTTTCGCAGTTATCGACATGTCCTGAATTGCATACACACAAGATTTTTTAAAAGCCTGTTAAACATCAAGTTACAAACTGTAAGTTTTTTCTTGTAAATTTCTAATATTTTATAAATAAATCAATCGTACAAACAACACATACTTTTGAAATAAATGCCATTTTAAAAGAGAAATGTTACGTGTTAAACAACCCGTCGTGGTCTTGCGCACAAACCTCAATGCGCCTACAGTGATTATAGAAAACAAAATACAACCCACAATCTATTTAAAATGGGGTGGAATTGTGGTGGGGAGGCATAACAAAATTATCTGCATGAAAAAAACATGTACACCAAATGGTAGTTAGTTTTTTACTACGGCTTAAAACTCTTTTTAGATTGACTACCGATTAATACACATGTATAAATATCATAAAAACATTTTAGTAGGAAATAGCTATTACCTAATACCAAATAAATGATTTAACCACTTACAGAATTAAAGAACATCTGGTGAGAATTGAAGTACATTATCAGTTCAGCTTACTTTTTACAACGAAAAGAAGAAGTAGTTACATCAGTTGTAGCTGTTTTTTAATTAGACTATTATTGATTGTTTTAGTTTATTTTTAGTAGGCGATTGTGTGTGAAGAAACACAGACATGAAATTTACAATATTAACCCCGATATACTGTACAAAAAGTTCATTGATTAAACAAATTCATGTTGTCCATCCAGATCAGTATGTGAAAGTCCTGTGCGACTGTACGAAAGGCCTTGTGAGCCAGACAGACTGCCTGCAACTCTAGGCGATTTATGTGCCATGCCAACCGCTCACCTGTCCAGGTGCCAAAGGCTGGATGACTGTCACATAGAGCTCCCCAGCCCGTGTTGGACATGTCCATGGTCCGCGTCCATTTTGCATCTTGCCGAGAGCAGTGCCCATTTGATTAAAAGTAGGCATACTCCAAATAGCTAGCACGGCCAGACAATGCCGCATCACTAGAAGATGTTGGCAACTGTATCGCCATGCTTGATGAGGCACCCTCAAATTAACTCAACATTGGAGAGGCCTCATGTGCAGCAACCCCATCTGGGTGACTGTGGCCTCTGCGGGCATTAGCCCCAGGGCCCACTGAAAACATGTCAGTGGAAAAGCTCTCCTCAGCTTAAAGCTCGCCATGCATTGAAATGATGTTCATCGGACAGACATGCCTTCATGGTCACAGAGTCAAATCTCATGCCTAAGAAGAAGACCTACCGACTGGGCACCAATAAACTTTCCGCCCAATTGAACCCAACAGGTCCATGTGCTCACAAGCTTGCTTCTCTGACTGAGCTAACAGCAACCAGTAGTCGAGGTAGTTCAAAACATGACACCACTCAGCCTCAGTGGAGCGAGCGCCGCATTGACACATTTTGCAAATGTGCAGGGAGTCAGGGACAAGCCGAAGGGCATGACTTTGAACTGGTAAGCAGCTCCCTCAAAGGCGAATCTCAAGACTGGCTGTAGAAGCTCTTATATATGTTGTACATCGGTACAGACTCTATCGCTTCCTTGACAAGGAGATTTTGTACCTCCAAGTGTAAAAGTGGTGCGTCCTGCACTGCCATGGTGGAAGACAGAATGCCGTTGAAGTGAGGTGTCCGCTTCACAATTTGCAGAAAATAACCATGCTCGACCATGTTCAGTGTAACGGGCCAGAAGTCACAAAGTCTGGCTTGTGTTAACCAGGAGTTAAATGTTGCTCGCCTTCAGGGAGCAGTTGCTCTATGGAACAAAATTCAAAGTGCAGTTTGGAATTGAGCTCTTTTGTGAGTCTGAAATTAGAACTTGAGCATGCACCGCAAGGCCTCATATTTTTATTGGAACATGACAAACTTCTGTCTTTTTTGGAACTGTCTTGAACAACTTCTCGATCCTTACAAACTGTGGTGGGGAGAGCGAGGAAAACTTGGCAGGGACACAGGGACATGATCTGGCCCTTCTTGGGAGCTGGAACAAACAGTTCAGTGGGTTCTGGTCCCTGTTTCATGATGCCAACATTGTCAGGAGTGCTTGCTCTGCCCAGAAGGAGTCTTTCCTCTGGGATGGGAGCCTGGAAGCACAATTTTACACCTAGGCCATGGGCACTGAGGTCTAACCACTGACTCAGTCTCCACTTTCAGGGGAGCTAGAATGGATTTAGCACTGACATTAGCAGGGTGTCCAGCAAAGCAGCTTTGTCCCTGTTGTGAATCTCTGTGAGATTGAGCCAGAGATAATGCTCCAAAAACGTCATGATTACTTGTGTAACCTCCATTCCCTGATGGAGGGAACGAGACATTGCATTGATGTAGTGACACTAGGGGTCACTCTTGGGAGCCCGAGACACCTTTGGTCTTTGATAAAAGGCCAATGAAAATTGGCAAGTGGTATTTGCATGCCACTCCCCCGGACATATGAGTATAAAAGGAGCTGGTATGCAACCACTCATTCAGGTTTTATGCTGAGGAGCCGATATAAGGTCTGGCCATTTCAGCGGGTAGTTCAGCGTTGTGGCAGGAGGGACGCAACGTCTCGTTCCCTCCATCAGGGAACGGAGGTTACACAAGTAACCATGACGTTCCCTATCTGTCACTCACTTGACGTTGTGTTGATGTAGTGACACTAGGGGTCCCTATACGAAATGCCACAATTGGCTGAACTGTGTTTTGTGAACTGGCGGTGTATGGTGGGCAGACTACTGTGGGCCTCATAGCCAGCACACCAGGTCGACATGTAACCTCCCCCAACATAGTTATGAGTGTCGAACGGCCCTTTTTGGGGACAAGTCGACTACCCAAGAGATAGAGACAGGCTTAACCCAGTCGTGGCCTCTTTTCCCCTTCTCTCTTTTCCACTCCCTAAAAAAGAAGGGGTATTATCCGGCTGGGCTGCCAGGCCTAGTCAGGGGGTGTCCCTCCCAAGGGGAAGACACAGCGGAGACCACACCTCGCCCAAAGAGAGGGGGGGATATTTAAGTGGAAGGATACGTCACATGGTCTTTCCAACCATGTGGAGAGTCTTCAAGGTAGATCCTGCCCAACTGGGGCAGAAGGGCTCTGCCCAAGGAAGACGCAGTTTACCAACAGGGAAACGAATTAGCGGAAGATATATATCGCATGGGGTTAGCCTTACAGGGAACCACCACATGCAGAGCACCTACCCCAGAACAGGACTCTTAGTTAGCACATGTACTGGGCCGGTAGCGAATCTCTCCGAAAACTCGACTGCCACAGGGCTCGGAGGAAGTCAACCAGGGAACAAACTTGTGAACACTACCGGGAATTAATGGCGCACGTCTTCAGCTCAAAAGGAGGCGGAAGGCGCTATGTGCAAGCGATACACCCGGCCAGCTATCCCGGGCTTATCTGCTTGTGTTGAGTGCCACTACCTGGGACGAAACCGGTTCCACCTGGAGGTTGTAGAACCTTGCAAAGGTGTTGGGTGTTGCCCAGCCCGCTGCTCTGCAAATGTCTGTTAGAGAGGCACCTCTGGCCAGGGCCCAGGAAGCCGCTACACTCCAGGTAGAATGGGCTCGTAGCCCTACCGGGAGCGGCATGTCCTGGGCGAGATATGCCATAGTTATGGCGTCAATGAGCCAGTGGGTGATCCTCTGCTTGGAGACAGCGCTTCCTTTCCACTGTGCACCAAAGCAGACAAAGAGCTGCTCAGAGATTCTAAAGCTCTGCGTGCGATCCAAATAGATGCGTAAAGCATGCACTGGACACAGCAACGACAGGGCTTGGTCTGCCTCCTCTTGGGGCAGTGCTTGCAGGTTCACCACCTGGTCCCTAAAAGGGGTGGTGGGAACCTTGGGCACATAGCCCGGTCGGGGTCTCAGGATCACGTGAGAGTAACCCGGACCGAACTCCAGGCACGTTTAGCTGACAGAGAACGCTTGCAGGTCACCTACCCTCTTGATGGAAGTGAGCGCAGTCAGGAGAGCAGTCTTCAAGGAGAGTGCCTTAAGCTTGGCTGACTGCAAAGGCTCAAAGGGGGCTCTCTGTAGACCCTGAAGAACTACAGAGAGGTCCCATGAGGGAACGAGGCGCGGTCTGGAGGGATTCAGCCTCCTAGCACCTCTTAGGAACCTGATGATGAGGTCGTGCTTCCCTAAGGACTTACCGTCGACTGCATCGTGGTGTGCTGCTATGGTGGCAACGTACACCTTCAAGGTTGAAGGGGACAGCCTCCCTTCCAACCTCTCCTGCAGGAAGGAAAGCACTTCCCTGGGGTTCTTCGCATCGGGAAGAACACCACTTAGCGAACAGATGCCACTTAAAGGCATACAGGCGCCTCATAGAGGGGGCCCTAGCCTGAATGATCGTGTCTACATTCCGCATCCCGTCCAGGGGCCAGACATGGAGATTCCAGAGGTCTGGTCGCGGGTGCCAGAGGGTGCCCCGTCCCCGAGAAAGAAAGACCTTCCTCAGGGGAATTCGCCAGGGGGGAGCTGTCACGAGGAGCGTGAGGTCCGAGAACCACATCTGGGTGGGCCTGTAGGGTTCTATCAGGACGACCTGCTCCTCGTCCTCCCTGACCTTGCACAGGGTCTGTGCAAGCAGGCTCACTGGAGGAAATGCATATTTGCGTAGGCCAGGGGGCCAGCCGTGTGCCAGCGCGTCTATGCCGAGGGGAGCCTCGGTGAGGGCGTACCAGAGCGGGCAGTGGGAGGATTCTTGAGAGGTGAACAGATCCACCTGTGCCCTTCCGAATTGACTCCAAATCAGCTGGACCACCTGAGGGTAACCTGCCGTGACAGCGCATCCGCTATAGTGTTGAGGTTGCCCAGGATGTGAGTGGCTTGCAGCGACTTGAAGTGCTGCTGACTCCAGAGGAGGAGACAGCGGGCGAGTTGTGACATACAAGAGAGCGCAGACCGCCTTGGCGGTTGACATATGCTACCATTGCCGTGTTGTCTGTCCGAACTAACACGTGCTTGCCCTGGATCAATGGCCGGAACCTCCGCAGGGCGAGCAGAATTGACAACAACTTGAGGCAGTTGATGTGCCAATGCAGTCGCGGACCCATCCAGAGGCCGGCGGCTGCATGCCCGTTGCAAACAGCGATCCAGCCTGTTTTGGAGGCATCTGTCGTGACCACGACGCACCTGGAGACCAGTTCTAGAGGAACATCTGCCCGTAGAAAGAGAGGTCGGTCCAAGGGCTGAAAAGATGGTGACAGACCGGCGTGATGACCACGCGATGTGTTCCGTGGCGCCATGTCCATCTCGGGACTTGAGTCTGGAGCCAGTGCTGAAGCGGCCTCGTATGCATCAACCCGAGCGGGGTGGCCACCGCCGAGGATACCATATGCCCCAGGAGCCTCTGAAAAAGTTTCAGTGGAACCGCTGTTTTCTGTTTGAACGCCTTCAAACTGGCCAGCACCGACTAGGCACGCTCGCTCGTAAGGCGCGCCGTCAAGGAGACTGATTCCAACTCCAAACCGAGAAAAGAGATGCTCTGAACCGGGAGGAGCTTGCTCTTTTCCCTGTTGACCCAAAGCCCTAGATGGCTGAGGTGTGAGAGCACCAGGTCCCTGTGTGCGCACAACATGTCTCGAGAGTGAGCTAGGATTAGCCAGTCATCGAGATAGTTGAGAATGCGAATGCCCACCTCTCTTAACGGGGCAAGGGCAGCCTCTGCGACCTTTGTGAAGACACGAGGAGACAGGGACAGGCCGAAAGGGAGGACTTTGTACTGATACGCCTGACCCTCGAATGCAAACCGCAGGAAGGGTCTGTGTCGAGGAAGGATCGAGACGTGGAAGTACGCATCCTTCAGGTCTACCGCCGTGAACCAATCTTGATGCCGGACGCTCGCCAGAATGCGTTTTTGCGTCAGCATCTTGAACGGGAGTCTGTGTTTGGCCCGGTTCAGTACTTGCAGGTCCAAGATTGGCCGCAACCCTCCGCCTTTTTTCGGTATGATGAAGTAGGGGCTGTAAAACCCTTTCTTCATCTCGACTGGAGGTTCAGATTCTATCGCGCCCTTCCGTAGGAGGGTAGCGATCTCCACGCGCAAGGTAGCAGCGTTTTCGCTCTTGACAAAGGTGAAGTGAATACCGCTGAACCTGGGCGGGCGCCTGCATTGTGTAGCCGAGTTGTACGGTCCAGATCAGCCATCGCGACAGATTGGAAAACGCAAGCCACGCGTCCAAGTTCCGCGCAAGGGGGACCAAGGGGACAACGTTGTCGGATGTACCAGCAGGTGGGGCCTCACAGTGGGGCAGAGCTCGAGGTGCCACACCACGTCGTAGCCGTGCTGAGTCTAGGGACATCGAAGCACTTACCTGGCTCCTTGTGACCACCTACGGAACAGCCTGGGACGGGGGAGGAAGAGGCCTGTCTTCGTAACCCGTGGAGACTGCCACATCGGGGGCGGCTGTGTGCCACAGCTGGGCGCTCAGGGGCGGAAAGGCCACCGCTGAAGTGCCAATCCTGCAAGAATAAACCCGTGGACGGTCGTCGTGGTGACGACTGTGCACACCGGGTATGTGACCCAGGGAGGAAGGAAGCCGCTCTTTTCCTGAACTGTTGGGTAACGCAGCCACTTGGGCATGCAGCGAAATCAAACAAAAAGGCAACAAAAGATTTTCCGCCCGGCTTTTTTACCAGCTCCAAGTGAGTGGGTTCCCTTGTCCCTGGGTCGCCCGTCTCAGGGGCGCTTTGAGGACCTCTGTGGGTTCTTAGGTGCCGGCTGTGAGACGGGTGCCGTATGCTTCCTGCGGTGGGCTCCACACTGGGGCCGGGCCGTAGGGGCGGGCCACGGCGGAGCTGGTGCAGTCACCGAAGGGGGGGGGGACCATCTGAAGTTGAGAGATAACGACCGCAACCAGGAATAACACACAACTGGAAAAGCATCTTTTAAAAGACGCATCTTTAAAAAGACGTTCTGTGTGTGCCGCTCTTTTAGAGAAATATATACTCTTTTAGAGGAGAAAAAAGCTCTTTCAGAAAATATACTCTCTTGTTTTTCTGCCGAAGCGCCCAGGGGCGTTCTCTGCAGTGCACCAGTGCAGAGGAGGGAGAAGCCGCTGAAATGCACCATCAGATCCAGCAGAGGTGAATGAACAGTAGGATTCAGCTCAATGGGCATGACCGCTCTGCTCCGAAGAGAAAATCTGAATGAGTGGTTGCATACCAGCTCCTTTTATACCCGTATGTCCGGGGGAGTGGCATGCAAATACCACTCGCCAATTTTCATTGGCCTTTTATCAAAGACCAGAGGTGTCTCGGGCTCCCAAGAGTGACCCCTAGTGTCACTACATTGACACAACGTCGAGTGAGTGACAGATAGGGAACACCAGGCTACCCATAGACCTGATGATAGACTGGACAGTAATCTTGGTAGCCCGGAGCACTAAATCTGTAGCACGACACCATTGACATCCATCTTTTTGAGCAGGTCAGCTTAATAGGCCTACAGCACTGCCATGTGTGCAGAGGCGAACCAGCCTGACCTGCCGCCACGTAGACCTTGCCCGTGAGTGAGGGCGTAAGGTAGCATGGTCTAGATGGAAGCGCCAACCAGGCTTTACATCAGGGTGTGGGGGGAGGGGGGGGGCATAAATGGGCTGCTACTTCCTCTTCCACCGGGGGAATCTCATCATTGTCCTTTTGCTTGCCATGGTTGAGCGTCATGAAGGCCGTCGCGCAAGAAACGTACATATGCGCTGAGCATGGCGCACACCACATTTGGACAATTGGTCTTGTAACCCCAGGAAGAATGGCACTGGAGGGCTATTAGCAGGTTTGAGAGGGTTACTCTTTAAATGTATTCCACTACAGATTACAGAATACATGCTGTAAAATGTAATTTGTAATTTATAAGATTACTTAAGGTCAGTAACGTATTCTAAATACTTTGGATTACTTCATCATGGTGGATTTTTTCACTTGTTTTGACTATAAAAACTGCCAGTACAGTAAGACAAAATACACATGTTAAAAATACATTCTCTGAAAAACCTAAATATCTTATGCAGTGTTGTTTCTAAAACAAGATAAATCAAATTGATCTTGTTTTAAAGATTTTTAGATATTTTTACAGGAAAACAATACAAAAATTATTATTAAGAATATGATTTTTGCCCTAATATCAAAGGTCTTACTAGAAAAAAAGAAAGTATGATCCAACGTGAATTTTCTTGATAAAAAAATATGATCATGCCTGGTAACGTGCATGTAAAAAGGCTAGAAATATAATTTTAGCTTAGCGTAAAACCGACAATTTACACAAGGTTTATTTCTATTTCTTCTGCTCCAAACTTACTTCAAACCTACTTCTCTGTCTGCTCGTATGAATGTAACACATCATAAGAAAGTGTTTCACCACTGTTCAGATGCACGTTGGATCGCATCATAGATATGTATAAATATTTTCCATCTGAAAGGACTAAATATTAAATGAAACAAATGACAATAAAATGCAAAGTAATCTCTTCAGTAATCAAAATACTTTTTGAATGTAACTGTATTCTAATTACCAATGATTTAAATTGTAACTGTAGTGGAATACAGTTACTTATATTTTGTATTTTAAATACGTAATCTCGTTACATGTATTCCGCTACTCCCCAACCCTGGCTATTAGGGCACTTTTACACAAACTGCATCAGCAGGTGATAATGGGTGCCAGAGCTACATGGTGCTGCGTCCCTGAAGTCGCAGTGAGAGGAGAGTTGAGGTACCCAGCCTATTCTAAATGCAGCGGAAAACATTTTTTAAATGCAAAATAAACCTGTTTGTCAACACAATCTTTACCAACAAAGGCTTTTATGAGTCAACATAAAATACTGTACTGAACAACTCACCCATTGACTGAAAAATGACACCCCTTGTCTTGATGGAAGTAAAACACACAGTCAGGCACACAACACTTTCCTCATTTAAAGCCATTTTATGATGGCTAACTTTATAATATTTCTCAATTACCCACTCTCGATAAACATCTTATTTATGTCCATAAATCCCTTTATTTTATCTGTAGGACTCCAACCGTCAAAAAGATGAAAATTAAAAGCGCATCTCCCATTGAAGTCACGTAGCAGCTCTGGTCACCCCTCACACACACATAATATGTGAAACAGGTGATGCTCTTTAGATACTTTATTGCTTTTATCTTATTTCTGTTAAGGCACTTGGAAAAGCAGCTACAAGTTTGTTTACTCATGGCGGTCTGCCGACTCTTTGACTTTGTCAGTGCTTTGTGCGTCATACATGTTTGACCAATCACAGGTTGAGCCCCTTCACAGTTCTCCCAATATGTACTTGCCCCAGAGTAGGAGCTAAAATTCCCTCTAAATGGCTAAGAGGAACTACAATTCCTCATGTGCAAAAGCAACAACAGCGAAAACTAGTTCCTCAAAAAGTACCTAAAACAGGCTTTAGGTTCCTGCAGTGGTAAAGAGCCTATAATGAGATCATAAAGGGATCAGGGTAGATAGGGAAATATCTTGCCTTGACAAGTGGAACATTCGTGTACACTGGACCAGCAGGTTATGGGTCTGCATCATAGTAATGTCAAATATTTATCACGTAGTCTGAGAATGTCAGACAGTTCTATTGTAAAACTATTCACTTGCCAATGTAAGCTTAATTTAATTAAATAGTGTTTGGTAAAAAAAAAAGAAAAGAAAAGAAAAGAAAGAAATACTAATAAAATGGCATCATCTTTGGCTTTATTTCTGGTATTTGAATATACAGTGAGGTCTAAATCCTGAGAAAACATTGAAAAACTGGGATCCCATTTAAACCTGGAAATTTCAAAACAAAGAAAAGTTATGGTATAAAGTGAAGATGAAATATACAAGTTTCTGCACTATTTCTAGGTCACTAATCAAATGTAAGAAAATCTATGACATTGATCATGTTAACTTCTTGGTACTAAAGGTCCTTCCATTGCTTCCATTGAAGTACACAAGATTCTATTTGAAACATTCTCAAATCATGCCGGATAACATGATCATCAGGTTTTGTACAAACTTGTGGAAAACCAGTCCATGCCAGCTCGAGTGCATGCTGTGATTAAAGCAAAAGGGCACACCAAATAATAAGAAATTCTGAAAAATTCTGTAAAAGTTTCAACTCAACTTTTCAATTAAATTGTTAAGCTAATAATATAATTTGTAATGAAGCAGTTGTATTCAATTAGAAAAATGCTAAATTAGAAGCTTTCGCTTGAGGTCTCAGTCTTTCAGAATCCACTGGTTGTCCTTCAGGGCGTTGACTTTGTTTTATTACATGTCAGACCTTTAAAACATAACTTATTTCTTGTCAGTCCAGTCATCTGAGAGGGAGTGTGTGATTGTTTATTAAACAGGAAGCAGACTCCATGAATGTTACCTTCAGACACAGCCACAAAGGCCAGACCTTGGAATTAACTAAAAGGAAATTATACAGAACTAGACCAAATATACAGAAATACTTTGTACTATTAGAGACAACTTCTAGGGTGTCAGTCGTGTACAAATTGGTATTGATTTAAAGCTTTAAACGCACAAAGATGCTTAAAATTGTTTTGCATAGCTTTGACATTTTACACTATTTTCACTGTTTACAAAGTTTTACTTTTATATACATATTTATAGTTGTTTATGTGTATATTGTATTCTCTCTTAACTTACTTAGCTTAACTTTTTTGTATTAATTTGTCTATTTCTTTTTATCTGGAGTGAACATTTCACTGCTAGCAGTTCCTACTTCAAGCTGAATTGTTGTGCATTTCATAAATAAACTTTGACTTCAGTTACTTGCAACCCTGTTACCCATTCTGGCATGTTTTACTTTATTAGAACCTTTTACTTAGGATTTCATTAACATGTTAATGTATTTTTGTTTATTTACTTTTTATTAATATAAAATAACTAAATTACACAAATCAGGTTTTTAAACAGTATTCCAGTTTGTCCCAAATTTTGGTAACAGGGTTGCACAACCTACAAACCTGAATAGAAAATAAAAAAAGTATATATAATATTGAATTATAACATATTATGTTTATTGACTGACTGAGGTGGACAAACATGAAATTAAAGGAATATCACAGGTTCAATACAAGTTAAACTAAATTGACGGCATTTGTTGCATATTTTTTTTAGCACAAACAATTATTTTGACTCGTCCTTTGTTTTCTTTGAAATTTAAAAAAAAAAACAAATCTGGGTTACAGTGAGGCACTTACAATGGAAATGAATGAGGCCAGTCTGTTAACATTAAAATACATTAACACTATTAATTAAACATTAAAAATATAGCCACAAGATGTAAACAATATGTGTTAACATGATTTTAGTGTGATAAAATTGCTTACTAATCTTTTCTGTGTAAAGTTATATCCAATTTTACAACTTCGTTGCCATGACAACATAACACCCTAAACCTTAAAACGATGATTTAACAACTTTACAGCTCACATAATACACACGTTTTAACAGAAGAATTTATGTAAGTGTTTTTATTAAATTAAAAGCTTCACATTTCTGCCTTAAAACCTCTAAAATGTGCCCTTTCACTTCCATTGTAAGTGGGATGAGTCTAAATTATTTTTTGTGGTAATCAAAATTATGACACAAATGCTGTCGATTGAGCTTAACTTGTATTGAATCTGGAATATTCCTTTAAGCATCTCCTTTCACTGACGCTATTTTTTTTTTTTTTTTTTTTTTTTTTGAAGGAAATTTCAAGCCACATTGTGTAGCCTACACTATTTGTGGAAAGTCAGTCTGATGATGATGAAGAAAAATCATTATTTTGTATATCACAAATCACTTTTATTGTCACACAATTTGGCATGCACCTTGTTGTTATAGCAACGAAGTTTTATTTTTATTTATTATATCTTTTCAGAAAACATAGATCTTTCAAAACATATTCTTGGAGGGGGAAATGTTTACATACATCAGATTTTCCATTACTCTATCCTTTTTCGTCCAATAAGAAAAGTAGAATATATGACATAAAGGCAGAAGGTTTGTGTTGGCCACGCCCTCTGTTGGGTTACTATCGGTTAACGACGTTAATCTGATCATAAATATTCATCATTAACGGCGCCAATGCAAGACGTTGTTCAATCTCATTGGCTGCGAGTGGACTTGGAAGGCGTGTCTTTACTGAAAGCTGTCAGTAGGCGTGGGATTGCCATTCGACGGGGTTGAGAGGAGACGGGGACTCCATAGTTAGATCACGCAAGGTAAGCGGGCGATTAAGCTCACACAGCCGGCCTGCCATGACACAAAGCTCCGCTAAAAAGCTTCTGAATGGAGAGACCTGCCACCGGACGGGCCAAGCGAAGAAAGCGGCCGGCAACGGGTTCGTGAAGAACCACTGCTTTTTCCAGCAGCCGCCGAAGAGTTTCCGCCGCCTGGCGGAGAAGGTGAGGCCGCCTCATTTGCTCCACACATCCGGAAACACGCTCCAATGTACACAACACAGAGCCGCGTATTGTGTTTATAATAGTTTTACACTACTATATTACACTGGCTCTCGTTTTATCAAGTATTAATAGTGGATATCTGATACGTTTGATTTGGGTTAGAAAAACACTTGTGGTATATATTTATGTGTGTGTCTGTTCTGTTGTTTCTCTCACACCCACTGTGTATCGTGGATTAGGTTTTACATGGATTATTTTCAATTATTTACACGACCGAAATCAAAGTGGATAAATTGGTATAAATATTACCTGTACAATTGTATTTTTTTTTTCTGCTTCGTTGTTAATTTAAAATAAATATAAAATATTAATTACATAAATATAATACATTATATATAAAAAGATGCAAGTAGCAATTTCAGGGCCAAGCACACCAATGGCAAACATTTTCATTGAATTTAGAATTCCGCTTATGATGATTTTAAACTGTTGAATAAATACATTTAGTAATTCTAATCCAATACACTTTTTGTCAAATCCTGCAAATATCTCCTCACAGTCTGCAAGCTGTCCGTTCTGTGGGTGGGCTAAAAAAAAAAAGCTAGTATTTGTACACAGCCCTGGCTCTGTAAATGAGGCAAAAACAAAGTCGAACAGACCGATCCACACAGCACTACTCCAGCCAATCAGCAACAGGGGGTGGTTCTTGCGCGTGCACAGGATGGGGGGTGGGGGCAGAGCGAGAGGAAAATTCATTAGAAGAGCAACGGCAAATCTGGCTGATGCAAACTTTCTAAACTCCAAGGAGGACAAATGGCTGAGAAACAGACCAAGAGAAAAAGGTCAGACGAATGTAAACTAAAAAAGAAGGATTATGATAAATCGAGGGCTAGGAGCCGCTTCAACATTGGCGAGGCCTTTCAGCGGTGGTGAGACCTCCGAGAGTTAAAAGGCTTGAAGACGGATGCGGAAGTTGCTCTTTTACTTCTCGATAGGTAGGTAACATACATTTTGCTATGTTTCACAGAACCCATATATGCTGTTGTTGTGATGTTAGATTTAGTAGCAGGAGAGTTGTGAGTGTCTGGAGCAGGTGTGTGTAAAATTTGGAGGGTGGCGCTTCCAAAGGAGCACTGAAGGGAGGGGTGTGTTTGTTTTGGCAGTTGAGTTCCAATATCAACAGTGTTTCTCAGGAATCACTGAGTGTACCTTTAATGACTTTTAGTGTAATACAAGTGCTTATAACGTTTGCCCAATAGGTGGCGCTGTATGGTATTGTCAAAGCTTGGTCACAGTTCCACATATGAAGTTTTATGTGATACAGCCTCAGATCATTATTGGCATCTTGCCATATAATTCGTTTATATTTAAAGGTGCGGTCACATTTCCCTTCGCATGGTGAAATTCTGAGGGCAAAATACAGTTATACTGAACCCTTCTACTAAGCAGAGCCTACAAGCTTAGCATAAAATAGCTTAAAGGATTAGTTCACCCAAAAATGAAAACTCAGTATTTGTTTACTCACCCCTGTGTTGTTATAACCCCATATATCATACTTGTGATGATATACACCAAGATTTGTGTCAATAGATACAGTCGACAACACGTCATACACTCGGAGCGTGGTTTAGCGTGGGGGAAATTGATTTACTGTTCAGCAATTCCAGTGTTACAGATGTGACATTTGCAGTGAAAGCATAAAATTTTACATCACATATAAAGTACTCATGACCAGTATATCTAACCATTTGAATGGATAATTATAGACACCTGCAGTTAGAGTCCAGACATCAGAAAAATGTCAGTCTAAATTAGTTTTCTTCCAATTTAGTTTGTGAAATGAACTTGCGTCATGGACATGAGTTTTTGGGAGACAAAACACTTTGTATGCACAATCCAGAAATAATACAAGCCAAATAATGTAGGAGGGTTGGCACTCCTATGAACATGTGTTTTTACATAAATGGGGAAAAAAACATTGTTAAGGACGTGTAAATAATTTTGGTATAAATAATTATCTCATAATTGTATATTCTACCATCAGCCTGATATTTAATAAACTATTATTACTTTATTTACTGATCAGCATGGGCATATAATGTTAATGATATTCTTAATTTTTTAGGTAACACTTCACAAAACTTGTATTAATATCATTAACAAATATTACTGTTTAAAAGTGCACTCCGTAATTTTTTTTTGTAAATGTGCTGTTAATGAAAACTATTATGAAGTGTTTTTCTTATTAAATTGAGATGAATGTTTATGGGATGGAATGAATTGTTTGTGGTAAGGGTTGAGTTCATTGTTAACATGGGTGACCAGGTCAGTTTTCAGTTGTCTCTGTTTGTATTGACACTAGCATGGAAAATTTAGTGTAGTGTTCATGTAACTGGAGAACAGTACTTTGCAACCTGAGGATGTTTCACCAGAGGCACTTATGAGCTCCATGGGAGTAACAACTTTTCCAAGAACATGTGTGATGTTAGGCTTGTTTTTCTAGTGCTGAACTGAGGTCCTGATCAAGATCTTTTCTCATATGACTTGGGTTTGCAGCATAATTTAGTGAAGATTACACTTGTAAAGCTCATAGCAAGCGAAACAAAAACGTTTCTTGTACTCAATCACACCCTATAAAGTAGTTTCAGTTTGAGGTAACATTTCCAATCCACATTAAAGAAGCATTTTGTCCACCTTGTTCCAGGAAGGAGTGGGTTTTGTGCTAATGCAGGGCTTTATAAACTGGGCATTATACAAATTGCCAGTCTTAAAGGTGAAGTATGTAATTTCTGCGCTACTAGTGGCACCAAATGGAATTGCAAAAATAAAATATGTTTTCAAACAACCTTTGCCAACACCCCTTAAACTCATCACGCCCTTTCGCACTCTCTGGTTCCTTATAACAAATAGGCCATACTAAATAAAAGGTGATAAATGTTTAACATCGTAATAAACAAGACCGCTATAACATATACACACTGGACAGAAAGTGTGGCAGAGGAATCGGGTAGTCCAGTACCATATAACGGGTTGAATGGCTGCTGGGTGTGCGGGGGATCCAGCTACATGAGTTAGGATTGTTCTTCTTGTAATTAATAAGTGTAATGATTAGGGTTGCAAAGGGGTGGAACATTTCCGGAAACTTTCCAGAAACTTTCCATGGGAAGTTAAGCTGGGGAATTTTGGAAATATTGGAAAAAACTTTGGGCACTTGGCTATATGCTGCTGCATCTTTGTAGCATTCGTAACATAGGTCTTTGCACAGTATTTGCAAATTTGCAGCCTTTCCTTCTACATTGGCTGAGGTGAAATGTATCCACACATCAGATGGCGCACGTGGCATTGTTCTGTAGAATAAGATTAGAAAAAAGCTTGTAAAAAACACTAATGCCATGCCATGCACAGATATATAAATAGCTAAACAACTGGAATATTTTGGAATGGTAAAAATATTTTACAACTGATGCTGGACAAATTAATAGAAATAGGCTAGATGAATAGATGAACACTCCTCAATCAGCATGCTAAATCAAACTATAACCTATGTTCTTGTATGATAACAGAAAACTGGCTAGCAGTAGAAACAGCATCACAGTTGAGCTAGCTAGCACCATGATAGCTAGCCTCTTAAATTGTCAATGAAATGGTGTTAGCTAGCTTACATTTAGCATATCTGATTTACTGGTTAGCTAGCTACTGTATAAACACATTTTGATTTAGTATTTGCTAGTTAAACTTTAAAACCATAGATCAAATATATTTACCCTAGTAATATCATCAAAACAACGGTCGCTGTCGCCGGCAGTCAATATCTCTCATTGAAATTGAATGGTCTCCTGTCGCATCCAGCTACAAAATCGCTGACTTTAGTCATGGGCCCTCTACACCCCCATCACTGACCTTCTGGTGAATATTGCACACAGAAATAGCAAGTGCTGGCTTAAATCACCAGTTCCATTCTGATTGGCTTCCAACTTCCAATTTACGGTTTTCTGCCCAGAATAAGCAATGAGCACTGGACTTCATGTTGTTAATCTCGATTAGATTTTGATTGAAATTCAAATGGGTATATTTACGTTATGTAATGTAATGTCCATTTTTAGCTAATTAGAAATTATTAGCTAATGCTGTTAATTAAACATGGGACCTTTTAACTAGGTTCATTATGAAAATGTGAATTTTACAGTTTAGGCCATATTTGAACTCTAGTTTTTCATTTTCATTTTGGTCACATTTTAGCTTTTGTAAAATGTACAAATCCATGTATTCCATCAATAAATATGATGTCTTTAAATCGCATGCATTATATTGCATATATACATATTTTGTTACGTTTATTGTTTGCATGCATGATTTGCACTATTTTCAAGTATTAATATTGAAAAGTAAAACAAGTGCTGTCTCTTTAAAAATAGCGGCAGTTCAGTGAGCATCTCACAGAATTTTAGTTTAACGTACATTAATGAGAGTGGAGTTTACGCCTGTTTCACATTGCAAGCTTGAGTGAGACGTGAGCATAGTGTCAGCTTAACTACAGCGTAGCTGCAGATTCGACAGGACTTTTTCCACACTGGAAGCGTTTTCTAGTGTCACAGCTGCGGCTATATACAGAAAAATACTGTGAGTTTTATGTTACTACAGTGAGTATTTATTTTTAATAAAGACCATAACTTATCAAATAGTTATCAGGAGTGGGTCATTTAGAAGTATTACAAACTTGATTATCGTGAAATCTTATTTACATGAGGAGGAGGACCACATTTGCATCTAAAATGTAAAAAATAGAGCGCTTTGTGCTTCTACACCTCCACAATCAGTCTTGTATCATCCATTGTTGAACACGAATGAGGTAAGTTCTGAATTTACAGATGTCACGGTCTGTCACGTGCATGTGTTTACAAGTGAAAGCAAACTTGGCTGTGATTGGGTATTGCTGAAGCCTATAGACCTGTTCTATGTTTAATAGTACATAAAAGCCAGTTTTTTGTCTCATATTTTTGGGTACATAAATTGTAGTTTTAAATTATATAAACCGTACTTCCGATTAAGTTATATAATTAAAATATTTTAAATTGTTAAATCTCCTGGAATTTCTTTTTTTTTTTTCTTTTCATTTGTTTTTCAGATGTACTCGAATTCACACAGTATAAAGACACACTAGAGTGCAAATATATGCTTATTCTGTGATTTGTGTACTTTTTTGTGTCAAAGTACATTCATTTTATCCATCAACAGTGCACGGTCACTTTAACTGAGCGTGAGAGGCGCTGCAAAAGTAGACTTGGAGCCGAAACCTGCGCTGCACTGCAGCACACTTGATGCTCACGCTACACTCTGACGCACTGCTGACACTTCCGATGTGAATGCTGTAGCCTGTAAACGGGCGCTGAAAAAATACGTTCTGCTCACACGCCGATCACGCTTGCGATGTGAAATGGGCGTTATGGCTTTACTGCATTCGTGCTGTGCGTGGTTAGAATTAACCCTTAAGTGCATATCTTGGGTCTTTAGTGACCTGGGACCTCATTCCACCCCCTGTAAATCATCCTTTTTTTGGAGTTGTGCCCAGTTGCTAGGGAGGGTAGAGTCACATGGGGTAACCTCCTTGTGGTCGCTATAATGTGGTTCGTTCTCGGTGGGGCGCTTGGTGAGTTGAGCGTGGATGCCGCGGTGGGTGGTGTGAAGCCTCCACACGCGCTATGTCTCCTTGGCAACACGTTCAACAAGCCATGTGATAAGATGCGTGGGTTGGCGGTCTTGGGGATTCGTCCTCTGCCACCCGTATTGAGGCAAATCACTACGCGACCACGAGGACTTAAAAGCGCATTGGGAATTAGGCATTCCAAAAGTCCCCCCCCAAAAGTTTACAATTACAGGATATCTATTTCTTTATTTATTACGAGATAAATTAGTACTATGTTTATACAGATAAATACCATAACATGTTGTTTTTCTTTAATTATCAACAATTAATTATCAACAAACATACATTATACATGTTATTTCTTACTCATGGTGCCGCTTTTGTTTCAGTGATTGACTTGATTTACATTTGACATTACTATTTAATGAAGAAACAACATGGAAGAAAACTATAGCAAGTACAATGCATGAACAGTATGATATGACTATTGTCATTTGGGTGTACTACTGAAATTATGTAAGTTGTGCATCTATTTAGACTCTAAGATCTATTTATCTTATGTGTGATGTGAAGCTCAATATGTTTTTGGCAGCCAGTTGCGTCTTTTAATTTCAGTGTGAAAATAATGAAACCTGTTCTAGATTTGTCCTGATTTGTTGCGTTATATATTTGATATCTGAAAAATAAAATAAACAATTTCAAAATTTATTTTATTCTATTATTTTCTAATTGTCTTGAAAATATTGTGAAAATTTGACACTGTCTGGGAATTTTGTTGATCCATTTGTTGTAGATATAAGTGCCGGGTTTCTAAAGACCCGAATATGTAAGAGAGTTTGGTGAAGTTCCCATGCATTGAAGGGTTAAATATTTATTTCTTGTTTTCGATCAACAAAAGGCTGTGAAAAGAGACCATCCCTATAATTTGTGAAGTCACTTTAGTTGAAACCTGTCTGCCAACTGTTCACTCCCATGTTGCCCTTGTAAGTGAAAGTTAATGTGTCACAATGGTTTCGTTTATTGACACACATCCAGTATTGTACCAAAAGTAATGTTCCACCTATAATAAAATTACTTGTTTTTAACCTAGATTATAGTAGAAGCCTCACGAAAGACCAAATAAGCAACATTGCTCTTATGGGACTAGGAGTACAGTGATGATGTTATTGTGATATTTGATGTGCACTTTGTAATCACACATTTGCTAAAGGGGTTTTGTATGTTCACATATTTATGGTATCATCAATCCATCTATTTTATTTTTCAGCAAAACCATCATGTTTCATGCACTTCAGCGCTTTACAACAAATCATTCGTGGAGTCATTTGAGGAGACGCCATTGCTTGTGGCCGTCTTCACCTACATGGGCTACGGCATCCTCACCATTTTTGGATATCTGCGAGACTTCCTAAGAGAATGGAAGTTTGAGAAGTGTCACCTGGCCAGAGAGAGAGAAGAACAGAAGGTAGAGTTAAAACTTTAAAACTCTGTTCATGGTGTTTGCTAAGGCAAGCATCACTGTAAGGTTAGGGATTTGATTTCTGCAATTATAAAAGTTAGTCCTGGTGTGTAATCTCTTTTATATTTTGTTCCCAGGATTTTGTTCCACTGTACCAGGACTTTGAGAACTTCTATACCAGGAATTTGTACATGCGGATCAGAGATAACTGGAACAGGCCCATATGCAGTGTCCCAGGAGCCAAGATGGACCTGGTGGAGCGGGTCACACATGACTACAACTGGACCTTTGAGTGAGTCTCCTTGCAGCTTAAATGAGCGTGTGGTACACTTAATGAGCATGGAGTGGATTTTAGATGACTTACATTCTCTCTTTTAAAGACAACATGAGACAATTGCACTTAAGCGGGAAGTAATGTAGAGCAATTTGATTGTATTATTTAAAGTGAGATTTGATATTAATGCTTATTATTTTTGCCCTCCCTTCACAGCCTTGATTGGATTAGCAGTAAAGTAATTTCAGAGGTGGAGAAAGTTGTTACATTTTGATGAAAGATTTTTAAAACAATTTCGTACACATTTTTAACAAAACAATTCACAAGGTAGGAACCTAATAATGAAAATTAGGGGTCACGATTGTGAAATTTGGCTGGCAATTACTTGTCAAACAAATAATTGCGATTATGACGATTAATTGTCTGTTTTAGGTGTTTCACGAATATGATGATTAATTACCATACAAACTCTCTATGTGTGCTTCATGCACACAACAAAGTAATTTATGCAAATTTAGTTTGGGTCATATAATAAAATAAGGGTATATGATTTCCTTTTCAGGCTTCAAAAACGTATGAATGACAGTCAAATATAAAAGTATAAAATGTAAAATAAATAAAATAATATTGTAATGATCAAAATATGTATAAACTAAAATATATCTCTCTCATTTGTCCGATTTACTTTTGATCCATTGGACTTTTTCCAGTGTTTTGTATTCTTTTGCTTCTTTTGTAACCCAGCCAACCTGTATAGCTATTATATTATATTATATTATATTATATTATATTATATTATGCAATAGTAAAATATTTCTGCCTTAAATTCTTCACTTTCACACATTATTTTAAGGCTCTCTGATTAACTCACAAGCCCTTATTTCTCGTGAAGGAATACTCTGAGATTCTGTTTCTTGCATTTTATCATCGCCACAGAAATAGAGCAGGGCATCTTCTCTGTCTCACTGCGTGTTATTAACACTGCGTGAATAAACCCACAATGACCATGGACATTTGCCATTACATGGCCGTTTAGTGAAACTGGAGTGCTTTGCATTCACAAAATTAAAACGTTTATACCTTGTTTATATTTTTGCGGGAGTTTGGCGCAAGCCTCTGTAGATGGCGTGCACATTAGTGCGCTTGAGAAGTGGTTAATCTTCACACACTCTCAAGAGAGCTGCTCTTGTGACGTCCACGGTGCAGTTCCAAGAGATGCTCGGAGTTCAACTGAATGAGACACAAGTGCTTTTTCCTGCACGCTCATGAGACAGCATGCAGGGAAAGACGAGGCTGAATCCAGCTTCTTAATCAACTGCTTTTTATTCAGTAAAAGGGCCTCGGTGATTCGACACTACACAACTCTATCACTGGCAAGTGAAATGTTAATATTTACTTGCCAGTGGCTAATAACAGACATTTTTGGTCGCATAATGCGAAATTTACTTGTATATGCAAGTGATTTATTCGCAATGTAGAGGGCTGAGTGTCATGGAACACTAAACCAATTGGGTTGGGTTCAGATCGGTGCAAAATGTCATCCATATTTGGGCAGAGAGACATGTGATTGGTGACTGTTACATATGGCCACCAGTAGATGGTGCCAAGTACAAGACACAGACTCAACGATGACTCCAATGGCACTCATTCTGTGAAATCTAATGACTAAAATCATGTCTGCATGATATGCAAGCCTTTAGTCATTGTTGTGTTTGTATGTGTAATTAGTTTTTATGTAAAATTGTTATGTTTTATTTGTTTTGGAGATGCTTTTGGACACTTGGAGATGTTTTTGTTCACTATGATAAATAGTTTTTGTAATGCTATAGCTTTTGATTGCTGCTTTGAATCAACACACAATTTTACTTTTACAGTTGACATGATTTGGAACAAAACAACAAAAGCAGATTTTCAAAGCCACCTTATTTACACCCAGAGATATATAATGTAAAATCAGAAAATTAAGAAAAAAAAGTTAAATTGTGGCTCAAGACTGAGAGTCTAATAATTGATCATAAAGCTATATCATAAAAAAAAATTGAACAGTTTTCTTACAATGATATCAAACACTTGACCCTCCTTTTGAGTTATAAGCCTTTAATTTTGGGTATGCCACTAAGGTTTAAAGCTTGATGAGTAAATCTAAAGTGATCCAATTAATATATAGACACGTAAGACAAAGTCATTCTTTCCATAGCTACTTGCTACTTTATAATAAAAATGTGTGTGTGTGTGTGTGTGTGTGTGTATATATATATATATATATACACTACTGGTCAAAAGATTTGAAACATTACTCATTATTTTTCACATTTTAGAATAATAGTGATGTCATCAAAACTATGGAATAACATAAATGGAACTATGGGAATTATGTTGCGACTAAACAAAATCCAAAATAAATCAAAACTGTGTTATATTTTAGCATCTTCAAAGTAGTCACCCTTTGCCTAGAATTTGCAGACATGTACTCTTGACATTTTCTCAACCAACTTCTTGAGGTATCACCCTGGGATGCTTTTTAAACAGTATTGAAGGAGTTCCCATCTATGTTGGGCACTTATTGGCTGCTTTTCTTTATTATTTGGTCCAAGTCATCAATTTCAAAAAGTTTTTTTTATTATTAAATATTAGTTTTATAATGAAATAAATTAATATGGTGGCACAATTATATTTTTGTCTACAAAACTAATTTCAAACAATTAAGCATATGCCTTCAGATCAAAAGATTTTTAAGATCATGAGAGACATTTCAGTCAAGTATTTTAAAACGTTTGACGGTAGTGTGTGTGTGTGTATGTATATGTATATGTGTGTATATATATATATATATATATATTACACACACACACACACACATATATACAGTTGAAGTCAGAAGTTTACATACACTTATCCTGTACAGATGTAAACTGTACAATAAACTGATGTTTATTGTAAATTGGTATATGTCTCATCACTGTCATGACTGCTATGTTGCTCAGAACTGCACCCAAGACTTTCACCCACTGTTGCACTTATGTATATGGTTGAGTGACAATAAAGTGATTTGATTTGACTTAGGTTGAAGTCATTCAAAATTATTTTTTAACCACTCCACAGATTTCAGATTAGCAAACTATAGTTTTGGCAAGTCGTTTAGAACATCTACTTTGTGCATGACATGAGTAATTTTTCCAACAATTGTTTACAGACAGTTTCACTTTTAATTGACTATATCACAATTCCAGTGGGTCAGATGTTTACATACACTAAATTAACTGTGCCTTTAAGCAGCTTGGAAAATTCCAGAAAATGATGTCAAGCCTTTAGACAATTAGCCAATTAGCTTCTGGTAGTCTAATTGGCTAATTGGAGTCAATTGGAGGTGTATCTGTGGATGTATTTTAAGGCCTACCTTCAAACTCAGTGCCTCTTTGCTTGACATCATGGGAAAATCAAAAGAAATCAGCCAAGACCTCAGGAAACAAATTGTGGACCACCACAAGTCTGGTTCATCCTTGGGAGCAATTTGCAAATGCCTGAAGGTACCACGTTCATCTGTACAAACAATAGTACGCAAGTATAAACATCATGGGACCATGCAGTCATCATACCGCTCAGGAAGGAGATGCATTCTGTCTCCTAGAGAGGAACGTAGTTTGGTGCGAAAAGTGCAAATCAATCCCAGAACAACAGCAAAGGACCTTTTGAAGACGCTGGAGGAAACGGGTAGACATGTATCTATCTCCACAGTAAAACAAGTCCTTTATTGACATAACCTGAAAGGCTGCTCAGCAAGGAAGTACAGTTTACAAGTGCACATGGGGACAAAGATCTTGGATCTTCTGGTCTGATGAAATAAAAATTGAACTGTTTGGCCATAATGACCATCATTATGTTTGGAGGAAAAAGGGTGAGGCTTGCAAGCTGAAGAACACCATCCCAACAGTGAAGCATGGGGGTGGCAGCATCATGTTGTGGGGGTGCTTTGTTGCAGGAGGGACTGGTGCACTTCACAAAATAGATGGCATCATGAGGAAGGAAAATTATGTGGATATATTGAAGCAACATCTCAAGACATCAGCCAAGAAGTTAAAGCTCGGTCACAAATGGGTCTTCCAAATGGACAGTGACCCTAAGCATACCTCCAAATTTGAGGCAAAATGGCTTAAGGACAACAAAGTCAAGGTATTTTAGTTGCCATCACAAAGCCCTGACCTCAATCCGATAGAAAATATGTGGGCAGAACTGAGCATAGCATTTGCGAGCAAGGAGGCCTACAAATGGGCCAAATTTCCAGCAACTTATTGTGAGAAGCTTGTGGAAGGCTACCCAAAACATTTGACTTAAACAATTTAAAGCCAATGCTACCAAATACTGAAAAAATGTAATGTGATGAAAGAAATAAAAGCTAAAATAGTTCATTCTCTCTACTATTATTCTGTCATTTCACATTCTTAAAATAAAGTAGTGATCCTAACTGACCTAAGACAGGGAATGTTTTCTACGATTAAATGTCAGGAATTGTGAAAAAAAAGAGTTTAAATGTATTTGGCTAAGGTGTGTGTAAACTTCTGACTTCAACTGTGTGTGTGTGTATGTGTATGTGTGTATATATATATATATATATATATACACACACACACACACACACACCGATCAGCCACAGCATTAAAATCACCTGCTTAATACTGTGTAGGTCCCCCTCGTGCCCCAAAACAGCGTCAACCCGCATCTCAGAATAGCATTTTTAGATGCTATTCTTCTCACCACAATTTAACAGAGCGGTTATCTGAGTTACCATAGACTTTGTCAGTTCGAACCAGTCTGGCCATTCTCGGTTGACCTCTCTCATCAAGGCATTTTTGTCCACAGAACTGCTGCTCACTGGATGTTTTTTGTTTTTGGCACATTTCTGAGTACATTCTAGAGGCTGTTGTGTGTGAAAATCCCAGGAGATCAGCAGTTACAGAAATACTCAAACCAGCCCATCTGGCACCAACAATCATACCACGGTCCAAATCACTGAGATCACTTTTTTCCCCATTCTGATAGTTGATGTGAACATTAACTTAAGATTCTGACCCGTGGGTGTTGTGGACGCCATGCGAGAAGCAGACATGTGAGCGACTAGCTCTGTGCACTTTGCTAGTTTTTTTTATTATTTTCATGTTATAATCCGGTGAGATTTGATATACCCAGTTACATATTTGCTCTTTGAGGTAAACATGGCAAAGAAGTCAAAATCCTCAGACTCTGGAGACATTAAAAGACACTTACGTGTTCAAGCTGTGGCCTCTGACGGGACTGCGAGCCAGGAACTTGATTTGGAAAGCACGTCGGGAGAAGAAATTCAGTGTCAGCTGTCGAACATCTCGATGTTGACTTGGAGGATCTCGCTGTAATACGTCAATTGATTACGGCGATAGAAACAAAATTCTCCAAGTTGGTCACAAGTGTGTCGGATGTTGAGAAACGGATTGATTATCTGGAGTCATCGTAAAGGGAATTATCCACTAATCCGCCCGCGTCCAAAACGGACTTGGAACACATTTTGGAAAAACTTGAATATTTTGAAAATATGAGCCGATGGAATAACAAACGGATTGTTGGAATTCCTGAGCACGAAGAGGGCAGAGATATGGTGAAATTCCTCTACGAGCTCTTCCCGAGTTTGCTCGATATAACAGGCCATAAACTGGAAATCGAGCGAGCTCACAGAGTCCCGGCTTGTTGATCTGCTGGAGGAGACAGGCCCGATCAATTCTGGCCAAATTTCTGAGATCATCCGATAAAAATCTCGTGTTGCGTCAGGCGAGGAGCAAAGGAAAGCTTTCTTGGAGGAGTCACAATATTTTCTTGTTCCCGGACTTTGCGAGTTCGACGAGAGAAACGTGATCGGTTCAAGGAATGTAAGAAACTCTTACATCGACGGAAGATCGCTTTTGCACTGATGTTTCCGGCCAAACTAAGAATAGACACCAGGGATGGCAGCAAAGTATTTACATGTCCCAAACAGGCACTCTCCTTTATAAATACATTGGAGTGAGTAAGCCAATTGATGTTTCTTATATTAGTGGACTGACTCACTGTTCAGTGACTTGATTGTCTGAGGAAGCTGGGCACCATTTTTTTGTTTCTTTTTGCGTTGGCTCCGCCTAGCGGCTGGAGTTTGTTTTGTGGCATGACTCAAAGAAACTTTCGCATTGACGGAAGATCGCTTTTACACTGAAGTTACCGGCCAGATTGAGAATGGACACTATGGATAACCACAAAATATCTACATGCTCACATAATGGACGTCTTTTATAAAGATGACGGGCTGAGTAAGTCATGATGTACTTTTTTATGCGGCCTCCGAGTGAGTTTGACTCTTGAGCATCCCAGTTCCTCAGATGACTGTTTTGTTTCTTTTCGTGCTGGTTCTGCCTAACGGCTGGAGTTTGTTTTTGTGGAGTATTTTCACAAGACATTGGAATTATTTCGTCATCTGCTGCACTCATACGGCCAGCTCACTGAACAGTTGTCTGTCTGTCCGAGGAAACTGAACGGCTTTATATCAGCTGGAAGTTGTTTTGTGGAGGAACACACCTTCAAGACAGTTCTGTGAATGAATCTACATGTTCTTTGTGTTTATTTTGCCTGTTGGCTGGGGTCTGTTTTACAAAGTATTTTCTATTATGTAATTTTGCCTCACAAAATTTGTGCAGAAGCACCGGACTTGAGCAGTCCGATGGCAAAGTTGTTGCTCTAATGGGGAATGTGGTCTTTATAATCTTTTTTTTTTTTTTTTTTTTTGACACACAGTTGATTTTTTTTCTATTATATCAATATGTCAATTGTTAATATGAGTGGATTATCTCTCTCCACATGGAATGTGAATGGGTTGGGGAACCCCATAAAAAGAAGGAAGGTTATTTCTTAAGTGTAAAAAATATGATATAGTGTTTCTTCAAGAAACGCATCTTTCCTCGCATGAAGCTGAAAAATTTGGGAAGATATGGGGTGGACATGTCTTCTTTAGTGCTGGCCCAAGTAAGAGTAGGGGAGTCATTATATTGAAAAAATAAACATCTACAATTCAAATGTCTCAAACAGAATTTTTTAGATCTTATGCTACAGAACTGGCTCCACTTTTGCTAGAAGTTTATACGGAATCATTAAAGAATGGAAATCTTCCGCCAACCATGATGCAAGCCTGGATCAGTCTGATTCTTAAAAAGGACAAAGATCCAAGCGAGTGTAAAAGTTACCGTCCAATTTCCCTGATCCAGTTAGATGTAAAAATGTTGGCAAAAATTCTGGCTAACCAATTAAGTAAAGTTATGACATCTCTTATACATATAGATCAGGTGGGGTTTATTAGGGGCCACAGCTCTTCTGATAACATTAGGTATTTCATTAATATCATGTGGTCAGTGGCGAATGATCAGACTCCGGTCGCTGCCATCTCACTTGATGCCAAAAAGTTTGATATGGTAGAATGGGATTATCTTTGTAAGATTTTGGAAATATATGGGTTCGGAAATACTTTTATTGGATGGATTAAGTTACTTTATAGACACCCTGTAGCAGTGGTACAAACAAATGGATTAATTTCAGAATATTTTACTCTGGATAGGGGCACTCGGCAGGGTTGCCCTCTTTCCCCATTATTGTTCTGTCTTGCCCTGGAACCATTAGCAGCCGCAATAAGAAAGGAGGATGATTTTCCAAGGGTGGTGGCGGGAGGTGTGGCGCATAAACTTTTACTTTACGCAGATTATATTTTGTTATTTGTTTCTGACCCCACTAGATTTATGCCTTGCCTCCACAGAATTATCAATTCTTTTTCTAAATTATCTGGAGTTAATTGGTCTAAATCAGAAGCTTTAGCTCTGACTGCGTACTGCCCAGTAACGGCTTTTCAACCGGGTGCCTTTCAATGGCCCAAACAGGGCATTAAGTATTTGGGTATTTAATTCCCAGCAAATTTATGTAATTTAGTTAGAGTTAATTTTGATCCTTTAATAAAAAGGTTTTCGTGCGATGTGGGCTTCATTACATTTATCGATGATTGTGAAGGTTGATGTTATTAAAATGAATTGTATTCCAAAATTCAACTACCTACTACAATCTAGTAGGCCGATTGTCAAAGGTGGGCTAGGCCTACACAAGATTTTGTTTTATTATTATGCGTTCGGTCTCAGACATTTGGCTCATTGGTCGCTTCCACCTGAGAGAGCCCCATCCTGGTTTTGTATTGAAAAGGAAGTTCTTGACCCTATCTCGCCACTGCAAAGCACTTCTATCAAATTAACCGGAGAAGTTAAGTCACACCCCGTTATCTCGCATTTACACTCGATATGGACAAAGGTGTCCAGAGTGTTTAACTCGGATATTTATTTAAGCATAGCCTCGAGCATATGGCTCCCTTAACTATGTATTAATAAGTCCCCTTTCTGTTGGTCAGAGTGGATTGTGAGGGGGGTTACTACACTCGGTGACCTATATGAGAGTGGAGTATTGAGATCTTTTGAAGATTTGATTCAACATTTTGGGATTCCCAGATCTCAATTTTATAAGTATTTATAGCTGCACCACCTGCTCTGCACTGTTTTTGGGAGTAGCACGCACCCCCCTAGAGCGGCAGATACTCTGGGAGTGGTGATTTCTGCTTTTGGGAAGGGTCATGAGGCATCAGTGTATTACTCCCTGCTAATTCAGAGTCTGGGGGATGGAGCTTTAAATTCTCTCAAAAGATTATGGGAGGAAGATTTCAATTTGTTATTGGAGGAGGGCTAGGATTCTAAAAAACGTCAAGTCTGCATGTAGAGATGCAAGGGTTCGCCTTATGCAATTTAAGATTTTACATAGATTTTATTGGACCCCTTCTAAATTGTATAGGCTTGGCCTTAAGGACACACCCATCTGCTGGCGATGCCATTCTGAAGATGGAGACACCACCCATGTTTTTTGGGGGTGTTGTAAGATCCAAGAATTTTGGCTGAAGGTGCAAAGTTTTGTGTGTGATGTGTTGGGCACTCAGGTCTCGTTCTGCCCCAGACTCTGTATTTTGGGAGATGGGTAGGTCATGGAATTTGAGGATAAGTACATGAAGGACTGGGTTTTGACCAGTGATGATTGGTAGGCAGGTTATTTTGAGGAGTTGGAAGTCAGATGGAGCACCTTCGTTCCCGGAGTGGTGCGTGGCGATCGTGAGGGTGGCTGCCTTCGAGGAGGGGTCAGGCAGAAGGATGAGATTTAGGGATTTTTACAGTAAGAAATGGGGCAATTACTTAGCATTTTTGGGGGAATCTCGAGGAGGGGCGGTGGAGGGAGTAATTTAGAGTTTAATTTTTATATAATATATATATATACTTGATTATTGTATTGTATTTTCTTTTCTTTTTGTTCTTTTAGTTTTTTTTTTTTTTTTTTCTTCAGATGTTCCAGTTGTTCCACATTTTTTGCACTGTGTTCTTTCCTGCAGACATACAGGGAAGGTTCTGAAGGATGTGATTAATATGGGCTCATACAACTACCTCGGCTTTGCAGAGAATTCCGGCACATGTGCTGATGCTTCTTCTGAGTGCACTATGATGTATGGTGTGGGGGTGAGCAGCACCAGGCATGAAATTGGTAATAAACACTTACTTTGTTTCAGTCTTTACTTTCATTTATCTGGAGTTTTATGAGATAAATACTGTATTGTACTGTGTGTACTAGATTGTAATAGAAAGTAGAATAGTTTTAAAGAGGCCATATCGTGCAATTTTGTAGAATTGTATTTTATTTAGCAACTGCAATGTTAGTTAAGGGTTTCTGCACCAAAAACAGTCGGATTAGTTGTACATAACCATTTTCCACCATCTCTGTTGTTGATACTCTACATGTTCCACATAATAATTTATGTAATGACAGACACAAACTTGTATTACATATTTACTTTTGTACGTTATTTCAGTTATGCAGTACAACCACAAATCTGGCACTGCAACTACATGCCTTGATTTATGCAACAACTTTTGTGATAAATCTGTAGCAAATCTTGTGCACTTGTAAATCTAAATGCAAGAGCGCAGACAACTGGGGTTAGGCAGGAGGCAAGGCAAATAAAGTCATGACCAATCACAAGCGATGAAACAATAGATGCCGGACCAATCAAAATGGATTATATTACTGACTTAGGT
Organism: Myxocyprinus asiaticus; assembly: GCF_019703515.2. NCBI lineage: Eukaryota > Metazoa > Chordata > Actinopteri > Cypriniformes > Catostomidae > Myxocyprinus > Myxocyprinus asiaticus. Next base: position 7,630,842 of record NC_059362.1, on the reverse strand, counting down.
GATAGATTTCTAAAGAATTCGAAGTTATAATAAATCTATGTACCACTGCACCAGAAATAGTATATTAATCAATTCTGAATAAAATTCATTACAATAGATCATTTTAAAATGTCTTTTACATGACAGTAATTATTTTGTTAGTTCTAGTTAAAGGTCTGTTTAATCAGCTCGCCCATGCTGATCAATAACAAGAATGAAGCAGTACGAACTGACACTTTTTTTAAATACATAATTGCCTGATCGCAATTATTTTGCTATTTGATTTCCATGATCATTGTGCGCTTTAATTCAAATGACATATTGCCATGTAAATAAGGGATTTTTAAGTGAATAACGATGAGTCTCATTTCAAGCAAAAATGCACACTGTGTTCAACATTGTCATCTTTATTTCACAAGTTGGTCTCTTACAATAGTTTTAGGAATATTACAGTTAACTTATCTTGGCAAGTATGGGCTCTGAGTTCACAAATAACTTTTGTTTGCCATTTTGCAACCATGCAATATCAGTTAAAGCATTGAAGTAAAAATAAGGGAAACGACAAACTGAAATATTAATTTAAGGCATGATTATTTATAATCTTCTATAGGTAGTACAGTCAACAAGCATGGTTAATACATTTACCCATTCATATGACAATGAAGAGAACTCGAAAGAATGATGCTCCTAAAAGTTGTTGAATGTTTTACACTTCAAAATAAAATAAAAAAAGATTCTGCCTGGCAAATTGATTAAAATAAGCGAAGAGGCTGATGCCTGCTGTGTACGCATGTGTAAGTAGTAAGATAGGCTAATTAATTGTCAGAAAATCACTCAAATATAGCAGAACCTTCAATCTTACCATTTCAGGTTTTGTCAGCTTAGATTTTATATTAAAAATAATTCATTGTATTTTAGCTGTTGGAATAATTATTATCAGGTGATAATTGAGAATATCTTTGATTCCTATTTATTCCTAAGCTTTTTCTTATTTTCCTTGGAAATATGGAATTCGTGGCATATGGCTTCTGGCTACCCATGTAGTTTTACAGAATGCAAACATCCTGCAGAAATATTTCTTTAGAGAATTATCTCATTGCCATCTCTAGACATTTAATTTGTGGTCTGTTGGCACCGAGTTCTTCATTGATGAGCAGGCTAAAATCGTCCCTTTTGATTTGTTTCATGATAAATTCACTCTTAATCATTTTACTGTCAAGTTATTTAACATTCTCCTGCCACTTTATCAGCCATTGCCACGGCTAGACTTGTTTTTGGACTTCAAAGATGGCACTGGCACTGTTGTGCAATGCTAACGAATTCTTAGATCTGTTTTGATTGGTCTGGCATTGATTGTCCCATTTCTTGTGATTGGCTCCGCTCCCCACCCAACCTCGGCTATCTGCTCTCTTGCATTTGTATTTACAAGTGCTCAAGTGAGTTTTGCTACAGGTTTTTCACAAAAGTTGTTGCACAAGTCAAGGTATGAAGATTTGAAGTTGCAGTGCAAGAGGTTGAAAGTGCCAATTTGTGGTTGTACTGCAAATTAAAGGAAAAAAGTAAATATGTAATACTAGTTTGAGTCTGTCATTGTATTTATGTGAATTTCATTTTACACATTTGTGACTATATGTCTGCAACTTTGAATTTTGAACACAGGTTTTTGATTATTGTCTGTGAGTGCAGATTGTCATGTTTTTTTTTTTTGTTGTTGTTGTTTTTTTTCACATCGGGATTTGAGTGTAAATTTAAACTTACAAGTGCAGATATTTATTGTACAAGTTCTCAAATTAAAATCGATTGAAGTCTACGGGGCAAGACTTTACACTAGAATGAACATTTAAATATACGCTGTTTTTAAAACATCGCCACAAGACTGTACACGTGTTAGTATGAGTGAAAATCGCTTACTAACCTTGTCTGGTATATACAAACTCCCGTCCTGGACATGAAATGCCAGTTAACACAGTAACTTTCACATATTATAAGCAAATAAAGGGACGGTTTACATAGAGAAAAGTACACCTGCAGGTATCACGTCATTAATATACACTGTGCGGCCAGAGTTTGTGGACACCTGAACACCAACATTTGTAGGTGCTTGTTGAACATTTCATTTTAAAACAATTGGAATTAATCCCACTCTTTGCTGCCATAACATCTTCCATTCTTCTGGAAAGGCTTTCCACTTGATGTTGGAATATAGCTGCATTGAACTGATCCCATTCAGACACAAGAGCATCAGTATGGTCAGACCAATTCATCCCAAAGGTGTTCAGGTCTGGGCTTTGTGCAGGCCAGTCAAGTTCTTTCACACCAGACTCGATACACCATTTCTTTATGGACCTCGCTTTGTGCACAGGGACATTGTCATGCCGGAACAGAAAAGGGATCTCCCCAAACTGTTACCACAAATTTGGAAGCACTCAATTCTTTAGAATGCCACTGTATGCTTTAGCATTAAGATTGGTCTTTACAGAAATTAATGGAATAGCTAAACATGTAAATTAAAAGTTGGTGTCCACAAACTTTTGGCCATAAAGTGTAGTTCATTCACCTAGAGCAGTAGCCCCACTGCAAAAAAACAACAAAGAATAATTAACTTTACAGCTCAAATGAAATATTTTATATGGAATAATTAATATGTGAGCTGTAATCTACAAGCTGTAGATTTTTGTTTTTAAACCCGCCAGTACATTTGCCCCATAGACTTCCATTTTTGCAGCTTAGTTTCTATAAATGCAATTGTATTGTGAATGTTAAAGAGAATGTTTACATAGTACATTGAAAATCCTGTTTTCCGTGATATGACCCCTTTTAAGAGGCTTTTGTTTTTGTTTTGTTTTTGTGAGTGATGGTATAGCTGCATCATTGAAATCTTCTCTCTTTCAGGTAATCTTGACAAGCATGAGAAGCTGGAGAAGCTGGTGGCTAGGTTTTTAGGGGTGGAGTCGTCCATGGTGTTTGGAATGGGCTTTGCTACAAACTCCATGAATATTCCTGCACTCACAAGCAAGGTAAGTGTTTGTTTACACTTGAAGCTACTGCGTCAGCCTCTGCTTTTTTTTTAATGGCTTTTACTGTAAGCTCAAACAATAAGTCAAATGGAATGCTAAGTTTCCTTTTGACATCAAAACTAAGTAGGGTAGGAAGGAACATTGAGGATCGGGAGTTTTGTTTTTGCTCTTTTATTAAAAACACTCCCAATGTACATGCCTTTTCCTTAAGAGAGTGCTTTGACCCACACAGGAAGTTTCTCATAACTGAGTCACGTAACATTACTGGAATTTGTACACACACATTCCTGACTGTGTGACAGCAGATTCAGGTGTTTTCAAGTTACATTCATAGGGCCCTATGATTTCCACGTTGTGGAAAACACGAACGGAATCCAGTCTTTTGGTGCGTCTCAATCAGCTCCCTAGTTCAGTAGTCCGGGCACTGATCAGGGAGTCAGCTTTTTAGTGCTGTCAAAATCGCAAAATCATTCCAGTGCACTGAAATGTTTGCTCCCTAAAAATGTGCCGTAAAAACCAGGGAGCATCGTTGCTCACTGTGTTCCCTTTCTGGAAACGTCGTCATGTCTTCTGAAATCTCTCAAGTCATTACATGTGTAAAACTGTGAAGTCAAAGCCTTATTTTCACTTTAAAATAGATGTTGTTTGTAATGTCTTTGATTTATAATTACCATGAAAGGGAAACAATCTTTTAAATATTTGAAAAAGCTGTTAAAAGGTTTAAAATACACTCCTTTATATTTCTATTTCTTTATGCCATTTATCTGTTATAACCACGCTGTACGATTGAATCTTCAACGAAAATCAATGATAGTGCCATTTATACAGTGATGGTGCTGATTAATAACAGCTGCGCTTCAGTGTGCGAGCTCGTTAACGTGTCATGGGTGATTGAGTCATAAAGTGTCCCAATGTTCAGTGGATGAACACCTTTGCCAGTGCCCGAATTCGTGTTCACGATATACTGATTTACGACTTAGGGAGCTAGGGAGCTGATTGAGACACAGGGATAAACACAGAATTAACCATAAAATGCGGAATGTCATGGAAATTGACATATTTGGGATTAAATTAATGTATAAATGTAAACAATCAAATTAAAAAGTGATGTGTCATATTTTGATGATTAAACCACAAAAGGCTAAGATTTAATTAAACAAATACCCTGTAAGTATTATACACGGCTATACGGCTGAGCTGCATGCTTCAACAGGAAGTGAATGTGAGCTGCTTATACACTAACTGCATCATTAACATCACGTGCGCTCTGTATGTATAAATGACAACGAGCGTAGAACTTTATTCACTGTGAACTGCAACACATGCAGAGTATATATACGTATAATCAAATCAAATTTTTTGGTTTAATAAGCACATTAGCCCATAGAGCGAACTGCTTTTCCGGAGGAGAGAAGTCTGGTGAAGTCGTTTAAAGCATCATGTTCTCCGCCAAAACGTCAAAATAAAAGTCCCTTTTAACTAGATGGCTGAAATGGAAAAAATTAAGCAGAAATATATTCTTAAAATACTTCTTTATAATGTCCAACCGATATATCGGTCTGATATAACCAGTATTATTAGCCTTTCACCGATGTATCGTATCGGCATATATGTTTACCGATATGCGCAGGTATGAAAACTTTTTTCCGAAAATATAATGCAGAAAACCATGCTTTAGAATTGGTGTCATTACGTAGTTTGTCCAGCAGAGTGCGCTCTGACTCCACTGTTTACAGAGCTGACTCTGAACTGACGGTGGCTCTGCAGACAGGGCGGAGTTCAGCGGTGCAGAGTTGAGTGGTCTTTTCTCGGTAAATTGCTAACTAATTTGTGTAATACATATTGGAAAGTTAAACAGTGACCCCATCATTTTATATAACTAATATAATGTTAACCCTGTCCCTGACAACCATGTCACTCATGTTGATCACATCTGTTTGCTGTTAGCCAGCTATAGTTTGTCAGTGCAGTAAGTAATGTAGCAGATTGAAAGGTAAACATCAGAGCATCTTTTTGCAGCTCAGCAGACAGCGGTGCGGTGGTGGATTGTGTCTGTTGAGTGTTGATTTCACGCTACGTTGTTACCTAGTTGGTGAGACGCAATGCTGGAAAGTAAATAAAGTCCATCTTTTGCTCTCTGTGACAACGAGCTTATAGCTAATTAGCTAACCACGTAGCTACTTTCATTGCTTGTCATCTGAGTGGAAGCTAATGTGTGAACATGTATTCACCAAACTGTTTTGTTCAGGATTTGCAGTTTGTTACCCCCCTTCAACCGAACAATTCCAGTCATTGCATTTATAAAATTTAATATTTAAAAGTCTGTTTTCCAGACATTAAAATAGGATAAGTAATAAAAGTAGATTTAATAAATAGTATATTTGCCCTGTGTAAATAATATATAGGAACTGTATCTAAAATAAGGGGTGATAAATAAATACTGATACAACAGGCTGGAAAAATAGACATTTATTCATTTTAATATCCTATATATATTTTTAATGTGTTGAAACTTGACACCAGGTGACGCACCCTAAAAACTGCACCGTTAGATCGGTTTCATACTGAAGAGCCGCTTAAAAGTATGTTTTTTTTTTTGTCTCTCTCTCGTAAATGTAAACAAGTGTAAATGTCAACACCATCATATATGTTGAAAGGACTGAAGCATGTCAACCAAAACATGAGCTCATTGATTACATAAAATATCAGTCTGCTTTATCACATCCGTTACTCCTGGCCGGTGGTTTCCGTAAATATTTAGTTTTAACATAGGGTTACGTCCTACATAAATTTATTTTAACATCAAATATTTAGTGGTGCATAAATTTTGACTTCGTGCCCATTTACGCCACAACTAGGCTAAGTTGTAACATACGTATAGCTGGTGCAACCGGCCCCTGATGATTTAGCTATTTATTTTATTTTTATTTATTCTTTATTTAAATGGTCAGCATTTTACTGATACTAAAGAGTACTACTGATGTTTATTTAGGTATTTATTTTATTTGAATTTATTCTCTATTTTAATGGTCAGCCATTGACTGATACTAAATATACAGTACTGATTTTTATTTAGCTATTTATTTTATTTTTTATTCTTTATTTAAATAGTCAGCAATTGACTTATATTAAACATACAGTACTGATGTTTATTAAGCTATTTATTGTTTTTTATTTATTCTTTATTTTCTCGGTGTTCATTTTTAGAATTTGTTGACAATGTATAATAATAATGTCAAATATTCTTTGATAAAAATATTTGTTTAAGAAAGCAGCCTTCTGAGTACCTTTGCATAGTCATATCGGTATAAAATCGGTGAACAATCCACATAGAAAAGGTCTGTTTTCATTCCAGCTCTAAAATTAACTAGATCGGCCAGCATATCGGTAATCGGCGAATTTTACCCCTCTAAAATCGGTATCGGTCTCAAAAATCCCATATCGGTCGGGCTCTACTATGTTATAGTAAAATGTAATATTTAATTTAGTAGTAATAATGATAATAATATATCAATAATTATTACATTATATCCAAGCAATATCTCACAAGCAAGATTTTATTTTCTGCTTTCAATTGTTGGTGCCAGATGGGTTGGTTTGAGTATTTTTTGTAACTGCTGATCTCCTGGGATTTTCACACACAACAGTCACTAGTATTTACTCCGAATGGTGCCAAAAACAAAAAACATCCAGTGAGCAGCAGTTCTGTGTACGGAAATGCCTTGTTGTTGAGAGAGGTCAACAGAGTATTGCTGGACTGGTTCGAACTGACAAAGTCTACGGTAAGTCAGATAACCGCTCTGTACAATTGTGGTGAGAAGAATATCATCTCAGATTGCTATTCTGAGATGCAGGTTGGCGCTGTTTGGCAGCACGAGGGGGACCTACACAATATTAGGCAGGTGATTTTAATGTTAAGGCTGATTGGTATATAATTCTTTTCTTGTCAAAATGCATTTATTTCCATCTTAGGAAAGAAAACAAAACAATATGTAGCAATGTATTGCTTTATTAAAATTTTCCAAACAAAGCCTTCCACAATATAAAGACAATGCACTAAAATCGCACCAATTCAAGTAACATTAAACGTTTCCCAAAGTGTAAGTGGTAGTTTGACTAATTGAAAGAGCTAGTCCCCACATAGGTTGCATATTTATTGCAATGGGCATTAAATTGTCATCCTTCACAATATTAATTTGTCTGTAGACTGTGGCTATCCGCTTTCCTACTGCAATCGTGAAGCTGTGTTCATGATTCGCGTCAAAGCTGCAATGCCAGCATCGTGCACCGCTTTAAACTCACCACGAAAAGTGCTTGCAGACAAAAACGTCTGATTTTGCGTTTTGGTGATAGTTAAGATTTGGTGTGCTAGTGTGGTAGGTAAAACGTGCCTTACAAAGGCTGAAACATACTTGATTTCTATTGCAAGTCCCATTTGTGCTTGTTTTGTACATCAAATAGTGTTAAGAGCTCATTTCTCCATCATTTTATCACTGACAAAGAAGCGCTGTAAGATATTCTTTTATTTACTGAGATAACAACCTACTGGCTTTATCATAGGACAGAGGATATCAACGGATTATGCTATTTTATGCTTAGCTTGTAGGTTCTCCTTGGTTGAAGGGCTCTGGTGCTGTGGTATAGGCATTAGTGTAATGACTCCGGGCGGACACGTTACAAAGGTTCCGCCCTTTACACCAGTGTTTATGCAGTATTAAGGGTAAATGCGTTAATCACGATTAAGTAAAATTAACACGTTAAACTTTCATTAATTGCATTCGTTAACGCGTTAATTCTGACAGCTCTATTTATTTCAAATAATGTTTATCAGTAGCCAAGCAAAACTTATGTGGGATACTTTTGCAGCATTTCACTAGTTCAGGCATCAGCAACTTACAACATGCGTGCCACCACTGGCAGATGAAGGCTTAATCACTGGCACGTGAGCAACAGCCAAAGAGGAGTATGTTTGTTATTTATATGAAGTCCTTACCTGTATCTACCTCTTGATGCAATTCTTCCCCATAATCACGCAGCATGCTTTCTGTAGTAATAATGGGAAACTAAACACAATTTAAGTGGGACAGCGCATACATACCATTCATGCATCAGGAGCCGCTAGTGCAGCTTTACACGGAGGCTGGTATTGAAGGTTGTGGCAGTTAAAAATTATATCGGACTCTGCTGCAAACCTGCAGTTGGAGCCTGTGTCTTAGCGGAGTAAAGTGTTATTACTCATTTCACATGCAAAGGAGGTGTTTCTTAAAGGAGCAGCTGCCAAAAATGGGCTGTTTGATTCTAAAGGATCATAAAAATGGTCATAAATGACATATATTATTTGTATCTCATTCTCTTCAACTCAGCACTCTGGAGTTTTATGAAAATTTTTGCTTTTCATTAAGATTGATGTATGGTGTGTGTTTTTTGTGTGTGTGTTTGTGTCTCAGGGCTGTCTGATCTTAAGTGATGAGCTCAATCATGCCTCTCTGGTTCTGGGAGCTCGTCTTTCTGGCTCCACCATCCGTGTATTCAAACACAACAGTAAGTTCATGTTACTTAGCTACAGTCAGCACCATACGCATTTGGACGAAAACTAAATCACATGCATATCAAATAGGAATGTCATAAAATATAGATTATTGATCAGCACGTTATTTTATTGACATATTTTTGAGGCATCTATATATAAAAATTAGCGGGCATTTAAATTAGAAGCCCAATTTGCGTGCTTTCCAATACACTCAGTTGGCCTCTGTTTAACAGTCTGGCATAATAGCATTGGGAGACCACAAGAGATCGATATACCATCTTCCGATTATCGATGCGTGAAAAAGGCATCGATCCCAAGACTAATAACACATGTACAGCAGATTTTAGTGCTGATATGTGTCAAAATGGTTGAATAGTCGTCAAGCTGTTTAACAGCCTAGTCGGCTGACTAGTTTAACTAGAATTTTTCTTTGTAGCTCTAATATGTTTAGTGGTGGTACGTTAAAGGGGATGGATTTAGAGACACAGCTTCTCAGAGAGGGTTTTAGCATGCTTAAAGTCCCTCACTGAGAAGTTGCTTTTAAAAAGTTGTTCCCTATAAAGCACCGCTACTTTAATCATCAAAGCACCACTTAACAAATCACTGCTAATGTAACTGATTTAAGGATTCCACTGGCTCAACTAGTAGAGCATGACGATTGCAACACCAAGGACATGGGTTCAATCAATTCCCAGGGAATAGATACTGATAAATATATATTTTGAATGCACTGCCAAAAGCAACTGCCAAATGCATAAATGTAAATCATGTAGGTCTTGCCTTAGGCAGTGAAACAATCTCTCTTCTTGAAGGCCCATTTCCCGCAGTTATCAGGCCTGCCAAATAAATAGAAAGACATTTTTACATTCTGTTTATTGATCTGCTCACTAGGATAAGCATAGCAAATAACATGTCTAGATGCATCATAAATAAATGCATCTATCTTGCTGTCACTCTCAGATATGCAGAGTCTGGAGAAGCTGCTTCGGGATGCTATCGCGCACGGTCAGCCCAGAACCCACCGGCCCTGGAAGAAGATCCTCATCCTCGTGGAGGGAATTTACAGGTACAGCAGAAATCTGCTTGTTCCCCTATACACTTGGCGCTCTTGTTTTCCCAGGCTTGGGACAGGAACCCAAAGTAGTGTGCAAGGCATATAAAAAAAAAAGAAGAAAAAAAAGGCTGGTTTGCATACTCTCTATCTGGTTTAGATAAAGGCCATTTCGTCCTTTTGACATTTCTGGAGGCATACAATAATACCATTAATTAACAAAGCTCTTTTTTTTCTCTCCCTCGTTAAAGTTTTACCCCTAATGAAATGAATAGTATTTAAAAAAAAAAAAATGTTTAAAATCATGTATACTCAAATGAGATGAAGACTCCGGTCATTTCAAAGGTCTTATAGAAGCTGTTGTAGTTTACATGAAGCTCAGCTTCCATTATTGAAAACTTTCACTTGCAGAATAACGTTATCATGGCTGGCTGCGAGTTGCTTGTTTCTACATTGACATAAGAACATTTGCTTTTGCGTGATGCTCTTGCTTCGTCGCTAAGTGTCAGCAAAACATAAACAAAACAAAGTACAGAGTGCACCTTTTAATGTCGTATAGGGCCTGGCTGCCTAGTAAAACATAGTTGGGAGTCCGAGAGCATAAAAAGCATTAAAACTGAAAGCCCACTTCTGTTTTCACATATTGGAACATGTATAGGTGGACATTCAGTTCTGTAGAGATATGGATTAATATTACACCTGTGTTCTTCTGTTTAGTATGGAAGGCTCAATAGTGCGACTTCCTGAGGTCATTGCCCTGAAGAAGAAATACAAAGCCTACCTTTATCTAGATGAGGCACATAGTATCGGGGCACTAGGAGCGAGAGGCAGAGGTGTGGTGGACTATTTCGGTCTGGATCCAGCTGATGTTGACATCATGATGGGCACATTTACCAAGAGCTTCGGTGCTGCTGGAGGATACATTGGAGGAAAGAAGGCGAGTCTGGACTGTGACATGTCTCATTCCCGCTCTCTCCGCTGTGATTTCTTATCCTCTCTTCACTGTCTGTCTAAAAAAAGAGGCAAAAACACGAAACACTCCATTTAATATGTCTATATCCAATTTACCTTAATATTACCACTATTGCTTACCACTATTGCTTTACTAATTTAAGAATCAAGTAGCAATTAGGGGTGGCCAGTATGACCAAAATCTTTTATCATGGTATGTGCTATTGTCACAATATTGTTATATTTGCTGAAATTTTAATGGTTTATATATTAAAATAATAATTTATATTAAATAGCCATGTGGTAATATCTATTTTTGGTAATGCATTGCATTAAAAACTTTATAAATGAAAAGTACTTCATTTATTTGATTATTTTCTCTTTTTATTTGAAACTTGATGGATGCATGTAGTAATGCTCGTTTTTTTGTTTATTTGTTTATAGGAGCTGATTGATTACCTGCGCTCACACTCTCACAGTGGAGTTTACGCTACCTCAATGTCCCCGCCCGTCACTCAGCAGATTATCACTTCTATGAAGTGCATTATGGGAGAGGATGGCACAACGTTAGGTGAGTTTTGACAGTTATTCTGGATCAGTTCCCTATTTGGATTAGAATAGTGTATGAATTATTTAATAATTAACATATGACAGCCTAAAAACAAGCACAATCTTAATATTAGCCTCCACTGATTCTTCAATACTGAGACAAAACAGGCTACAGATTCAAATATTTTGAATGAATAATGACCTATTTAAGGACATACTTAAAATTAGGCAAATTATCCTAAAATCTCAGTTTCTTTACAATTTCTTTACACATCGTGGTTGTGACAGAAAATGTAAGCACAATAACTTGTGCAGTAATTACTAGTATATACAGGTGCATCTCAATAAATTAGAATGTTGTGGAAAAGTTCATTTATTTCAGTAATTCAACTCAAATTGTGAAACTCGTGTATTAAATAAATTCAGTGCACACAGACTGAAGTAGTTTAAGTCTTTGATTCTTTTAATTGTGATGATTTTGGCTCACATTTAACAAAAACCCACCAATTCACTATCTCAAAAAATTAGAATACATCATAAGACCAATAAAAAAACATTTTTAGTGAATTGTTGGCCTTCTGGAAAGTATGTTCATTTACTGTATATGTACTCAATACTTGGTAGGGGCTCCTTTTGCTTTAATTACTGCCTCAATTCGGCGTGGCATGGAGGTGATCAGTTTGTGGCACTGCTGAGGTGGTATGGAAGCCCAGGTTTCTTTGACAGTGGCCTTCAGCTCATCTGCATTTTTTGGTCTCTTGTTTCTCATTTTCCTCTTGACAATACCCCATAGATTCTCTATGGGGTTCAGGTCTGGTGAGTTTGCTGGCCAGTCAAGCACACCAACACCATGGTCATTTAACCAACTTTTGGTGCTTTTGGCAGTGTGGGCAGGTGCCAAATCCTGCTGGAAAATGAAATCAGCATCTTTAAAAAGCTGGTCAGCAGAAGGAAGCCTGAAGTGCTCCAAAATTTCTTGGTAAACGTGTGCAGTGACTTTGGTTTTCAAAAAACACAATGGACCAACACCAGCAGATGACATTGCACCCCAAATCATCACAGACTGTGGAAACTTAACACTGGACTTCAAGCAACTTGGGCTATGAGCTTCTCCACCCTTCCTCCAGACTCTAGGACCTTGGTTTCCAAATGAAATACAAAACTTGCTCTCATCTGAAAAGAGGACTTTGGACCACTGGGCAACAGTCCAGTTCTTCTTCTCCTTAGCCCAGGTAAGACGCCTCTGACGTTGTCTGTGGTTCAGGAGTGGCTTAACAAGAGGAATACGACAACTGTAGCCAGATTCCTTGACATGTCTGTGTGTGGTGGCTCTTGATGCCTTGACCCCAGCCTCAGTCCATTCCTTGTGAAGTTCACCCAAATTCTTGAATCGATTTTGCTTGACAATCATAAGGCTGCGGTTCTCTCGGTTGGTTGTGCATCTTTTTCTTCCACACTTTTTCCTTCCACTCAACTTTCTGTTAACATGCTTGGATACAGCACTCTGTGAACAGCCAGCTTCTTTGGCAATGAATGTTTGTGGCTTACCCTCCTTGTGAAGGGTGTCAATGATTGTCTTCTGGACAACTGTCAGATCAGCAGTCTTCCCCATGATTGTGTAGCCTAGTGAACCAAACTGAGAGACCATTTTGAAGGCTCAGGAAACCTTTGCAGGTGTTTTGAGTTGATTAGCTGATTGGCATGTCACCATATTCTAATTTTTTGAGATAGTGAATTGGTGGGTTTTTGTTCAATGTGAGACAAAATCATCACAATTAAAAGAACCAAAGACTTAAACTACTTCAGTCTGTGTGCATTGAATTTATTTAATACACGAGTTTCACAATTTGAGTTGAATTACTGAAATAAATGAACTTTTCCATGACATTCTAATTTATTGAGATGCACCTGTATATATTGCCTAATTTTATAAATGATACATTTGTGTTAAGTACATTCTAATGATCATCTCGGTTGAATTAGCTGTTTTAAAAATAAATAAAAATTAAAACTAATGACAGTTAAAGTTATGAGACATGTCTCCAAGAATCAGTGCCTTTACATTCAGTGCTGCTCATTTAATTAATTGCTTTTAGTTATACATGATATTTGTACAGTAATACCTAATCAAGAGGGTGTAATGTTTGCGTCTTATGTCTCCGAAAATCCTCTGTGTGAATTTTTTTTTTTTTTTTTTCAAAAAAGCCACAAGATGGCAGCATCAGCTTGCAGAGAGAAGGTAATTGTTATAGAGAAAGTTGATCATTATTTTGACTAGTTTGTTTGTTCTGCTGGTATTCACGATGTTGGTCTGTGTTCTCAACATATTAATATTCCAATTATGTGTTCACCTTAACCTCAATTTGGAAATTCTGAGATGTAAATGTGATTTTAATATGATTTTTTTCATTCTTGCGTCATGTAATCTGTACCTTTGACCTTCTGCACGGTGCATCTGTGTACTTTTTATGCATGTACGTGTGGAGATTGTAAAACAAATGGTCAAGATCTTTGGTCAAAAGTTTGGACACCTGCTCATTCTTTATTATTACTATTTTACAAATTTTAGAATATAGTAAAATCATCACAACAATTAAAATAACACAAATGCATGTATGGGAATTATGTGGTAACCAAAAAATGTTAAACAAGTCAAAACAATCTTGCATTTATCTTAAACCCAGCTCTGCATACTCTGTTTATTCTTTCAAACAACTGATCCAAAAATTAAAAATTGAGTTTCGTAAAGATATTCATGCAAAATGTATCTAAAAAATTATTTCAAGCTTTTGACCATACACTAAGCAATCAGTTTTAAAGAACCTGTTTCCACCTAGTATTAAAACTGTTGTGCCAAATGTGAAGGGGGAAGATAATTTATCAGGTGCTTCGCCAAAAAATTCTTCCTCCGCTGGACGCTTCCTCCGTCCTCGCTTCATCGCGGTGAATTTAGAGAATAGAGCTGTTTAGCTTGTAGAACAAAAACCCGGAAGAGAATTCGCCATGGGTTCCCTCTGTATTTTCCTAGGGGCTTTTATAATGGGGTATTTGAACTTATGAGAAAATAAAGTCTGTGGTAAACATTGCTTGATGATATGTGGACGTTTAAGAAGCGAGAAGCATCCCTTCAGGGCAGAAGCGCTAGGGCTACAGTCTCTGGGGGCTGTCTAGAAGTTAGTCTCACGTAGCCAGACCTATGACTATGGCATAGGTCTGAGGTCTAAAGCCGCTTCATTTGGCCAAGAACTGCCCATTTAGACAGGAAAAGCCATCCAACTGACATGTAAAGCGACCAATAACAGTCAGATTTCTCATTACAGGGTGTTTAAGGGCAGGGTTATTGGAGATGTATCATACCATAATAAGAGTCTGATTATCTTTAGAAGATTTGATGTCACTAACCTGGCAAACTTGGGCAAATTCTGCGATTATTTCATCCTCAAAAGCGCTCATTCTATCAACGCGGAACCTTGTGAACACAACTATGCTTCTGATTAAATGTCCTGTGTCCTTCTACTCTCGGAAGTTCCATCAAACCAGCTTATCAGATTTGCGCTGATTTATCGAGAAAGCGTTTTCCAGTTTTGTGTGCTATAAGCATCAGACAGTTGGTGCACAGACTGTGGGCGGTCCATGGGCATGCCGTCTGAGGCTGTGACTATCTAGAAAGTAACACCGCCTCGGCCTAAGTCTCGTGAGAGTCTCATTCGCTGTTACTTAGTTTAGATTTAGGGTTAGATTTAGTGGTAGTCTTAGGGTTAGGGGTACATGTAGGGTTTCTGCAGTACTGCAAATAAACACTAAACAGGGTGTGTGAACGTTGCGTGTGGCTCTCATGAGACTTTAGGTGACCGGGAGGTTACCTTACACGACCCTGGGGTGGAGCTGAAGTATTACGTCACCGTAGTAAGTGTCCGACCAGTAGCATTCGAGGACGGATGTTTACGTGGCAGAAGTTATCTGTTTTTTTTGGTGAAGTTGTTCATACGCTAACTGCCTGGATATGTTTTCTGTCAGTGTTATGGTTGCTTATATGTGGTTTTATGCTTTGAGTCGAAAAGTCCCTGGGGATATTGTGTTTACCGTTTGAATTGGCGAAGTGTTTTATTACAGAGGATTGCCGGTAAAACTGTAACGAGTTTACAGATATTCATGAATTTAGTTTTTCTTTCTTTTAAAATACTCTAGATAAAACGATTCAGAACGACCATTCAGTACCCTAGTCACAGCAATGCACACGTTTTTGCTCAGATAGTGTGTGCTTAAATGATACTGGACATATTAAAGTAGTTATATACTCATTTCAAGCTGTTTATAAGTACCGATTGAAATTTGTTGCATAGTATTTCACTAATGTACAGATTTACTCGTTTAGCCTGCTATCTAAATGTAGATGGAGCTTTTGGCATTCCATTATGTCTATACTGCAAAACAAAAAAAATTTTTTAAGAAGAAATGACTTGTTATTGTTGTTATCAGTGCATATTATTTTTTGTTTAATAAAGTATATTGCATCCCCATCATTGTTGAATTCTCATTCTTTGTGTTTTTACTTTACAATTTTTTTGTAGCCTGCTTTTTTCTGGCGTTTACTTGCATTGACCGATGAGGCTGAAAAATGTAATATAAGAATATTTCATTAGTTCATTAAACTCATATCAGCCATATCACATGTCTCACCTCTTAAATTTCGGCTGTTTTTTATGGGTACAACTCTGGTGACTGCTTTTAATATGTGGTGGATAAAACACTTGAAAAATAATTTTGCAAGATATGCAAAAGGGTTTGTGATAAAAAATAAATAAAAAAAAAGCATGCACTTCTTAGTAAAAATGTGTTTTATATTGTAATCAAATAAAATTCAAATGTGAAAATAGCATGTCATATCTCCGCCCTCTCTACCGCCCTGAGACTGCTGCCGTGGAGCTTCTGCCCTGAAACTGCAGGTGCTTCAAAGCTGCAGCTGAATATATCGTGTCTCGGCTGACCACTTGTGATCGTATCACCGAAAACGCATCTCAATGTAAAAAAAATTAAAATAAAAAAAATGTACAATGTAAAAAATCTTAAAGGCCCTGAAATGGGTTTCATTTTCTTTTTGCAAAATATGATTTCTTACTCTTTGCTTTTGATTTGAGTAAAATAGAAAATAGACATTTTCTTGACATGTGTCATGAGAATCACCCTATAGCACCTGCAAATGCACGTGAAATCAACCTTGCATAACAAGAAGTGTTTGCATTCAGAATCAGAATGAGCTTTATTGCCAAGTGTTCTCGCGTACACAAGGAATTTTTTTGGGGGGGGTGATAGGAGAAACAAGTGCACACAGAACATTACAGTGAGACACAGAATATAAAACAAGGTAAGAGTATAAATAGACACAAATAATAGAACATATAACAGAATGGCGCATGTACACGTGCAAGTGGTAATGTATGTGCGAGGTAGGGGTATGTACAGTTATTGAATTAAATATGCCAATTTACATATGTACATGAGATATTTTTTCACATAATTGCACTATGGGGAAGTCCTGAGACGGTTTAATTGTTCATGTGGAAAATGGCTTGTGGGTAAAAACTGTTTTTGTGACTGGATATCCTGGCTCTCAGTGCTCTGGAGCGCCGGCCAGAGGGCAACAGTTCAAAGAGGGAGTGGGCAGGGTGTGTGGGGTCCAGAGTGTTCTACCTGCACATTTACCCACTCTGGAGATGTACAGGTCTTGGAGGGTGGGCAGGGGGGCACCAGTAATCCTCTCAGCAGTCCCGACTGTCCCTTGTAGTTTCCTTCTGTCAGATTTGGTGGCTGAACCAAACTAGACAGTTATAGATGTACACAGGACAGACTCAGTGATGGCTGAGTAGAAATGAGTCAGCAGCTCCTGTGGCAGGTTGAACTTCCTCAACTGGCAAAGGAAGTGCAACCTCTGCTGAGCCTTCTTCACAATGGAGTTTATGTGGTTGTCCCACTTCAGGTCCTGAGAGATGGTAGAGCCCAGGAACCTGAATGACTCCACTGCCTCCACAGTTCACATACTTTCAAAGCAAATCTTTAAATTCCTAGAACTATATGAACATTTACACACAAAAACTTCATATAAACTCTGACTCAGTGATTGGTTACATGTAACAATCTCTGCTCATAGTCTTACAGTATACCAAATTTTAATCCCAACTTATTTAGCAGGGCATTCGTTTGGAAAGCCAGATCTATACCTTAAAAACACACTCTCATACCACATCTGGAAACTCTTCAAGCCTTGTGAGGCTTAAGTGTGAGAGAAAGAGGTGCAAGCATTCCTCCTCAGTTTGACAACAGATGCTGACAGACGGCCTTGAAGTTTTAGTGAGGTCTTTCAGTTTGGTAGCAGTATGGCTCTTGAATGTGTAAGAGAGGACTGATGTTTAACAGTATAAATAGTACTGTGCAAAAGTCTTAAGCACATTAGATGTTTCACAAAAACATTTGTCTTAACCCTAAAAAGGGCAAGACCATAAAGAAACATCTTTATGCAAAATATTGCTTTTACATTTTTTTTTTTTTTTTTTTTTTTTTTTTTTTTTCAAGCTCTTTAGCTTTTAAAGAGACTTATATTTTATTTTATTTTTACTGTCTACAGACACTTGCACAACTTACACAACATTTTTTACTTTCCGGCCAGAAAAAATAAAATAATTAATATATATATATATATATATCAAAATGACTTTGAATTTCAGAAATTGTATACTAGAGGTGTATTCAAGTTATTGTTTCATGTATATTGCATTTTTTATGTATTTTTAAGTAACTTAATAGATTCAGACCAAAAAAACGTATGTGACTGTGGCAGAGCGGAGGGCGGGGCCGGGCCGTGATGATGCACAGCCAGCCCTAATCGGGCTGATCAAGCCCGAGAGGGATAAAGGCGACCGGAGGCGGCAGTTCGAGAGAGAGAGAATTACGGGCAGCTGCCCTGTATGTATTTGTGTTTGTCTTTTTGTTTAAGTTAACAATATAAATAATATATAATGGTTAACTTAAACAAAAAGACAAACACATACAGGGCAGCTGCCCGTAATTTTCTCTCTCTCAAACTGCCGCCTCCGGTCGCCTTAATCCCTCTCGGGTGGTCAGCCTGATTAGGGGCCGGGTGTGCAGCATCACGGCCAGGCCCCGCCCTCCGCCCTGCCACAGTGACGTTATTGACCTTAATGCCAGTGGTTCTCAACTGGTTTCGCTTCAAGACCCAAATTTTACATTGGACATCAAGTGGCGATCCAACACAGTACCGGAACTGGTATTGTACAAAAGTATCTTTTAAAATCAAACATGAAAATGTATTAATTGGTTTTATTGATTTCTAAATGTCTCTTGAATTTCGATGGTTTCATGATCTCAGCCAATAATTACCAGCACAAATCATGTTTATCCTGGTTGCAAGTTATCCATTATTTAATGTCGACTGGTTTTTGAGAATGAGGTCATCTGTCGAATTTGGCTTGTTTCTACCAAGTGACTAGGGCTGGGTAAAAATATCTTCATTTGAATGAAATAGTTTCTTAAATCCCAAGATCGATCTTTAACTCTATGCACAACCCTCTACTACAAAATGAGGAAATCACTTACATTTGCAACCAAAGTTACGCAATGTGACTAAAAATTTAAATTATTAGCCACTGGCTGGTAAATTTCTGATTTTACTCACCAGTGATTGAGTAGTACAGTGGGGAAAGAAGTTTAGCACCGAGATCTTTTCACTGCATGTTGAAAGTAAACATTTGGTTTGAACAAAGACAAGATCCATGCAATACATTTGTCATTGAATAATGTCTCTTTTAAAGGGATAGTTCACCCAATAATGAAAATTCAGTCATTGTTTACATACTGCTGTGTTGTTATAACCCCACATGACTTTTTTTTCTTAACACAAGGGGAGAAATTGTAAAACAAATTTAAAAAATTGCTCAGTGATTATTTGCTAGTTAGTTTATTGTGACCAAGCTTCAAAAGGATGCAAAAGTATAATTCAGAAGTCTAATAAATTATTCCATGAGACTCATGCCATGTTCTGAAAGCATGCAGTAAAATGTTTGGTGAGAAAAAAAAAAAAACGAAATCTAATGTATGTATTTAGTGAAAATGCTCACTGATCGTTGACCTTCTGTGCATCATGAGAGTGCATGAGAGGAACAGAATACACAGCCCCTGCTCACGAGATTGGACATTCAAGTGAAACTGGTTTTGATAAAAACTTGTCCACTACAGCGATAGTAACAACAAACACAAGCCAGAGAACAGAACTTACAAAACATCTGAAGAGTTAGAAGTTGACGAGAAGGTGCATTTCTATGCCTAGCCTTGTTTGTTTGAAACGGAAATTACTCTGAAATCAAACTAAGATATTGAAGAGGCTGAGGAAGCCACAGTCACACTGTGTCCTAACCAGAAGTCAAACAACACATGATAAAAGGTATCTTTTCTATGTTAATCAGAGTTTTTGTTCTAAACAGCCACGGCGAGCGATGGGACATTCTGTCAATCACTTGGTTTCTATTCGTGGCGTCGCGCCAGGCAGCCCCTTCCGCTATGAACTGGCACTGGTCCAAAATTATTCTCATAATTGACATTGACACACACCGGTTTAGAATAGAGAAGACGTGAGACAAAACTGCTGCCCTTCGCCTTTCTTTCCGGTTTCTCCTTTTCACTTTAAATAATCAAAACATCCAAAACTCTTGTTTTCTGTACTCTCTGTCTGAATTCTGAGTGTGAGTATGTGTGGCTGCCTTAAGCCTCCTCTGTCTCTTTCTGTTTGATTGAATACTCTGGTTCAAACAAATGAGGCTGGGCATAGAAATGCATTTATTCTTTGACTTCAAACTCCTCAGACATGTTTTGTAAGTTATGTTCACTGGTTTCTGTGCTTCTGTATTGTTCTTTTGTCACTATCACTGTGGAGGACCTGCTTTTAGAAAAACAATTATAAAAAAATATTTTTATTATTATTTATATATTTTTTGCTATCATAATTATTTAGTATTATATGAATGCTAGCATTGTATTGTATTTGTATTCAGAATTTCTTTCCCTTTCATGACACCAGTTGAAAACCACTGGCTTATACTACCATTTGATCTAGGATAAGACTTTCATAATTTAATTCATATAAGATTTCACACATCTTTGCTTTGGAAAGTTTCAGATGCCACTATGTGTTTTCTCTATTATACAGGTCAGGAAAGACTTCGTCAGTTGTCAGAAAACACAACCTACTTTCGCAGGAGACTCCACGAGATGGGCTTTATCATCTATGGGAACAATGACTCCCCTGTTGTACCCTTGATGCTTTACATGCCAGCTAAAATCGGGTCAGTGTCACTTTTTGTTTAAATGAATCATGGATATTGTATGTGCTGAACAACTTGCTATATAGTGGTGTTTTTGTTTTTAATGAAATTTGATTTGATTCAGACTTTGCAGGATGCTGTCTGACGTTATTTTATTTCTTATTTGTATGTTTGCTGGTCAGAGCGTTCGGGCGGGAGATGTTGAAAAGGAACATTGGTACAGTGGTAGTTGGGTTTCCCGCCACACCCATCATTGAGTCACGAGCACGTTTCTGTGTCTCTGCCGCCCACACCAGAGAGATGCTCGACACCGTGAGTCTCAAATAAACACAGTTATCTTCAAACCTATTAACTCTCTGCATTAACATTTGCATTTAATCATTTAGCTGATGTTTTTGTCCAAGGAAACTTAATATCTATAGATTTCTATTTAGGATGTCTCATATAAATGTCCCTGGTGTTTTTGTGCACTATTCATGTTTTTCTAAAGAAAAAAAAAGTTTGTTTTTAGCAAACTTCCATTAAAATGTAATAACTTTCTCCTCTGGAATTACTTTTTTGAAAAATGTCTTTGGAATTACCATAATATGAAAAACCTCATTCTCATTACTGTAATATAATAAAAAAGATCATTGTCATTATTGTAATAAAAAAAATAAAAATTTTCATTATCAAAACGAAAGAAATATAATTTTACAGTACCATAATGTGAAAAATATAATTATTAGTACCGTAATGCAATATACTGTAATTGCATTCTAATTACCGTGATGGCAAAAAAATAATCCTCATTGCATTTTCATTCTCGTGTAATATGAAAAAAAAAAAAGAGATTTTCATATTATAAAGTACATTTGTAAGGTACGATAGTAATTTTACGTCTTGTTAGTATTAATGAATTCAATTTACGCTAATTTAAATGTTTCTATATTTTTTAAATATAATTTTTAAAGATTTTCATTACATAGGTTTATAAGTACATTTCTTTGTAAGATTCACCCATAAATGTAACCCTATCCAAGGTATCAGGGAAAAAGAGAGAAGAAACTTGTAAAAGACAAAAATGAAATGGTGTCCATGTGTTGTTGTTTTTGTGTATTGTAACATGACTAAGAAACATCAGCTGTTGAAGCAGAGCGAGAGAGTTTTCTTTATATAACATCTTTCAGATTACATTTTTATGTAAGATCTGTCCTGACCCAACCCATTGCTTTTTTTTAAATCACATAAACCACAGAGATCGCTAATCAGTGTTCATACGCTACAGCCGTTCATCTACGAGTCACTGAAACTCTGACTCATCTCACAGTCAACCAGAGTAAATAAATGTAAAGCGAACATTTGTTCAAGCAGTAATAACCCCAGTATCTCTCCTTTACTCTCTCAGGCTTTAAACGCCATCAGTGAAGTGGGGGATCTACTCCAGCTGAAATACTCGCGAAACAACAGACCTGGGGACGAAGAGACTGACTATTTCTCATACCTGGAGAGCCACCAGGACTAGCACTTTCCCAGCCCTCATGACGAACTGACTTCATCTAACCTCCACCAATACTTTCCACCCCAGAGTGACATGTTCTTTCTGTTTTGTCTGTATAACTTATTTTTCATTTTTATAGTGTTCATTTCTGTGGGCTTACACTGATTGAAGCCCACTGATTGACCATATTTCAAGTCTTACCTCTATGGTCAGAAGTCACAATTCATTTTATTGTGCAATATCAACAGTAAATAAGACTTCATATCACTGTGTTTTTATTCCAGTATGACACAAAATAGAAGTTAAAGGAACAGTTCTCACAAAAATAAAAATTCTGTCATCATTTAGTCATCCTCATGTCGTTCCAAACCCATATGACTTACTTTCTTACATGGAAAATGAAATGTACTGAAGAATCTTTACACTGCTCTTTTTCATACAGCAAAAGAGGACAATGATTTTTACAGTCAAGATCCAAAAATGACAGGAAAGCACCAAAAAAGTAGTCCTTATGTGCTATATTCCAAGTCGTCAGAAGCCATACGGTAGCTTAGTGTGAGGAACAGACCAAAATTCTTCAAAACATAGCTCTCAAATCTCATTTTCCAACTGGCCCGCAATTGCTTTTGCATTCCTTGTACAAACTGACACTACACATCTGAAGGCATTGTTTTTTTAATTGAGCATTAGCGCAAATGAGATTTGACTAATGTTGCAAAGGGGGATTATTTGTGAATAATGCCTTAAATTAAATATCATATGGCTTCACAAAGCTTAGAATATAGTGCACAAATCATATTGCCCACTTTTATTATGCTTTTTGGTTACTATGAACTGTTATTAAATGGAAAAGAACTGCATGAACCTTCATCAAAATATCTTCTTTTTTTTATTCCAAAGAAGGAAGAAAATATTACAGGTTTGAAATGACATGAGGGTGAGTAAATAACATAATTTTAATTTGAGAGAACTAATACTATCCATTTTAAATTTTGTTTTGTTTCGTTTTTTGAGGGGGGAAGACTAACTCAATACATTAGTATTTTGTTTCAGGCAGTTCAACTTTTTCCACAGTTCGAGAGACAAAGTTCTGTCTGCTGAGTATGAGCTTTTGAGAAGTATACTAATTTATTATTGTTAAACAGTAAATAAGAGGGTTACTATTCATATAAATGTGTATTTATATAAAAAATATTTAACAGATATTTATTAATACACATTTCAGTATATCTGCTTTTCCCTTTTTACATACTGTACTATCTTTCTGTTGCTCCACAAATGTTTATTCTTTTTCAAAATGCACATTTCATTGTATAAATGTGTCATCAGTGTCTCAAAGACCCTTTTTTTTCCAGCTTTCTGTAATGGGAAATTATTTACCATTACCAATGTTGAATATATTTTCTGTATCTTAATTTGATTTATGTTTTACTTGAATGTTTTTTTTACTCACTGACGATTCACTTATCTAAAATGTTGTTTTTTTGTATAATGTCTAAGCCAAGGCATCACACAGAGCCAGAAATCTTTCATGCCTTTGCGTAATTTTAAACAAAAATAGCCTGACATGGTTCATATTTCAATCTTTCTGTCTGTTGCTACAAACAGCAGTGGAGAGAAATTAATGTTGCCTTTTTATTGTTAGATAGCTGCTTTTGAGCTCCTGGTTTAATGTTGAGAGTTAATGTGATCTATTTTTAAGAATACTTGTCTTGTGTTCCTCACAACTCTGACGGAAATGCTAAATACGGGTCACTGATATGAAATGAAGTGCTCTGTTAAGTCTATGCATGATGATGTGGCTTACGAATGCCTATCGGATGTACTTTTATTTTCTGTTTTCTGAAGTCTTGTTCTTAATCGGACAGGCAGCGCTATATGTCTCTGGATGCCCACATTGTATGTGAATGGGACTATATGACCTCAGAGCTACTGATAACTGTTAAGAGATGCAGATATGACGTTGACACAGGCTATCTTTATAGACTCAAGTAAAGCAACCGAGCTGCATTCGACTGCAAGGGCATTCTGCACTGTTTGTCTCTTACTCATTTGTATTTGCTACTTTCAGCAAATATTCATGCAATCACAATCGTCACATATCCTTTATTAAGAAACTGTGGCATTCACTGAATGTGTCTGATTAATCATTTGTTTTAACTAATAGTTAAATAATAAAAGAACTGGAAAAGTCAAAGAAAACGACTGTTATTTCATTTTTATGAGACAAAAGTAAAATGTTTGTTTTAGTAATTAGATAAGGATGGTATCAGTACCTTTCAGCAGGTTTCAGTGGCTGTTCATTGCCATAATTAAAGGAATCTTTATACATATCTTTACTTTAGAGCTTTCTAAAAACTTTACAGCTCAGATTTCTCTTTTAAAGGAAGCTGTCCATAACATTGCAATGTTTAAACCTCCTTTTACTGGACCCTCACATATTTAGACTTGTGTGATAGACAATGATGGAGGTAATGAAGTAGTCTGCTTGTTTTTGCACAGTAAACCCTGACACATCGGATGCAAAGCATTGAAGGAGTTTAGTTTGTGGTAATAAGTAGCTACTTGCCAAATAATGATGAAATACTGATTTGGGTTAAATTACTATATGTCAGAGGAAAAAATAAGAGCATGGAGCAATACAACAGACATGAAACTAGATCAGCTAAGTAGGAAATCTGTTGCCAGTTTAGTGGTCACAACAAAAGTATTTGATATCAGAATGCCGATATTTGACAGTAACTGTGTAATACATCTAAATTGTAGGCTATTGTGTCTTATAACACGACTTCTTACCAAATCAATAAATGAAGATTACATTTCCTAGTTGCAATCACTCACTTACTCAAAGATAATTTATTTTAACCGGTTAACGTACTGTAGTTAAAAACCACTTGCTTTGCTCGGCCATGAGGCAAAGAACAAATTCAGTCTGGTTTTCTAACTGATATGTAACTTTACATCTGTGGATTTGGGTGCAGCTCATGAAAACATTTTGACCCATTTTACCCCAAATTCTAAGGAGAAACAAAAAATGAAAGAAAATGAAGCTTATTTTAGAACCATTAAGAACATACTGTAACAATGCTGAGGAATTTTAATCATAAATTAAAGGAAGCCATTCATCTTTAGCAAAAATATAATTTCTTGTTCTTTTCTTTTCATTTTTTAAACGTTATTGACGTTTTATTGGCATGTTATTGACTAGTGGGGAATGGCATAAAAAGTGATCCAAGTTCTCATACAAATTGTGTTTTCAGGTAACACTAACAAAAAATTACTGAAAATTACCATGGCATTACTATGTGATACTATCACTGTACCAAGGTTCCACTATAGTACTTTTATACGGAATGAAGTTGAGAGTATGTTTGCAGTTGTTAAAGATACTGTATGTGATTTAGTTTAACAAAGTATCACAAGGATAAGAGTGTGTTGCTTTTTTCTCACCAGAGTGGAAATGGAACCTGTCACCTACATCACTGGCTCTTTCACTCTACATGATGTGAGAATAGAGTATCAGTGATCCTCCTCCCACGGCATAGACTGACCCTATGGAGATCAGACCACCAGCCCTGTTGCCAGTATCTGCTGATGCGTCATTGCGCACTCAGCTTATGAGCTGAAGCGCATCTTGCTCTTCATTTCATTATCTGAGATGCTTCCATTTACCATAGGGGTGATGGACCGCCAATTACAATGACTGTGCTCATCTTAAAGAAAACGCCAACGCAAAAGTTTGAAACAGTTTAATGAAGGTGCACCGGTGCGCACTGAAAAGCAATGCGTGAGTAGACCTAGTGTATTTAAACTGAAATCCGATCAGTCCACATGGACAGACACAGCAGACCAAAAGGTTTCGAGTGACATTTCGTGTATTTGTGCAAGGGTTATGAAATATTCATACCTGGGCGAGTTTTTATGAAGTTTTGATGAAGATGAAGAATTGCGCGTTGCAAAAGATCTTCACCAGAAGGCAAATCTGCAGAGCTTCCTAAACAAGTATTGCATTTACAGGATATTTTTTTCGGGGTGTTTACTGGACAGATACGCAATTGCGCAAAATGCCGAGAGCGCGTAAAAGTGTTTGGCTACTTGTTAGCGTGCTGCTGGCTGTTTGGATAGAGCGAGCGACCAGCTTCCCAATGAGACATCACACTAGATTCAGACAAGGAGTTTCCGTAGAGGTAAGAACATGTTGTAATGCATTCTTAATGCATGCCATTTATGCACCATATATGCAATGGTCATTCACTGGAAGAAGATCCAAATGCGCAAACAGGCCAAAGAGTGCAAGTGGGTCATTGGATAAAATTGGTCTCAGTCTTATCCATTTTAAAAGTTTATTTTTAAAGTAAATTTCTGTATGATTTTACACTTGCAATCAGACAACGACTATATTTAAGTGTTACATTGTGCCGTTTCAAACTAAATTAAATGGCAATATAGAGTAAGATACAGTGAGAGACCACTAGTGAAAATGCTTCTGTTTGTGTATTTATTTCATTTATTACATTACAAACTTTACATTACAATTTCATAAATTATATTATCAGCATAAGTTCAGAATGACTTTGCATTTGGCATACCCTTTGCTTTAAAGTCTACATAAACTTGCATGGACTCCACATGTTTGTGCAAAACCTGATTCATGTTATCCAAAATAATTTGAGAATGTTCCAAAGAGCATCAAGGAAATATGGCCTTTTGTACATAGTAGTTTACATCACTATCACAAATTTGCTTACATTTAATTAGTTAATATAGAAATTGTGCAGGATCTTAAATAATTCATTTTGTGCCATAACATTTCTTTGTTTCACATTTTTCAAAATCGTAAAAAGTTGTATTAAAAAAGTTATCTACATTCCAAGCTACAAACAAAAAGTAGCTAACTACATTGACGCAATTTAAATAAGAACATTTATTTTAAATAATTTTCAGTTCTGAATGCAGAATTAAACAATATCACCTGATAGTTATACATTTAATTAGGGTGAAATTCAACTATTTAGGGTGAAAATATTATACTGAACACACAGGGCTCTATTTTAAGAGTGGAAGTGTTACGTGCAGCGCAATGCCTTAAGTCATAAGCGCAAAGTCAAAGGGCATGGCCATGAAGTTTTGGTATTTTCGTTCAAGCATGCACTAAGTCTAGGTACAAGTGAGTTTGGCTCGTTACTAGAAAAGCTACACTATTGTAAAAAAAAAAAAAAATATATATAGCTGAACTACTGTCACACTACTGGAAAAAAGCTATTAGCATATCTACTTTCAGTTAGTTTATCCCCAACACTGGTTGGGATTTAACTATTGCTTCAGAAAAGTATCAGGATTGAAGCTAAACTGGTTGACAGTTATAAAGTTCTTTAAGCTATACACTTGTGCACAAGGTCATGACACTTAAAGGGATTGTTTACCCCAAAATGAAAATTGTCTCATTTACTCACCCTCATGCCATCCCAGGTGTGTATGACTTAATTTCTTCAGCTAAACACATTTGAAGAAAAACAGAAAAAATATCTTCCCTCAGTAGGTTCTTAAAATGCAAGTGGATGGTGATCAGACCTTTGAAGCTCCAGAAAAGACCAGACAGTCAGCATAAACATCATCCATACGACTCCACATCGATTTTGGTGCAAAAAAGATCAATATTTATGTACTTTTTAACTATAAATAATAGTTTCCGTTCAGCAGCAGTACGCGCATGTGATGTAATTGCATTGGCACATTCACGCGAGAACAGACGCATATACGACACACCCGGAAGAGCAGTGCTGTTTACAACTTAGTAGGAGGAATGCTGTAAAGAAGATTCGTTGATTTTAGTTTAGATCTGTATTCTTACAATGTGTTCTCATCCTGGATGTCTCAATTGAGAGAAAAACATGAGATTACATGCAAACATGCCAACGCGAATACGTCACATGACACGCCCTCTCGTGAATGCATATATAGCTGCTGACCGGAAGTGATTATTTATAGTTAAAAAGTACTTAAATATTGATCTTTTCCGCACCAAAAGCAATCGTTTCGCTTTAGAAGACATTAATTTAACCAGTGGAGTCATATGGATGATGTTTATGCTGACTGTCTGTTCTTTCTTGAGCTTCAAAGATCGTATCACCATCCACAAGCATTTTTAGGACCTACTGAGCTAAGATATTTTTTCTATTTTTCTTCAAATGTGTTCTGCTGAAGAAAGAAAGTAATATACAGTACAACTGTTTTTTGGGTGAACTATCACCTTTAAAAAATTGTTTGTGCATAATTTAAAGGGTCATGAAATGCCTTTTTTATTATTTGTAATATGTTCCTTGAGGTTCACTTATGATATTAGTAATGTTTTTTGCACAAAAAGCAGTCAGTTATTTGTAAAACATGATAATTTTCCACCCTCATTCTGACGCTCTGTCAGAAACACTCTGTTTTTGTGCTGCTTTTCCTTTAAGACTTGACAGTTAATGCCCACTATTATGATTGGCTCTCTGTTCTTGACTGACCTGCTTTCTCCCTGCCATCTCACTGCTCACCACTACTGGTTGGGCTATGGAAGTGATTAGGTAAATTAGGCTTTAAAGTGTTGTGGAGGTGGTCAGATGCAAATGTCTACCACAGTGTGGCATCACAATGTGGAGGAAACAGAGAACGAGACTTTTTGGCAGTGTGGTTTTAACAAATGCTCTTTTTGCAGTGAGGAGGAAGCTTTGAGTTCTGAAACTTACAGTATGTTTTTATAGTACAATGACATCTTATATGTCAAAAGATCAAGGACAATTTGATTCCTCATGTCATGACCTTTAAATGCCAAACTCTGATTTTGAGTCCTCAAAGTATTTTCAAGGACAGGCTGTTCCACAACCTTATAGGCTTGGCGTGTTGATGACCATCAAGGTTAAACCTACATTGTAGAGTGTTCATGTGCCATGGGTCATTGTGTAAATAGGCACAGGTTAAAGTCATATATAATTAATATCCTGGTTAGAAGAATAACAGCAGAATGAACTTGGCTAACCCCACATGTGAAAGCTGCATCTTGCCCTGTTTCCCCAAATCTACAGTCACTCTATCATGAAGACTTTCAAAAGCATTCAGTTTGTTGTTCACCAGCGACTGAGAAAAAAGTAAGAATGGTTAAAAATAACTTTAAGGTAGCTTATAGACCAACAGATTCGCCCTTTTTTTATTATTTGACCATGATAAGGGTTCCAGAGAGAAAAGTGGGGGAAAAGTGGGGGTCCTCCAGAGGGGGTGGGTGGGGGTTGGGGGGTTGTGGGGGTCTTACATACTACTGGTAAAAGAACATGTACTCAATTTCCCTCACTCTCACAAGGTCATAGTTCAGCTCCTCAGTTGTTGTTTTAGCCCCTCTTCTGCGTTAATGAGGAATTTCATGAAATCCGGTCTCCTTGATCCTGTGTGTGTCCAAGGGGGCCACGTCTAACCTAAGGTCTTGCTACTCAGTTTTGCATCTCTAAATGTCTCTTTTGTTTTAACATGTGGGGGCAGGGGTCGTCCAAGGGAGAGGGAATGTGGGGTCTTAGTTAATTGTTTTTCTTCACTGGTCTGGAAATGGCATGGTCCTGGGACTTTGATATTAGAGGTAACATAAATCTAGGCTGCAATGTCAGCTGCTTTCCAAAATGCTCCAACGTAAAGTGTGTGAGCTGACCGTGTGCATGTGTCTCACCAGAGAGCTCAATAGAGGCTGTGTGTGTATCAGAGGTCTTTCACTAGCATATAAGGCTTTGTTTCAGGTTCTGGAATTCATGCCATATGTTTGTGATGGTGAGAAATCCCACTGGTAGGACAGGCCACATTCCACCAGGAGGAAAGCCAATTTTTACAATGTATTAACAAAACAGAGAGAGACAAGGGCAGTGACAGAGAATGAGATGGCTTTGGGATAAGTAAGGGATGTTAAGAGAGATTTAGTTTCAATTCTGAACACTTATGAAATGAAATTCTCAGTCTGTTTGTCTTTGTTAAGAGCCTTTGTGTGAGAAACAGCAACTAGTCTTTCAATAGGATTGTCTTGCTTAGACTTAAACCACAGATCCAGGAGGGAAACACAAGTAATATTAAGAAACCAGCTTACATAGATGCTCCTCTTTTCGACCAACACGGTGCTGATGTGGGTGCCAGGGCCAAATCTGAAACTATTTCATGTGTTTTCACCAAAGAAAAGGCAGTTCTGGGCTGGAAAAATCACTTCTGCAATGAAGTTAAACCTGCTGTTCTTGAACCAAAAACCACTGACATCAGAGGTTAGGGGTGGGTTTTCAGAACAACAACAAATGTGTCTGGTAAGACTGATGCAAAACAAACTAGATCAGATAAAACTGTATTACTGTCATTAAAATTAAAAATGCCGTCTCCACTTGAAATGCCCAATGCAATGCCAATGCAATTAAAAACATATTCTCAAAAAGAGGAATAATTAAGACTTGTAAACAATGATCGTGATGTCGAATGTTTACTTGTGGACAGGTTATTTAGTAACATAGTCAGTTGCGTCATGGTGGAAAAAGAGACAAAAGCTGATTTATTAGATGTTTTTTTGGAATTGAATGCCTAATCCTTTTTGCTTAAAGGTTACTAAAATGCTGACATGTTAAATGTAACATGCTTTTGTGGAACTGGTTGAGGTAGAAACATCTCACCCATTTATCCATTATGCAGTTATCAAGAGGTCACCATATGCATGGCTTATAATACAACACTGTATTTTATAAGTTTGGTAATTCTATTTGTAAACATCTATTTGACAAGTGATGGTAACTGTGGCTGTCATCGACCTTGACCAATAGCTTTTCCAAAATGCTGCCATGCAATGTGCAGTTATCATTTACTGTTGCATTTTATGCTTGTTTTTCAGGCGCATCCTCAGACAGCTTTGAGAGACATCAGCCATGACCATAATCTCTTGCACCAGCAGAACCAAATCCAGAGTGATTTGACAGACTCACATCCTCACGAAAATAGGTGGCCACAGCATCGCTCTTCAGGTGTCCTACCTCAGCCTGAGCCCGAAGAAGAATCCAAACCCTTTGTCCTAAACCTCAACAACTTCCCAGACCTGGCAAATGCTGACATTGACTCTCAAAACCCCAATATTCAGGTGAGAGCATGCAAGAGTGCAAATCTCAAGTTATTAGACATCTATTTTAAATCCTGCTGAAAAGACTATATTATACCATTATGAATTTCCATGCTGGTTTATGCTGGTCAGTGCTGCTCTGGTGTTGGTTAAGCTAGTGGATCTGCTGTTCAACAGCAAAACTTAGCTGGTGAAGCTGGTTCACCACCATAATTGCTTTGCTAAAGCTGATTGACTACAAAAGTCTTGCTGGTTAAATTAGCAAAAAAGTCTGGTGCAGATATTTTGGGATCCAGCATCCAAAACACAACATTTGCTGGTGGCCAACAGTGCTGGTCAGGACCGCATTAACGTACTGCTGGGCCCTGCGGGTTGATCGCCGGGGAATGGGGGGTGCTTTTTACTCTATGACCATGTGCTACACAAACAGCTTTCACTGTTGTGCACCATCTTTGTGTTTATATCACTATCTCTTGCTGAATGTGTTTACATGCGCGTCCTCCCACAAACGTTGACTTAAGCCCAAGTAAACCTGCTAATGCAGCCATGATGCTGGTCTTTTCAGAAGGGAAATGCTTTAGGATGTGATGCTTGTGACATCCATCTCTATCTCTACTTCCAATACTCAGTTGAGAAAGTCTTCTTATTAAAGATCTACAGAGCAAGAACTTTTGGTGTTTGAGTCAGTCCAGTCATTATATGCAAGGCCGGATATAATACTGTAAACCATTACAGGTTCCTCCTCTCTGAAGCTAATGTCAAATCCTGTCTAATCCTGACATCGACCTAAGTGGCATCCAGAGTGAGTCATCTCTCCTGATGAGATGTAATTAAGTGTAATAAGTAATCTCATCTTGAGATGAGGAGGAAATAATTCTGCTTGATTTGATATTGAGCCTGAGTGCAAATTGAAAGACCCGCTATGAGTGACTCACTGGAAAGACTCCAGACTGGAAGAGTGACAACTCATATAGCATGATTTGTCTTCATTTCCTTCATTAGCTGTGTAGTAAATGTTCTAAAGATATCATCCATTGTTCTCTCCCATTTCGATTCATTTTTGGGTGTACTTTGTGTCATTGGTTGTAGGTGACCATAGAGGTGTTGGATAACCCTCCCATGAACATGGATATGGACCTTGTTAAAGAATGGAACAATGACTGGCCCACCACTTCATCCTCTCCTTCCTCTACAGTAGACTGGCTGGGTGGGAAGAAGCTGTTTTGGCCATTGTTCTGGGGCTACATGGACACAGATTCAGACGAGGATGGCACAGGCCAAACAGTGGAGGAAGAGGATGACTATACACTGGAGTATGACAGCGTGGAGCCACTGCCTAGTGAGATGGGTGTTGAGGGTGGTGACTGGGAAGTTCCATGGACTCAGGGGTGGAATCCTGCTCAAGGCCATTATGGTGAGCCATTATGTGCTATCAAAATCCCTTTTATTGCAACTTCCTTAACACAGTATTTGAACTTTCAGATAAGCTGTGAAATTAATTAAAGCCTTGGAATAGAGCAAAAGCAACTATCTTTAGCTAAAAGATACCAGAATTTGTACAACCAGAACTTTGTAACAAGATGTTCAATCCACAGATGGTCAGTGGTGTAAAGGAGGAGAGACAAGATGGTGTAAAGCTGGAGGAATTTACTCTGTTTAAGACAGCTGAAGTGTGAACTGTAAGATAAAGGTGGTTTGCAGAATGGTTGTAGGGAATGAGAGATGTAGAGGTTTGGGAGGAAATGTACAGTGAGCTGGCTGTTTCACAGCACTGATTCTGACCAAGCACTCAGCCGGCGGGGTATTTGTGAGCGCCGGACCTTTGAAGTAGACACTGGTCCCACTCGGTGGAAAAGGCTGCCGTTTGAAGACGGGCCCAATCCGCTCACTAATGGCAGCGTGAGGATGTTCTCTTGGACAAATAAGCCCATGCTTGTGTTCAATTAGAGCACAGACCGGGAAAACAGAGTGAGAGGGGGCATTCGGTTACACTTTATATCCCGTGGGATGGGCCCCAGACTCTGCATCCCCCAAGTCCCCAACCCCCCACCCCCCCCAGCCCAAAGCGGCTGAGTCTTTTAAGCGTGTTCAAGAATTCTAGGCTTTTCAAGGCCATGCATAACATTGTTTTTTGTCTTTCTCTAGAGGCTGTTGTCTGTTTCATGATGGGAATTGCACATTTTGCGTTGTAGCTGTACAGTCCATTGCTGACAAGAATTAAATGAGATGGGGAGTTTAATTGGAGTGGTCAAGGAAAGACAGTGATTGAGTCTTAAATCCAGAGATTAAGGTTGGCCTCAATCTAGTTTCCCTTTAGGACGAGCTCCCATGCTTACCCATCCACTTGTATGACTACTTGGATGTGAAGAGTGCATAGTTCTGGCAAAATCATGACTGTAGTGTTTATTATGTCACATACTTCAACAAGTTATAAACTTCAACACATTTTCTAAAAAAATGTTTGGACATTTTGCCTTAAATGGGACAGGATAGAAATGCCAGGAAACAATAGGGAGAAGAGGGAGGGTAGAATCTGAAAATGAACCGAACCAGATTCAAATTCAGTTCACTTGCACACAAGCCACCATGAACATGTCAGAGTATGTGCACTATCCCCCAGACCACATCCCTAAACAACACATTTTATAGTTGTTAAAAAATCTATTTTTTGGGGGGCCTGGGTAGCTCAGTGGTAAAGACGCTGGCTACCACCCCTGGAGTTCAATATTTTACTGTAAAATCAATGCAGGCTAGGTCTTTTTCTGTCACAACACAACAAATTACTGTGAAAAAAATAAATTTGAATATTGTACTGCATTATGGGAAAATTGTGTTTCGTTTGAAGACACCATTTTGGTGTTTAGTTTTCCCTTTGTATGGGACATTATCTTATTTATTTCAAATAAAATGTCTACCAGCTTGTGTAATTGTGTTTAACTTATTGCACTGTAATGTATGGAGAAAATAGTCAGTTTAGTGGCTGACTTTATGTTGGCACATAATGTATAAACAACACCATATGATGCATTTGCAAGTAAAGAAATAGTGTCATATTAAATGAGGAAGGGATGTTTGCAAAGATAGGCTGGTTGGTTTTATCACTCATTAACTATTATCATGAGTTTTCAATCAGGGATGCAAGATATCAACACTCAGCATAAAAATCTCAATGATGGTGACAATTAACAAACACTGTATATAAAAAAAATACAGATGATCATTGTGATTCTTGAGAGCCTCCATGTTGAGTACTTCCTGGGAGTCATGTCCCAGCTGAGCAACTGAGCAATTGAGATAAATGGAAATGCTAACAGATAGCTTTCTCGAAGTATTATAGACCTCCTTGATTGAAAGATCATATTTAAACATTCAGATCTGTTCAGTGTGATTGAGCAGAAATACCATTCTCTGGTCAGAGAGATGAATCTAGTGCCCATTTCTGCTTTAACCCATGTTTAAGACTAGCCCTGTGGCTGTAGTGGGTTTTGTAATCTTGCAGTTGTACAAAGCCAGTTAGTGTATTCGCTAAGCCTACGCCTCCTTTTCATCATCCACTAGTCTGTAATCAGGGTGGCCAAAGGCCTGGCGTGATTCTCTTTCAGCTTGCAGTCAAGGTTTGTTGCCAGGGCGTGCATAACTAAATTTTGTACATTTTCTAAAGAAAAAGTTAGTGGTGCTTGCCCATGCAAAAGTTTCTTCCATAATACTAGGTTGTGGGTGGTTGCTAGGGTGTTTTCTAAGCAGTTGCTAAGGTGTACTTAGATTTTTGCAGCATGTTGCTATGTGATCGTTTGAGTGTTTTGAGTGGCTGCTAGGTGGACTGACCCAAGTCAAAATAGCCCACCCTCAAGTCTTTATATGATATTCTGGTCTCTAGATATAGTTCAGGGCTCTCATTTAGTCTATTGGATTATTTTTTTCACCAAATTATTTTTTCAGAAGCGAAAGAGGAGGAATGGAGTGCATGGACTCCCTGTAGCGTCACCTGTGGCCATGGAAACCAGACCCGCTCACACTCCTGTGGATATTTCTGCACATCCACTGAGTCCCGAAGCTGTGACCTCCTCCCATGCCCAGGTTAGTTTGACTTATGTCTACTGTACTCAGAAATGTATATTTATTTTACTAAATTAAACCCATTTTTATGAAATTATTTATTTTTCAGATGATTTGAACAGTGTTGGTGACGTCTTTCCATTTAAGATGGAGAATGGTACAGAACCTTTTGGCACTGGTAAGTCCTGGTTTTAGGTTTATTGCAATTGGAGCTGTCAATAGATTCAATTAATTTACTGACTATCTGTTTTACAGACCAAAGGAAAACAGTGGGCATGTTCAGAAAAACTGTTTGAAAATAGTCATCAAGTTGTAAATGAATTACCCTCTAAGCAGGTCTTTCTCCATTATTTTATGATAAATGTGACTCTAGTTGTCATGCGTGTATTGACTATTTCAACCAGTCTTCAGAGATAATACAGAACAGATTGGAGCAGTTTTAGACATATTCAATTAATTTCATATATTAATACTTTTACTCTGGCAGCCCTAATTGTAATATAGTTCACCTTTTCAACTGAACAGTTGGATCTTCATGATCTAATACATAGACCTATCTCAATATACTGTTCTGGTTTGTATTCTAAAAGATTTAATTTCAAAATATAAATGTCCGTGAAATTAGAAAAAAATCCCTTAGACTTCTATTGAAAAGGTACCAAGGATATGGCTTGGGAATGGTCTCTTTTTACTATGCCAGCAAGCAACCATCTAACAACCATTTAGTAATGCATTTGCAACACCCTAGCAATACCCTAGTAACCAGTGGTGTAGTCAGGGCCATACGCACGTATTTGCCGTATGCATACTTTTTTCCCAGGGCTGTTTGCGTATAACGACTTCTAAGCATCAATATTTGCGTATACCCTCGGTATACCCACTTGTTTTGCTGCTTTAGAAGTCCATAATCTAATGTCGTTAGATTCCCTTTAACTGTATTGGATGCTGTTTTGTGAAACTGGAGATTCTTTGTTGTATTGGTGCATTATTACTTGAATTACCCACCCCTGACAACCATTGTTGCCAAAACTGCCAAAACAACTACACTAATCCAATGAGAAATACACTATTTTCATGTTAAGACTTTTCTCTCCCTTTCTCTCTTCTTCCTGGTCATTGTAATAAAGCGTTTTTAATTTTAAGTTTAGTAAGGGACGTTCACACTGAACACGTTTTTGCATCAATCCATGCTGTTTTTCAATGTTAAGCAGCGTCTCAGCGTCTGCACTGTGTCACTTCCTCATGTCCCAAAGTCTGCATGTCAAACATCTTTGACAAAAATAAATGCTAAATCATTGGATTTCTATTTTTTTCCCCACATACAATGTATTCATTTGTGGTAAATGTGTAATTTTAACACTGATAGTGGAGGTTTTTTTGTGTGTCCCTTGATTTATTGCGCACTCTGTTTTGTCATGATACCATGACCTTTCACTGAAGGTATATGTTAGGAAATGACATCACACACACTGGAGGTGGACATAAGCCATTCTGCAAAATTACTTTGAGTTATTTGAAGTTTATAACTTTATTGTTTTCCTTTATTTTGTGGTGTTAGTCATACGTGTTCAAGCATAACATGTCCACCCTATTATGGGAAGATACAGTATATGGGAAATAAAAATTAATTGAAAAATTTTAATATACAGTATTTATGTTAACAGAAATACAATTTATAAATATTAGTTTACAAATATGTTTCCTAGTTATCAATCACAGACCATGTAGTGGCTCATTTATCCACTGAATGTCCACCCTGACCAGTATGACTAATAAAATCTTTAACATGTCCCTGTAATGATGAAACATGTAGAAACTTGTAAAAATAAAACATATTTTTCAAAAGTTTCAAAGCAGGAATGTCACCGAATTGTAAGAATGACCCATTTACGATATGTACAGAGTTACAGTTCCACAGCTTTCTATACTCAGATTACGCAGTCTACAGTAACAGTAAAGTACAGTCTATAGTAACAGACAGTCAGATGAACAGAGACTGGGCAATAGTAAACCACTTTTTTTGGTAGGACTACACCACTGCTAGTAACCACCCAAAACACCCTATCAAGTGTGATCAAACCGGTGAATAGGCTGGGTTCAGAGGTGTACGATCAAACTGGTATGATCTGCATTTGCGCTGCTATTTACCAGGAGAAAATGAGTGAATCAAAATCAGAATCAGAATGAGCTTTATTGCCAAGTATGCTTACACATACAACGAATTTGTCTTGGTGACAGAAGCTTCCAGTGCACAAACAATACAACAACAAGACAGAGATAATAAAAAATTTAAATAAAAATAAAAAGCGAATAGAAAATATACTCAAAGTATATATAGAAATACAAAATAAGACAATATATATATATATGTAAAAATACAAATCTGTTATATACAGATAGTGCAAGAGAATGTAATGGCAGAAGAGGTAGGATATGTTAAATAAATATAATAGACTAAGTGGTTGTGACGAGGAGGAGGGCAGGGCCGGGCGTGCGCACAGCCGGCCGCCAATTGTGCTAATCAGCCGAGGAGAGGGATAAAGCCGAGCCGGATGCGGCAGTTCGGGACAGAGAGTGCCACACGCAGCTGCCGTGTCTGTTTATGTTTGTATATTTTTACGTTTTCATTAAACATTATTTTGATGGTTCAGCCTGTTCCCGCCTCCTCCTTGCCCATTTTAAACCTTGTTACAGTGGTGTATTGCACATATTTATTGCTTAATGGGGCAGTTTTAACTAGTTTTAATAGCCTGAGTGAAAAAACTGTTCTTGTGCCTGACGGTTCTGGTACTCAGTGCTTAGCGCCGGCCAGAAGGCAACAATTCAAAAAGGTAGTGTGCTGAGTGAGTGGGGTCCAGAGTGATTTTTCCAGCCCTTTTCCTCACTCTGGAAGTGTGCAGTTTTTGAAGGGAGGGCAGGGAGCAACCAATAATCCACTCAGCAGTCCAGACTGCCCTTTGTAGTCTTCTCATGTCCGATTTCGTAGCTGAACCAAACCAGACAGTTATTTTTTTTTTTGTTTTTTTTTTGGGGGGGGGAATTTTTCCCCCTTTTTCTCCCAATTTGGAATGCCCAATTCCCAATGCGCTCTAAGTCCTCGTGGTCGCATAGTGATTCGCCTCAGTCCGGGTGGCGGAGGACGAATCCCAGTTGCCTCCGCATCTGAGACAGTCAACCAGCGCATCTTATCACGTGGCTTGTTGAGCGCGTTGCCACGGAGACATAGCGCGTGTGGAGGCTTCATGCCATCCACCGCGGCAACCACGCTCAATTCACCATGCACCCCACCGAGAACAAACCACATTATAACGA
Organism: Myxocyprinus asiaticus; assembly: GCF_019703515.2. Lineage (NCBI taxonomy): Eukaryota > Metazoa > Chordata > Actinopteri > Cypriniformes > Catostomidae > Myxocyprinus > Myxocyprinus asiaticus. The sequence goes on along the minus strand of NC_059362.1, from coordinate 7,592,482 downwards.
CCACGAGGAGGTTACCCCATTTGACTCTACCCTCCCTAGCAACCGGGCCAATTTGGTTGCTTAGGAGACCTGGCTGGAGTCACTCAGCACGCCCTGGGATTTGAACTAGCAAACTCCAGGGGTGGTAGCCAGCGTATTTTACCACTGAGCTACCCAGACCCCTAAACCAGACAGTTATTAAAGTGCAGAGGACAGACTCAGTGACTGCTGAGTAGAACTGGATTAGCAGCGCCTGTGGCAGGTTGAACTTCCTCAACTGGCGAAGGAAGTACAACCTCTGCTGGGCCTTTTTCACAATGGAGTCAGTGTGGGTCTCCCACTTCAGGTCCTGTTAGATAATAGAGTCCAGGAACCTGAATGACCCCACTGCTGCCACAGTGCTGTTCAGAATGGTGAGCAGGATCAATGTTGGGATGTTCCTCCTGAAGTCCACAATCATCTCCACTATTTTGAGCGTGTTCAGCTCCAGGTTGTTTTGACTGCACCAGACAGCCAGCTGTTCATCCTCTCTTCTGTATGCAGACTTGTCGTCATCTTGGATGAGGCCGATGACAGTACTGTTGTCTGCAAACTTCAGGAGCTTGACAGAGGGGTCCTTGGCAGTGCAGTAATTTGTGTACAGGGAGAAGAGTAGTGGTGAGAGCACACATCCCTGGGGGGCACCAGTGCTGATCGTACAGGTGCTGGAAGTGAATTTCCTCAGTCTCACTAGCTGCTGCCTGTCCGTCAGAAAGCTGGTGATCCACTGACAGATAGAGATGGGAACAGAGAGTTGGGTTAATTTAATCCAGAGAATAGCTGGAGTCTGAAGTCCACAAAAAGGATCCTTGCATATGTCCCTGGTATGTCCAGATGTTGCAGGATATGATGCAATCCCATGTTGACTGCATCATCCACAGACCTGTTTGCTTGATAAGCAAATTGAATGGAATCCAGAAAGGGTCCAGTGATGTCCTTCAGGTGGGCCAACACCAGTCTCTCAAATGACTTCATGACCGCAGACATCAGAGCGACGGGTCTGTAGTCATTAAGTCCTGCGATCTTGGGTTTCTTTGGGACAGGGATGACGGTGGAGCATTTGAAGCAGCTGGGAATTTCACAATGCTCCAGTGATGTGTTGAAGCTCTGTGTGAAGATGGGGGCCAGCTTGTTGGCACAGGCTTTTAGACAGGTGGGTGAAACACCATCTGGGCCCTCTGCTTTCCTTGTCTTTTGTTTCCAGAAAATCCGACACACATCCTCTTCACAGATCATAAGTGCAGGTTGAGTAGCAGGAGAGGGGAGAAGGGTGGTTGCAGGAGGTGTTTGTGTGAAGTGAATGTCAGAGTGGGTGTGGGGTGTGAGACTGGGCTTTTCAAATCTACAGTAAAGCACATTCAGGTCATCAGCCAGTTGTTGATTCCCTGCAGTGTTGGGGGATGGTGTCTTGTAGTTAGTAATGTCTTTTAGGCCTCTCCACACTGATGCAGGGTCGTTAGCTGAAAACGTGTTTTTCAGCTTCTCAGAGTGGCTTCTTTTAGGCACTCTAATCTCCTTTGTCAGTGTATTTTTGGCCTGACTATACAATATTTTATCCCCACTTCTGTAAGCATCCTCTTTGACCTGACCAAGCTGCCTGAGCTTTGCTGTAAACCATGGTTTGTCATTGTTGAACATTAAATAAGTCCTAGTAGAAATGCACATATCCTCACAGAAACTGATATATGATGTTACAGTATCTGTGAGCTCATCCAGATTGGTGTCTGCAGCTTCAAAAACACTCCAATCAGTGCAGTCAAAGCACGCTTGTAGTTCCAGCTCTGCTTCATTGGTCCATCTTTTTACAGGCTTTACTACAGGTTTAACTGATTTAAGTTTCTGCCTGTAGGTCGGAAGAAGCTGAACCAGACAGTGATCAGAGAGTCCCAAAGCTGCTCTAGGGACAGAGCGATATACATCCTTTAATGTTGTGTAGCAGTAATCCAGTATATTTCTGTCTCTGTTGGGGCATGTAATGTGCTGTCTGTATTTTGGCAGTTCACGGGTGAGGTTTGCTCTGTTAAAATCTCCAAGAATAATAATAAGTGAGTCCGGATGTTGTTGCTCCGTGTCTGTGATCTGATCAGCCAGCTGTTGCAGCGCTGCACTCACACACGCTTGTGGAGGAATGTAAACACTAAAATGAGGAAAACTCACACGGTGAGTAGAAAGGCTTACAGTTGGAAAGGCTAGTTTTTTTAGAACCATCTTTGCTGTGACTCAGAATCCTATGCAGCATTGCAATGTGAACAACATGGCGGTGCACATACTTGCAATTGCGTTCATAGCCGCATGTAATCTATCATAATCAAGCATTATAAACATCTTAAAATCACATTATATGTTTAATATGTTTAATAATATTAAATTCCTTCTTCCAGTATGTCTGCTGTGAAGTGTAACGTGAAATACAGCACGCATTAAATAACTCACGCTGTGGGATTAGTCAGTACAGTAAGAACTCACGTGCAAAGAGGTTAAATGTGCTGTAAGTGATTTTCTAATGAAAGACATGCAGAAAACATATCTATCACCTGTCAGATATCACTGAAATAGGTGCCATGAAATATCACACCTGTCTCTGTAACAGCACGGGGCTGGGTAAACAGTTGGGGAAAAGATGTCTGCGGGCCGTGGTCAGATCGTTTGTTTAGCCAATCAGAAGACTTTATGCCTGTCAATCATTGTGCACATGGGTGTAAAAAGTACTCCGAAATTACACTTAAGTGAAAGTATTGATACTGAGTGAAAATTGTACTCAATTAAAAGTCCAAGTATCTAGCCAAAAACATACTTGAGTGAAAGTAAAAAAGTATTCAAATTAAATTGTACTAAAGGATTAAAAAAAAAAAAAAAAAAAACTTTTTTCCTAGCTAGAATGAAATCAAGAGAGGAGATTTTGTGAGAGAGGATGTTGATCAATTCAATTGGTTTAAGTCGCCTTTTTACTGTCTTCGACGACTGTCATATTTCTCCCCCATTCGCAACCTGGTCATATTATCATATTACACTAACTACATTTTTGCAAAATTATTTTTATGTGGCCTGTTGTACGTAACATGACAATTTCCTGGTGGAATTAACACTACAGGTGCTACAACAATCACTTTTATTCACTTTCACTTAAATCACAAGTAACACGGTAGATTATCAGTTCATAAACACTTACTTTTCGTTACTGTTAACTTCAGTAACAGTTTACTTTCTTACTTTCTTATGACATATAAACACTTACTATAGCGCATGACTTATAAGGTGACATTTAAACGTTTGCATTGCATAATCAACTACATTTACAAGCTTGTTCGAGTGTGATCAAATTGCGCAGTAGATCAACTGACAGAGTGTTGCATGTGCACTACAAAGGACCGGGTACAAGTCCTGAAGAGTCGACACGTGAGCCGAAAATGTCATAGAAGCACCACAAAATTATGTGGTTGCTTCAGAAATTGTGTTTTTTATCTAACATTTGCTTTTTTTTTTTACACAAACTTTTAGGTTTTAGGTTTAGGGTAGAGAGGTAGTTTAAATCATGATAGAACATTAACCTGAAAAACCTCATCTGTTCAGGAGAACATTTCACTCGCTTTTAGCGCCACACAGTGGACGTTTCCCTTCGGAACTGCCCTGAGATGTGTATTTAACCATATCATTTTATTTTGCAAAACCGTTGAAACAGTCACGCAGTGTTTGTTGCATGGGAGAAGGCACTCACGAATTGTGATGTCAGAACACCCAGCTCCTTGAGACATAGAGAAAGATAAATATATATATATATATATATATATATATATATATATATATATATATATATATATATATAAGTTTTGAAGAAAGTTAGTAATGTTTTTGATTTTGTGAATTGTTTTCTGAGGTTTGCTACAAAAATGTCACTGTTGAGCAGATGGATGAATTAAATAAAATTCATAAATAATATTTACTCAGATTCCATTATTTTTATTATCATTATTATCATCATCATTGCTGGTTTTATAGTTATTATTATAATTAATAGTTGCCTAACATGCCTAATGGGGAGTAGAAATTCATGGATATTATTTAAATATGAAGGCAAGTGTATAAATAAGTTACATGTACTGTACACATTTAATTACAAAAGCCTTTTGTTTATATATATACTGTATATTTGCAACATGAATGTTCATTTTTGACTTCATACCTGTCCAATCTGTAGAAGTAGCAGGCGTTTAGAATAAAGTTAAGGACAAAAACCATCAGTGTTTCTCACTTCGTGCTCATAGTTTTGAATGAATACATTACATTCAGTCGGGCGGTCACATTCGGGCTAGTTGCACAAATATTTAAACGTATCCAAAGCTCAAATAAAATCAGAAATTCTGCCTCTGCAGATGGTCAGAACTCCACACAGCCACCGTGCGACACTCTGCCGTTTGTCAATCTGTCGTTTGTCGGATACAGTGAAAAGGCGGATTCAGTCCAGTAAAATGAAAGAAAATAATCAGCAAAAATTTTATGAGTACTTTTCAATGTCAAATAAAATTGTAAGGAGTCAAAAGTAAAAAAAAAAATCTTTGGAAATGTAATTAATTAAATGTAAAAGTATTCCGTTTAAATTGCACTCGAGTAAAGTACAAATCCCCAAAAAATAATACTTAAGTATTTTTACTCAATTACTTTACACCCCTGATAGTGCGTGTTCACAGGGCAGCCAAAATATGCTTGTATAAGTGCCAGTATTTTGTCCTGTTCCTTCTAAACACTTGGGGTTGTACAGGGAAACGCTCAGGGAGACCCTGCCCCCTCCTTCTGCTTCAAAACACCGGTCTCTAGTGTGTCTGTGTGTGTGCGCACGTGTCTTAGGATTGCATGGTTTTGGAAAGAGGGGGCGTGGCTAAATCAACCGCTATTCTGGGGGAATTTCCAGAATGGCAAAATCGCTTACAGCATTTTTAAAACCAAGTGTACACTACACGTCTTGCAGTCAGCACCCTGCGACTCACAGTCTAGTTTTTCATCGTGCTGGTGCGAACACTTCAGGACTGTAGTGTATCAACTACACGACCATTCGTCCTCGACTGAGACCATGTGTACTCCTGGTTTTAAGATGTGTTTTGGGTGATCCGATTACAAATGTACAAGCAAGACATCACCGTAACACCTGGTTTTTTATTTATTGAACTTAAAAAAAAATATATATATTTTCTTTAAACGTTAGTTTATTTATAAAGCACTTTAAAGACTACAGTGTAGACCAAAGTGCTGTACATTAATATCATACAAAATAACACAATATTATTAATACACAATGAAAATAAAAAATAAAATAAAAATAAAACCACAAACATAAAATGACCACAACCTTTCAAAGGCCAAAGAGAACAGATGGGTCTTGAGGTGGGTTTTAAACATATTAATAGAAGTAGACCACCTAACAGACAGTGGCAGACTATTCCATAACCTTGGGGCAGCAACAGAAAAAGCACAGTTACCTTTACACTTTAAACGTGACCGAGGGACAGTTAGGAACAGTTGATTGGCTGATCTGAGAGACCTTTGAGTATGATGAAGACAGGAGTTCATATAAACAGGTGCCATTCCATGTACAGCTTTAAAAACATATAACAACACTTTGTATTGGATTCTGAATTTTACTGGTAACCAGTGGAGAGATGCCAGGAGATATAAGTTCCCTCTTCCTGGTATTGGTCAAAAGCCTTGCAGCAGCATTTTGAACTAGCTGCAGGTGAGACAGGGAAAACTGATTAATACCCAAGTATAAGGCATTGCATTAGTCTAAGCAAGATGAAATTAAAGCATGTATTAATTTCTCAAGGTCAATAAATGACACAATATGTTTCAGCTTTGCAATGGCTCTAAGATGGAAGAAACTACTCTTCACAACAATAATCTGCTTATCAAATTTAAGTTCAGAGTCAAAAATCACATCCAAATTTTTTACATGGGTGAGTGTATTCACAGACAGGGGACTGAGTCTGTTAGTAATGTTCTGTACACATCCATTTTGATTAAAAATAATTATTTCTGTCTTATTCTCATTTAACTGTAGAAAGTTTTTAGCCAGTGGATTTCCTTGAACTTGAAATGTAAACTGCACAGGGTAGGGGAGGAGGCTATTGTCATATTATAATTATTTTATGTTACGTATGGTAGTCGAATAAAGAAAAGCCTCCATCGCCATCATTTACAGCAGGGTGCTCACACTTCAATGGAATGAGATCTACCATGTATATTAAAGGCTATACATTATCACAATGTAAAATTTCAGTAGTCGGTAGTTATTATAATACATTAATACTTTTTAAAGCTACTAAAGTTACCCAGTCAAGAGCAGTGATGTTTTCTCATTTTCTTGTTATGATTGTTTGATTATTATAATGACACACTAGACGGCAGCAGGTCTATTAGCTTACATTTACACTTACAAGTCCGACATTTGAATACAAATCTGCTGTTTACGTTCACTTTAGACATCACTCTCTGTGTTTACATGAATACCTCACCAAGACAGGCATTTTGGTGGAATTTTGAAATGTACTTTGCTGTTCAGGTGCGCATTAGCGCAAGCATTTCCGGAACACACACGCATGTTCGATCTATCTTTAACTCACAAAAAACAAACTCTCTTTTCTTAATAGACCGCACAAAGAAATGACAGTTTTGGAGTTTATTTTCATAACCTGCTTCCTTATTATTTGAACTTTAATAAAGGATGCTTTAAAGATATAGGGGTGTTTCATTGCAAAACGGAATGCTGCACAATAATCGTTTTATCTCGATTATCTTGTTTTCATAATCATTGGAAGCCAAAATTGTATTTGAAAATAAAATTGTATTAATTGCCCAGCCCTATCACGCGGTACTCCTGTTGTTATTTTGCTGATCTCCACATGACAGGGAAGCAGAGAGAAAGTCACAATGAGCCAATAAGTCACCCCTTTGCCATTCTGAACCGGTGTGTGTGTGACAGACCTCCGACTGAAGAGAGCTCAAGCACAACATTCTCTAGGTGTGTAATACTCTCAGCCAAAATCAAGTTGTTCTTCAAGTTGCTAGTGAGATGCCAGCTTTATTATACTGTTATGAGAGGTAGGGGTGTGCAGCAAAGCCATTATCTGTATCTGTTACCATGACAAAATTATCTCTAACTGTATCTGTATTCGGATAGAACCGGTTGTCGGCATTGTTTAAACAGGAAGTGCATCTAAACTAATTTTAAAATGTAACTCTCTTACATTTAGGCTATAGCTTCAGTATATAAAGAATGCCTCGGATAGGCCTATTTAAATATTATTATTATTATTATTATCATTATTATTATTAATGTAATAACAATCATCGTCTTCTTCTTCTTTTAGCTGCTCCCGTTAGGGGTTGCCACAGTGGACCATCCGTGATCTGCATATTTGACTTGGCACAGGTTTTTATGACGAATGAATATTATAATAATAATAATAATTATAATTATTATTATATTTGTATTATTATTATTTAATTAAATTATTGATATATTCTTTATTTTTTCTCACCAGATGAATCTGAACATGTAGGCTACATAAACTGTGGGATATGTTGTTAACTGTGGTTTCTCCTGGTATTTCGGACATTAATATCTGCTGAAACAACATTTTCGTTCATGTCTGTGCAGTGTGCAAGTAACAATGTTATTCTGGAGGCATGAGGTGTCAAGCAATTGTAAAATGTCAAGTGCACATTTTGCAGCAAATATTAAATACAAATACGAATATTACAAAAACATTTGAATAAATTAATATAGCCTGCAAACGAAAGCACCGTAAATATCTATCAGGAAGTTTTATGATACACTCGAGGCTTATTTTGTGTTCACATATTTTTGTGGAGGACATAATTAATTAGTTAAATTACATGTGCAGAATTAGTGAAATTCAGTGGAATACATTGCAATATCGAGTCTAGGCTATATTTCTAGAAATGAAAAGCAAGGATTTTTTTGTAATCCTCTGTGTGCAGGAATATACTAGTATCTAAACCTCTATGCAGAATTTAAACATTTTTGGAATAAAGGATTAACCAGATAATTACCTTAATGTGAATATAAATGTGGTCAACTTACAGTCGAGCTCCACTATAAAATCATCACTTCTTTGGTCAGGAATTAAACATCACGCTCAAGCTGGTTTATAAATCCTTATGTGTGAATTGTGTAAAACATTTGTCATTAATGTGATCAGACATTTCAAACAGACATTTCAAGAAGTGGAAAATGTGTATGATATAGTATGATGTATGTGTATGAAATGTGTATGATAAATTTAAGCTTTACAAACTTAAATTTCTAAGACGTGCACAATTAACGAAGATTGCAAATTGAATCGAGAATGCGGCCATCCAATCTGAACTTAAAATCACCATGCACATTTTCTTTCATAAGGTTTACACTGTAGTAATATTGGCTTCACAGACTCATCATTGCTTTGTAATTTTCTATATGTTTATTTAAAATATCGCTTTATGCCTGTGCTCGTTGGATGATCAATCTTCCGAATATTTTTTCTATTATTTAGATGAATTCCTTTTATCGCGTGACACGCCGTCACGTCGCATCTTGTTAGGACATGATGTAATAGGAGGGTTAAACCTTCATTAGGCTAATGATATGCTGTTAAATAGGCCTGTTGATTTGGTTGATTTGATTTGGAAATGTGCTATCTGTTTTGCTGTGTTTGTTTTGCAGAAGTTGATAGCTGTGAGAAGTGGTTGAACTGCAAGAGTGAGTTTCTCCATCGTTACCTGCAGCAGGTCTTGACTGAATTACCTAGCTGCCCCTGTGCCTATCCCTCAGAAGCCTCCAACAACATGGTCAACCTGTTGGATGTGAGACATGACCGGACATTCAAATGGACAGATGCCAGTGGCCCAAAAGATCGCTTGGACATCTATAAGCCCTCAGCGCGGAACTGCTTGCGCTCCGCTCTCTCGCGAGATGGCACCACACTGGCTGCCCAGCATTGCTGCTATGACGACCATGGTCAGCTAATTACAAGGGGCAAGGGGGCAGGCACCCCCAACCTAATAAGCACAGAGTTCTCCCCAGAGCTGCATTTCAAGGTGGATGTACTGCCATGGATACTGTGCAAAGGAGACTGGAGCAGGTTTCATGCCATCCGTCCACCCAATAATGGCCTGCATTGCACCGAGAACCCCCACCAGGACATGTTCATGAATGAATTGGAGGAGGCCAGAGAATATTGAGGCACCAAACTGCTGTCTCTCCTCTGACCCCTACCTCCTGCTATGGTGCTCAACTTAACCCTATACAAAAAACACAGTTTCTTTGCCAGCCGCATAGGTGTGCAGTATAGAACCTTGTCTTGTCTTGTGGGACGCAATACTATAACTGTGTTTGCAAAGCATGGCTTCTTGCCGAGTATCTGCTTATATAATGCTAAGGGGTTTTTGTAGCTAATGGTTTTAAAATAGTCTCCAGTCTGCTCTCTTTTGACGTTTGATGTAACAGCAGTATTTGTGTATCAAAATAATTGCTAAAAAATGAATAAGTATTTGTCAGGCATGTTTCATACAGGCCAGTTTATTGTATGGATATATATATATATATATATATATTTTTGCAACCACATATTTACTATGATATCAGTGCTGCTATTTCTATAAAAAAATGTTGAGTGAGAAATTAATATCAATTGAAATGGTTTTTGGAAGCTAAATCCAGCCAAGCTGCAAAAATTTATCAAGTTTATTAGCTGATTTGAATTGTTGAGGAACATTAATCAAATTCGATCAAACTAAATCAGAATCTTTGTGGCATGTATAATTTCCTAGACTTGGAGAAAGTATATGGGTACAACATTTGATGTTACACACTTAATCTCACTTAATTTAATCTACTCTATAACACCAACAAGCAAACTAGTATTGTTTATCTTGTTGTTTATGTTTTTTTTTAACTAGTCTCCAAAAGCCCCCTCATGAAGGTGTACTCTATGAATGGGCACATTTATACTGTCAACTCAGGGGAAATCTCTTCGTAACAATCAATGTTAGCTCTTTATTAGAGTTTCTATAGAGTCTATAATTTCAGATAGAGAACCAGCAGGCAGAGGTAAATGAAATATAAAAAAATATTCTGGGTTCAATTCAAGTCAAGTTCAATCAACAGCATTTGTGGCAGAATGTTGATTACCTCAAAAAATTATTTAGGCTCGTCACTCCTTTTCTTAAAAAAAAAAAAAAATATATAATATTGGGAGGAGACTTTAATCTTTTGATGGACAAATGTGTGTAAGCCTCATTCACCAAAAAATCCAAATCATGAGAACTCGTGGAATTGGAAGGGAATATTAAAAGTGCAGAGGCAGAGCTGAAGCGCCTAATGTAGTCTGATGGCCTCAGAGAATTGACCCGATTGAAATAAAGATACTTAGTACTTAGTAACAGTACAAAATACTATTTTGTCACAGAAGGTGGAGTTTTGGCTATTCAGGGCAAGACAGTCATATATTGAGTCGGGGGACAAAGCAGGGAAGCTTTTGTCTAGATATATAAAGCAGAGTGAGTCTTTTTCTACCGTTCCCACAGTGAAATCTGCTGGTGGTGAAATATTTACCTCGGCCATTGATATTAATAATACTTTTAAAGAATTCTATCTTGATCTCTATAGATCCACGTCTTCGTCTACTGACGAAGACATTAGAAACTTTGTGGAACCATTAGAACTCCCTAAATTGACGAATGAGCAAAACAATTCTCTTGATTCTGAGATAAACTTTGAGAAGCTTGGCGAGGTAATTAAGGCCTTGCCTACAGGCAAGGCTCTGGGGCCAGATGGTTTTGCTGCTGAATTTTTTAGATCTTATGCTACAGAACTGGCTCCACTTTTGTTAGAAGTTTATACGGAATCATTAAAGAATGGAAAACTTCCGCCAACCATGGCACAAGCCCAGATCAGTCTGATTCTTAAAAAGGACAAAGATTCAAGCAAGTGTAAGAGTTACCATCCAATTTCCCTTATCCAGCTAGATGTAAAAATATTGTCAAAAATTCTGGCTAACTGATTAAGTTATGACATCTCTTATACATACAGATCAGTTGGAGTTTATTCGGGGCCGCAGCTCTTCTGGTAACATTAGACGTTTCATCAATATTATGTGGTCAGTGGCGAATGATCAAACTCCGGTCGCGGCCATCTCACTTGACGCCGAAAAGGCGTTTGATATGGTAGAATGGGATTATCTTTTTAAGATTTTGGAAATATATGGGTTCGGGAAGACTTTTATTGGATGGATCAAGATACTTTATAGACACCCGGTAGCGGCGGTACAAATAATTGGATTAATTTCAAATTATTTTACTCTGGATAGGGGCACCCGGCAGGGTTGCCCTCTTTCCCCATTATTGTTCTGTCTTGCCCTGGAACCATTAGCAGCTGTGGTAAGAAAGAGGATGATTTTCCAGGGGTGATGGCAGGAGGTGTGACGCATAAGCTTTTGCTTTACGCAGATGATATTTTATTATTCATCTCTGACCCTACTAGATCTATGCCTTGCCTCCACAGAATTATTCATTCCTTTTCTAAGTTCTCAGGATAGAGTTAATTGGTCTAAATCCGAAGTTTTGGCTCTGACAGTGTACTGCCTGATAACGCTTTTTCAGCTGCGTGCCTTTCAGTGGCCCAAACAGGGCATTTTATTCCCAGCAAATTTGTGTGATTTAGTTAGAGTTAATTTTGACCCTTTAATAAAAAGGTTTTCGAGCGATGTGGGCAGGTTGGCTTCATTACATTTATCGATGATTGGGAAGGTTAATGTTATTAAAATGAATTGTATTCCAAAATTCAACTACCTGCTACAGTCTATCCCTATAGATGTCCCCCTCTCTTATTTCAAGCAATTTGATAACATAGTGAAGTCCTTCATTTGGAATGGGAAACGTCCCAGATTACATTTCAGTAAGCTGCATAGGCTGACTGACAAAGGTGGGCTTGGCCTACCCAAGATTTTGTTTTGTTATTATGCGTTCGGTCTCAGACATTTGGCTCATTGGTCGCTTCCACCTGAGAGAGCCCCTCCCTGGTTTTGTATTGAACATTAAGTTCTTGCCCCTATTTTGCCATTGCAAAGCCTTTCTATCAAACTAACCAGAGAAGTTAAATTACACCCCGTTATCACGCATTTACACTCGGTATGGACAAAAGTGTCCAGAGTGTTTAATTCGGACATTTATTTAAATGTTGCCTCGAGCTTATGGCTGAACCCCAAATTATGTATTAATAAGTCCCCTTTCTGCTAGTCAGAGTGGATTGTGAGGGGGGTTACTACATTCAGTGACCTATATGAGAGTGGAGGGTTGAGATCCTTTGAAAATTTGGTTCAACATTTTGGGATTCCCAGATCTCAGTTCTTTAGATATTTACAGCTGTGCCACCTGCTCTGTACTATTTTTGGGAGTAGCATACACCCCCCAAAAGCGGCAGATACTCTGGGAGTGGTGATTACTGCTTTTGGAAAAGGTCATGAGGCATCAGTGTATTACTCCCTGCTAATTCAGAGTCTGGGGGATGGAGCTTCAACTTCTCTCAAGAGATTGTGGGAGAAATGTTTAAACTTGTTATTGGATGAGGGAGAGTGGGCTAGGATTCTAAAAAACGTCAAGTCTGCATCTAGAGACGTGTGCCTTATGCAATTCAAGATTTTACATTGATTCTATTGGACCCCCTCTAGATTGTATAGGCTTGGTCTTAAAGACACACCCACATGTTGGTGATGCCAATCAGAGGATGGAGACATATCCCATGTCTTTTGGGGGTGTGTTAAGGTCCAGGAGTTTTGGTTGAAGGTTCAGAGTTTTGTGTGTGATGTATTGGGCACTCGGGTTTCATTTTGCCCCAGACTCTGTATTTCGGGCGATGGGGCGGTCATCAATGTTGAGAATAGACACATAAAGAGTTGGGTCCTAAGCAGTGTCATGTTCGCCAGACAGAAGGGGTTGGAAGTTGGCTGGAGCACCCTCATTTCAGGAGTGGTGCTCGGAGATGCGGAGGGTGGCGGCCTTTGAAGAAGGGTCATTTAGAAGACTAGGGAAAGAAGGGGGAGGGGTGATAGTGGGGGTTAATTGTTTATTCTGTGTGTATATATATATATATATATGTTTTGTTTTTCTGTGTTCAATATGTGAATCAATAAAAAATTGTTAATCAGAAAAAAAAGAAAAGAAAAAAAAGCAATATTCAAGGTAACAGTGAGGCACTTAAAATGGATGTGAATGGGGACAATTTTTGGAGGGTTTAATGGCAGAAATGTGAAGCTTCTAAAAGCACTTAGGCCTAATTATTCTGTTAAAACTGTTATTTGACTTGTGAAATTGTTTAAATTGTCATTCTTACAGTCACTTTCGGGTTTTAGGGTTTACAGCATTACATCTTTACGGCAACAAAGTTGTAAAATTTGATATAGCTTTACACAGAAAAGGTTAGTAAGCTATGTATCACACTAAAATCATGTTAACACTTTTATTGTTTACGTCTTGTGGCTATTCTTTTAAAACAGTGAGTATTTTAGCATTTACGGATTGGCCCCATTCACTTCCATTGTAAGTGCCTCACTGTAGCCCAGATTATTATTATTTATTTATTTTTATTTTTTTTTAAGAAAAGAAGGGACAAGTCTTAATACATTTTGTTGTAATCAACATTATGCCACAAATGCTGTGAATTGATCTTAACTTGTATTGGACATGGAATATTTCTTTAAGAATATGGATTGTTACAATATGGTACTTATTGTATATATTGCTAATGTGCTTTTATGAAACACTGTTTCGAATGTGCATTTGCTGTGTTGCTATTGTTATTGTTCTCATGCATTGTTGGGAAAAGTTGTAGAGGAGCTATAATTACTTGCTCAAGACCTCTACCTAAAAAAAATTCTCATGAGAAAGCAGACTGTGTATGCACATTCTACAGCTGGCACTTTATTTAATTATATTCAGATGGATATTTGCATGATTAAACATTGTTCTCTGTATTTGTGGTGTTACTGTTGTGAAGGGATTACCTCCCATGGTCATTGTTACATTAATGAAAATGTAATTTTCTGAATTAGTGTGTAGGCATGTGGTTGTACAGTATTTATTGCATTTTTATCGCATGTTTGCTGAAGCTTTGAATTGATCATCCATTCAGATGGTGGACACTAACTTTAAAAGGGAAATCGTGTCATATCTCTTTAACAGCTACAAAACATGTTGATGTTCTCTGTTAATTATTATTGTGTAATTTCGGATGCTTTTGCAAATTACAAATTCTATTAAAACAAATACAAAGATGAGTTTAAAAAAGCTTTATGATCGTTTTTCTTTAAATGTACATACAGTATGTCAATGACAAGAAATGAAGACGGTTGCAAGAGTTCTGAAGAAAATCCTTATTGAAATTAAAATTACAATAATAACTAAAGGGTGTCTTAACTTAAAGGATAAGTTCACCCAAAAATGAAAATTCAGTCATCGTTTACTCACCCCTGTGTTGTTATAACCATATGACTTTCCTTATTTTTCTTAACACAAAGGGAGAAATTGTGAAAAAAAATTGTGCAGTGGCAGTTTATGGTGACTACCTCTTCAAGCTTCAAAAGAAGGCAAAAGTATAATTCAGAAGTCTAATAAATTATTCCATGAGACTCATAATTGTTATGAAAGCAGACGATAAGGTTTGTTTGGAAACAAACCAAAATCTAATGTATTATTTAGTAAAAATGTTCACTGACCGTTGATCTCCTATGCACGTTCATGACAGGGCATGAGATTAACAGTTCACTCAGCCCCCTCGCGACATTGGGGTGTTCAAGCGAAAACTCGTTTTGTTTATCTAAAAACAGGTCCTCCACAGCAATAGTGATGACGTCTTGGTTACTGTCATAACCTCAAGGGAACGAGATGTTGTGTCGATGTAGTGACACTAGGGGTCGCTCTTGGGAGACCCAAACACCTCTGATCTTTGAGAAAAGGCCAATGGGAATTGGCGAGTAGAATTTGCATGACACTCCCCCGGACATACAGGTATAAAAGGAGCTGGCTCGCAACCACTCATTCAGGTTTTGCGCTGAGGAGCCGAGACAGGGTCCCGGCCATTTCAGCGGGTAGCTCAGCATTGTGGCAAGAGGGACACAATGTCTAATTCCCCCCATCAGGGAACAGAGGTTATGACAGTAACCAAGACGTTCCCTATCTGTCACTCACTCGACATTGTGTCGATGTAGTGACACTAGGGGTCCCTAAACAAAACGCCACAACCAGCTGAACTGTGTTACGTGGGCTGGTGGTGCAGGTGCAGGCAGACCACTGCGTGCCTCATAGCAAGTGCACCCGGCCCCCACATAACCTTCCCCAATGCCCCACGAGTGTTGTACACCCCCTCGCACCCCGGGGACAAGACAAACTCATAGTGGGGACAGGCCACGCCAGCCATGGACCACACCCCCTGAGACCACACCCTGCCCGAAGGGGAGGTAACGTGCGGAGAATACGTCACATGGACTTGCCGACCGGCAGTATCGCATGTGGAAGAAGTCCACATGGTAGGTCCTACCCAGAGGGGAGGAGCTCTACAAACACGGAGACCGGAGGCAAAGGGAGCTCTGCCCAAGGAAGACGCAGATTTACCAACAGGGAAAACGTACCACAGAAAATACATCACACTGGGTTACCCACGGGCAACCAGCACATGTGGAGCACGTACTGGGCCGGCATCGAATTTGAGAGGAGGACCTCCCTCAGGGGAACTTGCCAGGGAGGGGCTGTCACGAGGAGCCTGAGCTCCAAGAACCAAGTCTGGGTGGGCCAGTAGGGCGCCATCAGGATGACCTGTTCCTCATCCTCCCTGACCTTGCACAAAATCTGTGCAAGCAGGCTCACTGGGGGAAACGCATACTTGCACTGCCCCCAGGACCAGCTGTGTGCCAGTGCGTCTGTGCCGAGGGGAGCCTTGGCCAGGGAGTCCCAGAGTGGGCAGTGGGAGGATTCCCGGGAAGCAAACAGGTCTACCTCTGCTTCGCTGAATCGACTCCAAATCAGCTGGACTACCTGGGGGTGGAGTCTCCACTCTCCCCTGAGCATGACCTGCTGCGACAGTGTGTCCGCTGCGTGGTTGAGGTCGCCCGAGATGTGAGTGACCCGCAACGACTTCAGTCGCTGCTGACTCCAGAGGAGGAGATGGCAGGTGAGTTGCGGCATGCGACACGAGCGTAAGCCACCTTGCCGGTTTATATACGCTACCATTGCCGTGTTGTCCGTCCGGACCAACACGTGCTTGCCCTGGATCAATGGCTGAAGCCTCCGCAGGGCCAGCAATACCGCCAGCAATACCGCCAGCAACTCGAGGCAGTTGATAAGCCAACGCAGTCGTGGCTCTGTCCAGGAGCCCGCAGCTGGGTGCCCATTACACACGGCACCCCAGCCTAACTTGGAGGCGTCTCTCATAACAACAACATGCCTGGACACTTGCTCTAAGGGGACCCATTCCCGCAGAAATGCAAGGTCCGTCCAAGGGCTGAACATGCGGCAGCAGATCGGCGTGATGGCCACGCGATGCGTGCTGCGGCGCTGTAGGGCTTTACCGGTTGTTTAGATCAGTGTTACTATCAGAAATAATTAATAATTATTTCTGTAGTTATTAATTAATATTTAAATTAATTAATTGGATCTAACTCATTAAAACCTCATATGGGACTCCAGTAAATGTAGTGTGCTATGTTTAGGAGCAAGTTTGGTTATTAGCAATAATTAATAATTATCAAAGATAATTATTAATTATTAAAATTAATAGAACATTGATTAGAATCAATGTTAGCTTTTTTAAATCCTTTAAATCAACAGTTATCAAAGATAATTGTTAATTGTTAACATCGATGAAACATTAATTAAAATTAATACTAGCTTATTGATCATTCAAATTCAATCATCAAAAATAATTATCAATTATCAAAAATCAATAGAATATTAATAAGGATTAACATTGACGGGGCACCACTCTGAAATCAGGGACTAATAACCGAATAGTAAAACAGTCTCAATATTAGATTGTTTTCTTAGGAAAATCGACATCTGAAGAATATCGATTTTCGGGAAAAAAAAACAATGAATGAAGGTTTGAATCCGAGCACTGACATCCCGTCAGCACGACACAGGCGTATGCAAAACAAACCAAAACACTTCTCTTTGTAATATAAACAAAGTTTATTTATGCAATAATATCAATTAATAACTAATACAATGCAGTCAATAAACTTCCGACTTACAACTACAAACTAAACAGTGATATGATTAGATATGGAAATCAAAATAATCCTATAACACATAAGGTGTGTGTGTGTGTGACAGTGTGTGTGTGTGTGTGTGTGATTAGTAAGAGAGAGAGAGAGAGAAAGAGAGAGAGAGAGAGATGATTAAGTGACAGCCCTAAAGCTGATTTCGCAATAGCGGGAGAGAAAGCAGCTGTGTTCATCACTCAGAGACGCGGTTTTACGAGCGGGGCTCATAGAAGTCTTGCGTTATTTGACTCTTTAATGGATGAACTCAGTTTCTGTCTCACCCGCGATGGCGAAATTGCACAATCCAATTTGGTTGGACCACAATACAGCAAAACAAATTTGTGATAATTAATACCCTGAGTATTAATAATGAGCGGACATGGCGGTCCGTAAACTGTACAAGCAAAAACCTTGAAACACAAGAATAACACGCTATAATATTCTATCTCTGCCCAGACGTAACCTCTTACTTGAATCGCATGAGGACACAGGTAGAATGTGTTTTCCTCCATCCTTTAACTCTGACCCAGTTCCTTGAGGCTTGTGTGATGATGGGAGGCCGTTTCCTTGCTCTGTCGGCGGGCGGTATGGCTGTTGATTGTCAGCGGGCGGTACGGCTGTTGATTCTCGGCAGGCTGGCGGAGAACTCAGAAATGTCGACTTGATTGAAGATGGAAGAGAAATCTTTAATCTCTTCACTTCTGTAGGCAAACGGATGAAGATGTGGATTGCTCGGCGGTCTCCTTCGGATCCGTTAGAGTGTTCGGTTGAACACAGAGTAATCTCAACTCGTCCAGCGAGATGGAGATTGTATGGCTACAGTTTCAAGTTGGACATTACTTCCTTGTGCCACGAGGTTGCACCGGAGAGCAGCAAAAAAACTACGTCTATATTCGGTGAACAAAGTCGCTGGAAGCAATTCTGGAAGCATTTCAGAGGTATTTTAACTCCTGATGATGTCATGTTTGAGGGACGTTCTGTTGTGTGCCTCATCCAATAGGAGTTAAGAGTTCGATCCTTTAGTGAGCAAGGCTTCATGGATTTGTAGTATGTTTTGGACTCCCTTTGTTTGATTTTGGTGCGATTTTTATCAGTAAAATTTACAACATGGAATGTGTGGGGGCTGAGTTAGGTTTTACGACTTGTGTTAGGCCTGCCTTTGTCTTCTATCTGAATACATGAGGCCCAACAGCTCCATGCCCATCTCGGGACTCAAGTCTGAAGCCAGTGCTGGAGCGGTCTCATATGCATCAACCCGAGTGGCGTGAATGCCGCCGAGGACACCATATGCCCCAGGAGCCTCTGAAACTGTTTCAGTGGGACCGCCGTTCTCCACCTGAATGACTTCAGGCAGTTCAGCACTGACTGCGCACACTCGTTCGTGAGGCGTGCTATCATAGCGACTGAGTCTAACTCCATCCAGAGAAAAGAGATGCTCTGAACCGGGGAGAGCTTGTTCTTTTCCCAGTTGACCCGAAGCCCCAAACGGCTGAGGTGCCTGAGCACCAGGTCCCTGTGCGCACACAACAGGTCTTGAGAGTGAGCTAGAATCAGCCAGTTGTCAAGATAATTGAGGATGGTAACACCCACTTCCCTTAGCGGGGCAAGGGCTGCCTCTGCGACTTTCGTAAAGACGCGAGGCGACAGGGACAGACCGAAGGGGAGGACCTTGTACTGATATGCCCAGCCCTCGAAGGTGACCCGCAGAAAGGGTCTGTGCCAAGGTAAAACCGTGGAAGTACGCGTCCTTCAAGTCTACCGCCGCTAACCAATCTTGATGCTGGACGCACGACAGAATGCGCTTCTGCGTCAGCATCTTGAACAGGAGTCTATACAAGGCCCGGTTCAGCATTCACAGGTCCAAGATTGGCCGCAACCCACCGTCTTTCTTTGGTACGATGAAGTAGGGGCTGTAGAACCCCTTCTTCATCTCGGCTGGAGGGACAGTTTCAGAAATTTTACTTTGCACTTTTATTTATGATACAAATGCCATATGACCTAATATTATACCTTAAAAGAAAGCTTAGGATGTATCATACCTTAGTAAAAAATTAAGAAATACTAAATACTGGGAATAAGAACATTTGAAGACCTTCTTTAAGCCAAATCCCAGATTTTTTTAGGGCACACTGGTAAAGTGGGACACGTGTATTTTCAAAGTGGGACCCTTTGCAACATTGAACATTGTAATAATTTAGTCCCCGTTTTGGAAAAAGCAAAAGGTCTACAGGTCTGAAAACGCCCTAAAGGGTTAGTTCACCAAAAATTAAAATCCTCTCATGATTTAGAATGCTTTCTAGGGTGCTTTCACATAAGCACTTTTGATGCGCACCCGTGGTCGAATGACGTCAAAGTTAGGTTCGTTTGGATAATGTGAACGCTGTTTTCCGAACTCGGGTGCGCACCCGGGAACCGCACCCAAGTCCACTTGAAAAGGTCATCTGGGGTACAGTTCATTTGAACTTTGGTACGGTTCGCTGCTGATATGAATGTAATCCTACCAAATCGCGGAAGTGAACCACTTGTGATGACGTATTAACTGACGTAAAACGCATCCGCAGGCTCGAGGCAGACAAATGCTAAACCCTCACTAGCACTTTTGGTGTGCACCCGGGGTGGAATGACATCCAATTCGTTTGAATTGTTTGTTTGGATAATGCGCACCCACGAACCGCACCCGGGACCGCTTGAAAAGGTGGTCTGGGGTACGGTTCATGTGAACTACAGTACGGTTCGCTGCTTATATGAACACATTTGTGCCAAATTGCAGAAGTGAACCGTTTGTGATGATATATGATTTGCAGGCTCGCAATTGCAATTATTATGGTATAATGCATTTCTCAAACCTGCTTGTGTTCAAATAAATCCCCTTGAGAGAGCAGCTCACATTCTCCACATCTCTCAAGTTATTACCTAGTTACAGTGGTAAACAGTTGCCGCTTGTACTCACGTTGATGATGTAATCAGACTGTGGTTCGGACCCAAATAATATGATTTGAACATAGACCTGTGGGGACAGCAGGAGGGGGAGGAAACAAACTCGGTTCGGTCCAAGCAATCGAATCAAGTGACAAAGCACCTTTAAGCCATCCCAGATGTGTATGCTTCTTCAGCAGCAGATTTTTATGAGCACAATTCATCTCTGTTTGTCCATACAATGCAAGTAAACAGGTGCCATGAGGCTGCTGGCTGTTTGACGGTCCAAAAGGCATATTTAGGCAGCATAAAAGTAATCCACATGACTCCAGTTGATCAATTAATGTCTTCAGAATCAAATCAATAGGTTTGTGAAAAAAAAACAATCAATAATTAAAACTTTTAAAAAATTGTTTCCTGCCAGCACCCGATGCATCATGTTGCTGTCGCGTGACATAAGTGCCACGTTCACGGCAGAAGTTTGAAGCGCGCACTTTGTTTCCAACAGTGGAATGGACGTCACGTGAGAGTTATGTAATTTCAAACAACAATCCGAAAAAAGAAATTTTATGTCTATAAGTTAAAAATTTTATTCTACTCATCAAGTAATAAATAGGCATACTTGGTAAAAATAATAAGGTAACTATTTGTCACAAAATGTGTCTTGGACTAATGAAATTAGTCATTTCTCATTTCCATAAAGTTAAACTTTTCTCAGCTTTGTCGTGTTGCTCGCCACGCCCACATCTAGTCAGCAGAGGTCGCTGTAGCTTGTGTTGCTGGAAGTCGCCAGCTCTCATTGATAATGAATGATATGAGGTCGCTTTGTCACTGGAAGTCACTGCATGTGTGTACGGGGCTTTATAGTGCATGCAGCTTTCGTGTCTTCAGCAGCTTTCATGCATTAAATAGCTTTCTGGGGTATGTGTAATTAGCTATTATTATAATTTGATACCCGCAGAAGTTATTACTCCACTCCCTGTGTAATGTCATTAAACCTAGCCTGAGTGATCGTGTCTACCACCGCAGATGGTAGACCGCTTAGGTCTTCTGCATCCCCTCCTGGGGCCAGACATGGAGATTCCAGAGGTCTGGGCACAGGTGCCGACCGCTCGGAGAGCAAGGTTGGTCGCTGAGCGCAGTTCCTGCATCAATCCCTCGTGCAGTTCCTTTAGTGCCTCGGCGGACTTGCAGGAGAGCCATGGCGTGCAGGGCAGAGGCGGCTTGTCCAGTGGCACCGTAGGCACCCGTGCCAGGTGGCGGCGCTCTGTTGGCATACGTGCACCGCGAGCGCCTTTATCCATCAGGTGATTGCCGAATAGCCCTTGGCCGCCCCACCATCGAGGGTAGTGAGGGTGGGGAAGCTGAAAAGATCGGGACCGGGCAGTAAAAAGTGCCTCCCACAACCTTGTCAGCTCTTCATGCACTTCCGGGAAGAAAGGAACGGGGGCGGGGCGTGGCTTTGAGCGGTGCCGCGAGCCCAGGAACCAATCACCGAGCCGCGAAGGTTCAGGGAAGAGCAGTGAGTTCCACTCTAGCCGACGCTCGCGGCTGCCCGGGAAAGCATGTCGTCATCTCCGCATCAGCCTGTGACTGGGCTATCGACCCCAAAGGGAGGAGCCCAGCTGAGGCTTCCGACTGGACGAGCCCACTCTCCGATGCTGCGCTCGAGAGCTCATCACTTCCGCGGGCTCCGAATAAGAGGTCGAACTCGCCATGAGACGAGCCGGCGGACTCATCCGGAAGCCCGATCGGGGCAGACGAGTGTGCTGGGGAATGGGAGGTCCGCGGGGGGATACCCGGCGGAGGCGGTCCCATTGGGGTCCCCAAATCGCCCCCAGTGCTAGCCGCGCTGGCCTCATACCCGTGGGTAAAAGGACCGAGGGGGGAGCCTCTGGGGTGGCTTGCTTTCTTACGAAGGCGAGCCGTGACTGCAACGTTGCCATGGACATATTCTCGCAATGAGAACATGACCATCCACGAACGCTGTCTCCGCGTGAGCAGTGCCCAGACACGAAAGACAGTGATCGTGACTGTCAGAAGGCGAGAGATAACGAGCGCAACCAGGAATAACACACAATCGGAAAAGCATCTTTAAAAAGACGCGTCTTTAAAAAGACGTTTCGTGTGTGCTGCTCTTTTAGAGAAATATACTCTTTTATTTCTGCCGAAGTGCCCAGGGGCATTCTCTGCAGTGCACCAGTGCAGAGGGGGGAGAAGCCGCTGAAATGCGCCATCAGATCCAGCAGAGGTGAATGAACAGTAGTATTCAGCTCACTGAGCATGACCGTTCGGCTCCGAAGAGAAAATCTGAATGAGTGGTTGCATACCAGCTCCTTTTATACCCGTATGTCCGGGGGAGTGGCATGCAAATACCACTCGCCAATTTTCATTAACCTTTTATCCAATAGACCAGAGGTGTCTCGGGCTCCCAAGAGTGACCCCTAGTGTCACTACATCGACACAACGTCGAGTGAGTGACAGATAGGGAACATGAATTCTGCTCTCTACCAGAAAATCCTAAAGAAAACGTCCTGTCATCAGTCCGTGAGTTGAAGCTCAAGCGCAACTGGATTATTCAGCAAGACTATTATCCAAAGCATAGGAGTAAGTTCACATCTGAATGGCTCAAAAGAAGCAAAATTATAGTTTTGGAGTGGCCTAGTCAAAGTCCTCACTTGAACCCAATTGAGATGCTGTGACAGGACCTTAAAAGGGCAGTTCATGCTCTAAAATCCTCCAATGTGGCTGAACTAAAGAAGTTCTGCAAAGAAGAGTGCGCCAAAATTCCATCACAGCGTTGTGAAAGACTTATCTCCAGTTATCGGAAGCATTTGGTTGCAGTTGTTGCTGCTAAAGGTGGCATAACTAGCTATTAAGTTTAAGGGGGCAGTTAGTTTTTCACATACGTGATATAGGTGTTGGATAACTTTTTTGCTTCAATAAAAAATATATATATTTGAAAACTATATTTTTGTGTTTACTCAAGTTGCCTTTGTTTTATGTTATATCTCGTTAGAAGATCTAAAACCATTTAGTATGAAAAAATACACAAAAACAGAAGAAATCAGGACGGGGGCAAATACTTTTCCACAGCACAGTATAAACAGCAAAAAGCGCTCTTTTTTTATACAATTAGAAAACTTGACAATCAGAAACACACCATGCCTGTCAGTCATTTTGTGCATTCTCATTATAATCAACAAAGCTGTCTACGCTGCATCACTACGCCACACACTTGCAGTATAGATAGAACACTTGCCGTTGTGGCAGGGTCTGTTAAACCCCTCCCTTGTATTTGTGGCTAGTTTGTGTCATTACATTATTAACACTAGTTACAGCCTATCGGCAGTTAGTCTCTGTCTATTTAAAGGCTAATGCCACTTGGGTGTGCGTCATTGTCAGCACCATAGACATATAAATACAGTTTCATTTATTTGTATAGTTTTGGTTGTATTTCTCTTTTCTTTAGTAATTGGCCACTCATCCCTCTGTATTTGTTTTATTTTTGTTTTATTTGGGGTAATTTTACTTATATCAGTTGGCCATATCATTTGGTACTATTTTTCATTTCCTTTTCTGTTGTGGGATGCCAGTGTTGTGATACTCTACTTTCTCTTTTGAAATCTTTTATAACCATCTGAAGCTTGGTTTTACTATAAGTTGTGTGGTTAATTGTGTATCCACTGGCTAACTGTTGGTTTCTTTTTTTATTCCAGGAGCTGAGGATTCCTGGGGTGGGGAGGCTGGCTGTCCCCATCCTTTGGTGGTGATGTCTCCTTCGCTGAGTGTCGTGTTTTTGCCGCTTGCATCAATTTTTCTCACTTAGTGTGCGTGTGTGGCTATGAGAGTGTATCTGGGCGAGTGTATGGTTTCAGAGGAGTAACTACATTTTCAGCTAGCCTACCCCACTACTGGAAATCCTTAGCCCTGTGACATTTCATTTTGTTTTCTTCTTTTTTGTGTGACCTTTGTGTTAGTATACTGAGTTTATGCCCGACTTTTCTGAGTGACATTTGCCCCACTGTCAACCAAAAGTTTTTATCTTTCTATTACTTGTGTACTCAATAAAAGCTATTTTTGTATTGATACCCATGTCTCTCTGCCTCGTTTGGTACGAACCTGTGTGCCCTTTTCTTTTGGGGTTATTATTCCCCTGGGGAAGTGCAAGTATGGCGTAGTCTGTTGATTCTCCTAAATTGGAGCTCATGTAAGCAAGCGTACTGCTTTCCCCTCTTTGTCACCTCCGGCACTCCGTCACATTCTGACATAGCCGGCAGGGTCCAAACTCATTTAAGTCGGCCCTTTCAAAGTCCCTGACACCCTCTGCCACACCATCATTATACATGCTTAGCTGTGTCACATCAAAACATATTCTCCTATACACCACAGTTAAGCATTAAACAAGGCAGAAAACATGACAGCCTTTGTGCTATATCATAAAAAGATATAAAGCTTGTTCCATGAAATTTTCCCTATTTTGTCAAATTTACTTAAAGGCATTTAAGAAACAATTTTCAAGTTTTTTAAATATCTGATGTTAAAACACATTTTAAAACTGTTAAATATTAAAGTATTAAATCTAAATCTTCAATACAAATCTATAAACCATAAATGGTATTTCACATTTGGCTCCACATAGAGTGCATAGAGTAATTGTTATATTTTTTTCTTTGAACGGTCAAACTGTCCAGATAACTGTCCTGAAACATGCGCGACTTTAAAGTCTTTAATAATTAATGTTTGTCCTGATCACTTCTGATAGAATAAGTAAACGTGAGCACACTGAACTCGCAGTGTGATCATGGCAGTCCTTCAGGAGATCACAGAATGGACTGGATATTTTATGTTATGCTTGCTGTTTGTTGTTTTTATCACATTTGTTGCATATTGTCTGTATATCAGACATGTTCATCAAAAATATGACCATATACCTGGACCTCCAAGAGACAAGTAAGAAATTAATGTACCTTTAACTATTTTAATGTGAATAATACGATTATATAAAAGATGAGCACATTTGTTTTATGATCAAAGTTGATATAAATTAATATTACAACTGAATTCTTGATAGTTTTCTGCTGGGACATATACCAACTTTTATTAAAGAAACAAAATCAGACCGCGTTATTCACGACTTATTTCTGGAATGGTGAGTGAAAACACTTTTATGTCAATCCATTATATTATTTACATTATTATTAATGGACTAATTGGTTGTAGAGTTGAACTTGCACCCCAAAACCTGCTTGCACATATTACGTAGTAGTGTGTAATCCCTTTTTTTTTGTTAATACTACATGCACTATCTCTCTCTCTCTCTCTCTCTCTCTCTCTCTCACACACACACACACACACACACACGTACACACACATACGTTTACATATAAAGCTTTGTAAAGCTACAGTATTTATAACTACTACGGATTAACCCAAACCCCAATCCTACTTCTAAGGAAACTTTAAAAACAAAACAACCATCAACATTATTTAGTTTATTTATAAAAATGTTTTAAAGTTATGTTTTGTAACAGTTGGCCAACTTCAGGGGACGATTTTGTAAAGGTAGAGGTAAGTAAACCCACAAACACACACATAGTACCCAGTGTATTTACACAGCAAACACTTCTGCTGTTTAAAGGAATATTCCTGGTTAAATGCAAGTTAAGCTCAATCAACAGCATTTGTGTTCTTATGTTGAATACAACAAAAATCTGAGTTACAGTGAGGCACTTACAATAAAAGTGAATAGGGGCAATCCGTGAACGTTAAAATACAATTTGTTTTAAAAGTAGGCCGATAGCCACAAGACATAAACAGTATGTTTTAACATGAATTTAATGTTATAAAATTGCTTACTAACCTTTTCTGTGTAAAGTTATATCCATAATATGACTTCATTGCTATGACAACGTAACGTTGTGAACCCTAAAACGACCATAAAAATTATGATTTATACAACTTTACAGCTTAAATAATACACAGGTTTTAACAGAAGAATTAATAGAGAGTGCTTTTATAAAATTATAAGCTTTCTGCCTTTCATAACCCTCCAAAAATAGGCCCCATTCGCTTCCATTGTAAGTGCCTCACTGTAACCTCAATCTGTGCTTTTTTTAGAGAAAAGGAGGGACAAGTCTAAATTAAAGATGAAGTATGTAACTTTTTTGGTGTTAAAATACTTTCTCCTATCCCAGCTATGCAGAGACAGCCAAAAGTAAGGCATTCAAAGGTTAATTTTCTTGAAAACTGTTCACACTGTCTCTGTGATGCTATGAAAATTCCTCTTTTTGTTTTGAGTGATCTGTTTCAAGAGAGACAATAACATTGACTGGACCAATGACATGAGTTGGGGCGGGACTATCTGTTTAATCAATGAAGGGGGGCAAAGTCAGAAAGTTGTTTTGAAAACAATGTTTATTTATTTTCGTAACCAGTACGCAAATGGTCAAAACATGCCATTGTTTTGGGAATAAACTGTTTCCATCACCTTAATGTGCATTTTAATTAATGCAAAACTCAATGAAGTCCACCTCTGCCAGGTGCATTAAATTGTAAGTGAATTTCGAGTTTTTTCGCATATCAAGCATTTCCATTCAGGATTAAATTGCACATAAAAATAGTTGGATGGAAACCCAGGTATTGTTTCAAGATAGTACTCTATATGAATAAACATCTTTTGGCATCCTGGCTTTTGAAAAATTGTATATACTATACAGTATATAATAAAACTGCTTGGTCAGTTACTGTAGAACAGTTTATA
This sequence comes from Myxocyprinus asiaticus, assembly GCF_019703515.2. Taxonomy (NCBI): domain Eukaryota; kingdom Metazoa; phylum Chordata; class Actinopteri; order Cypriniformes; family Catostomidae; genus Myxocyprinus; species Myxocyprinus asiaticus. Next base: position 7,565,482 of record NC_059362.1, on the reverse strand, counting down.
GCTTTTACTTTGTGTAGGCTACTTTAGTTTATATAACACTAAACTTGCATTATTCTAGCTATGTTAAAGTAATTTCATGTTTTCCCCCTCTGGCGTTTTTGGGTGCAAGAATCAACAATTCATTACAGTATATGTTTGTTTTAAACAATAATGTCATAATCATATATAATTAGGTTTATTAACCACACTTTGTTTCACTTAACAGAAGGTATTTTTTTAAAAACTTGAATTAAAGAGATGGATGGATGGATGGATGGATAGATAGATAGATAGATAGATAGATAGATAGATAGATAGATCCTTATACCTATACCCATTCCCTAAAGGGGAAATTAGTAGAAAGTATTCTTAACAATTAGTTTTTTTTATTCTTGTTTTAAAGGGCAGAAAGATATGGCCCTGTCTACAGGCTAAACAGCTTACATATTGTCATGGTCCAGGTTTATTGCCCTGAGGCAGCAAAGGTAAACATTAAACCTCATTCACATTCATAATACGTAAACACACTAACTAACCACATTTTCTGACGTGTTTTTGCAGACAATCCTGATGTCACCAAAGTATCCCAAAAATCCCTTTGTCTATAAACGTCTCTTTAACTTATTTGGAAAAAGGTAAGCTTTAATATGTGCTGAGTTATTCATGAAGGTGATCAGGGCCATTTCTAGGCATAGGCGAAGGGGGTTGCCAGTAGGGATCTTGCCTATGGCACCAAAATGGTCAGAAATGGCCCTGAAGGTGATACCCAGTTAGTAGTCTATTGTCATTGCCTCCGCTTTCATACCATCGGGCTACATGAAAACATATTAGCAAGGTATTCATCGTCGGTTAGCTTTGAGAGGGGGCAAAACATGCCATTGTAACTAATGTTTTTTTGTTTTTTTTCTAACATGTAATGTAGTTCTTATTATTCTATTATTGTCTTAGTTATACATATTTTGGCAAGTTTATTTGATTTCATTCTTAAAGAGGTAACAAATTCTCAGTCTTGAGAATGATTACTACTGAATTGAATTAATTGACATATTTGACATAAACAGCTCATCTGTTTATGTCAAATATGTCAATTTAATCAGTTTATACGCAGTTTGTTTTGAAATGGTTAGAAAAAAAAAAGCCCTCATAAAATATGACCCTGAAAATCATATGTATGTGTAGCGAAGACGCCAGGGCAGTTGTGTTAAGATCTACAATGTCCCATTGTATAGAAGTGACAATGAGGGTTGGTGGGATTATCGGGATCACAGGGTTGTTGCAGTTAGTAGACCCATAAATGCGGGACAGGGCATCTGCTTTGGTGTTCTTGGAGCCGGGTCGAAAGGTAATGTTAAAATCAAATCTGGAGAAAAACAAGAGACCATCGAGCTTGACAGAGATTTAGCCATTTAGCAGACTGAATGTAGTCCAGGTTGCGATAATCCGTGATAACCAGGAAAGGATGACGAGCTCCCTCTAACCAATGCCTCCACTCCTCGAAAGCCACTTTCATGGCCAAATGTTCACTGTTGCCGACATCGTAATTTCTCTCAGCAGCTGACAATTTGCGTGAGTAGAAGGCACAGGGATGGAGTTTGGTGGGAGATCCTTGTCATTGATAAAGAACTGCACCTACTCCTGAATCAGAAGCATCCACTTCCAGTAAGAAGGGTCGAGTGGGATCTGGATGATGGAGAATGGGTGCAGTTGTAAAGCGTCGTTTAAGATCATCGAAGGCTTGACAAGCAGAAGGTGTCCAGATCAGTTTCAGAGATTTTCCACGGAGCAAAGAGGTGAGTGGAGCAGCAACCGAGCTGAAATGTCAGTAGAAATTTGCAAAACCAAGGAAGCGCTGTAGTTCTTTGACAGACATGGGTAGTGGCCACTTCAGCATGGCTTGCACCTTAGAAGAGTCCATGGTGACTCCCTCTGGGGAGATGACATACCCCAGGAAAGAGATGGTTGTGAAACTCACATTTCTCCATCTTGGCATACAGTTGGTGTTGAACAAGGCAGTTGAGCACCACTCTGACATGTTGAACATGTTCATCAAGGGAAGAAGAGTATATCAGAATATCATCAATGTAGACAATGACCCATTTGCCAATAAGATCACGAAAAATGTCATATACATAGGCTTGAAAGACAGATGGACTGTTGGAAAGTCCGAAAGGCATCACCTGGTATTCGTAGTGGCCAGTGTGTGTAGAAAAAGCAGTCTTCCATTCATCCCCCTACCCAATGCGGATTAAGTTGTAGGCATTACGAAGATCCAGTTTGGTAAAGATCTTGCCGCATCGTAACTGCTCTAATGCTGCTGGTACCAGAGGGAGAGGATAGCGATACTTGATGGTGACTGTGTTCAGGTCTCGGTAGTCAATGCATGGACGAAGACCCCCGTCATTCTTTCCTACGAAGAAGAAATCAGCAGAAGCAGGAGAAGTGGATGGTCGAATGAACCCTCTTTCTAGGGACTCCGATATGTACTCCTCCATAGCTTTAGTTTCAGGTTCTGATAAGGGGTATATTCGTCCGTGTGGAGGAGAGGTGCCTGGCAGAAGGTCAATGGCACAGTCACAGGAATGGTGAGGAGGAAGTTGCGTAGCCTTTGATTTGCTGAATGCCTCCTGGAGATCCGAATAATAATGTGGCAGAATCTACATCTACTTCTCAGCGAGGATAGTCGTGGTCCTTACAGGAGGAAGAGAGATGGGTTCAGGAAGGTTGAGGCAAGACTGGAAACAGGATTCACTCCAGCGAGTGATTTGTCCATCTCTCCATGAGATCTCAGGGTTGTGAAGTCTCAGCCATGGCAGGCCAAGAACAATTGGGTTCTTAGGAGAATGAGTGACTAGAAATTGAATCTCCTCATAATGAAGAAGTCCTACTTGAAGACGGATGGGTCGGGTGATTTGTTGAATCTTGCCAGACCCCAGAGGTCATCCGTCTAGTGCTGATATATGCAAAGGAGGGACACAGGGAACAAAAGACAGGTTTAGATTCGTGGCGAGACCCAGGTCAATAACGTTACCTGCAGCCCCTGAATCTAAAATGGCAGATACATGATGTTCATTATCTAGAACATGTAAAGTAACTGAAACTTCAAACTGTTCGATTAGAATTAGGTTTGAAATTTCCAAACTCACCACCGCATCCCCCTTCCTAGGGGGATGAGTAGGGCAGGCAGCCAGTAATTGTCTCGACTGTCCGCAGTAGATACACAATCTCTCCCATAGACGATGTCTTCGTTCTTCGGTAGAGAGAGAAGAAAGACCCACTTGCATGGGCTCGTGATAACTGGTTGCAGCAATGTCAGAGTGAAGTGTCTGTAGAGAAATGTCTGGACGATGGGCTTTATTCAGGTTATCCAGACGAATGGCTAATTTGATGAATTTATCAAGAGGTCTGCCCTCATCATGACATGCTAGTTCAGCTTGAAGATCAGGATTTAGCCCCTGGCGGAACAGTAGTTTCCACACTGTTTGTGCTGCTAGCTTGCGAAAGGATAAGGAAAATTCAGCAGCAGACATCTTCCCTTGCTTTAAACATAATAGAAGTTCTCCAGGGACCTTATCACCCTCAGAGTGTTCAAAAACCTCCCGTAAATGAGCTATGAAATGAGACAAAGAGCGTTTTATAATGTTCTCATGACTCCATACTGCAGTAGCCCAGTCTAATGCTTTTCCTGACAGCAGAGATATGATAAAGGAAACACGAGCTTCATCATTGGGATACATTTGAGGTAGTTGAGATAAAAAGAGCTCACACTGCAAGAGAAATCCTCGACACTTACTGGGTGATCCGTCAAACTTCTCAGGAAGCTAGAGTCGAGGATTAACAGCAGCTGTAGGGTGCGTTGTGCTGCTGGGTGAGTTGCTTGTGGAAACTCTCATCGAAGATACCTGCGGTTTTGGCTGCACGGATTTGAAGAGTTCTTCCGTGATAGAGGTGAGCTTGCACAGCTGCTGATGGTGACTGGTAAGCATTTCTGCTTGTGCTGCAACAAGCTTATGTAACTGTTGGAAGGCTGCTGGATCTATGTTGGGCGAAGTCTTCTGTAGCAAAGACGCTGGGGCAGTTGTGTTAAGATCCATGTGCAGTTTAATAAACGAATGAATAGTACAACAAAGTAGCAAATAAAAGGATAATCGACAAAACAGGCAAGGGTCCAGTACACAGGAGACAGTCCAAGAAATGCAAACCAAGTAAATCCGAGAGACAGGGGTAATCCAATAAACAGGCAAAAGGTCCAAAAACTCACAAGCAGGCAGGGAAATATGATAAACAGGCAGGAGTCAAAAACAGAGGAAGAACAGGGATGGTAATAATGCTCAGAACTGCAGACTAGGCAGAACAAGACTTCGCACTGAATGCAGGTAAACAGGGAATTTAAATAGTCTGGGATAATATGAAAAAGGTGAGTGAGTAATCAGATTATGGGAAATGTAGTTTTGTAAATTCATTTGTTTTTTTAATGAAGACAATAAAAGTTAAACATAAAAGGTCAAATGAATGGTTAAAATTTGCCCAGGTGTTTTACAGAGAGTGACAAGTTTGAGCAAATGCTCAATACTCACTTTACAGTCTGTGTTGGTTTGGTTCATGGCTTTCAACTCTTTTATGAAGGATTTTCTGAAAAGTCTACGGGAAAAAAGAATGGGCACTGTTGCGCTGTATTTCTCCCATTTATTTTAATAGAAGTTGTACATCTCTGCTAAATAGACTCTGAGTATATATACATTTTTTTTATGAAAAACCAACATTCAAAGCATGGTTCATATTTTGTTTTTCAATTTCGAAACAAAAGGTTGGTTTCACCACAACAGTGTAAACACTGTTGCACTATCAAAACCTGTTCGGGAAACCCGTTAAAATTAAAAAAAATATATATATATAATTACACAACTTTAAATTATTTTGTTTCAAATAGTTAAAAGTTATATAACAATTGTTCCATTCAGTGTTGCATATACTTCTATATACTGTGTTTATGGGTTTTCAACTGCCAGTAAATAAGTCACATCACTCAATCTTCTCAGGTTCTTGGGAAACGGGTTGGTGACTGTTAGGGACCATGACGTCTGGTACAGGCAGAGACGTATCATGGATCCAGCCTTTAGCAGCCTGTAAGTCAAATACAGAACATCTGTGAGATACTGAAATGTTCTTCTGCAATAAAGTTGATGCTATTCTTATCCATCAGATACTTACGAGGCTTGATGGGAACTTTTAACGAGATGTCAGAATGCCTAATGGACAAACTGGAGGAAAAAGCTGACAAGAAAACATCTGCTGTCATGCACGACCTGGTCAACTGTGTCACACTCAACGTCATTGCCAAGGTTTCACTCTTTTTACCTCTCAAGCACTTTTGTGCACACCTGGGTGATGGAGAATTTTGCTGCCTGAAGCAGCCTTGATGTAGACGAGGACCATGTTAAAGCACTTGTTGATCATAATTTGCTGGTTATATTTAGTCACATTTTTATCCACAGGTGGCTTTCGGTGTTGACTTGAATTTGTTGAAGAAATCTGACACTGCCTTCCAACAAGCAATAGATCTGTGTTTAAAGGGTATGGTGTATTACATCAGAGACCCATTTTTTACGGTAAGAGAGTTCATGATTCTGAAAAATGCTTATGTCATCCTTCCTCAAATAATATAGGTAAATGTGTTAAACATTTGTATTTGTGGGACCTCAGCTTTTCCCCAAGAACTGGAAGATGGTAGGACAATTTAAAGATGCTGCTGAACTCCTGCGTAAAACAGGCAAGAAATGGATACAAAACAGGAAGACAGCCATGGAAAATGGCGAAGAAGTCCCCAAAGACATTCTTACTCAAATTCTCAAAACGGCAGGTACGTGGGTCTTCACTGCATAATAGACAGGGGAAAGTTTACTGTTCTTTACATTTACCAAGCTATTGCTTGGTAATAACAAATTCACCTCTGCAAATCAAGGCCATGCCAGTTGCCTGATAATTCAACCTGCAGCAGATTCATATGTCTAAAGGGCTGTTCACACAGAACGCATTCTTGCATTAGAATAAGAAATGTAGTGGAAAGGCATTGAATGCATGTGTCTTCAGTTTTCAAAAGATGAACAAATTTTAACTTGACATGCCATCTTTAAAATGTAGCGCTCATGGCGCAAGGTCTTGAAAAAAACAAAAAGCAAAAAGCGAGATGTGATGCAAAGTTTGGTGCTTAAAAATAGCACAGATGGATTACAAGTGCACATCCTGGCTGAACAGCATCTAATGCTTTTAAATTTTGCTGCAGAAGAAGAAAAAGCTAACAATGCAGAAGATCATGAGCTGATGTTGGACAATTTCGTTACTTTCTTTATTGCAGGTGAGTTGCTACTTTGTTTTTTGTCCATAAACCCCGGCGATTATAAACAATGCTGAATTCTTCTGCAGGACAAGAGACAACAGCCAATCAGCTCTCGTTTGCAATAATGGAATTAGGGAGACACCCCGAGATATATAAAAGGTAAAACACTTTAGAGACATGTGGACCCCTTTCATCTATCTGGTATTACAAGACTCAATTCAAAACAATTGAATTGCTTTTCAATTTCCAGGGCTAAAGCAGAGGTGGATGAAGTCCTTGGGGCAAAAAGGGACATTTCATATGAAGACATTGGAAAACTCACTTACTTGTCTCAGGTTGGTCCACTGACAGAGACATCCTGTTCCACCACCTGTTCAGTCATAAAGAGTGTTGAATGATGATCATCATAATGTTGTTGCAGGTGTTGGAGACTTTGCGTCTGTACCCCACTGCTCCAGGAACATCTCGCTGGCTGCCTGAGGACATGGTTATTAATGGCCTGAAAATCCCAAGAGGCTGTGCTGTTGCTGTGAGTATTCTTCTCATATGTTCTTCAGTGCCATACTTTTTGAGTTTTTGAGATTTTAGTTTTCCTAATACTACATGGTCATGTACACACTGCAACGTTTTGGGAGTGACAACCACATTTATTTGCAGGACTGAGTCCCCTAAATTATCATTCTCTGTGTATATGGAATATGAGAAGGGGCACGTGTAGCCCCGGCCAAGATCTCTGACAAAGTAACAATGTCGTTGCCGTGGTCCACGCAAATGTAAAGCTCTTTTTCTAAACCACTACGTTTTAAGCACATTGCTAAGTGATACGCCATATGCACGAAGTCAGTGGGTATGGCCATGAAGTTTTGGTATTTTCGTGCAAGCATGCGCTGGCTAGGCATAGTGGGTTGGCAAAATTATGTATGTAAAGAGCAAGCGACATAAATGAAGACAGACCGTTCATAAGAAGTTGGTAGCATTCGAAGTATATTAACAGTACAATAGAAGACAATACAAATTGTATCTTACATTATTTTGCGCAGTAACTGTGTACTTCTTAAATGTCAGCTATACCTCTATGACATGCTCTTATATAAGCATGGAAAAGGTAGTGCACTTTGGGACTAATTAGATATAGGCTCCGTTAAAGTATAGAGAATGCATGCCAATTGGTCTACTGACACAACACCATGGCTAGTATTAACTGTAATTGTCAGTGACATAATTTTATGTTCAATTGCAATTGCAAGACTTTGGGTATGTACTTCGATGGCACCTGCTGATAGAGTCCCCAAACTGCAAATGCATGGACTGTTTTTAGACTTTGCGCTGAGAATAGACGTGGTTCTCTGACATCTTAAGTGCAGTGACTTATTTCTCACAAAAATAGCACATTAGGCCTTGCACCACTTCATTTACATGGACCTTCCATATATTTCTGCTAATACACCCATTGTTTGTGCACATACGCCAACAGAGCAAGAGCACTCCCATCTACGCCCGCTTGAGTGTTGCCAAGGAATGAAAAATGCATTTAGAATGAGTGCACTCAAGAAAATTGGATAAGACGCATTGTTGGTTGTAGCACATGGACGTATGCCTGATGCTGGTATGAAAATTGGGCCTGTAGAATAAGTTAATGACAGAGCAACATGTGTAGCTCCAGTCCATGTGTTTCCATGCCAGCTTTCTGCAAGCTGAAGCTAGGTGTACTTGCAGAATATTGGAGTTACTCCCGAACCTGTGATAGCTGACATGGTGAATGCATTGATGGCAACAGTTTTAGCTGTTTTTGACCTGCAGTTTTTAGTAAATCACTGTCAACAGAGGTGCTTTTTTATGTTCAAAATTTTCAAATGACTTAAAGCTGAAGTATGTAACTTTTTCAGTGTTAAATATTTTCTTCCATCCCAGCTTAACCCTGTAAAGCCTGACATATGAAAGAATTGTCAGAAAATTTGAATTTTTTGGCATTAAACTGTTTTCAGTACCATTGGACAAATAAAAAAATAAAAAAATCGTAAAAAATAAAAAAAAAATAAAAAAAATAAAATAAAAATTGCATGTTTGATACATTAGGCTTTAAAGGCCATTATCCTCTTGAGGCCCAACAATTAATTGTTGTTACTTGAGTTTTTCTTAGCCCATACATGCTACAGTGGTAAATCTTGGGGTATTATCAGAGAACTCCCTGGGCTTTACAGAGATACCAAATATTTGAGAGTCTCCGTGGTCTATAAATATGGATCGAAATGTACCACAGTTCAATTCAACACATCAAATACAATATTAATAAAATATAATTTTTTTTCAATAAACAATTTTAGCATGTGTATTGTATGCACCAAACACTATATTGACATTTAAAAAAGGGAAATTGTAAAACTATTTCGCTGGATCTCAGGAACTTATGGTAAGATGACATCATAATAGCTTGTAATGCAAAACAATGAGATCTTTATAATGACAGAGCAGGCTGCATATATGAAAATACACAGAAATATCACTTCACACTTATACATTTTATAAGAAATATTTTATATGTTAGAATTTTCAAAGCTCTGTGATTTTTTTGTGGTGGGCATGAATGGAATTTAATGGTGATTGAGAGATATACCTCAAAAGCCTGATGTATCATATTTGATACATGGATTTCAAACCAAGAACAAGTTGCTTATATTCAGCAAATACTCATTTTAAAATATTAGTAACAATATAATCATTACTGTCACTTTTACTTACTTAAATATGCTGTTATTTATCCCAGCATTAGAGTCACTTTTCACACAAGTTCACCACCATTTTAAATAGATAGATAAAAACATTGAAACCACTTTTTTTCACAAATAACCACTAGATGGTGCCATAAACATGTGAAACTTACATACATTAGCTTGTTTGGCTCATCAGCTTGAACAGAGAGTGAAACAGGAGCCGTCAAACATTATGGGGTTAAAATGCTGAGAACTATAAGTCATTCATAGGTTAATTTTGTCTAAACTGTAAACAATGTGGCACTATAAAAATTCCTGTGTTTGTTTTGAGTGATCTGCTTACAACAACGTAACTCAACCAATGGCTATCTGACTGTCTGAACAACTGCAGGCGAGGGGCACGTTCAGAAAGCTGTTTTGAAAACATTGTTTAATTCCTTTCGGTGGTGCTAGTGGCGCAGAAATTACATACTTCAACATCTTGAGGGGCGTGGCCAACCCAATTTAAATTCCAACTCATGAATTAAAAGTGTCGGTTCTTCAATTCAGAATTTTGCCCTACCCTGATAAGTACATTAAGATTTTTAACCACTGCCAACTCTTTCCATACAGCTCAGTACTTATGTCTCCTCAAGAATGAATACATTTTTCAAAGATCCACTGAAGTTTGATCCAGAGAGATTTCATGTGAATGCCCCAAAGTAAGTAATTACCACCAACAGTTCCATTTTGCCCTCTAAATGAGAAATGGGTCAGGAAGGTTAACTAGTCGATTAGTTAGATTGTTACAGCCATTAGAGCATTGCGTTTGTAACAAATTAACTTTTATTTGACATTTACTGTCATACTTCAAATCATCTGCTGTGAGGAATGTTCACATTATTTTGCATAATCTGTTATTCTCTTTTTTTTTATGTGAGGACTATGATATGTTTTGCTCAATAAAAGGTTGGAGCTATGTAGCCTATATATTTGATGAACATCTGACAGTTACCCCATTAAAGGACTGCACTATCTGTAAGAAACTTGTCTGTTGGACATGATCTTAAACCAGCCTAATATATTGGACTTATTTAAAACTGACTAGTCATTCAGACAACCCATCGACTTTGAAAATACATAGTTTTTTTGCACATCCACTACTCTAAACATGTTTTACCAGTTACTACTGTATGTTATCAACATTACAGAAGCAAATCTGCTTATTTCAGTTTGTGTTCTTGTACAACAGGCCTTATTACTGCTACTATCCATTTGCACTTGGACCACGATCCTGTCTAGGACAGGCCTTCTCACAGGTGATGAAACATTCACATTTGCACCTCCTTTGCTTCTTGAAAGAATTTAAGAATTTCAGGGCTTACTTACACCGATGAGACAAAACATTATGACCACTCACATGTGAAGTGAATAATGTTTGATCATCTCCTAACAAGGCCACATGTCAAGGTCTGGGTAGATTAGAAGGTAAGCAAATAATCAGTTCTCGAAGTCAGTGTGTTGAATGCAGGAGAAATGGGCAGGAGTAAAGACCTGAGCGACTTTGACAAAGGGCAAATTGTTAAGGCCAGATGGCTGGGTCAGAGCATCTCTGAAACGACAAAGCTTGTTGGGTGCTCCTGGTCACCAGAGGTGACTACCTACCGACAGTTGTCCGAGGAGGGACAAGCCATAGACCAGCAACAGGGTGTTGGGCGCCCAAGGCTCATCAATGCACAAGGGCAATGAAGACTATCCCATCTGGTCTGAACAACAGAAGGTCTACTGTGGCACAAGTCACAGAAAATTGTAATGATTGTTATGGGAGGAATGTGTGCATTTCACAGTGCATCGCACCCTGCTGCATCTGAGGCTGCGTAGCCGCAGACCGGTCAGAGTGTCCATAGTCGAAAATGCCTACAATGGAAACGCGAGTGTCGGAACTGGACCTTGGAGCAGTGGAAGATGGTCACCTGATCCGATGAGTCCCATTTTCCTTTATATCATGTGGACAGCCATGTATGTGTGTGCCTCTGGGCAATGTTCTGCTGGGTCCAGCCATTCATGTGGACATCAATTTGACACATGCCACCTACCTAAACATCGTTGCAGACCAGGTACAGCCCTTCATGCCAGTGGTATTCCCTGATGGCAGTGGCCTCTTTTAGCAGGATAATGCACCTTGCCACCCTGCACACATTGTTTGGGAATGGTTTGAGGAACACGATGAAGAGTTCAAGGTGTTGCCCTGGCCTCCATATTCCCTAGATCTCAATCTGATCAAGCATCTGTGGGATGTGTTGGACCAACAAGTCCGATCCACGGTAGCTCCACCTCGAAACTTACAGGACTTGAAGGATCTGATGCTAATGTCTTGGTGCCAGATACCAGAGGACACCTTCAGAGGTCTTGTAGAGTCCATGCCTCAGCGGGTCGGTGCTGTTTTGGCAGCACCCGGAGGACCAACAGCATATTAGTTGGTCATAATGTTTTGAATCATCAGTGTACACTTAGTCACTTCATGCATCTTGATCGATCATGTTACCACGTGGCCACATAAATGTGTCTCCACAAAACAGATATAAACCTGATCTAATATTCTCGCATTATATGCAAATATAGTTCACTTTAAGGATGATGTTAATGCCGGGCAATAAAACTGAGCTGATTTCATAGACCATTTTGTTTCTCTATTTTTGAGAGTTTGCGTGTGGCCTGAACAACCAGATGCATTTACACTTGGCCGAGTTGTGCCTTGTATGTTTCTCATTACATCTGTCTCGAATGCACCTTGGAGGGCATTTACACATGGTCTTTTCATAGTCAGATAGCAATCTCATCAGTAAAAATGCATGAAGTGACCAAGTGTAAATTCCCCCTCTCAGATGGTGTCCAGACACCATTGTCACTCTATTGTGTTTCTTCATTCAGATGGAGGCGAAAGTTGTGCTTGCCAAACTGCTTCAGAGATTCGAGTTCAGTCTGGTTCCTGGACAGTCGTTCGACATTAAAGACACAGGAACTCTGCGGCCCAAGAGTGGAGTGATCTGCAACATCAGACACTGCACACAGAACTTCTTCTAGGTCCAGGATCTGAATATTTTTGACAACAGTTAGGTACTGATCTGTTTGCCATCAAACTCTTGTCCATTATTCAAAAATGAACCTGAACACAGAAGTTTTAACAGCTTAATTTATGATCCACATGCACTTTTTAAAATTGATTCTGTTACTACATAAACAGTATACAGTATTATTATTTTATCTTAACTTGTAAACCATTCTGAAAGCTGTTTTAAAGGCTGTTTTAATACACTACCTATTAAAAGTTTGGACACACTTGACTGAATTTGTTTCTCATGATCATTTATTTAAACATTTTGATCTAAAGGCTTATGCTCAAATGCTTGAAATTAGCTTTGTAGACAAATATAAATTTTTCCTCATTCAATACTGTTTAAAAATAATAAATACCTAATTTAGTTGGTTGAGAGACTACCCAGAGAGTGGAGAGCTGGAATCTAGACAAATTTACAAAAATAAGCATTTAAGAAATAGTGAAGTTTTCAAATTAATTGTAATTTTTAATACATTTATGGTTTAATAAATATTTTAAAACAAATATAAATTAAAACTAAATCTAAAATCTATAATAAAAACTTTTTTTTATTATTTTTTTATTATAAGTATTATAATGCTTATTCAGGAAATCTGGCAAAATTAGGCAGGTAGGTCATTGACCCAGTACCATAGTTTTTTTTTCTTAGAGAAAAAGTGTCATTTGATGGCGATTACACACCTGATAACATTAGTGTAAGTGAACAGAACTGCTCAAAACATCTTATAACACACTCACTATGATGCTGATAACTCTTTATTTTCACACGAGGATTCACACGAGGAGGCACGGCGGGGCCGCGAGGTCGAGCAGGATGACTTTGAGGTGGTCCTCGTGGTGGCACACACCCGTGAGCTCCTCAATTCCTCCGAAGCGAATGTCTTCCGATACGCTATGTGCGAGACAACCTTCTGAAAGAGCGAGCGGCCTTGTCTCGTGCAGCGGTTCTGTCGCTGGGGATGATAATGACGATGTCATGTCTCTCGCTGCATCAGGCGAGTGGTCAGTGGATGATGCTGCCGCACTTCCCCCCAGCGAAGCAGAGGAATGTGCATGTGCCACTGACAGAGAGATGCTCCGTGGACAAGCTGGGTCAGCACTTCACGCAATGATAGTGCTCCAGGTATTTCAAGCCAAGCTCCTCAAGCAAATGGACAAGCATGGCTTCGATCCAGAGACATTCAAAGAGCTCCGCACTGCTACAGACTTAGCGCTGCATACCATGAAAGTCACTGCACAGGCCATAGGCAAGTCCATGGGCAACCTGGCAGTTCTGGATCGACATATATGGCTGACCCTCACAGAAATCAGTGATAAGGAAAAAAACACTCTGTTGGATGCTCCAGTGTCTCCACCCGGCCTCTTTGTGAGTAACTCTGTGAATAAGTTTGCTGAGCGTTACATCGCTACTCAGCAACTGTCACAGGCTATGGGACACTTTATGCCCAAACGGAGTATATCACAGCCAGTTTGCCCTTGCTCTGTTTCGAGCCAGCACCCAACTAAAAGCCCCATACCTACTGCCTTACCAGCACCTGCATATCATCATGTGCAGCAAAAGCACTCCTGACAGGCACAACCCTTTGATGCGGAAAGCAGAGCCCGCGGTTCCCTGCTCCAAAAAAGGCTTGATTGGAAACACAAAACACTGTTCCCCATCTCCCCACAACTGGTTGTCGGGAAAGGAATATTGTTGTTCACAATATTGTTCAAAATGTTGTTTCTGTATCTTGCACTCAAATAAATGCAATAAAAAATGCAATAAGTGCAAAAAAGAATACAGCACTCATTGTAAATGCACGAGATGCTCACACATTCTCAAAAAAGAGCCGTTTTCCTCTTAAAAGCACACACATTATGCACAACCGCTTCCCTATACTGAGTGTCGCATCATATCATACGGTGAGTAAACCAAATTGCTCTCTGTCCCATTATGCGGACGTGTGGCGAGCCCTAATGGGTATTTCAGAATGGGTGCAATAAACGATCAAACATGGTTATACGATCCAATTTGCACGCCGGCCACCCTGTTTCAATGGCGTTCTGTCTTCCACGGTTTCATCCGAAGACGCGCCAGTGTTACGAGCTGAAATACACAATCTCATCTTGAGAAACGCGATAGAGATTGTGCCATATTGTCAAGCACAAGAAGCCATTATTTTTTTGTTCCAAAGAAAGACGGTGGACTTCAGCCAATCCTGGATCTGAGACATTTAAATCCTGGATCTGAGACACTCATAAAGCACCCATTCAAAATGATTACTCAAGAAATGGATCTTATCGCATGTACGCCCACACGATTGGTTTGCATCGATAGATCTGAAGGATGCGTACTTTTATATCCAAATTGTACGACATCACAGGATGTTTTTGAAATTTGCATTCGAGGGAACAACATATCAATTCAAAGTCCTGCCCTTGGACAGTCTCTGGGTCCTCGCACATTCATGAAGTGCATCAATGCGATTCTCACCCCTCTGAGACTGAGCAGCGTACGCATCTTGAACTACTTCGACGATTGGCTGTTAATGGCGAAATCAGAGGCTTTGTTATGCCAGCACAGAGACTTACTGCTTCAGCATCTAAACAGCTTGGGCCTCAATGTGAACTGGGCGAAGAGCACACTCTCCCTCAGCCAAGAGGGAGTGGATGCAGTGGTACACAAATGGCTGGCGAAATGCAAATATGTGTTTCCCCCGGTATGCCTGATTCACTCTGTCATATGCAAAGTCTGAGAGGACAAGGAAACCGTTTTATTAATTGCACTGAAATGGCCCAACCAGCCATGATTTCCGGAAATGATGGAGATGCTGTACAGCTCACCGTGGGAAATACCGCTGAGGAGGGATCTCCTCTCTCAGGCGCAAGGTACAATCTGGCATCCCCAGCCCCAGCTGTGGAACTTGCATGTGTGGCCCCTGAACAGGGCGCACTAGACGTGAAAGAACTGATGCGTTCAGTCATGAACACCATTTTACAGGCCAGAGCACCGTCCACAAGATGCCTCTACGCGCTAAAATGGAAGGTGTTCACTGATTGTTGTCTCTTACATGGCAAAGACCCAGTAAACTGCCCCATACATTAAATTCTATTATTTCTTCAAGAGTAATTAGATGCAGGACTCGCTCAAAGTGTATGTGGCAACTATTTCTGCGTATCACGCACATGATTTAGGCAAGCATGATTTAATCACAAAGTTCCTTAAGGGAGCAAGACGATTAAACCCACCTCGGCCGGCTACAGTTCCGACTTAACTTTAGTCCTAAAAGCTCTCGCAGGGCCCCCCTTCAAGCCTTTGGACTCTGTTGATTTGCACATGCTCTCCGTTAAGACAGCACTACTGCTGGCTCTGGCCTCAGTAAAATGGGTAGGTGACCTGCATGCACTATCAGTCGACAATTCATGTCTGGAGTTTGGCCCCGGTCTTTCAAGATCCACTGTCAAACCCAGGAAAGGCTATGTGCCTAAGATCCTAACCACGCCCTTCAAAGCGCAGGTGGTTCACATTCAGGCCTTCTTCCCTCCTCCATTTACTGCAGATGAGGAACAATCATTGCATTTGTTATGCCCTGTGCAGTACATGCATACATTGAGCGTACTTATCAGTTCAGACTGTCTGATCAGCTCTTTATATGCTATGGAGGATGCACAAAATGAATGTCCATCTCCAAGCAAAGGCTCTCTCACTGGATTGTTAATGCAATTGCACTGGCTTATGAGTTGCAGGGTAAGACTTGCCCAATTGGTGTTAAAGCACACTCAACTAGAGGCATGGCCTCCTCATGGGCATGGACGAATGGTGTGTCCTTACAAGACATATGTTTTTCAGCAGGATGGTCCTCTCAAAACACATTCGCAAAGTTTTACAAACAAGACATAACGTCTCATTCTTCACAAGTCCTCTCTGTTTAGAGTACTTGCTATTCATTGGCCAAATATATATACTTTTGCCCCTCCCTTTAAGTACAGGCTCCCCATCATTTACACAACTGCCTGCATTCAGGCCATTATAATTTACCATAAAGTCACGATCACTTTCATTATAAATAAACTCCCTTCCCGACTGGGTTCGTAAGGAGTTAATTCATACTATATGACTATAGTTCATATATTCGTTGTGAGTGCTCCCCTCCTGGCCAACACGAGGATCACTCACTGCGGCATACTCATGTTGGTCGCCATCCCACAAGACTGCAGCATTATGTTCCTCTCTGTGAAGTTATGTCGTGTAGTGAGGTGTGATGGGATTATGTTCCCCATATGCGTTACTTCGCAATGTCAGGGATCGTCTCGGTTATGTATGTAAACTCGGTTCCCTGAGACGAAGGGAACGAGACATTGCGAATGCTAGCCGCACTTCAAGACTCAGAGTTCTTGAGGTACGAGTGATACGCTCCTGGTTATCAGTCAGAAATTCTGAGGAAATGGTGTTTGTGCACCTGTTTTTAGAGCGGACAGTTTCGCGCTAAAACAGGCGGGGCTTAAAAACCATAGCCAATATTAAAATATTGGCATTATTGTAGAGAGGTTTCAACTAGGTCGTATAAGAAGGTATTCCCTATATGCGCATACTTTGCAGTGTCTCGTTCCCTTTGTCTCAGGGAACCGAGGTTACGTACGTAACAGAGTCGTTTTGAATACTATTATTCTAAAATGTGGAAAAGTGTTCAACGTTTGTACATTCTTTGTATAAAATATAATGCTTATGTTCTTGTGTATAAAAAAAAAAAAAAAGAAATCAACTAGTCTACTTTGAAAGTGCCTTAAATAAAATAAAAATTAAAAAATCAAACTCATAAAACTGGACTTTTTTTTTTTTGGTCGAAGTATTTTGGCATGTTATTACGAGCAAACATTCTTAAGCGTAATATACATTTTTGTAAATAATTATAGAAACAAAAAGCCAATTTGCTAGGCCCCAGCGAGGATCGAACTCGCGACCCCTGGTTTACAAGACCAGTGCTCTAACCACTGAGCTATGGAGCCAGCTACGAAAATAATTGCGAAAACCATCAAACTTAACTATGTATGACGTTTTATATTATGTATGATAAAATGTTTTATATTTTTTTGATAATGTACGTAAAATATAAAAAACTTTATGTTTTGGCTTTGATTTAAACGTGAAATGCCGATACATGTAATAATTCACCACCAACTTAACTTTTCCTTAAAATGTCTGATATAATGTTCAGCTCAGTTTTAACAGACACCCATGTAGAGCATTTCGACAGAAAAGTTTGACTTTTCTTTTTCCCAACTAACCCAACAAATATATATTTTACAGATTGTTCGCTACGGGCATGTTTCTAAACAGCCTGTGAGGACCCGGATGGAAATATAATTTTGGCCAGTAGAGGGCGATGTCCACCGGCGAAACCCTCCACATGCCATATTTGATTTCTGAACTGAATGCAAACGAGGCCGTGAGGGATAAATGAACAGTCTCTTCAGTGGCATAAACTATATGAAGCTGCTAGATCACATACAGTTTTCCACAACTCATGTTTTCTTAAGGTTTTTTTTTTTTTTTTTTTGTCTACTGAAATTTCTTGGAAAGATTTTTTTTTTAAAAGGGGTCACGAAGAGCTATTTTTTTTTATAATTTTATTATCTTCCCTGAGGTCCACTGATAATGTTATGAAAGTTTTTTTTTTTGTTTTTTTTTTTTGCACCAAAACAGTCACAATATATTTATATATATGCAATATATGGGTATGAATACATGATCATTTTCCATTCTGTTTTTGGCTCTCTGTCTGAAACCTTTGGTTTTGGCCTAAGCTGCCTCCTTAAAACTTCAACGTAAACGCCCACTGTTATTATGATTGGCTAACATCATGCAGCCCCTCAAATTCAGCAAACTCAATCAGAAGAACATAATTAAACAAAATTGCGGGGTTTACACATAATGCACATCCAACACATTGCATCTGAATATATTAAACTGTTCATCTCAAGCACGACTGTTAACACTCAGCACCATAAACTATCAAACAGTCATAACATTTGAAATATTCATGAATGAAATGGTTTACCTACATTTTTGAAGTGTTTTTAACTGTTGTCCCTGTAGCGTACTGTAAGTGCACCGTTTGTTTGTATAAAGGTGAATGCTAAATTTGGCTAATGAGTCTCTGACGCACACAGGGGCAGACTGGGACTAAATATTGGCCCTGGAATTTTTGGCTCAGAGTGGACCACCAAACCCGGCCCACAACACACCACACCATAACCGGCTCATTAATTTCATATTGTGTTAAAAACATTTCTATTGGCTGCTAATCATGACAATGGGCCGCACCATTGCAAAAAAGTTAATAACTTTAACACATATGAAACCACTGTAAATGTGATGAGTGGATTTATTTAGAGAAAGCACTAAAAAAAAAGCACTTTATAGCTAAGACAAATAAAATGTCCAAAAACTTTTTTTTCCCCAAAATACAGATGTTAGGTTAAAATATATATAGCTATACAAGATCATAACATGTTGTTTAAAATAGTTAAAGAAAGTGTCACACAGCAGGACACTGATGACGCTTAAAATGTCATATCAGTTACCCACATAACTGTGTAAATGATTATTTAAAAAAAAAACTAAAGACAAAAATCATTGAAAACAAAGTTGGCCAGAATATGTACATATATAAATATAAACAAATATACATAACCATAAATCATGACTTGCACTACACATAAATAACTAATATTGGCATTATATTCATGTTGTTTAGTCAGAGGGGAACTGGCCCCCACAGTGAGTCTGGTTTCTCCCAAGGTTATTTTTCTCCATTAACCAACATCTTATGGAGTTTTGTGTTCCTTGCCATAGTCACCTCCGGCTTGCTCACTGGTGCTCTAAATATAATTATTATCTAATTTTTATACACATAATTTATGACTTTATAGATATTACTGTTTCATTTTCTGTTAATGCATTATTTCTGTAAAGTTGCTTTGAACTGATGTGTGTTGTGAAAAGCGTGCGCTATACAAATAAAAGTGACTTGACTTGACTTTAATTCCTTCTACAGATTATTCTTGAGAAAAAGTGAAAAGCCCTATGCTTTTACAAGCACTGTTTCTGCGTCGGCCAGCGCAGTCAATAAATGGGTATAAAATTATTCTTATTACAGTATAATAAAGTCGGCATCTCACTAGCTGGTTCAGAACAATGCTCCAAGTTCAGTACACACTTTATATACTGTATGCATTTACCATTACAAAAGATATTTACCCTGTGGATTATAGACATACTAGGAATACTGTAAGGCTTAATTTACTGTAATGTACGTTAGTAGCCTGGGATCATGCAATGCTAAGGATTTCTTTCTATTTCTAAAAACTTTTAGCAAACAACTGAGGTTCATTAAACTGTACATTTAATTTACCCCAAACTATGACAGGAAACATAATTAGCCTCTTTTCCTTTTCTTCCATTTCTTCTCATTATCATTTTTGCCATAAGGTAGAATGCATAAACGTCATAAAAACAGCATACTGAACATTTCAAGATAACCTACAGCTTTGAAATGCAAACATAAACAGCTTTTCTAATTTATTATCAAGAATAGAATGTTAATTTAGGCAATATTTATAATATTCATAATATTTATAATATACACTTCTCATCTTCCTCTTGTTTTTATTAGCAGTATAATCTGTGGTCTAGCCAGCCAATCAAAATGTACCACCTCATCACTGATTGGCTAAAATTCTGGAACATTATAATGCTGTGAACTTGCTGAGCAAGCAAGCGGTCAAAGCTATGAGCGCACGCAGAGTGGGTAGTAGGAGAGAGCAAGAGAGATCTTGCACATGCAAAAAACATTGGAGTTCCGTAAATTTCGGACTTCTCTGCAAATTCACGCTCAAATAAACTTTATTCAAGTGCAAAATTGATTTTAGTTTGCTCAAAGTGAATTCATCTTTACAAGAAAATACATTGATTTACAAGTCGCTTGTGCAAAATACCTTTTTGTGTGCTCAAAATATCATCTTGCCCGTGCAGAACATTTTTGTGTGCTCAAAATAAAATCTTGCATGCTCAAAGTGTAATTTTGCACACACAGAACATTTTTGTGCTCTCAAAATATCATATTGCACGCTCAAAATATAATTTTGTGCATGCAGAATTGTGGCACACATATGACTCCATAGAGGGGAGACATCCTGGTGTCATGATCAAATGAGTCTGCCTGTGAAATGGAGTCCCCAGGGGGTCACTGTTTGTTATTGCAATGGCTTTGAAAGGGTGAAAAACACTATAGATAACTTCACATAATTAATGAACATGTTTATATTAAAAAACAAAGCAATAATGTGTTAAAAACGTGTTTTAGGAAAGTTGGTTTTAGCTAAATGTTCTTAAATATACTCAAACCTGCTCAGGACACAATTATAATTTCCATCATAATTGCTGGTGTGCATATATATACGATTGTAAGGTGTGTAAATATGTGAAATATTTTGTAATATTGTGGTTCAGTAATTCTGTGGCACATAGCTTGCCAAATGTAAGCTAACTGAAAAACAGACAGGACAAGAAATGTTTCATTTCACAATCTGTAGCTGTGGTAATGTACTATTATGTGTAACATATGATTTAAAGTCATTAAATGTCATATTTACAAAGTTATATTGACATACAGTACATCATAAAAGGATTTTGTAGGATTTCTACTCAGGCAGTGAATATTGTACTCATTAAAAGTTCCATGAGCCACTGGAATCGCGAGGAATTGCTATGACGTCAGATGTGGACTTAATTTCACGGGTGGACTCATTTGATTAGGACACCTGTCCATTCCAACTTTCTCTCTGCTTCCCTGTCACGTGAAGATCACACAAAAATAAAAATTCTCTCATAATTTACTTACCTTTAAGCTATCCCAGATGTGTATGTCTTTCCGTTTTCAGCAGAACCGAAATAAAGATTTTTATAAGCACATTTCAGCTCTGTATGTCCATACAATGCAAGTGAATGGGTGCCATCAGGTTGCTGGCTGTTTGATGGTCCAAAAGGCATATTTAGGCAGCATAAAAGTAATCCACACAACTCCAGTCAATCATTTAATATCTTCTGAAGCAAATCGATAGGTTTGTGTGACAAACAAATCAATAATTAAATAATTGTTGGTGTGCTTCACTGTTGTCATATTAATGTGCATGTTTAATGCAGCATACCGGTTTTCAAATAAAAAATTTAAACTTTTACACATTTTTGTATTTTTTTAGGCCTACTATGCAATGTATAAAGAATTGAAAAGTAAAGAAACAAACAGAAAGAAAAAAAGACCAGTTGTGATACCCTAGGCGAAATAATGACCAAAGAAAACAGCACATACAAAATAAAGGATACTTAAATCAATAAATGTCATTTTTGTCAAGGATTAGTATTTATTAGTACGTGTTATTAATTTTACAGTTTCTGAATGCTATTATTTACATATGTACTATATATATACTTAATATATACTTAGTGAAACACTGTTTATTATATTTACCTTTTTACATGACGTATTTCAATATGGATGTAATTTATTACAGCTGACATAGTGAGGCAAACAAGGTTTAAACATCAACCGTAAATGAGAGCTTACGATCTACTAGCTCGGTCTTGCATTAAGAACAGTTGATGCAACCAAATTAAGCACTGACTTAGTTACAGTATAAACTAACTAGTAGTAAGACCTAAGTGTGAACTTTAAATCCAAACTTAACCCTTAAATTCATGGGAATTTCACCAAACACTCTTACATATTCGGGTCTTTAGAGACCTGGCACTCATATCAACCACAAATGGATCTACAAAATGCCCAGATAGTGTAAAATGTTCTAAATATTTTCAAGACAATTAGAAAA
The DNA here is from genome assembly GCF_019703515.2 of Myxocyprinus asiaticus. Taxonomy (NCBI): domain Eukaryota; kingdom Metazoa; phylum Chordata; class Actinopteri; order Cypriniformes; family Catostomidae; genus Myxocyprinus; species Myxocyprinus asiaticus. The sequence continues at coordinate 7,543,494 of NC_059362.1, read as the reverse complement.
TAATAGAATAAAATAGATTTTGATAGATTTTGATGTTTTATTTTTCATATATCTAAGAGATCAAATCAGGACAAATAACAGGATTCATTACTTTCACACTGAAATTTCATGAGATACAACTGGCTGTCAAAAACATATTGAGCTACAGATAACACATAGGATACACATAAGCTATACATGAGCTACACATAAGTTACACATATGTATTTTCTCAGGCACTTACTGAGTCTAAATAGATGCACAACTTACTGTACATAATTTCAGCAATACACCCAAATGACAATAGTCATATCATAGTAGTATCATAATAATTCATGTGTTGTACCTGATATAGTTTACTTCCATGTTCTTTCGTCGTCAAATAGCAAGGTCAAGGGTAAATAAAGTAAATCATTGAAACAACAGCTCCACCTTGAGTAAGAATAGCATGTATACTATGCACGTGTCCATCCGCATATGACACACTGATAATTCATTGTTGATAATTCATTGTTGCAGAGAAAATCAATGTGATATAGTAATTATTTAATACATTTAATATTTCAGATCATTTGTCTTGTAATAAACAAAGAAATAGATATCCTGTGATAGTTAACTTATATAGATATACAGTAATATAATAATAAAAAAAGACACTCTTACATACCTAGGGTCTCTAATGACCCTATACACTTTTGGTACTTGAGATTGTTAACCAAAAAAAAAAAAAAAAATCATTTAATCACCCTCATGCCATCCCAGATGTGTATGACTTTCTTTCTTCTGCTGAACACAAACTACGATTTTGGGAAAAATATCTCCTCACAATGCAGAATGGATACCAACATTTTGAAGGTCCAAAGAGTATATAAAGGCAGTGTAAAAGTAATCCATAAAACTCCAGTGGTTAAATCCATATCTTCAGAAGTGTGGGTTAAAAACAGATCCATATTCATTTCCTTTCTTACAATCAATTTTAACTTTCAACTTTCAAATTCTTCTTCTTTTGTATGGCAATTCACATTCTTCATGCATATTGCCACCTACTGGGTATGAAAGAGAATTTGTAGTAAAAATACATGTAAATATTGATCTATTTCTCACCCAAACCTATCATATTAATTCTGAAGACATGGATTCAACCACTGGAGTCTTATGGATTGCTTTTACGCTGCTTTTATGCACTTTTTTAGAGCCTCAACATTTTGGTACCCATTCACTTGCATTGTGAGGACCAAGAGAGTCGAGATATTCTTCTAAAAATATCTGATTGTGTTCAGCAGAAGAAAAAAAGTCTACACATCTGGGGTGGCATGAGGCTGAGTAAATGGTGAGAGAATTTTCAATTTTGAGTGAACTATAACTTTAAGACATTGCATGGCTCTTCGATGGTGCGAATCACATGTGAAAGGGTTGATTTCCGACTAACTTTATTTTCACCTACAATAATGGTGCGACTTAATAATCAAACACACAACACACAGAATGCTGTGTGTGAGAATAAGAGCGGTGTAGGGAATTTGGACTCTGTCTCTTTAAGAGGGCAGCTCCTGCTTTCTCTGCCTCTGTACCTGCTCAAATCTGCTCGGATCATTTCACAGCAGTCCAGAGGAAGAACCGAACACGAGACTCCGTGCATTCACACGAGTGAGGAGTCATAACATTTAATCGGATCTTTCGAGGTCCCGCTGCCTCTCAGCATTAATGGATGCGTGATTTTAAATGCGTACGAAATTTAAAGCTGTTATTCTTGCAATGTTGCCATTTAAGGATTTTTTTCTACCAAAATTCATCGCTTCTTTTTAAACGATGCTCGTGGACTTATATATGAAGGCATGCATTATTGCGAAGTTGTGGGTAAGTGAGGCGTTATATGTTAATATGTTAATATATACTAAATATGTTAGTACGAAAATACATTTGTCTGGAATACAAATCAGTTCATGCACAGTCTTCCATTTTCTCAAAGGGATTCCTGTTGATCCTTACAAAATTTAATACATGAATGCTTTGGTTTTAAATGCATTTTTTGATTTAGATTGCGCTGGGATTGAAACACAACACCATGTTGGATCTGAACCTGCACTGTGTTCTGTGTTGAATATTTCTCTCTGAAACACTCTGTGAGAGTCATGATGGCTAAGCATTGTCATAGTGATGAACTGAGTAAGATCCCTGACGAGGATCTGCTCAAATGGAGCAAAGAGGACTTGATCAAGAAACTGAGAAGAGTCGACGGTGAGAAGATGAGCCTGATGCTTGAACATAGCAACATGATGAAGGATGTCAACCGCAGACTGCAGGTGCACCTCCACGAAATCCGTAATCTAAAGGAAATAAACCAGAAACTGCAGGATGACAGCCAGGAGCTCAGGGAGCTCTGCTGCTTTCTGGATGATGATAGGCAGAAAGGCAAGAAGTTGTCACGGGAATGGCAGAGGTTTGGGAGATATACAGCGAGCGCAGTGTGGAAGGAGGTAAGCACCTATCAGCAGAAACTCAAGGAACTGGAGGTCATCCAGGAGAGCGTTCTGCGGGAGAATGCAGAACTAAAGGAGATCATTCTCATGTTGGATGAAGATATGAATGGAGCTGGATCTAGGAGTTCCATTGACAGCCAGTCCAGCCTGAGCAACCTCAATGGAGGCTCTGGTACTGTTAGAGATGTTGGGGATGGGAGCAGTACCTCCAGTGGTGGAAGTGCTGGCAGCCCAGACCACCATCATAACCATATACACAAGGCTGTAGAGACCAAGATAGGCACCATAAGACGTTCGATGGATGATCTCTCAGCTCCACATCACCACAGGAGTATTCCCAATGGACTCAATGGTGAGTAACCGCCTATGCCACTGTCATTACTAAAGACCACATATCATCAAAATTGTTGAGTTTTGTGGCTTTTAGTCCATATGAATCAGCTTTGAGCCCATCTATATGCTCTTAAAATTGGACTAAATCAAAGGTTACAAGCAACAACAAAGCAAACCAATATTTTTGAAAATGCCACAGTGTTTACACTTTCAGGGGAAATAGCTTACTTGCAGTTGTTTTTGCATATTAAGCATGGATGGGAAAAAGTATTTTCAGAAATGAAACAAAAAAAGATTAACATAAAAATAACTTCACCTTTAAGCAGATATACATATTTAAAATATATTGTTTTCTCTACTAGGAAAACAAGCCAAACATATTGATTACTCATCTTGCAGTCATGTGCATGTCCAATTTTTGGTCCAATAAAATGCTCTGTAGAATTGGAATGTCCCTCCCCCTAAATTATAAATTGGTTCCGAATGAATTTTTCCTATTAATTTCTTCCATAGGCATTTCACAAAATCCTTCATAAAATAGTTCTAAGCCATGATCCCAACCATCCAGCACCGAAGTGAATCACAACATTACAGACTTTGATTCGAAGAAAAAAATTATTCGCAAATCAGACAAAAAGACAAAGGTACAAGACTATGTATTTACAGTATTTCACAAGAAAGAACTACAATCCCATGAAGCATTGCAAATGATGCAATGAAATGAAAAACAATGGGAACATATAAAACTATTGATTTAAAGTTGTTGATTATAAGTATTGAAACAATATATTAAAATGTTATTGCAAAGTATTCAGATATTTGCACATATATAAGTAGTTGTGTTCAAGTGGGTGTGTTCACACTTGTAGTTCGGTTCTCTTGGTTCTCTTTGTCCGGACCAAAAATGAAAATGATACATTTAGTCCTGGTTCGCTTAGCGTTCACACTGGCATTTTTAACTCTGAACCTAAAGATACAGAACAAAAGGCATAACGATAAGCTCACAACCTGAATTTCATGATGTATATTTTGTGACGGAACTTGCCGAACATCCAAAACAATGCTGGCTGCTGGGCTAAATGTGCTCGTCCGTTGCACACACAAATGAAGATATGCTGCAAGGACTGCTGACGGCAGTTCCGGCGCCTGTACTGAACTGTAATGGGCAACATAGCTCCTATGATGTGAAGAAGCAGGTATACTTGAGGTCAGTATTAAAGGCAAATTACTTCCTGTTATTGGTCCGTTTAGACGTCTTTGGTCCATGCTGCTTTCATATATCATTCGAACCGCACCAGAGTTCGTTTGGAAGCGGACCGAATCCCACTATTCAGGGGGTCTCGGTCCGCTTATTTGGTGCGCACCAAGGTTCGGATGGCAGCGTTCACACTTGTTCAAATGAACCGCACTAACAGAGCAATTGCACCAGGGTTCGTTTTAATCAAACCAAACCTGCCATCTGTGAACACACCCTGAGAGTGTAGGAAGACCGACTCGATTGCATCATTCACAGTGCGTCATGTGAGTGGGTGGTTGCTGCTGAAATTCTGTGAAGCCTTTCTCTTTAGGATCATTCTCTTTAGGAGAATTCTGCTATTTAACATGATTTCTAAAAAATGAAGTTGAACTAATGCGGATTAATGGCTTCAACGGAAGCATATATTGATTAACAAATGCGTAGCTTATGGCTGGTCTGTCTTTACAGATTAAAAATGAATTTGTCTATGGAAAAATTAATGGGATATTTTACTTTCAGAACCTGAATGTTCTGCTCAATAGGCTATTTAAAAAAGGGACACGCCCTTCAATATGTTCCACCCCAACTTCCTGTATATGCAAACAGGAAAAACTGCAATTGTCAAGCCATTTCTTGGGGTCTTCAATAGTATTACATGGTGCCTTTGCAATCTGTTTATGAACCACATTCAATTACACTCAGAGCAGTGATTCTTGAGAAGAATAAAATGTTTTTTTTTTTAGAGCTACTAAAACATCTTTGTGAGCCCATGATTCAGTTGCAAATAAGTTAATCAGATACTGAAAGCAGGCTGACACATTAAAATGGTCAAAAAAGAAGTATGCTGTTTCTCGTAACCCAGAGTTCACTGATAAATTGTGTGTGCTGTCGCAAAAAACATCAACAGCTGTAGACTAAGAAGACACTCTTTGATTGCTAACACCACATCAGCTAAGGTTCTTTGAAAAATATTTTCCTGATAAATTTGTAGCTGTCATACAAATTGTCATCATGGTAATTTATATGATTCATATAGTGTTATAAATATCTTTCTTTTAGGTAAGATTATTTATAAATAATTGATGTCACAAAGTCTCAAAGGCTAGGACAGTTTGATTGTGGCACATATGAAAGTTAATACATATTGATTTGTTGTATTTATTGGACGGGCTGTGTTTTTTGATGTTGGGCATGAAATGGGACTTGTAGGCCTAAGGTGCGTCCCAAACCACACACTTCTGCACTATTTTACGTAATTTTGAAGTGTAAGTAGTGCAAGTAGTATGTTTACACTGAAAATGCAACAGAAAGAAATGTACTACAAGTACCCAGATTATGCACTTTTTCAATCGTCAAAATGGAGTGTGGCATGTTGGATACTTCCTGCACTCACCGCATGCGGCTTGCCATACATAGCGGAAGGGGCAGAGTTACCAGCAGCAATGGTGATTTTGCAAAACAATTGTAAATAATGGAGAATATGACAACTAGAGAAACTTCTGTGAAGACAGCACCTTACAAAAGTGAGTTGAACGCTTCACCATCATACCATGCTGTGTGAATATGTATATTGTTGAACTGAGGGTGGATAGCGCGCTAAAGCTAGCGGCAACACAACGCTTGGGATTGAAACGTCACTTCCATCAGCTGTTAAACGGCGTACGCTTCCATGTAGTAAAAAACCGTTAAGTGTTCCATTTGGGATGATACTGCACTTTGAAAATTCATACACTACAAGGCTGAGTACATAGTACATTTTGTTTTTGTGATTAACATTTTTATTGATTCATACAATAAACAAAGAAAAGCAAAACATATATACACAGAATCAACATTTAACACCCACCACTACCCCTCCCAATCCCCGACCCCACCCTGACCCCCAACAAACATTCCTGTGGTCACACATGAGTATATACACACACACACACACACACACAAAAAGCATAGTACTTTTTGAAGTGCATAGTGTATAGTGTGTTGTTCGGGACATAGCTCTAGTCTTTGGGCAGACTTCCAAAACACAATGATCGTCTGGAGATAAGAAACATGAAGAACAAACTTTCAAAACAGCCTACATGAACAGCTTTTGTACAACATATTTCATGATGGTAGTGGAATGTAAGCTACTTGACAGGGAACCATAATCATAAGTGATCTAAAATGCAAGCATTACACCCCAGTGGTAATTACCTAAATCATCTCGGATTAATAAAACAACAGTATCATGTGAGCTTGGCCTTGAGAACAGGTGTTACGTTAATTGCTTTTAAGGTAGATCAGGAGGCTGTGAAGGGCCTCACAGACACATCAAGCAGAGCAGAAATCAATGATTTCCTCTCAAGCCCTCAACACCCCACATGAGCTGACTGTTTGAAAACTGTAATAAAATGGCATGTTAAGCCTGGCATTAACTGCATTCTACGAAAGATGTGATTTCAGATAAAAGGTCAGGTTTCCTCCAAGTGCTCCGGTTTCCCCCACAGTCAAAATTGCCCATGAATGTGTATGTCTGTGTGTGTTAGCCCTGTGATGGACTGGCCATTTCCTTGCCTTTGGCCCAAGACAGCTGGGATAGGTTCCAGCACAACCCGTGACTCTAAATAGGACAAGCAGCTATAAAAATGGATGGATGGATGGATCTTTAAGGAATAATTCATTCAAAAATGATAATGCTCTCATCATTTACTCAACCTTATGCTGTCTCAGACATGTACTGTATGACTTTCTTTCTTCTGTGGAACACAAATGTAGATAATTTAATAGAGATATGATGTAAATATATCAATACAATGCAAGCCAATGGGGACCAACACTTACAAGCTTCAAAAAGGACTTAAAGAGCACCTATTATGGTTTTTAAATGTGCCTAATGTTGTTTTAAAGGTCTCATACAATAGATTTACATGCATCCAAGGTTAAAAAAACACTTTAATTTGCTCATAATTTAAATTGCAGCATTACTTTTTTTTTTTTTTCCAGTGTCAAAAGCGACTCGTTCAATGATCCTTTCAGAGAGCCTACTCTGCTCTGACTGGTCAGATGTCCTAGTCTGTTGTGATCTACCGCTTAGTGTAGTGTTTGAGGGCGGGTCAAAGCTGTTCACGAGCAGCCAATGAAGACCAGAGGTGGGTTTTTTGTTACCAAATTATGTAGGTTAGTACAGGAAGTAAGTCTGAAATTACTAACGACTCGTTTCAGGTGTTCAGAATCGGTTCTTTTGGGAGTCAATAATTCCATTTGACGTGCATGTTGATTTTTGAAACTTTGCAGACTTTTTTACATTCACAAACAGCTATATAACACACTATATGAAAGGTAATATTTGAAAAACCATAGTAGGTGCTCTTTAAAGCATAAACGTTATCCTCAAATTAATCCATGTCTTCTCAAGTGATACGATCAGTTTTGGGTGAGAACAGATCAAAATGTAACTACATTTGTAACTTTAAAGCTACACTATGCAACTTTTGGCTCTCTAGCGGTTGAAACATAAAACTGCAAGTTACTTGCGGAGGATCACTTTGCATCAGTTGTGATTAGAAACTACCCATCTGGTGGATGAATCTCATGGTTTGAGGACTTGGAGATTACCTGCAGAGCAGAGTCATGACGAGCTATTTTCATGTTGATCTTATGTTACTTATATTACTTTGAGGAAGATAAACAACACTCTTAAATATATTTTAATATGGTTATTAAAGTGTTTTATTCACTACTCAATACACATTAATGTTTATATTGTACTACACATATTATATTAAGAGGTGAAACTCTGTGGCTAAAAAATGGCTGATATTAGTCACAATGCAAGTGAACTGTAATACTACAATAGTAGGTCTATGCTCTGCAAATAATTAAAGACTGTAATATAAAAATGCAAAATGAAGATTTAATAACGATGAAATACTTTATTGAACTTGAAAATAATATGCAGAAATATGCAATATAACAATTACAGTAATACATTTTTAATTGTTTATTTGGAAGTAAAGTTACAACAGAGAGATGGTTACACACTAAACAAATTAATAAACATTACTGTGCTATGAAATCGGTGCATTATGGACAACTTGAGATGAGCATAAATTCATGGGGAACCACTTTGTACCTATAGTGGCTTTTTAGATCTGTTTAAACATCTGCTAAAAGGATAAAATGACAATTGTCCGTACACGGATTTATTGCTTTAAAAATACTTAAATGGCTTACACTTGCTTGCATTTTTTATTTTTCTGCTACAAGGACAATAAGTGACAACAACTTGTGCATTTCTGTGCCTGAGGTAAAACAAATAAAATAAAAATACTCAGAAGTCATGAATATTAGTAAAATTGTAACGGTAACTTCACTGAAACCCCCCCCCAAAAAACCCAACCTTATAAACACATTGCAATTGGTACACGAGTAATGTTCGATTCATTAAAGCATGACAAACAATATAAGCTTCAGCAACCCTACCAGAAAAAATATCCAATCATTATAGCAGGTAAACAACTTCGCCAAACTGTAAAAAAAAAACAGTTCAATCCATTAGGAGAGTGATTTCACTCCGCTGCTGTCCTGAAACCGCGACTGGACTGACTTTACATCTGTCGCTGTCGCACTCGCTTCCCGTTTTTTGACACACAACCGGTCCTTGATTCTCAGCTCATGGATATGATGTAAGCACGCATGGATGAATGACACGCCTGTGATTTCGCACCATTATTGCATGCTTACTGTAGTAAATCAGGGTAAGAGAAGGACAAGTTTTGAACATGGAGTTTTTATGTACTCACTCAATAATGAACTTTTGTTAATTTAACCCAAAAAATCTTACATAGTGCAGCTTTAAATCTTGACATCTTTACCATACGTTTCCACTGGCACGTTGTGAGCGAAGGTGAGCTAGCGTTTTCAATGCATTCCAATGGAAGCCGGGCGCCACGCTTGCAAGGTGGATTGTGGGATTGACAGCGGTGCGGAGCAAGCTGTTCCTTAGCGTTGTGAGCGGCAATGAGTGGATTTCTATCGTGCCAGTTGGAACGCAGCTTTAGGAAACGTTTCCACTGGCGCGTTGTGAGCGAAGGTGAGCGAGCGCTTTCGATGCATTCCTATGGAAGCCGAGCACCACGCTCGCAAGGTGGATTGTGGGTTTGACAGCGGCGTGGAGCAAGCTGTTTCCTAGCATTGTGAGCGGCTTTGAGAGGATTTCTTCCATCGCTGTGGCAATGCAGCTTTAGTCTCCAAGGTGCGACTATGATTTGAAGCTCGATTACATTTGTTCGCACTTGACGCATGCGCAGAGCGCTGTACACCTACTGTTCGTGGTGGTCTACTTTGTTCTTAAAGAGTCCTGTTGATATCCCAGCTCGTCCCATCAATAAAATACATTTTATTATGGTTAAGCAAGCCCCTGAGGTCAGTGTGTGTGTCCTGGATTTAATGTCATTTTACAAGACTGTCGGGTTAAGCGCACATGTTCAGAGTGTGCATGTAGATACCACAGGGATTCTTCAGGCACACGCTAAAAGCTGCAGGAAGGTGATAAATGGGTGAAGTGGGAGCTGTGCTGGGATTTGTTGGAAATACTGGCTGGTGGAAGGCAAACAGAGAGCAGATAAGATTTAAAGTGTGTGTGTGTGTGTGTGTGTGTGTGTGTGTGTGTGTGTGTGTGTGTGTGTGTTCCCCTGCTCTCTTTACTTCTGAAGGGGTCTCATCAGTCAGTCGAGACGTTGGTTGTCCCATTGCACAGATGGGACCACCAGAGTCAGACAGCTTCATATTTCAGCAAATATTTCTGTCACAAGCTGTGCTGCACATCTGCTCACCATTCTATAGTATCAAAAGTTCAGGCCCTCACAAACACAGGTAGTGCTATATTGCTGGCAAATTCTAACTCTGGTTTCTGTGGTGACATTTTTTATATAGTTTTGATAATAATTCAGATTTAGTAAGTAAGATCAAGATCACACCTGTCCTGTTGATCTTTGATCACTTAAAGGTGAATTGTGTAATGTTAAAATTATTTCTTCTGTCCCAGCTTACTGTTATCAGCAAGAATTTAGGAAGGCTGCATTACCTAGGAGTAGGCCTACATAAGTTGCCTAAAACAATGCCTAAATTAAAAATAACTAGTAACTGGTATTTGGCTGGAAACTATGGTTACAATTCCCATCCCTAATGATGCGATTCTGGTTCTAATATCTCTTAGCAATTCTGGTTCCTAATGAAACCATTAACGATTCATTTAGTACTTATGAAAAATATTTATAAATAATAAATGCAATTAATATTGGATTTACAACCCTCAGCTGCCTGTTACAAAATGATGAGATAATTTCATATTTTTACAGAACAGATTCTTGCAAAAGGTGTGTGTACACAGACTTTTTAATGAAGATATTTTATTTATTCATTCATTAATTTTGTATATATATAAAATACCACTAACTAAAAACAAAACTCTTTACCAACACATTGTCATCAGTAACCATCAAGAACCAGTTCTTGGTTCATTTCAAGTCTGTGATGCTTTCGTTTCGATGACAAAATGAATTACTTGTGACTCAATATGTTTTGAATTCTCTAAAAAAGAACCTGCTGATAATAGTCATTTGTTCAGGAGAAGGCAAGTTTTGAGGTATAGATTTAAAAGAACCACTTCATAAGAGACATTTATTGGGGAGGTAGCGCTACATGTTTTGCGGGGAAGATTCAAAAGAACCGACTCATGTGAGTCATTCTTTCTGGAATCAAACTACACTGGTCGCGCAATATGTTTCATGTTGCTGAGCACAGGAAACACTGTCAGAGTATTTTAGTGTTCTGTCCGCATCAGCGGAATAATGCACGTTAGAGAACCGTTAAAGGTTTCAGATTTTTTTTTTTTTCTCAACCCTAGTTACCATGGTTAATTGTTGTAAGGGAATCACTGCTTTCGATATAGAAAAACAGAGGAATATGGGTATAAAGCAGACAGACAATCTAGAGGTAGAAAATGGCATTGGGTTGTTGCACAGAGTGGGTATTGTCTGAGACCTAAGTGGGGTCCATCTGGCATGAGGTAAATGGGACACACAGTCCTGTTGCATCCAGCTTGAAGTTATTGGGGAACTTCTGAATGGATGTGAGAATCTGGATAACGTTGGCTCATGGGGCTAATATTCTCAAAGCTAACACACTGGTTGTAAAATGGAACTGCAGCAAGAACTGGACCTGTAAATCAGATTTCAGAGAAACTTTTATTTATAAAATATAACTTTTAGACAGCGAATAATTGTCACAGTTCATGACCGCATTATGACTGTATCTCTTAATTACCTGATTCTGTTGCTATATGTTTAGAAGCACAAGCTATGCATAATCTTTGCAGTAATATATGGCAATTATCTGAGCCAATATTATGAATGACGCTTGGGATTTTGGTTTATCCTGATAGATTAACTTTAATCCTAATAGATTAAGTTTGACAGTTTTTGACATGTTTGGTGTGGCATATGCCATTTTAAGATGAGCTTGTTAAGAGCACAGATTATTCCATTTTTCAACTAAAGTGTGTAATTTCTGTGCCAATTGTGGCACCAAATGGAATTACAAAAATAATGACAGTTTTCAAACAGGATGCCTGAACACACGGTTTGTCTTCCATTAGGCAGTAAACAGATATTCCTGCCCCAAAGTCACGCCATTGGTTGAGCCAAATGTTGCTGTGTCTGGCTGGTCAGGAAATAAACCTATTGGTAGACTAATAGTTGTTTTGGCATATTAAACTGGGATAGAAGAAAGGAATTCAACACTGAAAAAACTGCACACTTTACCTTTTAAAGGTAAAAATCTCTTAAGGATGCTTCCCCTCACAACAATGGGCTGTAAAATCATTGAACCCTGGGTAAAAATGAAGGAACTGACCTAAATGCGGGTCAAAGTGAAACCATAAAATCAGCTCAGCCAGTTCTTCATAACTTAAATTCACATGTAAGTGAAGAATTTGCCACGACTGCAGATTGCATCTTAATACAATGATAGCTAAGAGACAGTGGCTCTGTAAGAACAAGAATGGATTTAATTTCAATCAAATGGTGACCTGATAATTTTCAACTTTTTATTTTAGTTGAAATGTTCCAAAATTGCAGAGCTCTTTAGTTTGGCCTATTTCTGTTAATGTTAAAAGGGTGTGCCTCTCTGCTGACCAGCATAGGAAGTGTTGCTCAATTAAAACTTGCTTTTCCAGTATGCACAAGACTGATGAATGACAGTATGGCATTCTTATACACAACTTCTTGTTAGTGCTCTCAAGGGTGTGCAGAGACAACGTTGTCATCATTTCCTCACCTTTGTGTAATTCCAAACACGCAAGACTTTCTTTATTCCCTCAAAATGCCTGAGCTGCTCTTTACCATACAGTGAAAGTGGATGGTAAATGGGGGCTTTCAAGCTCCGAAAAGGACAGAAAACCACCATATAATAGGGAGTTAGATTAAAAGGTAGCTAAGCTCCTCATATTGAGACCACTTTTGTGTGTGACTCAAGAGCGTAGTGCCTTCTGTCTTTTCTGGGTTCTGTGGCTGTCAGTGCAAGCATGAGAGATCCCATCAGCTGGTTTTCTTTATTGTTAAAGAAAACCTCTGCCCATCAGGAATTCCCACATTCCTCAACTAACAATAGTGAGTCCTTTCTAAATCTGAATAAACTGAGAGATGTGAATGAGACTCATCTTGCTACAGTGAACCTCACATGAGACAGCTTGTGGTTTACGTCCAGCAAGTACACCAATATGCTGATAACTACCAAAAAAATCAGCTTATTCAAAAAAATCAGAGAATACAAGAAAACCCATTTACACAAGACTTTACATGAGAATCAGGGAATTCTCTGCTTTTGACGTGAAACGTAAAGACATTCGCACAACATTTCGCACATTGGATAAGCCGGTAGAATGCCGGTAAAGGTAAATCTACCTGTGTTGATTGTTTTTTGCTTAAGCCGTTTATGACCTTACCCTGATTAAGGAAAACTATTTAAAGCTTTTACATGACCTTACACGCTGTCGCTTATTGAGCCTAATCTGTGTTAAATGTGCATGTAAGCGTACTCAATTAGTAATCATAATACAGCAAGCAATAATTTATAATATATACAAAAGAAGACACAGGTCCCAAGTTTTTTTTCTTTTTTTGTTTTTGTTTTTTGTCCTAGTCCATCCCTGCTTAGTATACAACTATGTGGAATGGAGTTTTGGGTGAATGAGATTTTACTGTTGCTTGGGCTACCCAGTGCGATGCAACAGTAATGTTGCAACAAAATGTCCTGATACACAGCATTTGTCATGGTCTAACCTGGTTAAGACAAAAACCCATATTAACATGCTATTCTACTTAACATATTAACCAAAATTATTGGCATAGTCTTCACTGTTTGTTTACTTGATAAATGAAATATAATACAATAAAAATAAATGCTTTCAGAGTTTGACTGAAAAGCAGGCCAGTTTACATTCACTTAAAGAAAAACCAACTGTTTGCATCAATGCCTTGCTAAGTAGCATATTTGACTGGTCACGTGCAGAGCTATATTACAAAGAGGTACAAATGCTCTTCACAGAGCATAAGAAAACATGCACTAGAGTATTAATATTGTAGAAAGACTGATATGGTTTCTATTATTATTATTTTAGTATCAACTTGGTACTTTTGACATCCCGTACTCATTTGAAATCGATTCATTTTGTTTGCCGTGAGCATTGTTGTAATATCATTTGTAATCATAAAAAGAGTGTTGCTTAGCCTAAGGGGCTTGTGGCATTAATATAGTCTTTTTCCTGGTGGGAAGGCATTATTAACGTGTTTGTTTATTGCTGTTTGATGAAATGCAGTGTAATTAAATTGTTGATGAAATGGCCAGGTGGCACATTGGCAGGGCAAGAGCTGCTCCAAAGCAAACATTCAGCAATCCAATTCTGTCGATGCACAGGGTGACCTTCACATTGAGTCAAGCAAAAGTTAACAAAAGTGTCCCCAATGTCATTGGAGGCCAATTTGGAGGGAGATCTTACTGTGCGCGTCAGCCATTCTTGCAATCTGCCTGGAGAATAGAGTATTCCATCCATCCATCTTCTACAGCTGCTTGTCCTATGTAGGGTCGCAGGTAGTGCTGGAGCATATCCCAGTTGTCTAGGGCCGAAGGCAGGGAAACACCCTGGACAGGTGGCCAGTACATCACAGGGCTAACACACACAGACATACATATTCACACTCTCACTCACACCTATGGGCAATTTAGAGTCTCCAGTTCCAGTTTGACAGATGCGTACGGCTTTGTCTTATGGACAACAAGCTTCCAAACACAGATATAAGGTGCAATTTACCCTTAATGTACAGAACTAATTATCAAAATTCTTTTGACACTGAATGACAATGCTGGAGCTACACTGAACTAAATTCACGCAGGATGTAAAAAGTTGTGAAATAACGACAGAAGTCACGAATAAAAGCATCAGCTTCAGTGTATAGTTAAACATTATATATAACTTGGGACTGTGTGACATTGTTCACGTTTTTCACCGTAATAATTACTAGAAAAAGGTTTCCATAATTCTCTTCTAATTGACAGATTCATCCAAATCTGAGAAGAATCCTTAAAGTGATAGTTCAGCCTTTAATCAATATCATCACTTCCCCACCCTCTTGTGCTTCCAACCCTGTGAAACTTTCTGTATTCTGTGGAACCCAAAAGATGTTTGATAGAATGTTAGGGAGTGACAGTCTCAGCCACCATTCCCTTTCAAAATATGGAGGGGGAAAAAAAAACATGCAGTGAAAGTAAATGATGATTAAGGCTAGCATTCTGTCTAACATCTCCTTAAAGGAATAATTTCCCCAAAATTGAAAATTGTCACATCATTTACTCACCCTCATGCCATACCAGATGTGTTTTTTTCTTCTTCTGCTGAACAAAAAGATTTTTAGAAGAATATCTAAGCTCTGTTGGTTCATAGAATGCAAGTGAATGGGTACCAAAACTTTGAAGCTCGGAAAGCACATAAAGGCATCATTAAAGAAATTCAAATGACACTGGTTCAATCTATGTCTTCAAAAGGGATATGATAAGCGTGGGTGAGAAACAGATCAAAAAATCCTTTTTTTTACTAATAAATATACACTTTTACATTCTTCTTCTTGTGTTTTTGGTGATTCAATTCTTTGTGCATATCACCACCTACTGGGCAGGGAGGAGAATTAATAGAAAAAAAAGTACTTTATATATTATAAAGGTATAGATATTTATCTCTTTCTCACCCACACCTATCATATTGCTTCTGAAAATCACTGGGAATCATATGAATTACTTTTATGCTGCCTTTATGTGCTTTTTGGAGCTTCAAAGTTCTGGTCACCATTCACTTGCATTGTATGGATAATAAATACTCTTAGGTTTGAACCCATAAGTCTAGGTAGTAAATTTATAATTTAATGATTTTGTGTCATTCTGAACCTGCAATGGAAATATTGAAATAAAACTGAGATTGAATTACAGCTAATTTTATTCATTTAAAATTAAAATGTTTTATCACTTTCATAGAATGAATTAACCATTTAACAGTCGAGTTGACTTGACAGGAATTTCTCTGTTTTCTTGAGGTTTTGAAAAATCTGTTGAAAACGATGTAGGCCTACCTCCCGTTTAAACCGTCCCCGCCCTGTATTTCCCCTAAAATTCCTGAAACATGCTCTTTTTATTTCCTTCTGCTTTGGTGAGAAATGGGGGCCTGCCTCTCCATTTTTGTGGGGAAATGTGTTTACATTGGTGTGCCTGGAAATCATGGGGCCATCTGTCTGCTACCTTTGTCTTCTAGACAAAGCTGAGGCTTTCACAAAACTCTGAATGGTGTTCTGGAAGCCTGAATGCACTTGACATGTCTGTAGACCATACTGAAACCTGCTGAGCTTTGGAAAAATGCCTGTGTTGTAGTCTTTCGGTTCTGGTGAGGGGGTTAACACCTCCTCTATCACATCATGTGGGCTGGGCTCTGACCCCATTAGCATTCCAGTCCTTATGGGTAGAGGTGATCGGGGGGGCGTGTGTCCTCACATGTACAACAGTGCTCCACTTCTTTCATCCCTCCTGAGTAGGCCCACACGTAATCTGTGCACTCTTTTCCACATTTCAATTTTTTTCCAATGTTTGGAATGAGGGGCTTTCAAATACTGTGCAAATCTACTGAACTTTCTGTGGAATTGTGCAGGCTGGCATTAATTATACTTAAATGTATATGTGAAACATGCTACATTAAGTATGTGGACACCCCCTTCTAATTAATGGGTTTGGCTATTCCAGAAATTCCAGTAAAGACCAATTTTAATGTTACTGCATATAATGATATTCTGTCTAGAGAATTAAGTGCTTTCAGATGTGTGGCAATAGTTTAGGGAGGGCCCATTTCTGCTCCAGCATGACAAAACAGTAGGTCAAAAGTTTTGCAGCTGAAATGGGTCTGTGCTTACCGAAATAAAATTCACTGCCCCCAGTGGCTGAAGCTGGAAGTGTTGTTGAACATATGGGCATGTGTGAAAATAAAATGAAGTTCTATTTTTTATGTAAATGTACATTTATTTATGTGAATGCGATTACTTCCTGGTTTTAATGGGACGAAAACCCGTGTCTTGGCAGTAGAGTGGATGCGCTATCAGTAGTGCTAGAAAGAAATATGTTGAATTATTGGAAAAATTTATGATGTGGTACTGTATGGTGCTTCTCAGTAATTTAGCTTAATTGGGTTGATTTCAGGGAACGTAAACTTTTGGAAGAAAAATGTCGATTTCTGATTCCTCATGCTCCCTGAACCGCTCTTTCACAATTTCAGCCCGATGAATCTTGGTATTGTCATTCTGGAATATGCCGTGCCATCAGGGAAGAAAAATCCATTGATGGGATAACCTGATCATTTAGTTAGTCAGCTGACTTAATTTTATTGCAGTGTATTAGGGCTGTCAAAATGAGCTTGTGAACAATGACATTTACAGCATAATTTGTTTTTACACTGTTAATGTATTTATTCAGTTACTGTCAATCTCACAAATTTTATTATTAGATTACTGACCAAGAAAATGATGAATCTTACATATTACTTCATTTTAAGTCAGACCTTTTATTTGCTTTAATTTAGTCAAAATACACTATTTCTCTCTGTCACTAATTTAATGTAAGCACATTTTATGACACTGACCATGTAAACTCCTTTATACAGAAGGTCAGATTTCCTTGATTTCGTTGAAACACAAGATGTATTAAAGCAGCAAAAAAATTGTTATATGTGTACAGGGGACATTTACGGTATAATACAGTTGCCCCCTACCAGGAACAATGGGAATAATTGTTCCCAAATTTGAATGCTCCGGCTGGTAAGGGTTAAAACACTATTGGTTTGGTTTAGGCTAAAGTTTTAGGTTAGGGAAGTATGTTTTACTCATTAAAACAAAAACCTTGTCTGATTACGTCACCAATTAACTTGCTTTTGGCAACCCATGGGTTGGCCATTTCACTGGGAAACTGCAGCCTACCGTGTAATACAGCATGCAATTGTGGTTTGCAAAAATGTGTCCATAGTCACATAATTTTCAGGCTGGACATACCACATACTAAAATTCTGAAATGTATATAAATGTCTTAGTCTTTTACTCCAATTGTCATGCTTAAATGTTGGCCTAGATCTAATTTGTTATGAAAGTATTTGTATTACATTTTAAAAGAGTGCAAAATAGGAGCATTTTCACTAGTGGACTCTATACTTAACAGCTTATCTAAGACCCAAGTGGTGATATAAAATGCATAATTCATGAAAGGACAGCATCTCTGAATGATTACCTGCTTAAGCTAGATTACACAATTTGCTGCTGCTCTTAGGTGAGTTATCCTCTCTAGAGGGGTAAGCGATCTGCATGCATTAAAGCTTTATTTTTTCCATACAAGCGACATTACAATTTGGATACAGCATGTGTTCTAGCTCTAAGACAGGGAGCTGTGTTTCTGCTCCATGGTAGTACTTGACCGTGGTTTCTGTTATCATGCCTTGCAGTTAAGATGGATAAGGTCTGTTGCAATAGATCTATGTATATATCAGTTGCATCTTCCATCATGGGTAATTGCATCTGCAATTGTCCTGCCAAACCAAACACAATCAGGGTCTTTCAACACATGAGGAGAAAGACTCTTCAGGTCTTCAGAAAGGGTGTTAGATAGGTTGTGACTAATCTTGCGTAAAGTCTGGTCTAAGCTTATTCTGTCCAAGAACAACCCACTTCGTAAAGTGTAAAGTGACCAACCACAGTTTATGTTTAGGGGCGAGTAAATCAAAATTCAGACTATACAGGTATGTTAAAAAATGTGTCTCAAACAAAACTGTTGCATGTCTTTCAAAAATGTGATTCCAAAAACCTTGCAAACTTTGTCAAATTCAGCTAAATTGATCACAGAGCTCCACAGAAAGCTCCACTGATGTCTGCAGAATTTGAATAAACATCAATTACGAAGTTTACACGTTCTGCCCTTTTGTACTCGTTTATTACACATTTTTACTAATTTGATAAAAAAAAAAAAAATCCTCCAATAATTTGATAAATCTATGAAACAATTGACAAATTAATCCATCATCAAAGTAATCATTAGTTGCAGCTCTACATTTAACCCGTACTGTGAATGCAAATGATAAGTAAAAGCTATTAGTAGCTGTTTGATGCAGTGGGTGATTGTCTCAATAAGCCAACCAAATGGTTGAGCCACTTCTATAGTATTTTAACTAATAACAGAGTTTAATT
The DNA here is from genome assembly GCF_019703515.2 of Myxocyprinus asiaticus. Classification (NCBI taxonomy): domain Eukaryota; kingdom Metazoa; phylum Chordata; class Actinopteri; order Cypriniformes; family Catostomidae; genus Myxocyprinus; species Myxocyprinus asiaticus. Next base: position 7,524,670 of record NC_059362.1, on the reverse strand, counting down.
TAGTCCAATTTGCAAAGAGGTTCAACTTAATCACTGAAAAGATTCTTTTAATTATTCTTTCACTGTTCTGCAGTTCACATGAGGTGAACACTTGACCCACCCTTCTTTTAGCACACACTCGTTTTGATGATAAAGTTCAAACTTGGACAGGTTTACAAGGTAGCTATATTTTTATTGAGTATTTGTATTTTTAACCCTCTATTCTTTTTTAAGAATTAATATTAATTGATTGATTGATATATTATGACCACCTGCCTTATATGCTGTCGGTCCTCTGCGTGCTGCCAAAAAAGTGCTGACCCACCAAGGCACGGACTCTACAAGACCCCTAAAGGTGTCCTTTGGTATCTGGCACCAAGACATTATCCCACAGATGCTCAATTGGATTGAGATTCAGGGAATTTGGAGGCCAGGGCAACACCTTGAACTCTTCATCATGTTCCTCAAACCATTCCCGAACAATGTGTGCAGTGTGGCAGGGAACGTTGTCCTTCTGCAAGAGGCCACTGCCATCAGGGAATACCATTGCCACGGAGGGGTGTACCTGGTCTGCAACAATGTTTAGGTAGGTGATACATGTCAAATTGACATCCACACGAATGGTCGGACCCAGGGTTCCCAGCAGAACATTGCCCAGAGCATCACATTCCCTCCACCAGCTTGTCATCTTCCCACAGTGCATCCTGGTGCCATCACTTCCCCAGGTAAACAGCGCACACGTACACGGCTGTCCACATAATGTAAAAGGAAACAGGACTCATCGGACCAGGTGACCTTCTTCCACTGCTCCAAGGTCAAGTCCCGAAACTCACATGCCCATTGTAGGCGCTTTCGACGGTGGACAGGGACAGGGACAGGGTTCATCGTAGGCACTCTGACCGGTCTGCGACTATGCAGCCCCATACACAGCAGGGTGCGCTGCACTGTGTGTTGTGACACATTCCTCCCGTAACCATCATTACAATTTTCTGTGACTTGTGCCACAGTAGACCTTCTGCCGGTTCGGTCCAGAGGAGATAGCCTTCGTTACCCTCGTGCATTGATGAGCCTTGGGCACCCAGCTCCCTGTCGCCGGTTTGTCCCTCCTCGGACCACTGTCGGTAGGTACTCACCACTGCTGACTGGGAGCACCCCAAAAGCTTTTCCGTTTCAGAGATGCTCTGACCCAGTCATCTGGCTATAACAATTTGGCCCTTGTCAAAGCCGCTCAGGTCTTTACTCCTGCCCATTTCTCCTGCATTCAATATGTTGACTACAAAAACTGATTGTTCGCTTACCATCTAATCTACCCAGACCTTGACATGTGGCCTTGTCTGGAGATGATCAACGTTATTCACTTCAGCTGTGAGTGGTCATAAAGTTTTGGCTCATTGGTGTACATTTTGTCACGTAACAGCTAATTTTTAGTATTCTTACATCAGTTAAGTCTTTAATTTCTTTCCATTGTAACACAGTTGACGGCAGCCAACACTGCTAAAAAGGCACCAAAAAAATAAATTTGATTTTAGAAATTAACATTGCTTTCAAGATGCGTGCAATAGAGGGTTAAGTACAAAAACCAGCCAAGAATCATGCACCCAAGAACTCTGCTTTTTTTTTAACAGCTTTACTTAAGTAGCTTACAGACCAGGAAAAAACTTAGCTGCTAACACTCTCGATCAGTGGTTCTCTTCTGGTGGGCCACGACTCAAAAACATGTATTAGATATTTTCTGATATGGTCTCTGGCAGCAGGGGACAACAATGCTGAATGCAAATATTAAATTGCAACAAAACAGTTAGGATAGCAAAATAAATCGTCTAATCCACTTTAAAAATGGAGAAAAAACTTTACATATCTTTTGTTGTTGATGTCGAAGGTTGTGCGTCCCATCAAACTCAAAGATATTTGGACACAAATTCATTTTTAAATTGGTAATATGGCTACTACTAATATAATATTCGGCCAAGTCTTTGATCCATGTGTTAGGGTGGTAAATCACACTTCTGTTGTTGTTTATGCATTTACATTATTGTGAAGATTCCTACTCATGTAAATAATTTTGCATATTGTTGGGCTTACACAGTTCATTTGTATTATTAACTAAATGTTTGTGGACATTTTTGTTACATTTGTTTGAAACAGTGTTTGGCCAATACATGATGTCTAATGTAAAATCTGGAACCTGAAGCAAAACCAGTTGAGAACCAGTGCTCTAGATGTTCTGTATTGCTAGAATAAAGTGGCAGATGGCTTATAGCGTTATATCAGGAATCTAACATGTCCTCCATCTGAAATGCTTCTTTAACAAAAATACAAGATAGGGTGAAGAAAAACTTTTCTAAAGGGGAGAAAGGATTTAAAAGGGTGTAAAAGATGAAAGTTGCTCTTTACAGTGGTTAGGAGTGCTTTTAATGGTAAGCTCAAGGTTAAGTCTCAGAATCTGTCAGTTTTGCAGTGCAAGCAAGACTCTTAAGTCTCTTGTTGCTAGGATACCTTTTTTTGTGGTTTTGGAGTGTGTGCTATCCTCTCCTGTGGTATTGTCACTTTTTTTCTATTTTTTTTTTTACTTCAAAGCAGGTCATGGCTTGTTTCGAGTAATGATAAGAGCAACAGTTGTCTCTCAAATGTAAGTACATCTCTTAACTGGAAAAATGCTTGAAAGTTAATATAAGCCAATAGCAGATTACAGCACATGATAAACTCTTTTATTTTTTCAGAGAAATTGTCTTTACACCAGGGACACTGAGCTCGCTGTGCTGAGTACACGGAATAAGGGTGTTATAGGCTCTAACCCACACTAGTTAAGAAAATGTTGAAGGCAGTGAAAGATCTCACCACTGGCTGAGCTTATTTTTTTCCGACCACAGATCAGTTAGTCAGGGTTCTGTAAAAACTGCTCTAAAACCTGAACCCATCGGATGAAGTCAGAGCGTGCCTGAGGTCTCCGCATTGCGGTTTTATCTCCAACTCTACCAGTGCATCTTTACAGTTGCCCAGTGGGACCAGTGAATGCTCGGTCATCAGAGTTTATAGAATTAATGTTGCCCTACAAAGACAAGACAATTGCAGTAACTACGCCAACACTGAAACTGAGAAGAATTACTTCAAAGTTGCTTGTATTTGGGTTTTGTAGTCACTGCAATTATTAACCTGTTTTCTCTAAATCGGAGCATAGTTGAGCCAAACCGGTCTGTCACAAGACAGATCAAAGTGTAAGAGACACGATTTCGGTCAGTTTTTGCTAAATGTGTAGTAACTGTGTTGTGCAATGTATTTTAGACATTGGAATTGACGTCTGATGGGGGATGGCGCTTGTCAGTAATTCTACACAAGGGGGCCGATATAAGGGTAAAAGAACATTCAGAATCAAAATGTTCTTTTTCTTGTGTGATCATGTTGATTGAATATGTTTGAATAAATAAGACCCCAAGTTTTTTTGAGAACTTTCGGACAGCTCTAAGAACGTTATCTGGATTTGAAACTCAAGCCAGTATAAGGAAGAGGGAGGCATGCAGCCATCAATGTTAACACCTCCAGTATCTCACCAGGCCGCCGAGGAATGGAGCCTGCTGAGGTGAAGCAGAAGGGATCCTACCGCATGCACATCAACATGCTTTTAAGTTCCAATAGATCTTTCTCTGACTTGGTGCACAGCAATGTGCAAGCTTAAGCCCTCATGGAAAGGACATGGTTTGGAGAGGGAAGCCAGCATGGCTGTGGTTCATTAGTATGTTTATATGATGTTTTTCCAGAGTCAGTTACATAATATGTGGGAAGATAATAACAAGGTGACGGGACCATAGAAACATAAACATAGGTTGTTTTGGACCTTTTATTGTAGAGAGAGACATTGACTGCACCCTCCTAATTGAACTAAATAAAATACATACGCAGTGCCCGAGGGAGATGATTAGGAAATACTTTTAAATGTTAATCTGATTTTTGTCAGTTTGGTACCTTGATTTACTGCTGACAACTTTTCTTCTTGTCTTGATCATATTATTAAATATGCTGTTGCTACATACTGTAAGTACTTAGTTTTGCTTTTGAAAATTGTGCCAGTGCACTCCCAAGTTTTTTTGATGCAAATGAACGTGAGAACAGTATACTGTTTCCTAACAGAATGTTTGCTTTGTGTTAAGACTGTGTGGCTGAATGTCATCTTCAGCCAAATTATATGAAAATTATATAGTTTACTAATCGACTTCTTTGATCTCACAAGCCCCACACTCTGTGGTTAATTATTCCCGATCTGCTTTTGCCATAAATTGAATTAAGAAATATGTGGAGATTTTTTTGATCATTTCTCTTTCGTTTCACAAACATTGCATGAACATTCCCCAGTTGCCTTATTAGGTTTATTGCAGAATGTACATGAAGATTGTTTAAAAAGAATTAGGCTATTAAAACTGTTACAGACCTACAGTATCTACCTAAATGTAGCAGTGTTGTGACTAAGCACAAGCAGTTAAAGGACAAATTTGTACATGTTCACACATGTTGTTCTGACACCTTCTAGTCAAATTTAATTGAAAAATCAACTGTTGCTTTTCAGTTTCATTGTTTTTAAGGCTTAAATACATCACTCTCTTTTCTTTGTAAGACTGTGGCCGTCTTAAGGCTGAGAATGTAAGAAAGTGTCACCACTCAAAGTACTCAAAAGGACTTTTTTTCTACCCTCATTTTACAAGTACATTTTTTTGGTGTTAGCTTAAGAAGTTCTTGCTTCAAACTTAAAGTTTGGTTCCTCAGGCCTAGATTTCTCCTAGACCAAAGAAATCGAGTACAAAACTAGTTGATGATGAGACTAGAATTATTCTGTCCATAAAATTAACTCTTCAAAATTGATCTATTTTCATAAAATTATATAAACACATCTTTATATAAAAAAGAATAGGAATCGACTACTCAATGGGTTGCATGTGAATGTAATTATTTAGTCCCAGTCTGCCACCCTAAATCAGTTGTTGGACGACTAGTCTATGGAGCTAGAACAATGACTGAAGATTTTGAATCTGATTTTATTTTTATTTATTTTATTCTAAACTTGGCAATTAACAAAACTGAAGATATTTGTGTTGTATTTGATAAATGTATAATTTTAAACAGTTATAACAAAATTATTACTCAATACAGTCCTTTACTACATTGGACCATGCCAAATTAACAAAATTTAATATTCAAATACTGTAGTCATTGTTCTAGCACCATACTACTTGACTATTTGACCATCATGACTCATCTAAATAAGACTTTGTTTAGATCAGTTGTTCTCAACCAGGGGGCCGGTGCCCACTAGGACGTCTCAGCAGACTTCTAAGTGGTCACAATGTGACTTGAAATTGTTTAAAATAAGTTATAATCTAACTTGATAAAATGCTAAAAACCAAGTTTCAAGTTTTTAAAACTTCTGGAATCACAAAATGAGTTGTGATTAGTTATTTAAATCCATGGACACTCCTAGTTTCTGCTAATAAAAAAGTTTGAAAACAAGCTTCTTTGCAATCATTACAGAAGTACCAAAGAAAATATCTTGTGGGCCTTTTAAAAAAAAATTCAACAATAGGTGGCCTTGAAGTGTAAAAGGTTAAGAACCACTGATTTAGATGATTTACTAATTGATTTAAAAATCAGTTTCTGTTACGTAGCTAAAGATCCAAATCCCACTCTTGAAATTGATTGTTGTGCTGACATACGATTAAAATAGCACTTCTTTCTGTAGAGAAAACTCCAATAAAAGCTACTTTTGAGCTTTATCTCATTAGCAAAATGTTCACAGTTCACAGCTTATACAGAGTCTGTGGGTTGTCTTTGAGTTTGACTTGCCTACTAATGGATTCTCTTTCAAGTCGTTCACTTCGATGCTGCATCAGTAGCTGATGCTATGGGAAGGTCCTCCCAAGAGTGACAATTTCTGTAGCCCTTTAAAATTATGCCAATTGACCTTTCGCTAAGCTCAGCCCCCCTTGGTTACGGTTGCTTTTCTGACAAGCTCTGCAGAACTCCCCATAGGAATGAATGGGAGATTGCCGTGAACGGCAGGTTTTTTGCAAAATATTCTCATAAACAGAATGGATGATATTATTACATGGGCTGGAATGAAGAGTGACATTGTAAGACATATTTATCTGATATTTTTTTGTAAAATAAATTGTTAAATTACATAGTAATTTGATTGAGAACTATGCAGACTGTGGATCAGAATTGAGGCAAACGATAATTACAGTCACTTGAAAAGAGAAAAACGTAATTTAATAGTGATTACAAACCTCATAACATTAGTGTAATTAAAAATAACTGCTTATAACATTTCTTAACACACTCATTTTTATTCTATGAACTCTTTATTTACTATCACCTTTACTAAGACCTGAATAAATACGTAAATGAATTTATGTTAAGTTATTAGCTTTAAATATACCTTGGAGCAAATATAGGTGTCCTCGCTGATGTTATACATGTTCATATGGTAATGAGGAATGACACTTGAATCCATAGCATGCTCTGGAAAACACTGCGTGTATCCTCTCCTGGTACCTTGTGCCATTATTGCAAGTGACCCAGCAACAACCTTTTTTTCTTTTCTTTTTTTTTCTTTTTTTTTGGATCATTTCGATAAAATCCTTCTTAAAAAAGCTCAAACACTCAATACTCCCATAGGCTCGCATTGTAAAAAGCAAGCACTTGTCAGAGAAATGGTGGCGAGGCAACAGTTGCTAAGACAGGATTGGTCAGAAATGCTTTTAAGTAGGGGTGCACCGAAATGTCTTGGCCAGAAACTGTTACTTTAAAATTCGGTAACAGAAAAAGCATTGCTTATGTTGAACATTAAAGTCCACCTCCCTAGAAGTGAAGTGTTTGCTCTCTTGGTCATTAGCGCATTAATAATGAATGAAAGAGCGTTCCCTTACGACTCAGTACACTTGACATTGCGTTGATTAACGCATATGGGGAGTGCCTTCCTAACCCTCATTGTTACTGGGACAATCAGAGCCTCTGTTATGCCAGCACAGATACCTACTGCTTCAACATCTAAAGAGCTTGGGCCTCAATGTGAACTGGGTGAAGAGCACGCTCTCCCCCAGACAACAAATCTCCTTTTTGGGAGTCCGCCTCGACTCCGCAAGGGGCACGTGCACCTCACGAGCGAGCGCATTCAGGCCATTCTACAGTGTCTGTCTCAATTTAAACTGGGGAGAACACTTCCACTGAAGCTGTTCCAAAAAGCATTGGGGTTTATGGCTGTGGCATCCACCGTCATTCTATTAGGTCTCTTACACATAAGACCTCTTCAGTGCTGGCTCAAGCGCCGTGTGGCATGACATGCTTGGCGCCATGGGCACATGCATATCACTATATCCCGCCGCTGTATAGCTGCTGTAGCACCTTGGACAGCTGCTGCATTTTACTAGTGAGGTGTCGTGCTGGGGCAGATTGTCAGGTGGAAAGTGGTGACTACGGATTCTTCCGACACAGGTTGGGGGTGGTGTGTGATGGACGCCTGACTTTCGGAACCTGGACAGGTGCGAAGAAAGCGTGGCACACAAACACCTAGATCTATCGGCTATATTCCTAGCCTCAAAGGCTTTTCAGTCAGAAATAGTGAACTGTCAAGTCTTGGTTCGCTCAGACAACATGAGAGTTGTGACCTATATAAACCGCCAAGGCTTAATTCATTCACTGGCACGTCCTCCTATGGAGTGAGCGTCATCTCCTCTCCCTGAGAGTGACATATGTCCCAGGCTGCCTGAATTATGGCACAGACCTACTGTCATGCCAAGGGGTGATACCGGGCGAATGAAGACTTCATCCTCAAACTGTACTGAGGATCTGTGAAATATTCGGTAAAGCAGAAATCAGTCTATTTGCCTCAGTGGGGAACACCCACTGTCCCCGCTGGTACTCGAAGTCCCAAGCCCCACTGGGAGCGGAAGCAATGGCCCACAAATGGCCGGCGAAATGCAGATATGCATTTTTCTCGGTTACGTACGTAACCTTGATTCCCTGAGACGAAGGGAACAAGACATTGCGAACGCTAGCCGCACTACAAGACTCAAAGTTCTTGAGGTACGAGCAATGCGCTCCTTGTTTCTCAGTCAGAAATTCTGAGGAAATGGTGTTTGCGCACCTGCTTTTATAACGGACAGTTTCGTGCCAAAACAGGCAGGACTCAAACACCATAGCCAATATTAGAATATTGCCATTATTGTTGAGAGGCTTCAACTAGGTCTTGTAAAAAGGCACTTCCCATATGCGTTAATCATGTCTCATTCCCTTTGTCTCAGGGAACCGAGGTTACGTACGTAACCAAGATGTTTTCCAGTGCTCTGATATGTGTGTTATTGTGTGTCAGTTAATGTCATGCTCCAGTATGGCATTAAAGAAGCATAAAAGCACCATTAATATAGTCCATATGACTCGAGTATTATGTTCAGAGTCTCAGGAAGTCAAACAAAAGTTTTGTGAATCACAAAGGATTCATTTAATATTATTAAATTAATAAGTAAATATATTGCATGCATGCGCAGTGTGCTTACGTGAATGGGCTCTGCTCTGTTGTTGACACACACTCATAGCAGCAGCACGCGCACAAACGGCTAGTGAAGCTACTGTTTTTAGTTCTTCCTGGAATATCCTGCCAAAATGAAATCTATAATTGTTATTATTGTATAATATAACTTTATTATTATTATTATTATTATTATTATTATTATTTGGGGCCAAGCACTGAAAGTGCCTAGGCACCTATTTGATTCATTAGTGTTGTTCTTATTATTATTATTCCGCCATTGAAGTCTATGGTAGCCCATAAAACCGTACATAGGAAAGTTGATACACTGATAGTGGACATTCTGAACAGTAACTGACCCAAATTTGGGGTCTCTTAACTCCAACAGTGTAGCGTCACCAGCTGTTCAAAGTTGCACTTATGTTTATACTCATAACTTTTGGGCCGTAAGGCCTAGAATCAAAATTATTTTTCCTCTGATTCCTTGGCTCATTCTGAGTTGAATGCACATCTAGGGACACTGGGGAAAAAATTTATTAAAATCTTTTTGATATACCAAACTGTTCTCGAATAACGCTTCAAAGAAAGCATCCCAAAATTTTTGCTTATAGCTTCTGAATAGTTTGTCCTAAAATTATGAAGCTGGTCTCTTTAGAGTCCTTGGGGCATACCGAGTTGAACGATACCCAATTTTCCTATGTCGGCCATTTTGGGCATCGGGCATTTTGAATTTTGTCATAAAATGCTGTATTTTAAAAATGCCTTGGTGATGTAAACTCATCAACACTATAACCTGAGCGTACCTATAAAGTTTTGGGCCATTACCACCTTGTGGTCAAAAGTTATAATGAAAAGTATCAAAATTATTATAACGTTTGATTATTTTGGCCTATCGTGCTGTCACTGGTCTCTAAAGCCATGATACTCAACAGGCGGCCCGCAAACCAACTTTTTGTGGCCTGCGTGATCACATAAAATTATTGAATGTGTATGAATTTTGAGGTATCAACTTTCTAGTGCCTTCACGGGAATTCTCAGTATTGATAAACTGCTGAACCACTATAGTGGAAAATAAACGGCAAACGGATAAAAATAATGAATTAAACAACAAATCCGCGAGTATAAATCTGATAATAAGCCACTTTATATAACATGAGTGCAGTCCGATTTGCACGAAATTTGTCGTGTATCATCTAGGGACACTCACAACAAAAACATTTTGAAAGCTTTTTGATAGATGAAACGGTTCTCGAATAGCGCTCCAACGAATTTGATGGCAAGTCGTCAAAAAGTATCTGAGGCTGTATCTCTGCAACACTTTACCGTATATTCATGAAACTTTGATTGTCAAAATGATTACATCTTGACCTTACCATGCCAACTCGGTGGCTGTGCCACCTATTGGTTAAAATTTATAATTAATTGTATTTTCATTTTAGCAATTCTACATTTGTTTTTTACTGCTTTTCATAGTCATAATCAGTGATGTCCAATGACACTTTTGTACATGCCATATGTTGGAGCGCTAGGCCCCGTAATTGCTGCTTCAGCTATATTTATTATTATTATTATTAAATTACAATAATACAAATGTGATAATCCTATCACAACTAAAATGAACACAAAAGGGATCCACTAAAGAATCCAGTCCACATACAATGTGTGGTAAAGCAATGTGCCAATAGAACTGTCTTTATGTTCACTGAATATTTTTACTGGAATTACTGTTAAATTTGCTGCTGCATTATCCAGTAGAATAGTTTATAATAAGGGTTCCTTGTCTGTCACTCACTCGACGATGTGTTGATGTAGTGACACTAGGGGTTCGATCTTGAGTGCCCCAATCACCTTTGCTTAAAATAGAAAAGGCCAATCAAAATTGGCGAGTGGAATTTGCATGCCACTCTCCGCCCTGGACATACGGGTATAAAAGGAGATGGCGTGCATCACTCATTCAGATTTTTTCATCGGAGCCGAATTCTTGTGTGTTCGTCCTCTCACCCTTTGCTACGCTGCTGGATTCTTACGGTGCATATCAGCGGTCACCCTCACACGGTTGAGTGCTGTGTTTCCCCTGGGCACTTCGGCAGCCTGAGTCTGCATGTACTAAACAAGTATATTAGAAAGAGTATATTTCCTTCTAAAATAGCTCGCGCAAACGCTTGCCGTCTTTTTAAAGATGTCCTTCCGTGTTTGCGCTACTGGATGTGGCCGTTTTCTCTCCCCTCTGGATACCCATGAAATCTACCTAGAGTGTCTGGGGCGCCAGCACGCCGAGGCGGCTTTTATGGAAGGGTTATGTTCTCATTGTGAGAACATGCCCATGAGAACTTTGCGGTCGTGGCTCACTTCCTTATTCATGAAACAAGGAGCCACCGTGGCTGCTCCCCATCCCGTTCCGTCCTGGGCTGACGCTCAGCTGGCCGGGTTAGCAAGCACCGCGGGCGATCTGGATGTGGACATGGGAGCGTTTCCGCTGGCTCGATCACCCCTAGAATTTAGCTTCGACTTAGGAACAGTTAATAAACTCAGGTTGGTGGACCTAAGAGCTCTTCCTGGATGGTGTTCACACAAAAGGTTGGAGAGATAGGCAGGGGCTCGGCCATTTAAGGATTTAAATACAAGCAAGAGCACTTTAAAATAAATTCTAGAACGGACAGGAAGCCAATGTATAGACATTAAAACTGGAGTAATATGTTCACGTTTACGGACACCCGTTAAAAGTCTCGCAGCTGCATTTTGAACCATCTGTAATCTAGATATGGAAGAATTGTTTAGTCCCAAATATAGGGAATTACAGTAGTCCAGTCTAGAGGTGATAAAAGCATGTATCGCTGTTTCGAAGTGCTTTATGGACAAAAAGGACTTCACTTTAGCAAGTACTCTTAGTTGATAAAAACTGGATTTTAATTAGTTAATTTGCTTGTCAAATTTAAGGGCACTATCAAAAAAGACCCCCAAATTTTTCACATAAGTTTTAACTGAAGACGATAAGACACCAAAATTTAAATGAGAAGTTTTATGGGCTTCTGAAGAGCCAAACACAATGATCTCAGTTTTACTTTCATTTAAATTTAAGAAACTTAAAGACATCCAGGCATTAACATCAGACAGACAGGCAACGAGAGAGTCTAAGCCATTTTTATGATTCAGGGCAGATACATTTGTGTATCATCCGCATAGCAGTGATAATTCAAGCCATGTTTTTTTTAAAATTGAGCCTAAAGGAAGCATATAAAGAGAAAACAGTATGGGGGCCAAAATAGAGCCTTGGGGGACCCCACAATTCAGGGGAGCTACACTCAAGTGGAATTTTCCTATGTTTACAGGAAAAGTTCTGTTTTTAAAATATGATTGGAACCAACTAAAGTCAGTTCCTCTAATGCCCACAACATGCTCCAACCGAGAGAGAAGGATATCATGGTCAACCGTATCGAATGCAGTACTCAAATCCAAAAGAACCAGGACAACTGAGTCAACAGAATCAGTGGCTATTAAGACATCATTTAAAACCATCATTTAAAAAAAAGTGCCGTCTCAGTCGAATGGAGTTTTCTAAAACCTGATTGAAATATATCAAAGACCATGTTATCAAACAGAAAGCTCTGCAATTGGTGATGAACTACTTTTTCCATAATTTTGATTAAAAATTAAATATTAGAGATAGGCCTAAAATTAGATAATATAGTAGGATCCAGATTCTGATTTTTTTAAAAGGGGTTTAACAGTAGCATGTTTCAAACAGTCAGGTACAATTCCTGATTCCAGGCACCTATTGATAAAAACTAGAAGAGTGGGCCCAACCACATCAAAAACTTGTTTAAGAAAATGTGGGGGGATGACATCGCATGGAGACCCCATAGGCTTAAGTTGTTTAACAATCCCCTATAAAAACGGAAAGGAAGCCGAATTGAAATGGCTAAAAATACCTATACAATTTGAACACACAGCAGGATCATAGGATGTTGGATTAATATTTTGTCTAATTTTTCTTATCAACAAAGAATTTACAGAACCTTTCACACATATCTGTTGACTCAGAAGGATAATTACAAATAGGCGGATTCACAGCAGCATTTATAGTATTGAAAAGAGTTCTAGGCCTGTGACAGTTTTTATCAATAAGATCAGATAAGTACATAGACTTAGCCGATCTGAGTGCTTTCTGATACTTAGATAGGGAGTCCTTTAACATTTCATACGAGATCTGGAGCTTGTCTTTCTTCCATCTTCTTTCAGCCCTTCTGCAAGCCTGTCTAAGAGCGTGAGTGGTATCATTTAACAAAGGCATAGACCTAGGTTTATGGAGTTTAGACCTTAGAGGAGCTACCGAGTCAAAGATGTTATTGCAGACATCATTAATACAACCCAGGAGCTCTTCCGCACTTTGATCAGCTGGGGAGGAGAGCAAGGATTGAGAAGACTCCTTGAACATTGAAGAGAAAGTATCACTGGTGGAAGAGGACAGTCTCCGAATCAAACAGGCGGGTTTGTAGGATTTGACAGCAGGAGATGATCTGAGAAGCTGTAATCACCCAACTCAATGTCCAGCACAGAAAAACCATGAGCCAACACAAGATCGAGTGTATGACCCTGTGTATGGGTAGGGTCTTTCAGTTGGACTAAATCAAAAGAGTCAATAAGCCTAATGAAATCTTTCGCCAGAGGGTTGGATGGGCAACACACATGCACATTAAAATCCCCAAGAATTAAAAACCTATCAAACTTAGGCAAAATGCCACTTACAAAGTCAGAAAATTCAGTGGTAAAGTCTTTGTGAGGTTTCGGGGGTCGATATACCAGCGCAATCACCAAGGCATTGACAGAGCCCAGAACCAGGAGTTGTAACTCAAAACTGTTATATGCATCTGTCGTTAAAAGCCGACATGAGTAATTGTCTTTGAAAATAGAGGCCAGCCCTCCACCCCGTCTTGCAGCTCATGGGAAATTGAAAAATTTGCAATTAGCAGGTAGTAGTTCTGAAAAAGGGCTCAAATTCCCAGTAGTAAGCCACGTTTCAGTGACAAATAGGAAGTCTAAGGCACGTGAAGTGAAGAAGTCATTGAGAATAAAATTTTTATTTACCATTGATCTCGCATTGATCAAAGCCATCCATACCCGCACCAGAACATCAGTCGACTGTGAGGTCCAGCACAACTAGCGGAGAAGGCACGCACACACACCGCCATGGCGAAGACGATGTGAGCAGTGCTGGGGCCGCTGATCAAAGGTAGGCAGAACAATGGGTATATTCCAAGAGCGTACAGGATCTGAGGAACACCGGGTGATAAAATGTTTATAATCCACATCACGAGTATGAAAAACCAAACAAGGATGGACATTCTTGTTTGATAACACCAGGAGCTTGAGCTTAAGGGCAGCACCTCCCGTCTTCCCCGTCTTTTGCGGCATCTTTTCCCAGGTAGAGAGCACGGAGGGCGGCGCAAACATGCAGGTAGAGATGCCAGGAAGGGAGGAGGAGAGTATTGTTGGCCTCTCTTACCTGGTTTAGGTGTCTCATCCGCAAAAACTTGGAGATCCAACAGCATTTGACGGTCATATACTATAAGCGGCGAGACAACTTGGAATAAAAAAAAGCAAAGACACATTAAAATAGACAAACTAAGAGACACATCAGGGAGCAGACGGCAAGCCACACACACCGGCGCCATCTTGCCATCTGCACGACCACACACTGTTGCCTCTGGTATTCTATGACTCAGGCTCCACTGAGCTTGGATGCCCAACCACCCTTCCTGGAGCTGGCAGATCTATTATATACCCCCCACCCCCCTCCTCTACACCCAACTGAGGCCCTCTCACCCTGCTACTGTCACTGTCAGGGACTTAGCACTTGTACTGAACACGGTTTCGAGTTCCCCCATTTAAGCCACTTGGTGCAGTTAACTTGTGCATACTCTCTTTGAAGACCTGTTACTCGCTTTGACTTCAGTAAAATGTATTGGGGATCTTCAGGCCTTGTCGGTCCATGAGTCCTAGAGACACCAATCTTGGCAGGATGGTTCCAAATCCTGACCGCTACTCAGGTGTATACACACACACCTATCTGACTCTAGGTGGTGCTATAATAAGCACTTTTACGTTTTGGCTCATATCTCTGCAACTGTGAGGGCCTTGGGTCAGGCCCTACAAAATGGCCATCTCCGATTTCATTTTCGTCTATAATGTTTTTTCGGCATTTAGAATTTTTTTGAAAAACCTACTTTTTCGAACTCCTCCTAGACCATTTGTATGATTTGCATGGAATTTGGTATACATCATCTACAGGCCCCCTTGAACAAATTTGTTCTAAGAATTTCAATATGTCAAATCGTTCCGAAGATTTAAACAAATATGTTTGGGGGTGTGGCATGTGATGACTAATTAGCCTGTATCTTGTGATCGCAATTTTCAGACTTATCAAAACTTTTTACACATGGACGAGAGAACATTCTGAGGTAACATGCCAAGGTTCGTTCATTTTTTTATGCTAGGGGGCGTTGTAACTTAAGAAAATCCTCATTTTTCAACTGTGCTCAAGGCAAATAAAACCTATAGCTGTGTCCACAGCATTTGCTGGATCTTTTCTGTCAAATTTGATTATTTTGGTCATCTCGCCATATGTGCTTGGCCCCCAACAATCACCGCCTGCGGCTATATTTATTATTATTATTATTATTCCTCCCCAATGGGAGTCTATGAAAGCCTATTGAACC
The DNA here is from genome assembly GCF_019703515.2 of Myxocyprinus asiaticus. Classification (NCBI taxonomy): domain Eukaryota; kingdom Metazoa; phylum Chordata; class Actinopteri; order Cypriniformes; family Catostomidae; genus Myxocyprinus; species Myxocyprinus asiaticus. The sequence goes on along the minus strand of NC_059362.1, from coordinate 7,509,463 downwards.
ATTTGTAGGAAAGTGATGAAATTTGGCACACTGATAGGGGTGGTCATGAATAGTCCCCATAGCAAATTTGGGACCACTAGGACAAACTCCATAGCGCCACCACCAGTCCAAATATTCAATTTTTTCAATTTGTCCTAGAAACAAAATTCTTTTTTGCGTGATTACTCTCCTCTTAAAGCTAGGATGTGCAATCTTTTCCAGAAACATTTTTTGTTATACTGGTTGAAAGTCTCTTCACATCCTGATAGCAATCAATAATTTAAGTGGTCTAAATGTAAAAAAAAATGTATATATATATCTTCTGTGGAAGGGACAGGACTAAAAAATTATCGACCAATCATTGCATTCGGTCTGAATGTAATGATAGGATGTCCTTCCTGTTTGTCAATCTATACTTGCATACCACCGCGCAACTTGTACGTGCAGACAATCACACGTCATCCTTGACACTGTGCAGAGTGAGCACGAGAATGGAAGGTGAACCACAGCTACCTTATGTTCCTCCTGAACCACCAGTAAAAAAAAACAAGAAAAGAAAGTCCATGTTAGAAACTTCTACAACGAAGAAACATCTGGATCAAGAGAATGCTAAAAGCAGAATTAACATTGTGTGATAGAGGCGGCGTGGCTTTGGAGACACCTCTGAAGCGAGGGCAGGCTCTATGCTTTCAAAGCTAGCTTGCTAACTGCTAGCCTCTCTGGATTACCACCCTAGCTTTAATGTTTCAAATGAACCTGCATACATTGTAACTCCGACCATTACAGTAGCTGCCATCTTGGATAATGATGTTTACAGTTTAAAAGTATCACATCCTTCAAACTTTTTCAGATTTGTCCTAACAATGGCTCAAAATAATCTCGATCAAGTTGCATAGAAATGATAGTAAAGAATTTTTATTTTCACCTTTGTTTAAAAGATACGGCAGCGCAAAGTTAACGAGGTCGATGTAAAACTGGATTTGACGCTGTATCTCGGCAACAGTTTGTCCTGTCGAAATGAAACTTGGTATGCTTCATCAGGACAATGATCTGAGGTTACATGCAGAGTTTCACGACAGCGCCACCTATAGGTCAAGAATTGTGAAAAATGGCTTTTTTTGTCCAGAACTTTTGCACCATATGTCCTAAAATCATGGGGTTGGTGTATATGGATTCCTGGGATCATGTGGATTTAAACAATGCCAGTTTATCCCATATAAGCCATACTATCTCTCCACCATATTGACATTTATTAAAAAATAATAATATATCTTTTAAATACATTATCGGATTTAAAAGAAAATTGGTATGCTTCATAGACATCATGTCCTGATGATACATAAGCAGTTTTGAGACAGTGCCACCTATAGTTAAAAAGATAATCCACATTTTTGTGCTGACTCTAACCTTGCAATGTCTCTTTGCCATCAACCTACCATATCAACTGAGTGGCTCAGTGTGTTAAAGCACTTGTTTATAGTTTCAAAGGTTGAGAGTTTGAATCCCCACCTCAAATCATGCAGTTATAGTTTGTGTTGTTATGGAGATCTTTGAATTGGGCTTACTAAATGGTTGCTGGACTTTTCTCCAATCAAATTTTGTTGTATAGTTACATGAAGTTAATTATACGAAGTTGATTATGGTGACTATGATGATTGGCTGTGACTGCTCTATGCTTGGTATGTCCCTTTGGTGACTGTCAATGTTGTGGCTCTGTGGTGCAGTGGACTGTGCTGAGACCTGTTGAATGGAAAGTTGTAGGTTCAAATCCATCCAGAAGCTATGTGTAATGTTGTGGCTTTATGTCATGTGATCTTTGGGTTTTGTGCAATGCTTGCCATTAAGGTGCTTGGCCCTGTAATTGCTGCTTGCAGCTATATTTTGACATTCTGTCGACATGTTTCATATGAACTAAACTGAGAGGAATCTGGTTGCTCTTGCTGATCTATGCATCTGCTAGTGCATTAAATATTGATTGACCATTGTAGTAGCTGTGATGTCTTTAGCTGTGTCTCTGAAGGATGCAGAGGTCTCTGAAGGTCTTTTTTGTCCCAAGAGGACATGTTGTTGGTCCTCATGCTGTGGTCTCACATGGACAACATTTACTTGTTTATGGAGCTCATATGTCTGAGGAATTATGGGACAGGGGCTGGGTGTCATACAAATACCTTATTTTATGTCTCATACTATTTTATGATACTTTATGTGTTTTGTTTGCACTAATTTGCCATATACTGTAATGCTCACTTTCTTGTGCATATGAGACTATGCATACAGCAGCATATTTAGCTGGGATAGGAGGGAATTTAAAAACAAATTACAGATTTCATTTTAAACACAAGACATTAATATTAGAACCATCCCCATATGTGGCAAAGTAGGCAAGTAAACAGCAATTTTGTCTCTCTGCGAATTTGATTCAACTCAGAGCTAATGGTTTCACTTGTAGCTACTGTATGTACTGAATATGTTTGTGTGCTCACATGAGGTCGAGGTCACTGAAGTCAATTATTAATCTAAAGAAAACCTGACTTTTATTTGCCACTCTTGTAAGTTTTGTTTATACATGGTAAGAGCGTTATTACTTAGTGTATTTTATTGGGGTGTGTGCTAGAGACATGAATGTTACCTCAAATTGTGTGGCTTGTTGAGGAGAGGTGTGTTGTTACTAAGCAATCAGATTTACTATTTTCTCCTGGAAGACATTAAAAGCAGTGGGAAAATCACATAGACTGTCAACAGTTACACACAACACGTTTCATTTTAAACATGTCATCATTCATTGACTACAGGCGGCCAGGTGTCATGACCCTGTGATGTGTTAGGTGGAAGATGAGGTGCTTTCACTTTCGACCGCACACCAGCTACAGTAACCATTGACTGAGCTCCAGGCTTAGACAGACTGAGTTAGTACGACACTCTCTCATGCTCTGCTGCTCTGCTTTGATGGCAGTACATATCATTTTTGCGTTAAGTGACTGATTCTCCTCATTACCATTTGCTCCACTAAAGCACTCATTTAGTTTGCCTCCCAAGATGAGCTATAGCATTGGAAATTCTGATTCATTTCAGCTGGTTTATTTCGATGAACAATTTCAAAAACAAATTAATTGAGTCGTTCAAATAATCACTCAAAAAGTGTTCCTGAAATCCCAGCGCAGATCATTTCATAAAATGCTGCTGTTTATCACTATCTTTTTGATTAAGTAACATAGATTGTGCCAAATGTTGTTGTGTTATACTTAGTTAAGAACATTTAAAAAAACAAATAAGAAATTTCATGTGAGCCTAACCAGAGTCTATTCAGAATTCAGTTAATGTAAGTTAAGTACATCTTAAAAAATAAAGAAATCTTACCAATTTTTACCAATCTTAGCAAGTGTAACAAGAAGCTAGTCAGAATTCAGTTCATTTTAAATTAAGAATATTAATGGGAGTTAATAATGTGCTTTTTGTTTCATTGTTTTGTTTATAACCGAGACCAGTTTCTCTGAAACATGGAAAACATGGGATTCTATAATAATTATATTTATTTATCACACATTTGCACATATACAGTGAAATTCTTTTTTTTTTCACATATCCCAGCTAAGCTGGGGTCAGAGTGCAGGGTCAGCCATGATACTGTGCCCCTGGAGCAGACAGGGTCAGGGGCCTTGCTCAAGGGCCCAACAGTGGCATCTTGGCAGTGCTGGGGCTTGAACCCCTGACCTTCTGATCAGTAGCCCCCCCTAATTCTAACCCATGATCTTGGTGTTGCTAGTGCCATGCTCGACTCGTTGAGCTACAGGAACAAGAAATGTTGTATTGGGGTGTCCCTAATGCTTTCCATAGCTAGCACCCACTAATAATCCTGTCCTGATCCCAGTCTAGAACCTGGACATGAAATGACTATTTGACCATACCTTTCTGTCTTTTTTTATATCTTTCTATCCTAACTCTTTCTGTCTTTCTTTAACATCCATTGTTTCTTTTTTCTCTCTCTCTTTCTTTTATTTCTCCTATTAACCAGTTTTGGACATTTAAGTATTTTGTAGGCTTTTAAACAAAAGAATGTATGGCTGCACTTTTTTTTAGCTGAGTTTGAATTCTAGACTCAGACGAATAGAGTGGAGCCAGAGGAGTTTTTTCTCTCTGGTCTGTAGCGCTCTATAATTTTACGTTTCATTGTCTGCTGTGCTGTAGCTTTCTAACAGAATGAGGTCAGACAGTATGGAATGAATTAATGTAGGGACTGTTGTGTCTGCTTGGACTGCCACATCTTGTAGCAATTGATCCAGTAATTTCTTGCACACACCCAGTTTTTCCTTGCTTTTTCCTTTAAAGGGGTCATGACATATTCTTTTTTAAAAGTAATTTTATTGTCTTCCCTGAGGTCCACTTATAATGTTAGTAAAAAAAACAGTCATTATTTGCACCAAAACAGTCATTATTTCGTAATATATAATATTTATCCACCCTGTCTCTGGCCCTCTGTCTGAAACACTTGGTTTTAAGCTCTCTGGCCTTTTAAGACTTTAATGTAAATGCCCACTGTTGTGATTGGCTAACAAGAAAAATAACAAAATCCACAAGACCACATTTATAAATCTAAATTTCAGGATTAACATAAATGCACATCCAACACATTTCATCTGAATATATTAAACTGCTCACTCAAGTAGCACCATAAGCTATCAAACAGTCATGATATATGAAATATTCATGAATTAAATTGTTAACTTACCGTTTTGTGGTCCAATAGTGTTTTAACTGCCCCATCTTTCAATAACAGTTCCTTTGCAAAGCTTGAATTAAATTGTAACTGGTTCAAAAGCAATCCACATATATGAGCTGAGAACACATACAATCCATGCTGAAATATTCTGAATTCAACAGGCCAAAGCAGAGACTCTGGTCTTAACATCTCACATCTTCCGTGTATGTTTACATACAGAGTGTTTCTCCCAGTCAGTGGCAGCAGCAGAATGAGACGCGTTTTTAAAAGTTTGCTTGTACCGCTCTTAAAAAGCAGCTCGCCTGGAAACGCAACGAAACTATCAAAGACGTCCATCAAGTGCATATTTACAAAAGACCAGCAATTAAAAATAGCACAGATGGGTGCATGTCCAGGATGCCTTCAAAATAACACAACATCAAGACAGCAAACAGCCAGATGAAAAAGAATGGGGGTCTCCTTTTAGGGTTATAACTTTTATAGTTGCAGTAGATGCATGATTATGGTCAAAGCAGTTCATCTAGTGCATGTTTATTTAGAAAAATATTTAAATCCAGATAGGCACAGGAAGGTGTCCTGTGTAAGTCCCTTTTGGTGTAGATGAATCTCCCATGACAGTCACATCTCTCTCCTCTTCACCTTTGTTACTGACTGAGCACTAGTGGGCGGGGCAAAGGGTGCAATGACGAAAAATAGGCATTGATGTCTTGCTGAAGAAACATATGCATATGCAGATGTATTTGGTCCTTGTGACATCACAAGTTCCACAAATTCCAAACGAGTTGTTTTTGCAGCTTGGTTTAAATAAATGCTGTTTTTCTATTAAGGTGGAAGTTTTCAGTTCTGAAACTTTAAGTATGTTTTTATAGTACCTCTAATATGTCAACAAACACACATACACACACACACACACAGCTTTTGATTCATATCTAAAACACTTGCATGCAAGCAGTCAGGAGCATGCTGTGTCGCGACAGATGTTCTAAGGAAGTTGAACAACATTCCTGTTGGCTTATCAGTATTTCTAAGATGCCAGAGGTGTGAATTAAGTAAACACTTTAGCACATGGTTTTTCAGTGAAAAAACCTGCATCTTATTAACAACCCACAATTCAGTTTAACCAATCAGGGTTGGTGTAGCGCTATGTCATATTTAAATTAGATAGGTATTAATGTTGGTCTGATTAAGCTTTGTCTGAAAGTTTAAACTAGTTTAAAAAAAAATTAAGTTTGAAGGATAGATAAACAGACAGACAGGCAAAAAAGAGAGAAAGGCAAAAAAGAAAGAGAGAGAGAGAGAGAGAGAGAGAGAGAGACTTAATGCAGATTAAAGGTGGGTTTGTGTTAAAGGAATATTCCAGGTTTAATACAAGTTAAGCTCAATTGACAGCATTTGTGACATTATGTTGATTACCACAAAAATAATTTCAACTCGTCTCTCCTTTTCTTTAAAAAAACAAAAATCGAGATTAAAGTGAGGCACTTACAATGGAAATGAATGGGGCCAATTTTTGGAGGGTTTAAAGGCAGAAATGTGAAGCTTATAATTTTATAAAATCACTTGCAATAGATCTTCTGTTAAAACACGTATTATTTGAACTGTAAAGTTTAAATTGTTGTTTTACAGTCGTTTTAGGGTTTGTTGACATCACATCGTCATGGCAACGAAGTTTAAAAATTGGCTATAACTTTACACAGAAAAGGTTAGTAAGCAATTTAATAACACTAAAATCATGTTAACACATTGTTTACATTTTGTGACTATACTTTTGAAATAGTGAGTATTTGAATGTTTACAGATTGGCCTCCATTCACTTCCATTGTAAATGCATTACTGCTTTTTTTTCCTTTTTTTTTTTTTTTTTTTTTTTTTAAAGAAAAGGAAGGTCGTGTCAAAATACATTTTTGTGGTAATCAGCATTATTCCACAAATTCTGTCAATTGAGCTTAACTTGTATTGAACCAGAGACTATTTAGCAAACACGGGTCACTTCTATTAAAATGAATGGGAGAAATTGGAATGCCTAATGGGCAACGGATGTAGAAAGGAAGAGCCAATCACCTTTTAGAAACAGACATCGCCTGTCAATCAACTTGAGAATGTTAGCTATACAAGCCGGGAAAATTGCGTTTTTAGAATAATCTTAGGTAAAGAAGCACAATTTATGATACCATTGCTGTCAGATTTTACTGATGATTTTAAATGTTCTTTGATCTTAATCTTTCCCCATTCAAGTAGATAGGAGCACTTGTATGCCGCTTGTTTATATTGAAAAATAGCTGCTGGGAGTGCTCCAAAGATGGCGTAGGGTAGGGTTGCTCTGATACCATATTTTGGATACCAGCCCTGGTACCTCAGTATTGATACTAAATTGATACTATAATCAACAAATAAAAAAACCCTTTTTTTATTTTATGAAATTACACAGAAAATGACTTGATAAAAAGAACTGCATAAAGTCTTGCAGATACAAATTATGCATTTTCCGTTTGTGTTTATGGATTCCATGTTAAATGTTTTAATTAAATGTTTTGATCAAATGGTGTTTAATCAAATTGATACATACAGTTTTAATCAAATAAAAATATAAACATGTATTTATTTATTTTTACAAAAAATTGCTATTTTATTTTCAGTAAAATAAAATGCTGCACAACAGAGCTTCACAGTATTAATGAAAATATTCATGAAAAAATCTGATTACCCGTGGCACAAGGCTGCTTGCATTTGTGATATTGCTTACAGATAATAATAATACAACCATTTAATACTACATAATTGTTATTATGAGTATTATTGCTACTTTTTGAATATTAAATGTTTATACAGTAGTTATATTTTTCTGTCTTCAATTTCACACATCCATTTGAAGAGAGCTTTCATGTTAGCGGGACTTTTATTTTGACAGACCTTTTGAGTTCTTCCTGTTTTTACAGGTTAGTTATATCAAGCTTCTCATTAATGCTGGGATAATCCCGTCACAACTCTCGAGCTGAAATCTCCGAGCTTGCACCCGAGTTCATTTAAGTGTTAACAACCGTTTATACTCAAAACACACTTCATGAAAATGAAGCACCAGCAGTGTGAATTGAGTGTGTGTGCATGCGTGCGCCCGTGTGTCTGTGTGTGTGTGTGGGTGTGGGAATCATATGACAGAGCAGAGCGGCACCTCTTGCTCATTCTGTAGCATGCAGCGCATGTGACTGTATATTATTTAATCAAATAACATCCTTCTGCTGTTTAATGAACACACTTGGCCATATCCAGAGTTTTTTATTTTATTTTCAAATTGTCATTGATTTCATCTCAAATTTGACACATATCATTTTGCTAATGACACCATACTGTAACATGGTACCGAAATTAGCAACAAGATGATATCGTACCATTTTAATTTTTTTGGTATTGCGATACTTCGTTAGTATTGCGCAACCCTAGCGCAGAATGGACTGACTTGTTAAAAGGAATTTGATTGAACACAGAATATTCTTTTAAAGGGTTATGACACCCCCTGTTTCTGCACAGTTGAGTTCTCACCACATTTTCAAAAAATGCCAGCCATCAGTGGGCGTGATCAGCAGCGGAGTGAGGGGAGAAGGAGGAGTGAACACAACAACTCTGAATTTGTCACTCAGCTTTATTTGACTAATGCAGTTAACAGCATCAAAGATTCTCACAATTGCCCGTAACAAAATTCACAGATAAATTATGTTTTGTAAGCAGTTTTGCAAGCTCTCACAATATATTACACAGAATCACACTGGTCATTTTATATCTGTAATTTAATGTGCAAATAAATGCCAAACCATTTTCTCTGTATTGAAAATATGTGAATGCTTTTTACATTTTTTATAACTTTTGAGACTTATTCTAAGATGTTGATTCACAAATATAAGTGATTAGATCGGTTAACACACTCACATTATGGATGGATGGATGGATGGATCGATAGTATTTGTGTCTGGGACAATCAGTGTAAACCGTGTCTCAAACGAGTCCCAATCCACCTCTCTGCATATCTCGAAACACTCATGTTAATAAATGCGTGTTGTGCGAACATTTAAAAGGTTTTGCCATTGATTGAAAGCCTGTCCTGTCCCTCTGTCAGCATCACGGGGATGCGGTCCAGTCATAAACGCTCGCTTCCCCATATCAACTCTCTCAACTGTGCTTGAGGATTTGAAGCACAGGTCACGTGGTTTAATGAATAATCATGAGACTTTGCTTTCTCATAGGATAATGACACGCAGTCTCATGAATAATTATGAGACACTGGTGACGTGATGATGCACTATAGTACATCGAAACGTCACATCGTGTGACTTTAACTCGATGTTGATTTAAACCCGGAAGATTAAAATAACGCAGCAAATCCTCAACATTCTGGTCTTGATTTAGGGATTAATAAAAGTTGTCAAGCCAACGTTATTAAATCATTGATTTTTAGTGCAAACACACGTTTTCTATATGAATTAGGATTTATATAGATTGTGCCAATTTATTCACAAAAATCAGTGCTATTTGCCTGGTACAATTAACACTGCATTTTACTGCAGTGCTTTTACTGCATGTGGAAAGCTGTTGTGTACATTTTCTTGTGATATTGGCAGCTGCAATTCTCCATACATAGTATATGCAGGCACGCTGTGCAGTCAAGTTTAATTTTTAGAGCCAATTTAGGTGTCTGGATCGCTGTGGTGTAATGTGCAGTCTCAGTTAAATAAGGCTGAAGAGAAGTTTGTGGTTGTATAGAACCGACCAGCAAGTTGGGGAATTACATTATGCAAATATCATTCACAGCATAATTTGTTGTACATGTTTGCAATGTTACTTGATTTGTATACTATCTTTAGTGAATCAAACTCTAAAAAACAAAACAACAAACAATGCTATCAACTAGAGCAAATTCATACTACGCATACATATTTAGAGTCTTGTGATTATCTCAATAATAACAAGCAGTTACGAACCCAAATGTGTTAATGGGTGTGACTCCTATTGGATGGGGCTGCTTATGATGTCAACATATAGAGAGTTGCTCTAGTTGCTCTCAACAGTTGCTGCCCATGTGGCCTCTCCTGAAGATACCCGGTGATTCTTGTGCCGCAGATTATGGAAGTGGGTCATGGCATTGCTGATGCGATTGGAAGCGACAAAGCGAGAGGGACAGACTCGCTACCCCACCCCCAAGCGTTCATCCGCACCACACCGCCACACATAAACACAGCCATGTCACTTCACTTAACTAACATGCATAAATAACTTATAAACAGATCTGACTTTTTATGATTCTACAGCTTTTGATCATCTATTTTTATAAATGCTCTTTTTTAAACAAGAGCTGATAAGCTGTTTACTGTGTAAGTGAAAACATGGTGCATTTGTACAGTTTGTTTGATTTTTAAAAAGGCAGAATCAAACCTGCACCTTTGCTTGAATGTTATCTGGGTTAGTCCCATTGGGATTTATGGAGAGATAATGAAGAGCTGTTTCTTTGGCCTGGCTACACTCCCTTGAGCTCTGTCTTAGAGCTAAAGGAGTGTTCAGTTGTCCCCACACCACCAGCTAATACTTGGTCTCTTGTGGGGCAAGTTTTGCTGACAAGAACTCACTGGAATGATGGAAACTGAATGTTCAGAAGTGCTTTGGGGTAGTGGAGTCAGATTTCTAATAATGGGTTCTAGTTAGAATTATTTTTGGTAGTGGCTGGAACTCTATAGCAGGACACTGCGCCAGGGTTTTTGTGGATCGGAGTTGATTCTTAATCATTTTGCACTAATGCTCGTAATTCAGTCAACCACATGAAGAGGATTTAAAGTCATCCAGCGCTGCCTCAAGCCTCGTTCACACCACCAACAACATCGAGCAAGAGAGCAACACCATCACATTCATTTTCAATGAGAGCACAGCGACTTCGGTGACATGAGCTGTGCGGCCGTTGGCAACAGAGATCACCGTGGAGAACGACAAGACAAGTTGAGAAAATGTAAACTATGAAAATGAAGAGCGACATTCGCGAGCGACTACCAATGGGAATGAAGACAGCGGAGCTCACGTCCTCGTGGTCGCTATAATGTGGCTCTCGCTCTCGGTGGGGCGCGTGGTGAGTTGTGCGTGGATGCCACGGAGAATAGCGTGGGCCTCCACATGCGCTACGTCTCCGCGGTAACGCGCTCAACAAGACACGTGATAAGATGCGCGGATTGACGGTCTCAGACGCAGAGGTAACTGAGATTCGTCCTCCACCACCCGGATTGAAGTGAGTCACTACGCCACCACGAGGTCTTAGACCGCATTGGGAATTGGGCATTCCAAATTGGTGTTTTTGATTTGATGGCTTGTGTACAAGCTAGCAGGGCTTGGACATTTTTCAGAAGTACAGATCACCACATTTTCAAGCATTGAATGATGCATTTTGCAATTTGAATCCTTTGAAATAGTGTCCAGAAAAAAACTGAAATAACTGGTTCAACAGTGGTTTATCAGATAACAGCTAATTTTATGCTTAAAGGGATACAGTACTTCATCCAAAAATGAAAAATGTTTCATCATTTACTCACCCTCATTCCATTCCAGTTGTGTATGACTTTCTTTCTTCTGCTGACTCAAATTATGATTTTTTGAAGTATATCTCTGAGCTCTGTAGGTCCATACAATGCAAGTGAAAGGTGGCCAGAACTTTAAAGCTCCAAAAATTAGATAAAATCAACTTAAAAGTAATCCATAGGACTCCAGTGGTTTAAGCAATGTCTTTTGAAGCGATCAAGTTGGTTTTGGGTTAGAACAGTGCTAATTATCTTGTATCCATAATGTTCATGACAACAAAACAATCTTTTAAATGTTAGTTAGAAAAAGATAAAAAATACACTCCTTTGAATATTTATTTCTTCATTTATGTCATTTATCTTTTAAAATAACACTGTACATTTTAATATCTACACTACATTTATTCAGGGATGTTGCTGATAACCAGCTCATACCAGCTGTGTTGTTACAGCAGTTGTTACAGAAGTTATGTCAGCTCATTTGCACAGCCTTTCTCAACCTTCATCTGTTCAGCATCTGCAGTTTTCATAAAAAGTGATAATACATGCATATATCCAGATTGTGTTTGGATCTATATAAATGTGTGTTTTATCTGCACAAGTATTTCACTCCTGCACAAATTAAAAAAATGTGCTGGACAAGGAAAGGCTCATTTTCCCCTCATTGAATGGGAGGATAATAGAGAAAAAGGAAGAACAGACATTACCCCTTTTTTCAGTTTTACATTTATTTTATATAAAAAGACAGTTCTACATTAGATTGCTATTGTTTTCCTTATGTGGGTTGATATTGTCAAAGATATGGACTTTAGCAAATCTAAATGTTCTTCCTCTGTTTTTATAAACAACAACCCTACATTGTATGTTTTTACTCAAAGTAAAGTTAATCAAAACCTATTTGTTAGTTGAGGGTGTGAGGTCATGTTTGTTCTTCAGCCAGATCTTAAGGAGGAATTTATGGCCAGATCTTAAAAATGTTAAAGAGATCATTATGCTCATTTACAGGTTCATAATTTTATTTTGGGTGTCTACTAGAATAGGTTTACATACTTTTATGTTCAAAAAACACATTATTTTTGTCATACTGTACATTGCTGTACGCTCTGTTGTAGCTCCTGTCTCTTTAAAGCCCCCCTTTCCGAAAAGCCCAGTCTGCTCTGATTGGTCAGCTGGCCGAGTCTGTTGTGATTGGTCAGCCGCTTAGAGCGTGTGTCGGAAATGTAACGTCATGGTTACTTTCGTAACCTACATTCCCTGGTGGAGGGAACGAGACGTTGTGTTGATGTAGTGACACTAGGGGTCACTCTTGGGTGCCCCAAACACCTCTGCTTTTTTTTAAAAAGGCCAATGAGAATTGGCGAGTGGAATTTGCATGCCACTTCCCCGGACATACGGGTATAAAAGGAGCTGGTATGCAACCACTCATTCAGGTTTTGTGCTGAGGAGCCGAGACCAGGTCCCGGCCATTTCAGCAGGTAGTTCAGCGTTGTGGCAAGAGGGACACAATGTCTCGTTCGCTCCATCAGGGAACGGAGGTTACGAAAGTAACCATGATGTTCCCTATCTGTCACTCACTCGATGTTGTGTCGATGTAGTGACACTAGGGGTCCCTATACAAAATGTCACAACTAACTGAATGGTGTTATGTGAAGTGGCGGTGTGTGACGGGCAGACTGCTGTGTGCCTCGTAGCCAGCGCACCAGGCCATCACGTAACCTCCCCCAATGCTCTTTATGAGCGTCGAACAGTCCTTCAGGAACAAGTCGACTGCCCAACGAATAGGTGGACAGGCTGGCCCAGCCGCAGCCTCTTTTCCTTCTCTTTTCTCCCCAAAAAGAGTGGAATTTGTTAACTGACTGGGAGCCCTAAGTGTCTACATCGGGGGGTGTCACTCCCAAGGGGAAGACACCGCGGAGACCACACCCCGCCCCGTGCTTCAAGTGGAAATACATCACATGGTCTTACCGAGTCTTGTCGGAAGTATGTCATGTGGAGAGTCACATGGTAGGTCCTACCCAAGGGGGGGGAGTTTCTACAAGCATGGCGACCGGAGCAGAGGGCCCTCTGCTCAAGGAAGACATAGTTTACCAAGAGGGAAACGATTTTACAGAAGATATACTGTAACACATGAGGTTACCTATGGGGAACCACCACATGCGGAGCACCTACCTCAGTACAGGGCCTTACCAGCGCACTTACTGAGCTGGCAGCGAGTTTCTCCGTGAACTTGACTGCCACAGGGCTAAGGAGGAAGTCATCTAGGGATCCAAATAGATACGTAAAGCTTGCACCGGACACAGCAACACCAAGGCTGCGTCAGCCTCCTCCTGGGGCAGCGCTTGCAGGTTCACCACCTGATCCCTAAAAGGGGTCGTGGGAACCTTGGGCACATAGCCCGGTCGGGGTCTCAGGATCACGTGAGAGTAACCCGGACCGAACTCCAGGCACGCTGACAGAGAACGCTTGCAGGTCCCCTACCCTCTTGATGGAAGTGAGCGCAGTCAGGAGGGCAGTCTTGAAAGAGAGTGCCTTAAGCTCAGCTGACTCCAAGGGCTCAAAGGGAGCTCCCCGTAGACCCTGAAGGACTACAGAGAGGTCCCACAGGGGAACGAGGCGTGGTCTGGAGGGATTCAACCTCCTAGCGCCTCTCAGGAACCTGATGATCAAGTGGTGCTTCCCCAAGTACTTACCATCTGCTGCATCGTGATGAGCCGAAATAGCGGCTACATACACCTTCAAGGTGGAGGGGGACAGCCACCCCTCCAACCTCTCTTGCAGGAAGGAAAGCACCGATCTGACTGCGCATCTCTGGGGGTCTTCCCGTCGGGAAGAACACCACTTAGAGAACGGACGCCACTTCAAGGCATACAGGCACCTCGTAGAGGGAGCCCTAGCCTGAGTGATCGTGTCTACCACCACGGCCGTCTAAGGGCCAGATGTGGAGTCTGGTTGCGGGTGCCAGATGGTGCCCTGTCCCTGAGAAAGAAGGTCCTTCCTCAGGGGAATTTGCCGGGGGGGCTGTCGCGAGGAGCGTGAGATCTGAGAACCATGTCTGGGTGGGCCAGTAGGGTGCTACTAGGATGACCTGCTCCCCGTCCTCCCTGACCTTGCACAGGGTCTGTGCGATTAGGCTCACTGGGGGAAACGCGTATTTGCGTAGTCCAGGGGGTCAGCTGTTTGCCAGCGCATCTATACCAAGGGGTGCCTCGGTCAGGGCGTATCAGAGCGGGCAGTGGGAGGATTCCCGGGAAGCAAACAGGTCTACCTGTGCTCGACCGAATCGACTCCAAATCAGCTGGACCACCTGAGGAATAGAATGCGTTTTTGTGTCAGCATCTTGAACGGGAGTCTGTGCAAAGCCCGGTTCAGTACTCGCATGTCCAGGATTGGTCGCAACCCACCGCCTTTCTTCAGTATGATGAAGTAAGGGCTGTAGAACCCTTTCTTCATCTTGGCTGGAGGGACAGGCTCTATCGCGCCCTTGCGCAGAAGGGTAGCGATCTCCGCATGCAAGGTAGCAGCATTCTTGCCCTTCGTCGAGATGAAGCGGATGCCGCTGAACCTGGGTGGGCACCTGGCAAACTGAATCGTGTAGCCAAGTCAGACGGCCTGGGTCAGCTATCGCGACGGTTTGTAAAGCGCGAGCCATGCGCCCAAACTCTGGGTGAGGGGGACCAAGGGAATGATCATGTCGGACGTACCGGTGGGTGGGGCCTCGCGGCGGGGCGGAGCTCGAGGTGCCATGTCGAGGGGACTCAAGCCCCGTGGCCGTGCTGAGTCCAGGGACATCGAAGCACTTACCTGGCTCCTGCCACCCACCATAAGATTGATCGAGGTGGGGGGAGGAGGAATCTCGTCCCCGTAGTCCACAGCCCCGTGTTTGTGCCACAGCTGGGCGCACAGGGGCGGGGGGTCTGTCGCTGGAGCACCATACCTGCTAAAATGGGACGGTGGACGGTGGTCGTGACGACGGCCGTACGCACCGGATATGTGACCCAGGAGACAAGGGAACCATTCTTTTGTCAGGCTTTTGGGTGCCGCAGCCTCCTGGGCATGCGGCGACAAAAGATTCTCCTCCCGGCCCTCCACCGGGGGATGGAGTGGTCTGTCGACCAGCCCCAGAGAAGTGGATCTCCTCGCCCCTGGGTCGCCCATCTCGGGGGCGCTTCGAAGCCTTCCTCGGGTTCTTAGCGGAGGGCTCCACACCGGAGCCGGCCACGGGGGTGGGCTGCGGGGACTTAAGCCGTGCCGGGGCAGGATATGTTGTAAAACCTCTGTCTGCTTTTTCACCGCCGAGAACTGCTGGGCAAAGTCCTCGACTGCGTTGCCAAACAGGCCAACCTGGGAAATGGGGGCGTCAAGGACAGGCCAAGTTGAGCCAAAGGTGGCGCTCCAGGGTGGACATCGCCTGCCCGAGAGACCGCGCTGTGACCTTCGTCGCTGTGACTCATTCATGAACGATGTCTCCGCATGGGCAGTGCCCAGACACGTAAGACAACGATCTTGGCCGTCGGAAGCGGAGAGATAATGACCACAACCAGGAATAACACACAAACGGAAAGGCATTTTTAAAAAGACGCGTCTTTAAAAAGACGTTCCGTGTGTGCCGCTCTTTCAGAAAGAAAATATACTTTTTAGAATATACTCTCTTAAGTGTTCTGCCGAAGTGCCCAGGGGCATTTTCTGTAAACCACAGATGCAGAGGGGGAGAAGCCACTGAGAGAGGTGAATGAATTCGGCGGATGAATTCAGCTCAATGAATAGAACCGCTCGTCTCTGAAGAGACAATCTGAATGAGTGGTTGCATTCCAGCTCCTTTTATACCCGTATGTCCGGGAGAGTGGCATGCAAATTCCACTCGCCAATTCTCATTGGCCTTTTTTCAAAAAAGCAGAGGTGTTTGGGGCACCCAAGAGTGACCCCTAGTGTCACTGCATCGACACAACATCGAGTGAGTGACAGATAGGGAACGCCCCTTACCATAACCGAGTTTCAGCTCCCGGGCATTAGGCGGCATTATGCAAATGCGTTACATAGTGACGTAGCTATGTCACGGAAGTAATGGCTGGACTGCAAACCAGGCGTTTCAGGCAGTTCAGGAACAGCATTTTCTGTGGGAGAGAGTAACTCCCTTTGGCATGGACTTTGTGCTTTGTAACTTTGCAGACCTTTTACATGCACAAACAGCTACACACTAAAGGAAAGGTAAAATCCCAATAAGCATAATAGGGCCTCTTTAATGAAATACCCCTGACTATTTTAATGTACATAAACGCATATTATTAACAGTGTTTTGTTTTTCATGTTAACATGTTAGTTACAAAGAAAGTGTTGGGTGAGGTAAATATGGAAATTGTTTTGGTTTTGATCTGCATAATCTGGCCCCTGCAAGAAAGTATTTGAAGAGCCCTAGCATATAGTAAATTTATTTGTTTTTAAAAACAAAAGCAGTCTCAGAGCATCGTTTATTTACCAAAAAAGGACTTTAAAATTAACAAGGAGAGTACATGTACTTTTTTCCTTAACTTCAAGCACTGTGTGATGTCTTCAGTTTAACTGAATTTTCACCTTGCGATAGTGTTCCAGTAGTTCCAGTAATATCAAAGATATGTACGCAGCTAAAATTACTTACTAATGTAGTTGTATTCTCTGCTTTAAAGTTTTATTTGCTCTCTCTCTCTGTTCCAGATGCATCCTCAAACTATATTCAGCAGTTGGAAACCAAGGTCCGCATTCTAGAGGACAAAAACAACAAACTTCTGTCACAAGTAAGGACTGAGTTAACAACATGCTTTCATTATTTAGCACTTGATAATAAACATAATCTGGACCTAGATTTTCTCTGCTGAAAACAAAAAACAGCTTATTCAAGGCTAAAGTGATTAGCTGGTGTCCCAGTCTGCTCACACTGGTCTGTTCTGAATGATTTAATGGGGTTTTGGACCTTTGTCAGCTAGTCAGACTGGTCTGTTTGATGGTTTGAGAGGGGTTTTTGAGGCTTATCAGCTGGTCAAGCTGGGAGCCCAGCTGAACACCAGTTTGGCCAGACTGGGAGACCAGCTAGACCAGCTGAATACTAGCTTGGCCAGAGTGGGGGACAAGCTGGACCAGCTAAATACCACCTTGGCCAGACTAAGAGACCAGCTAGACCAGCTAAACACCAGCTTGGCCAAATTGGGAGACCAGCTAGACCAGCTGAACACTAGCTTGGCCAAATTGGGAGACCACCTAGACCAGCTGAACACTAGCTTGTCCAAACTTGGAGACCAGATAGACCACTTTAAACCAGCTAAGTCCAGCAAACTTCCTTAGGCTGGTTTTAAGCTACATTTTTCAACAGGGATGGCATTGGATGCCAACCTTAGTGGAGGCACTTTGGGGTTATGAAAAGGGCCTCTATCAATCTTTAATTCAGGGTAGTTTGATCTGTGGTCAGTTGGCGTGCTATATCCCCTCCGGAAAGAAGATGGAGCATCATACCTTCACACTGTGGTTGTCTAAGTGTACCTCAGTGCCTGTGGCCTTAATTTAACCTCTCCTTGAGGAGATTGAATGGGTTTTACATGCTGAAATAGCATTTCAAGTTCTCCTGTTTATCCAGGGGGCATCACAAACAACCAAATCACCAAATGTTACAATTTGATTCACCTGTTTTAGTTAGCATCGACCCTCGACAACAAATCACTTGTTGCAAGCCCATCTAGTGAAAAAGGAGAGATAAAGCGTTACAGCCAATATAGTCTCATGGCAACTATAATAATGCGTACGAGATGACAAAATCGTAAGAAATTGTACAACTTGGCTATGACTTTGGGGGTATTTACGGTTTCATTTTTCCTATGCTGATGTAGTGCTGTTTGGGCGGAGTAAAGTTTACATGTATGGCTTAAACAGCCAGATGCATTTACATTTGACCGAATTTTGTGTGGAATTCATCCCAAACCACCTCCAGAGGTAAAAGCGCATGAAGTGACCAAGTGTAAATACACCCTTTTATTTTCATAGAGACCAACCAATCAACAAACAAAATTTCAAATCGATAAATACAGGATTAAATTTTAGCTGCCACCTATCCAACATTTTATTTTAAGAAAGAAAATGTCTGTGAACAAATTTGGTTACTCATTCAATATTTATTTACAAATACAGATGATTAATGTATGTCAGTAACCTGTAATACGCTTCCCTCATCTCGTTCCAAACCCAATGTTTTCTTCCGTGGTGCACAAAATGTATTTTTCTATTAAAATCATGGTTTGGTTTGGGTGAGGGGTTAAACCCATAGTTCATCATTTTAATGAACTATGCAAACTAACTTGTTCACTGAATTGAATGGCTGCAAACCTGTGCTTGCAATACAATATTACAAAAAAAGCAATGTTCATGAAAAAATTTAGTTTGTAGCGTTGCATACATTTAGATAACCAACACTGCTTATTACTATCCATTGAGAACACTATGTGGACACTTGCTGCTTTGAAATGATGTGTGTTGTGAAAAGTACTATACAAATAAAAATGACTTGACTTAAAAGGCTCACTACAAACAGTTTTAAGAAACTTTTGTAGGGTAAAGTATTTATTACAGTTCTCTCAGGAACAAAGCCGAGAGTGTTGGCATACCCACATGCTTGAAAGAGTCCTTGGATAATCACAATAATTTTCTCTTTAAATCATATATCCTCATTACATTTTCATCGCCACCCACCCCACTCTCCCGTAGTGTATGTGTGTGTACCAGACAACAGTGTGGTTAAATTGTTGCATCTTTTTCAATGCAAAGTCTCTTTCTCTGAGCTTGTGGAACATCTTTGAATGTCTGACAACATTTTATCCCCAGGATGGAAAGCACTTTGTTAGGCTATGATTAAAATGCTAGAGAGTTACATTCCCCCCGGTCAAATAAGAGAAACCGTTTGCTTCTCAATGCAGCGGTCTCCTGAGAACGAGTAAATTCACTTAAAGCATGATTAATTTAGAGGAGAGCTCAGTTCTGCAGAGAACACTGTGAGCGAACATGAACTGAGCTGAACTCTTGATTTTCCAGGATACATACACTAAGCTTTTCCTAAAAGCCATTTCAGTTGTTTGATAGGTGATGCTTTTGGTTGTAACTCACTCACTACTAGGGATGGGAATCGTAAGGAATTTAACAATTCAGGTTTCAATTTTGATTCCTCCTAACGATTCCGGTTCCAATTCTGATTCCGCTTAATGATTCTTTCAGTACTTTTGAGTAAGAATTATTTGGAAATAAGAAATGCAATTCTTATTGCATTTACTGGCCTCAGCATCCTGTTGCCAAATAATGACATAATTTCTAAAGAGCATATACTGTAACAAATCAACAAATCAGAAATAAATTTAATTACATTCTTGTAAAATGCATGTTTGCGTACTTCTAAGAGGCATAAATGCAGTCCAACAATTGATCCTAGCTATATAATAAATAAAAAATCGAAACAAACAAGAAATGTGATAACATTTCATCCATTAATTTTATTCTTTTATTAAATTCCACTGATTTAATGAAAACTCATATGTAACTTTAACTTCAAATTGTCATATGAACAACGAGTCAGTAACTGCCAGGGTTGGGGAGTAACGAAATTCATGTAACGGTATTACGTATTTAAAATACAAAATATAAGTAACTGTATTCCACTACAGTTACAATTTAAATCATTGGTAATTAGAATACAGTTACATAACATTACTGAAGAGATTACTTTGCATTTTATTGTCATTTGTTTCATTTAATATTTAGTCCTTTCAGATGGAAACATTTATACATATAAATGATGCAATCCAAAGTGCATTTGAACAGCGGTGAAACACTTTCTTATGATGTGTTACATTCATACGAGCAGACAGAGAAGTAAGTTTGGAGTAAGTTTGGAGCAGAAGAAACAGAAATAAACCTTGTGTAAATTGTCAGCTTTACGCTAAGCTAAAATGCTATTTCTAGCCATTTTACATGCACGTTACCAGGCACCATCATATTTTTTATCAAGAAAATTCACGTTGGATCATAATTTCTTTTTTTCTAGTAAGACCTTTGATGATAGGGCAAAAATCATATTCTTGATAATAATTTTTGTATTGTTTTCCTGTAAAAATATCAAAAAATCCTTAAAACAAGATCAATTTGATTTATCTTGTTTTAGAAACAACATTGCATATGATATTTAGGTTTTTCAGAGAATGTATTTTTAACATGTGTATTTTGTCACAGAGTTTTTATAGTCAAAACAAGTGAGAACATCTACCACTGCTGAAGAAGTCATCCAAAGTATTTAGAATACGTTACTGACCTTGAGTAATCTAATGGAGTACATTACAAATTACATTTTACAGCATATATTCTGTAATCTGTAGTGGAATACATTTCAAAAGTAACCCTCCTAACCCTGGTAACTGCACTGCCTAATTGAAGTCTCACTGGTCTGAAGTAAAACATTACATAACAATAACAGTTCCAGAGATAGTTTAGACTGTTTTGTAGCCTAATGTTGTATTTCAAGCTTGTGAGACTTCAACAGTTTTCAAATTGGATGTTCATAATTTAGGCATTGGTATAAAATTAATTCAGTAACCAATCTGACTGTGTTTAGGGCCATACAGCACGATTGCAAGTGTGATATTTCTTTTAAACAACAGTTCAAAGAACAAGTAAATAGAAAAAAAAAAAAAAATTAATTTGTGCTTGGATATGGAAGTGTAAGCTGTAGTTCTAGCAGGAAAACTCTGGATCCTTGCACTTTCATTCAATTAGGCATCTCATCCAATCACAATACAGCCTCCGCTTTATAAGCCTACACGCCTGTCTCTATTGTTCGCATACTTTCGTTGTTTTTACTCTAGCGCATGCAAGTGAAACATACGTCAGACTACATGCCTCGCTTCTCCAAGCAAGTATCGCTTCATGTCGAATTATTACTCACTGATGTCACGCTCGTCACCAGCCTGTCTACGTCAGGAAAATACTCTCAATCTAGTTCTCAGTTTATTCTCCTTTTGGGGAACAATCATCAATGCAATTAGCTGTAGATGGGGTTCCAGGCCTTCTGCTTCTAATGTCTCAATCTGCTCTTCATCATAGGTCTTATAATGCATCAGTACCACTTCAGCAGCAATATTCATTTTACTGGAGCATTTGGTCCTCACCGATGATGTTAGGTGATTGTGCGTTCCGCAGCACGGTGGCCGCGTCACTCGCGCTTCTTAATCTTACCTCAGTGTTTGCATGCCTGAGCATCCTCCTATTGGGGAAGCAGGTTCCTAATTCATGCACGTCTTTACACACAAGTAATTCAATGCATGGGGTCTGATTATATCCGTAAATATCATGCTTGCATTGCATTTGCGCTCCTATCGTGTTAAATCATGCATGTTTTCTTTTCTCACATTCCACATCCGTGTTTCCTTAAAAGGGAAGTATCATTGTTGCTGCATGCTTTCTGACACCTAGTGGTAGGCATTTCTCATTATATTTCTACATTTCTATAACAACACAGTGAATTTGCTGCCTATACAAGAAATAAACAATTTAAACAAAGGGTACCATTCCTGATTAGTGTTAGGACCATGAAGCTTTCTATGGGGCCAGCCACACAATGGGACTTTATCAAAAACATTTGAAATTCCAAGCTTCTGCATACATTTCATTTCTGAGCTGCTGTTCAAGCATAAGCTCCCCATTAATGCTCTCTACATTAGTTCTTCAACGTATGTGTTCACTTACTGTATGTGCTCATGGTCTGGGCAATATCATTTAGTAGCAGTTAAGTAAAGTATTTGTATGACTTTATTGGGATAAAAACAGTGCTGCCAAATGTGCTGACAGCACAAATGTGCTGTCCAGATGTTGCAACTGCGGCTCATTTTTCTTGCTATGCAACTAAGCATTCCACGGCACCGCAACTGTGGTGTGTTTTCTTCTGCCGGCTCTGTACACCTCCTAACCAGTGCAGATGTACTGTCTAGGTGCCGCAACTGCGGCATGTCTTTCAGGCCGTGCTTCTAAGCAACACCGCAGATGTGGTTTATAAAGCAAGCATTAATTTCCCTTCACATGGCAAAGCTTTGTTTATCTTTGCAGGGGTTTTGCACAAACAGTGCAAATTATATGGTTTTATATTTTCTTTTGAGAGCATTGGTTAAAAAAGTTTCTTATTCCTTTTTGGGTAAGCTCCACTCTCCTGCAGTCATCGCCTCCAGCTGGATCTGACGGTTTAAGCAAGTATCTGAGCGCTGAACCATAGGATGGGGCTTACACCATATATTATAAGTTTCTCTTCATTTGTAATAATTCCAATCATCCAGTGTATTTTCTGATAGAAATGGAAGTGTAAATGGTAGTTCTAGCTGGAAGATTCTGGATCCTTACGCTTTCATTCAATCAGGCATCTCATCCAATCACAATACAGCATCCGCTTTATAAGCCTACACACCTGTCTCTATTGTTCGCATGCTTCTGTTGTTTTCACCTCCCTCCACCCTGTCTCCACTAGTTTAGGTTCCATCCTGGGCGGGGGTAAGCTCCGCTCCCCTGCCGTCATCGGCTCCGGCAGGATCTGACGGTTCAAGCAAGTATCTGAGCGCTGAACCGTAGGATGGGGCTTACGCCAAATATGATAAGTTTCTCTACATTCGTAATAATTCCAATCATCCAGTGTCTTTTCTGATAGAACAACTTTCTTATGCTATGGATCAGGATCTGCCATTGCTTGTTCAAAAGATGTGCACAAGCCTCCATTACTAATTAGAAAACATAATTTTAGAGCTAGTAACAATGGCTTCGGCTGTTTCTAACAAGTTATTGGAGATACATGGACGTGTGTGTGTATGAGAGCGAGAGAGAGAGAGCAATTGAGCTTGTACGATTACCTGCTTCTGTCGAGACTACTTCTGTGTACTGTTAGTCAGCTTGCTGAAGATAATGGGAATTCTGGTCAAGTAAAATAGTCGTCTGAGTGGAGGTCCCCCCTGAGTATTTCACGGTAGCCAGTGTGCAGGAGTCGTTCACTATAAAAACCATTCTCTCCTCCGCCATGTTGAATTTTTACATGTCCTTCCAATGCAGAAAACACAGTTGAAAAGGTAAGCGCCTTGAGTATGTTTTTGATTATTCCGTCTGTTGTATCTCTCATCTGTGATAAGTCTTAATTCTGAAGCTGTTAGTTTACAGCTCTATTTTCCAGCTGTAAAGTAGTAGTAATCCGAGTGATCATGGAGTGAGAGACAATGCCGATGACTTCAAAGAAACCGCTCGCTGGCTGATGTGTGCTAACTAAATGCTTTACTGGCTCATAACATAAAAATTGTCTTTTGTCGCCACCTGCTGGGTAAAATCTTTATTGTCACAGAGAAAAATTAAAAAACATACATCTAGCTCTTTTACATATCTGCGCTGATCTTACACTTTACTTTAGAACGGCACGAACACAAGCGGAGTGATACAAACAGTAAAGCATTTAAGTGCTGTTGTTCTGAGACATCAGTACTCATGGAATATCTATTGTCCAATCTGTTGTACAATTTTCTATATAAAACAGTATTTCTCTAACAAACTTCAGTGGCGAACAGATAAGCTGAATGTAAACAAGTTCACTGAAACTGAGGTAAGATACAAACAGACATTTTCAGAGATATTTATTGCAAACATTGAAGTGTTCATTCTGAGTTACATGCTTAATGTAATTTTTTTCAACAAAAAGTGCCTTTTTATCACTATCACTTGCCTTTAGAGTGCATTCTAGCTCTCTCTCCCTCTCTAGCACATGCACGCAGCAGGCACGCAGAGAGGGAGGGAGACAAGCAAAGCAATGATGGTAAAAATTAAACTGATACACTAGGTTTAATTTTCTTTTTTTTTTTTATGGCTAATGCACACAGAATGGATGACATAGATCAGTATGAAAACAAATCAAATCCCGGGCATTTAAGGTGATTTAGAAACAGTGGTCTGACTGTAGAAGTTCCAGCAAGAAGGAAGAGGGAGCCGGGATTACAGTCTACATAATTCTGTTTTATTTCTCAGAACTTTTACTCAAATGTGCTTTTCAGCCAGTCTTTTACTTTGTACACACAGCTTAACTTATAACAGTCAGCATCAGCTCAATAAACAACACAGCTTTTCAGCGTGGCTTCGGTGTGTGTGCGTCTCGGACTCTCTCTGCCTCTCTGGCACTCCGCCGGCCTTTTCAAACCTGTCTCTGCCAAATCACTTAAACAGGTGTTTAATATCAACAATCACCAGGTGATGGCTCTTACTGCTTCCTCTCTCCCCACTGACAGACACACGACCACGTCCCACTCCACATACCCCCACCGCCCGGCCTGTGGACCACCATATTTGTGAGCTCGACGTGGGTATTAATACAAGTACTTTGTCTCCCGGTGCAAATTCCTGTAGCTGGGCACCCCTATTATAGAGCCGGCTTTGTCTCTCTTGAGCTTGGAGCTTGTGACAACCAACCCAGTGTGTGTAGCTTTGCTCGAGGATCAAGGACATATTGAATTTCATTTTTGCTTTGGGAAGGTCCTTCCTCCCACGCCTCCCGTATGATGTCAAGCACCCCTCGGGGCTGACATCCATACAGGAGCTCGAAGGGGGAAAACCCTGTGGAGGCTTGCGGGACCTCCCTGACTGCAAATAATAGGGGTTCCAGCCATTTGTTCCAGTTTCCAGCATCCTCGTGTATGACTTACGAATCATATTTTTCAGGGTTTGATTAAATCGTTCATCCAGCCCATCAGTTTGGTGGTAAACGCTGGTGCGAATCGACTTAATCCCCAGCAATTCATAAAGTTCACGCAGTGTACGTGACATAAAGTTTGTGCCTTGATTGGTGAGGATTTCCTTCGGAATCCCCACCCGGGAGATAACTTTGAAGAGTGCCTCCGCAACACTGCGTGCTGAGATGTTGCGTAAAGGCACCGCTTCTGGATATCGCATTGCATAATCCACCAGGACTAATACAAACCGATATCCGTGTGCTGACTGCTCTAATGGCCCATGCCAATTCTTTCAGAGGGGGCCTCGATTAATGATAACGGGCACAATGGTGCTTTGGGGTGGCCGGTGGATTCACCAACTGACATTCACGGCATGCCGCACACCATCTGCGCACATCTCGCGAATTCCCGGCCAATAAAAGCGGGCCATTATCCGGTGCAGTGTTCTTTCTTGTCCTATGTGACCCGCCATAGGATTATGATGAGCCGCCTATAAAAGTGTTTCCCGACGGCTCCTTGGGACTAATAAATAATAACTGTTGTATTTTCATGGTTTTGAGTGTCCTACGTCACTCAATATAACCGGTCCCTAATAATTGAAAAATACGGATAAGTGAGGGCGATGTAAGGCTGGAGCTGCTGGCCATTGATTACTCTCACTTGGTCAAAGGTGTGCCTAAGGGTTTCGTCACGTGACTGCTGTTGAGGGAAATCCCCCTCCGGGAACTCCCTAAGGGCGGGAATGCTGGAGGATTCCCCTCCTGCATTCTGATGCTGAGCAGACGTGGACGGCCCCGGCTCTGCCTCCCCAGCCATCGCGTCACACATCACAGACTGACATTTCAGTTTACAGGACCCATCCGCACACAATGCTTTTAATAATCTTTTAAAGCCCGGCCAACTGGTCCCCAGAATCAGTGGATGGGTGAGGCAGGAATTAACCGCAGCCTCCACTCTATGCTTTTTCCCCCGGAATTGAATAACGGCTGTCACTACTGGATATTTGTGAACATCCCCAGGCACACACCTCACCATCACCTTGTGTTTTGCACCCAAAGCCCCATCATGAACCAAGCCGTGGTGAATCGAGGTTTGATTACAACCAGAATCCACCAGGGCTTAGTATGTACACCCCTTAATTTTTATTAAGGGGTGTACATACTAGAAAAAGGTGAAGGTTCTGGAGTGGCCATCACAGTCTCGTGACCTTAATATCATCGAGCCACTCAAACATGCAAGATGACCAAAGACTTTGCATGACCTGGAGGCATTTTGCCAAGACGAATGGGCAGCTATACCACCTGCAAGAATTTGGGGCCTCATAGACAACTATTACAAAAGACTGCACGCTGTCATTGATGCTAAAGGGGGCAATACACAGTATCAAGAACTAAGGGTATGCAGACTTTTGAACAGGGGTCATTTCATTTTTTTCTTTGTTGCCATGTTTTGTTTTATGATTGTGCCATTCTGTTATAACCTATAGTTGAATATGAATCCCATAAGAAATAAAAGAAATGTGTTTTGCCTGCTCACTCATGTTTTCTTTAAAAATGGTACATATATTACCAATTCTCCAAGGGTATGCAAACTTTTGAGCACAACTGTGTGTGTGTGTGTGTATATATATATATATATATATATATATATATATATATATATATATATATATATATCAGTAGTTCAGACCATTATCTGATATGGGCTACATTTATAATAATTTAGTACAGTGTTCAGCACGCATCGGGTGAAAATTGCACATGCAAGAACTGTTAATGGAACCGAAAGTCATGAAATCATATGGTTCCGATATTGAAAAAAATAAATAAATAAATAAATAAATAAAAAAATTTCAGTTCCAAACCCTATCACAACTCATGTGACCCATGGATTGAAAGGTCTGTGCTCATGGAAAGACACACTGCAAGGCTTAATTTTGCTGAACTATTATCTTTATTTGATACCCTGGTAGAAACTGTAAAGATACTGTATAATCACCTGATTATTATCACCTGAGTGCATTTAACAGCATTGCAAAATGTTATTGTTGTTCTGTGATGTAATATTTGCTTAATTAAATGGTTTCCTTTGCCTTAATTGTCTTGTGAAAATACAAATAACTACATAATTTTTGTGAAGTCTTTGAAATTAACAGCATAAATTTAAGGGTTGCAAAGCCAAACACAACGGACATTGTACAGTGGACATTTTATTTTATTTTTGGAAAAGGATAATAATAATAATAATAATAATAATAATAATAATGATAATGGCCCAGTAATAGGCCAATTTCTCAGATTTTCAGCAAACATTGGCCCTCAGAATCATTTAAAGACCCTATGAGTTTTGTGGCATATTGATATGCTAGTGTACTCCTAAAAGTTGACCAGACTAATATTTATCATATATAAAATTTAAGCATTTTGAATTTACGTTCTTTTTCTTCTGGGAAAACAGGTCCAAAATATTGATGACTTATCTTGCGCTCATGAGCAATTTTTGTCCAATAAAATGCTCTCTAGAATGAGAATGTCTCTTCCACTAATACCACCTACTTTTGACTAGCAATAGAGAGCAACAGCCAGGTTCTGGAAGTAAAACATTCCATTAATTTCTTTACCTAGGCAAATTAATATTTAACGATAAATTATAATTCTTTAGAAGTTGTTAATTGATGGTATATGCTTCTGTTGAAGTCATCAGTCCATGCGATTTCAACTTAATTTTTTATTATATTTTTTTATCATTATGACAGCCCTAATAAAGGCACTGTATGAAAATTTCCTTGTACATGTTTAATTGGTGTTTTGAAATGTCTCTTGTTCTTTCCCAGCCCTGTGGTCGTTATAGTTTATCAAAGATACCCATGAAGGTAATTCTCCTATACTTTTGCTCTGTGGTGGTGGAGCTCTCCTTCCTCCTAGCTTTCTTCTTGTCTGTCTCTTATCGCTACATTCCCGCTCTTTAAAAGTTGCTGTGTAAAATGGCATGCTAGCCTAAGTGCTTGTGCTAACACTGGGCTGCACTCTGGGGTTTATAACGCATGAGCTCAAAAGCTTGTTCCGCTGTGTTGAGATGACTTTATCATTTATTCAAGCAACACAGGTAGTGCAGCATAAATTTTTCATGCCTGACAAACTTAAGATATCTTTGCATTTTTCATAAACGTCCTCTTATCTATGTTAGACATCGTCCTAAAGAAAACGAACCACTCTGTGCCAGTTGAATTGAGTTAAATCATGTTTGACTCTTAGATAAAGTGTGTCTGCAAGGGATTATGTACAGTCAGCCAGTCATAATCATGAAATGAACCCTGACAGGGTAATCACGACCATGATACAAAGCAGTATCATCCTGAAGGGGTTTATTTTGCGATAATGACCGGCTGACTATACATTATTCTGCTTATTTCACTGCTACTTAACAAATAAATCTATACAAATCTACATGAAACATTGTTTGTAAGTTAGTGCTTGTATAAGTACCTACTTATATTCACAAAAAATATTTGATTGACCAGTTTAAAATTAAGTATTCCAGAGTGTTGTATAGAAGAAAGAATCTTAAGTATGGCTGTTCAGGGAGGAATAATTGGCCAACTGTATCAAGCACAGGCCTTTGTAGCCAGTTGTTTGACTAATCGCTTTATTGTTCCGATGTTGTTAGAGGATAATACTGTCGGGAGGAATTTTGGCTCTTCGAACTGGTTGCATTCCAACAGCACAGGTATTTCAGAGGGCGAGCCTCTCAGTTTGTGTTGAAAAGATGACAAGAGAAATAGCATCAGTTCGACACTCTCTCATTACCTTTAGTTTGATCTTAAAAATAACCTGATGTTTAGTGAAAATAATTTTTTATATTCAAATTCATGACATAGGTAAATACTTGAAATTATAATTCATAGTTATAATTAAAATGAAAAAAATATATAATTGTTTACTTAAAAAGTAATTAGACTTGGCTTTTAAACTATTGATATTTTAAGGACCAGTAACCCACGCATAAATTAAGCATAGTCCAAGGCTAAAAAAGGTTTTCTCATTGGTAAATCAAATTTAATGTAGCAAACTGAAACAAGGGAAACCTTCTTGCAACAGTTTGTGCAAATCATATTATTTAGGCATGTAACAGATCACTAACTACTCAGTAGTAACTAAATACTAAGTCAAGATATTTTACAAAGACCGGCCAGAGCGTGAAATTATTTAAAGGTGCACTCAGTAAATTTTTGATAATTAAAAATGTTTTACACGTAAAGACATGAATGTGATAGAAATATGATGAAAATGGTGTACACTCTTATTAGATGAAGACTCCAGTCATGTCAGTAACCCAAAAGGTTTTATTTTACATTGAGCAGGTCGTCCCCTCATGGGCGCTGACGAGTGATGCCAAGCAATAAATTCGCTGTATGTATGGGGCTTAAAAAAACGTAAGTGAAGCATATGTCATTGGTGTTTAAAAATATATTCAATATAAAACGTCTTGGTTACTGTTGTAACCTCCGTTCCCTGATGGAGGGAACGAGACGTTGTGTCGCTGTAGTGACACTAGGGGTCGAACTTGGGAGCCCCAATCACCTCTGATATTTGAGAAAAGGCCAATGAGAATTGGCGAGTGTAATTTGCATGCCACTCCCCCGGATATACGGGTATAAAAGGAGACGGCTTGCATCCACTCATTCAGGTTTGTGCTGAGGAGCCGAGACCATTTAAGCTGGTAGTTCAGTGTTGTGGCAGGAGGGACACAACGTCTCGTTCCCTCCATCAGGGAACGGAGGTTACAACAGTAACCAAGACGTTCCCTATCTGTCACTCACTCGACATTGTGTTGATGTAGTGACACTAGGGGTCCCTAAACAAAACGCCACAACCAGCTGAACTGTGTTACGCGGATCGGTGCAGATGCAGGCAGGCTACCGCGTGCCTAGTAACAAGTGCACACAGCCCCACCGTAACCTTCCCAACGCCCACATAAGTCGCATAGTCCCTCGTACCCCAAAGGGGGGGGGGACAAGACATACTTACAATGGGAATAGGTCACATCAGCTGTTTTACCGGGAAGTACCACACATGGAAACGAGTCTCTGTGGTAGATCCTACCTGGAAGGAAGGAGCTCTACATGCACAGCGACTGGTGGCAGAGCAGAGCTCTGCCCAGGGGAAGACACGGGTTTACCGTCAGGGAAACCGTACCGTGGAAAACACCTCATATGGGATTACCAACAGGGAACCACTACATATGGAGAACCTATCCCAAGTACATGGGCTGACCTGACAGGGCATACTTCACAAGTACTGGGCCTGGCATCGAATTCCTCCGCCGAATTCGCCTGCCGCAGGGTGCCGGGGGAGGAAAGACATCCAGGGCTTGCTGGTCCCGGGAACTCACGAGGACAAAAAAGCTCAGGGAGGGGACACCCAGCCAGCTGCCCGCATATTTACCTGTTCGTACCTGCTAACACATGGGATGAAACTGGCTCAACCAGGAGATTGTAAAATCTCGCAAAGGTAATGGGTGTCACCCAGCCTGCTGCTCTACAATGTCTGTTAGAGAGGCGACGTTCGCCAAAGCCCAGGAGAATGCCACACTCCTAGTGGAGTGTGCTCGTACTCCCAGGGGGCACAGCGCACCCTAGGCCTGGTATGCCAAAGTGATGACATCCACAATACAGTGGGCAGTCCTCTGTTTGGAGACAGCCTTCCCCTTCTGCTGTTCCCCAAAACAGACAAAGAGCTGCTCAGAGCGTCTAAAGCTTTCTGTGCAGTCCAAGTAAACATGCAAGGTGCATACCGGACACAGCAATGACAGGGCTGGGTCTGCCTCCTTCCGGGGCAGTGCTTACAAGTTCACCACTTAATCCCTAAAAGGAGTAGTGGGAACTTTGGGCACATAGTCCGGCCGGGGTCTCAGGATCACGTGAGAGTATGCCGGACCGAACTTTAGGCACGTATCGCTGACAGAGAACGTCTGCAGGTCCCCAACCCTCTTGATGGAAGTGAGCGCAGTCAGGAGGGCCGTCTTCAATGAGAGGGCTTTTAGCTCGACTGATTCCAGGGGCTCAAACGGGGCTCTCTGTAGGCCCAGCAAGAATACAGAGAGGTCCCACGAGGGAATGAGGCATGGCCTAGGAGGATTCAACCTCCTGGCGCCTCTAAGGAACCTGATGATCAGGTCGTGCTTCCTCATGGACTTACCGTCTACCACATCGTGGTGTGCTGCTATGGCGGCCACATACACTTTTAAGGTTGAGGGGGACAGCTGCTCCTCCAACCTCTCCTGCAGGAAGGAAAGCACCGACCTGACTGTGCATCTCTGTGGGTCTTCACCTTGGAAAGTACACCAATTCGCAAACAGATGCAACTTCAAGGCATACAGCTGCTTCGTAGAGGGAGCTCTGGCCTGAGAGATAGTGTCTACCACTGCCTGTGGTAGCCCACTTAGGTCTTCCGTGTCCTGTCCAGGGGCCAGACATGGAGGTTCCAGAGGTCTGGGCGCGGGTGCCAAATCGTGCCCCGTCCCTGAGAAAGGAGGTCCTTCCTCAGGGGAATTTGCCAGGGAGGGGCTTTCACGAGGAGCGTGAGCTCTGAGTACCAAGTCTGGGTGGGCCAGTAGGGTGCCACCAACACGACTTGTTCTTCGGCCTCCTTGACTTTGCACAGAGTCTGTGCAAGCAGGCTCACTGGGGGAAATGCATATTTACGCAGGCCCCGGGGCCAGCTGTGTGCCAACGCATCCGTGCCGAGCGGGGCCTCGGTCAGGTAGTACCATAGCGGACAGTGGGAGGATTCCTGGGAAGCAAAGAGGTCTACCTGTGCTTCGCCTAATCGACTCCAAATCAGCTGAACCACCTGGGGGTGGAGTCTCCACTCTCCTCTGAGCATCGCCTGTCGCGACAGCACGTCCGTCGCGCGATTGAGTTCACCTGGGATGTGAGTGGCCCGCAATGACTTCAGTCACTGCTGAGTCCAAAGGAGGAGATGGCGGGCGAGTTGTGACATGCGAGTGTAAACCGCCTTGGTGATTTATATATGCTACCGTCGCTGGGTTGTCCATCCAGACTAAAACGTGCTTGCCCTGGATCAACGGCCGAAACCTCCGAAGAGCCAGCAATACTGCCAACGCAATATATGCCAAGGCAGTTGAGGTCCTGTCCAGGAGCCCGAGGCTGCGTGCCCGTCGCAAACGGTGCCCCAGCCTGACTTGGATGTGTCTGTTGTGACAACGACACACCTGGACACTTGTTCTAGGGGAACCCCTGCCGATAGAAATGCAAGGTCCATCCAAGGGCTGAACGTGCGGCGACAGATTGGCGTGATAGCCATGTGATCCACCATGCCCATCTCGGGACTCAAGTCTGCAGCCAGTGTTGAAGCGGTCTCATATGCATCAATCCGAGTGGCGTAACCGCTGCTGAGGATGCCATATGCCCCAGGAGCCTCTGAAATTGTTTCAGTGGGACCACTGTTCTTCTCCTCTTCACAGTGTCGTCCTTGCCTGCTACTGAGGTAAAAAGGACGCCATTGAACCTGGGCGGGTGCCTGACAAACTGAAACATATAGCCGAGTCGGATCGTCCTGACGAGCCAGCACGACGGGTTGGAGAGCGCTGACCATGCCTCCAGACTCCGTGCAAGGGGCACAAAGGGGACAATCGCCTTTGACATACCTGCGGATGGGGCCTCGCAGCAGGGCGGAGCAGGAGCTGCCACGTTGAGAGGCCTCACATCCCGAACTCGTGGCTGTGCTGAGAGAGATGTTAAAGCACTTACCTCGCTCCGCGTACCCACCATAGAACCGGTCTGCTATGGGAGAAGAGGCTGGGCGTCCTCGTGGTGCATCACATACGCCTGATCGTGGGTATGTGTGTGTTGCAGCTGGGTGTGCGAAGGCGGAGGAGCGCCCCTGCTGCGAGTGTTCGATGTATGGCTCGTGACAATGGTGGCTGTAGACACCTAGTGTGTGACCCAGAGAATGAGTAAACCACTTTTTTTTTAAATGAAAGTGCCGGTGCCCCTTGGGCATGTGGCGAAATCATAAAAAAAGGGAACAAAAGATTCTCCTCCCGGCCCTCCACCGGGGGATGGAGTGGTCTCTGTACCACCTCCTGGTTGACAGCGGGTCTTCTCACCCCTGGGTCACCCATCTCAAGGACGCTTCAAAGCCCTCCTGGGGATCTTGGTGCCAGACTGAGGGACGAGGGGCATCAACTTCCTGTGAGAGTCTCTACGCTGAGGCCGAGCCGTCGTCTCGGGCTGTGGCGGAGCCGGTGTTGCTGCCGTAGGTGGATGCCCTCGGCGACAAGCAGACGGGGTATGGGATCTTGGCGGCCTGTAGGGCGAAGTCGGTCGCCGAGCGCAGCTCCTGCATCAATCAGGACTACCCTTGTGCAGCCCTTTCAGAGCCTTGGCCTGGTGGACCTGCAGGATGGCCATGGCATGCAAGGCGGAGGTGGCCTGTCCAGCAGCACTGTAAGCCTTGGCCGTCAAGGACGACGTGAACTTACAGGCCCTGGACGGGAGCCTAGGATGATTCCGCTAGGTGGCAGCATTTTGCGGGCACAAGTGCACTGTAATCGCCTGCTCCACCCGAGGAACCTCCATGTATCCGCTGGCTTCCCCGCCATCGAGGGTAGTGAGAGCGGAAGAACTCACGAAACGGGACCAGGCAGTAAAATGTGCCCTCCACGACTTCGTGAGCTCCTCATGCACCTCCGGGAAGAAAGGAACTGGAGCAGAGCATGGCTGTGTGTGGCACTCTGAGCCCAGGAACCAATCGTCCAGTCTCGAAAGCTCAGGGGAGTGTGGAGAGTTCCACTCCAGCCCGATGCTCGTGGCAGCCCGGGCAAGCATGACTGTCAGCGTCGTGTCAGCCTCTGACTGGGCGACCGCACCAGATGGTGGGAACCCAGTCGAGTCCTCAGCGTCAGACTGCAAAAGCCCGCTCTCCGATGCTGTGATCGATACCTCATCCTCATCTCGAGTCCCGAATGAGACATTAAGCCCGCCCTGGGGCGGGCTGCCTGACTGTGGCCATCCACTTTGCTACAGCAGTCATGAAGCTGCATGATTCACGTCAGGGCGTCAACGCCAGCGGCGCATGAAAAGCGCTTGTAGACAAAAACATTTCATTCTGCGTTTTGGTGATAGTTAAGACTTGGCGTGCTTCTGTGGTAATTAAAATGTCAGTGTAATGATTCAGACACATCACAAAGGTTCCGCCCTTTCAGTCAGTGTGTATGCTGGTCTCTGCTGTAGTAACGGTAAATGCGTTTATTGCGATTTAAAAAAAAAAAAAACATTTTACGTGTTAAACTTTTCTAATTACTCATATGTGTTAATGCATTAATTTTGACTGCTCTACTATATTCACAATATAGCATAGCCTCTTGTACCTTATTATTATGTAATTGACCCATTGTAAACATAGGGGTCAACATTTTCAAACACACACAGAAATTTTTTTTTTAACCATACTCACCAAAATGTGACCAACTCTCACCTACTGCAATGGTGAACTAAGCACAAACATCCAGTTTAAGGGCTCCTTAGGCATTTATACCCTAAGTCAGTGAAGTAGACAACTTCCTTGCCTTTCTCTATAAGAATACATCTCTGTCAGAATAATTGGAAGTGAGTTGCAGTACACACTTTATTGTGGTCAGACAGTCATAACTTTAGAATGAAAAGAGCACACATATCCTGGAGTCCTGTCCTGATAGATGATGGATGAAAACTCTCAAAGGATTGTGCTCTACATTCTACAACAGTGTTGACATTTGTGCATTTTAGGGCTCACAAATGAAGAAACATTTGTTACACTTTGCAGGGAATTGTGATGATCATGTGGTTGTGATGATCATGTAGAATTGTGATGATCATGTAGGCAAGGTCCTTTTTAAAGCAAGTAAGTTAAAAAAATGTATGCTGATAATGTAAATTGTAATGAAAAAACACTATTAAATTAGAAAAATGCAAAATAGAAGCTCAAAAGGGGAATTGTACGGTGTGTCTGTTCCATCAAGGTATCCTAAATACCATAGATGGTTAGTAGGCGATACATCATTGTTTAGGTTGCAGGCGATATGTGAAGTTCAGATGTTCCTTACAGCCACCCAAAGCACATCCTCTCTTCTATGAGAGAATGACAGAGTTATTAATAGGTCCTCTTCCAGTGATCACGTGCTGTGCCCATTCAGAGAACATGCGAGCAGGACATTGAAAATGTCATAGGGATTGTTGGTGATTAGGGATGATGCCAGTTACAGCCTGTGGGTGTCTATTATAGCAGCATAAAGAGATTTAAGGTTACTTTCTTTTGTCAAGAATATCTAGGGAAAGAAGATGGGAAGCTGTGTGGGGGTTTGTTCTGGCATGCTGAGGGTACTAACACATGGGTACAAATGCAAATCAAATATCCTGTGATTTGGGGCAAATTACCTAACAGTTGTGCCACTTTAGCATGCTGAACTGCAGTGCTAAAACCTGCGTCTTAACTAACTAACCACCCGCAATCTAGTTTAACCAATAGCTAAATGCACCAAAATAGTGATGTGCCATATTTGTATTAAGTCATTTCTTTATCAGTCAAACATGCCTTCTTTATATGCAAATTAGGCTTATAATATATTGTGCCTTATTCACAAAACTCAGCGCTATTTGTCTGCCGCAAGTAATGTTGTGATATTACCAGGCAGTAAGCAGATTTTAAAGAGAGATGTGAGTTTACATTTTATAGTGATTAAGGGAGCAGTTATTCAACAAATGATGATTAAATGATGGAGAAGAGCATTATAACCATGCATAAATCCAAATGCACAATGTAGTTGAGTGCACTTTCAACAGTTTAAAGAGCTGATTTAGGTGCCTACATCAAACTGATGCTGAACAGTCCCAGTAAAATAAGCCAGATCATGGTAGTCTGAGCATCCTCCACAACCTAGAACTCAGAACCGGCCTGCAAGATGGGTAATTGCATTTTGCAAATTGCATTCAGTCCAGATTTTTTGTGTGTGTTTGCGCTGTTACATGGTTTGCTGAATGCATGGTCATAACGACCACGGAGGTCGTTTCCAAGTCTCTGCCCATGTTCACGACCACAGAGGTCATTCCTGAGTCTCTACCCCCGCCCACGACCACAGAGGTCATTTTCAAGTCTTTTCCCATGTCCACGACCATGGAGGTCGTTTCCAAGTCTCAGCCCATGTTCACGACAACAGAGGTCATCTCCGAGTCTCTGCCCATGTACACGACCACGGAGTTCGTTTCCAAGTCTCAGCCCATGTTCATGACCACAAAGGTTGTTTCCAAGTCTCTGCCCATGTTCACGACCACAGAGGTCATCTCCGAGTCTCTGCCCATGTACACGACCACGGAGGTCGTCTCCGAGTCTCTGTCCATGTACACGACCACTGAGGTCTTTTCCCAGTCATCCAGGACTCTTAGTCTCGAGCCTCCCATGGCTCCGCCTTCCACGACTTTGCTCCACGTCGTGACCGCCACACCAGAGTCTGCTCCATGCCATGTCACCACCACGCCAGAGTCTGCTCCATGCCATGTCACCGCCACGCCTGAGTCTGCTTCATGCCATGTTACGCCTAGGCCTGCTCCATGCCATGTCACAGCCACGCCTGAGTCTGCTTCATGCCATGTCACGCCTCAGCCTGCTCCATGCCGTGTCACAGCCACGCCTCAGCCTGCTCCATGCCGTGTCACAGCCACGCCTCAGCCTGCTCCATGCCGTGTCACAGCCACGCCTCAGCCTGCTCCATGCCACGTCACAGCCACGCCTCAGCCTGCTCCATGTCATGTCAAAGCCAAGCTTCAGTCTGCTCCATGCCATGTCAAAGCCAAGCTTCATTCTGCTCCATGCCATGTCACAGCCAAGTCACAGACTGCTCCATGCCATGTCACAAGCAAGCCTCTGCTTCGCGGTCCAGGCCTGCCTCTGCTCCACGGTCCAGGCCCGCCTCCGCTCCACGGTTCAGGCCAGCCTCCGCTCCACCGGGGACCTCCATCCCAGTGGCTCCGCCTTGATCCTCATCCCCATTGGCTTTGCCCTGTTCCCATGCCCCACGCCCTGTCTCGCCAGGCCACACCCCACACCCTGTTTCGTCTCTGTTTCATATGATGTGGTTATCTGGATGTGTTTGAAATTCACTTAACATTGTTTTAGGAAATGATCCATAAAACACAAAGTTGGAGAGTTATAAGATTAAGATTATAACTTAAACATGGTAAGACTTGTGGCTTGGACTACATTGTGTTTTTAGGTTTGGCAAGGACTGTGTCATATATTTTCAAAGGTGTATATATACTGTATATACAGTATATTTCTTTTTAAAACACAAATTATTATTTTGGGCCTTTATAACATTTAGAGCTTTTATTCCATAAGTTAGTCCATTCAGAATCTTTACTATTTTAAGGACAAAAAAAAAAAAGATCCATTACATTTGTAAACTATGGAGTAGACAAAAATAAATTAATAACCTTAGAAATAACCTCATTATTTTATTTTTTACACAGAGATAGGTAGATTTATTACTAAAATCAGTTGATTTCAGCTCCCCTTGTTGCATTATATGCCAATGGTTTGAGTCCAAAAATGAGGGGAAAAACAACACATTTTTGTGTTATTTTTCCGAAGTTTGAGCGCCTATAACTCTAGAACAGCGTTTCTATATAGCTATATAGCCATACACTTTGGGTCACGATGTATTTTAATAAATGTGCAATAATTTCCTAAGTAAGAGTAAATTAAATTGTTAAGAGCAAATTCGCTCTTTCTAGTCCAATATTCTGTGAACCATAGTTTATTTTTTCTAAAATATAATTTACTGCAATTATTGTTACTATGCCTATTATAAAACCTGAAATTCATGTTATCACCTGTATAAAAAGCTTTCAGAAACTCTTCTTGACTAATAAGTTACCCCCATTTTTATATATGTATATATATATATATAAAATCAAAGCTTGTAATGTGTGAACGACTTTCGGTGTCTTTATATAACTTTTGGTATAATATGACCCCATATAGCTCTGTTTTTTATGACTGTGTATATCTGTATATTAGCCTAATTATTTTGGCACTTTTGTTTAATCCTCTTGCCACTGAATTGTATTTATCTTTTTGTTTTTTCTGTTCTGAAAACTGTCTGTTATTGCAATTCAATAAAAAAGAAGTGCATCTTCTCATTGGCCGACATCCACTACAGACACTTGGAGAACCATAAATAAGTTTTACAGGCTGGACAGTGCAGATTTTTTTTTTTTTTCTTTTCTTTTCTTTTTTTAACCAGCATGGTGTCAATCGCACTTGATTAATATAAATGTTTTTTTTTGTTTTTTTGTTTCCGGGTGTTTTGGTGAAACACGCCGTAATCTTTACCGGCTCAGGAACACGCAGTCCATAAAAAGTCTGGAAAAACTTCCATCAAGAATAAAGTTAATGGGGCCTGGGTAGCTCAGCGAATAGTGAAAAATGGAGTGACTCCAGCCAGGTCTCCTAAGCAACCAAATTGGCCCGATTGCTAGGAGTCACATGGGGTAACCTCCTCGTGGTGGCAATTAGTGGTTCTCGCTCTCAATGGTGCATGTGGTACGTTGTGCGTGGATCGCGGAGAATAGCATGAGCCTCCAGTGCTGTGAGTCTTCGCGGTGTCATGCACAGCGAGCCACGTGACAAGATGCGCAAATTGACGTCTCAGAAGCGGAGGCAGCTGAGACTTGTCCTCCGCCACCTGGATTGAGGTGAGTAACCGCGCCACCATGAGGACCTAGTAAGCAGTGGGAATTGGCCATTCCAAATTGGGGAGAAAAAGGGGATACAAAAAAAAGAATAAAGGTAATGTGTCTTTTAAAGAAATTGAGGAAAACTCGAGTGTTCCTGTCCGTTATGCTGTTTGTTGTAAGGACAAATGTGATGTAAATTCTGTCATGTGTATACATTTTTGCGTTAATGCCATTTTTCTCAACAACAACTGTTTCCAAACCAGATTTTCATGACAGTTGACGTGTCGACATAGGATTTATGCGCTAAACTTAAACAGAAAAATAATATGTCGACACTTGTGAAATTTTATCGATGATTTGCGTTTCCATCAGCTTTATTTTGATGTGCTAAAATTTTTGGGTCCAAAAAATTGATGGAAATGTAGTTAATGTCAGACACTTTTGTGGCATTTATGATTTAAAAGACATTTAGTAGAATCCTTGAATACGTTTGAGAGAAACATTTGTGGATGCTCATATTGTATTGTATCATGTCATGAAATTTGTGTATTGTTACATGCCTAATATATATTTAAGAAATATCACAGGAGCAAGAGTGCATATGGCCCTACATCAGCACTGCTGTGATTCGGCTGCAGGCATGAGGCCACAGGTAATCACAACATTGCTGATTTAGAGCCATATATCATGATTGCAAGTGTGATATTGCTTATATACAACAGTTCAATGAACAAGTAAATAATTTTTTTTTTTTTTGGAAAAGCTGAGTATGATCATAAAAAACGCATTTGTGCATGGAACTACTTTCTTACATGATGGTTCAGAAACTGCCTTTGCTAGTTCAAACCAAATGATGTGTCCAAGCCTTCGGTAGTAATTCAAAAATGTCACTTTAAACAGCTTGGGCTGTTTCTAACAAGTTATTGGAGAAACAAGTGTGTGTGTGTGAGAGAGAGAGAGAGAGAGAGAGAGAGAGAGAGTGAGATGGAGCATGTGCGATCACTTGTTGCCACTCCCAAGCAGAGATGCTGTAGTGTGCTAGTCAGCTTTCTGAAGATAGTGCCATTTTGGTCAAATTCATCCTATATTCTCAGTGGAAAAATAGCCATCCAAGCGGGGGTATTCCTCCCTATTTTGCGGTAGCTGGTGCGCAAGAGTCATTCACTATAGAAACCGCAATCTTCTCCTCCATTTTGAACAGTATGTCCTCTCCATGTGGAAACACCGGTAGTAGGTAAGCGCCTTGAGTTTGAATATATACATTAACAGCAGTTTTAGTCACTGTGATATTTTTGGCAGAACTATGGTTGCCATGGTACATGTTTGTAGGGGTGAAAAAATTAGATGCTTTCAAGTTCAAACTGGATTCAATTGATTTTCAACATCGATTTCTGTAAGAGTTTGTCTAAAATCAGAAATGTTTTATGAAAAAGCGAGAATAATTAATGGATACAGCATGTTTCATGGTTTTGTATGTTTGGGTCCCGGGAAAACACAAAATAGCTCCATGTGTAAATTGTTAAATTTGACCAATTTTCAATGGTCGACAAACAAATGTGGGTCACATGGTATGAAGCTAGTTTTTCTTGTCCAACAAAACAAAGGTCCTAACACAAGTGGTCACAGGAGACACATTTAAGTGACCAGGTGTAAACAGCGATGTATCTTGCCTGACCACATGTGATCGGATCACACGAGACCGATCTTAATACCAGGTGGAAATGGGGTCTAAAAATACAAAATAATCTTAGAAATAATGAATTAATAAGTAAATATTGATCTATGGCATTTCATATTTTGGCTAATTTATGAATCATTAATGTTTATCTTTCATCAGAAAAAGTATTAACCAAATCCCACATTTCAGCCAGGGAAATTTCTGAAATTTGGTTGATTTGACATGGAATAATCCTTTATCAGGTGCTAAACAATGCATACAGCAATGCAAATAAACAGCACTATCAGCAGGCACAATTACTTCTTAGTGAATTCACCTCTGTGTCATCTTTATTTCTTCTACTTTCGTGCCACTTTCACCTGGACTTACACCTGGAGTTCTAATGCCTATCTTTCTCTCTCCATGTCATTTGACAGTGTAATCCTGGAGACCTGCGAGCCCTTCGGAAGGGCATGACCCTCTACCACTCAGAATCACAGCTGTCCTCCCTCCCCCAGCGCCAGGAAGCCCTGCTTAATGTGAGTGTTCCCTGAGACAGAAAAATCAATCAAAACATATGAAAAATAAACCGCGCATGGGGCAAAAGTGCCACTGAAAGTGACAAAAATGCCCTAGATTTTTTAAATGTGGGGGCAAAATCTGCCACTGTAGTGAATTGGATTGGATTTTATAGTTGTTCAGATTCAACATAATTAAACTGTTTGAAATGTAATTTAGGTATTTGACACAAATGGAGGACACACTGTGTTTTTATATACAATAGATAAACCAAAAATGTCCTAATAAACTCAAAAAATGCCTCTGAGGTAGGTTTCTTTACTAGGTAGCTCAGCAAGTAAAGACGCTGACTACCACACCTGGAGTTGCAATTTCGGATCCAGGATGTGCTGAGTGACTCCAGTCAGGCTTCCAATTGGCCCGGTTGCTAGGGTGGGTAGAGTCACATTGGGTTAACCTCCTCGTGGTCACTATAATGTGGTTCTCACTCTTGGTGGGGCGCGTGGTGAGTTGTGCATGGATGCCGTGGAGAATAGCATGAAGCCTCCACGCACGCTGCGTCTCCGCAGTAACACACTCAACAAGCCATGTGATAAGATGCACGGATTGACAGTCTCAGATGATTCGTCCTCTGCCACCCAGATTGGATTTAGAGCACATTGGGAATTGGGCATTCCAAATTGGGGAGAAAAAAAAATGCCTCTGAAAGTCAATTCCAGGGGAATAATTCTGCCCTTTATTTTAAAAAACAGTTTGGCACTGTTCAACAACAACAATGTGGAAAAAACATTTGATCTTTGATCTGTTCTACAATGCCATAGGCTTTTCCTTTACGGGACTGGAAGCGCTTTTCATGTCTTTGAAAGCGTTTTTCCTCTCATTGCACCCTGGAAAATTAGCAAAACTGTACGCTGAAGAAATCCAATGAATAAATGAAAAAGCAAAAGAGCCTTTGAACATGTAGCCTTTAGGCACTGCGCAGGAAGAAAGTCTCGCCACTGTGTGTTTTTTTTTTTTTTTTGCTGTATGCCTGCTTAAAAATTCTGCCACTGTCACCTGAAAGTCTTTACAAAGTCAATTCAGTGCTTGAATTGAATTTCTTTCATTTGTTATGACCCATCACCTCTCCTAAGAAAACAGGTCCTGCTCCCATTTTATATTTGACCTTATAATGTTTTATTGATTTTGCTGTCATTTTAAACCAGTGTGGTTTTAACAAGAGCATCAACCATCACCACATGTATTGAACTACAGCACAGTTTTTTGCTGTTTTGTGCTGCTGAGGCACTAAATAAGCCAAGGTTTAATCATGTACATTGGCTAATTAAAGGCAGCTAATCTCAGATGATTTACTATTGATTTAAATATTTTGCATCACAGATACAGTGACTGTGTTCACAAAAGCTATAACATTTACATTTAGTCATTTAGCTGATGCTTTTATCCAAAACCGACTTACAAATGAGGAACATAACAAGCAAAAAATGTGTCATACAAAAGTCAACACTATCTGCAGTATCACACTGCCAAGTTCCCTGAGTAGCTAGAGTAGTAAAGAAACCACAGAAAGTTTTTTATGATTATTATTATTATTATTATTAAATAATTAAATTAAATAGTCAGTGCCATTATTATGCACTAGTTAAGTGCTCAAAGAAGAGATGTGCAGCTCTGCAGCTACAGGTAGCCAGTTGAGTGAAATAAAGGTGGGGTGGGGGGGGGATGACATGAGCTTTCTTTGGTGGATTGAAGACCAGATACGCTGCTGCATTCTAGAACATCTGCGCCTTAATCATGCTAGCTGGGAGACTGACCAACCAAGCATTGCAGTAGTCCAGTATTGAAATGACTAGAGCTCGGACCAAGAGCGGTGCAGCATATTCAGACAGGAAAGGTTAGATTTTACTGATGTTGTAAAGCACGAACCTGCAGTGTGGGTGGTGAAGTTAAGCTGGTCATCAACCACAACTCCCAGGTTCCGGGCTGTCCTGGTAGGTGTTAGTGTAGTTGAACCAAGATTAATGGTGAGGTTGTGGTCAACAGATGGGTTGGCTGGGATCACAAGGAGTTCATGGTCTTGTAGTTCATTCTCAACTACAGTGTTTCACAACAAGTGGGTATAAATGTGGACACTAGCAGATCCACTCATCTCAATCAGAGGCTGAATTCCAATTCCTATATCATCTGTCCTATAGTACCAAAGCTCAACCTCATCTGTCACATATGGAGAGGTTGCATAACCTTATCCTCAAAAACCATGAGCAAAACTTTGCAAGGTTAAAAATGGTATGTACGACCCAGATGACTCTACTTAGGTTCACATACATGTTTGCAACATAGCCTAAATATGGTGTGAGCCAAATAGGGGTGGTATGAGATTTTCACAGAATGATAAACATCACAAAAAATACCACGGTATTACGGTATCACAGTATTAATATAATTTGCAGTTTAATATTTAGTTATAGCTAAATTTAGGCTAAATAAGAGATGTTCCTTACTGCAATTTAATTGTATGCCATATTGTCATACAATTATTGTTTTAATAATTATGAAATTTAATTTAACAAAACAAACAAACAAAAAACAACACACACACTAATAATGTGTAATTATTGCCCAGCTTTACAGTTCAGTTATGCATTTAATTCAGTAATTATTTGCTTTTGTAATTTAGTTTGATTCTAAAAATTGCCTATTTAAATATATAAATTATTATCCATTTGCAGTTTATTTATTGGTGTTTTTTAAAGTACTGTCTATTTTCTGCTAAATTTTTTCCTACCTAAAGCACTTTAACCCTATTTAGTACTTTAAAAATAAAACATATTATTAGTAGTAGTATTAAACACATTGTAGGCCTACTGTTGCACTGCAACATCAGCCCATTGTCACTTTGCATATATTTTCAAACTGTTTGCTGGATTTGTGAGTGTGACACAAACATAACGCTGTCTTATCTACTGTCTTTTCACTTACAATCATCTCCGCAAATTTTGTGGAATGATTCTTACAGAGATGGCACCACAGGTTTGAAATGTTTCTTGTCTGAGCCGACACTATTTTTATGACAAACCTTACAAACTGGGTGACTTAGAAACACTGAAGGTGACTTATGGGTCTTTAACATACCCAAAGCATTCCTGCACTATCGACATCA
Organism: Myxocyprinus asiaticus; assembly: GCF_019703515.2. Classification (NCBI taxonomy): domain Eukaryota; kingdom Metazoa; phylum Chordata; class Actinopteri; order Cypriniformes; family Catostomidae; genus Myxocyprinus; species Myxocyprinus asiaticus. The sequence goes on along the minus strand of NC_059362.1, from coordinate 7,465,412 downwards.
ACCACGTTTTTTAACCAACATGTCTGACACACCCGTGTCTTGCAACGCACCTGTGTCGCCTTTAAAATGGAGTGATGGTTGAATGTAAAATGAGGAAGTCACAATTAGAGATTTACTTTATCACGTCACGTTTATGTGATGCTGTGTAAATGTAGTTGATTCTGTCTTAACTGAACCGACTTTAATTTCAGAAATGTTCTGAAAAAACCTGACTTTATATTCATGCAATACCGTGAATGAGATGTCAATGGTATGAAACCTGTTACATCCCTAGTGCCAAAGTGTTTTGTGCAGTGAATTAGAGCATGAAACCAATGAAATCCAATTGACATTTAGAAACCAAACACTGAATATAAAGACATTGTACAACTGAAGGGTAAGTTTTTTAAATAATTCTGCTTATAATTCTGCATATTGCAGTTCAATATTAATCCATTTTAATATTTGATTTTTTATACTTTGTGTACAATAAACATGTTTGGTACTGTGTTGAGTTGACATTTGGTGTCCAATGTAATATTTAGCTCCTGCCGAACCAGCTGAGAACTTTTATTGGTTCGCAAGATTAGGATTAGTAGACTACATCCCAAATCATAATACGTTGAATTTTTGAATGCTGTTTTGGTTTAATATTGCCAACAACCCCTTGAGCTACACAAGCATATTGGTTTGCGACAGTTCTCTGATGCAACAATTTTAGGACATTTTAGGACACCCAATAGTCGACCAATATATTGGTTTTACCGATTAATCGGCACCAATAACAGATTTTTGGGACTATCGGTTATTGGCAAAAATCCACACCGATAGTTTTTCCACGTTGGGTTATAACGGTCGTTATACAGTATGAGAGCGGCCTCTAGAAGCAAAATAAAAATCACTTCACTGATGCCTTGTGGTGTTTGTTTTGACACATGAGACTGCACTCTGCATGGAGAGGAACACTTCAGATGTGGATTTAAAACATCAACAACGAAAAGGATACACTACAGTACACGTTGTCATATCATTATAAAGTAATTAATTTGTTGACTAGATGCTGCATTAGTAGAGATCAGCAGTGTGTTTGGTGACAAGGCTTAGAATACACTAACATTAAAGCTAACCTCAAGCGGTTAGAACAATGTGACAAAAATACATGCAAGTCCTACCCAATTGTTTAAAGGTGCACTCAGTAATTCTAATCTAATACACTTTTTTTCATATTCTGCAAATATCTCCTCACAGTCTGCTAGCTGTCCGTTCTGTGGGTGGGCTGAAAAAAAATCTAGTATTTGTACACAGCCCTGGCTCTGTAAATGGGACAAAAACAAAGTCGAACAGACCGATCCACACAACACTATTCCAGCCAGTCAGCAACAGGGGGTGGTTCGTGCGCGTGCACAGGATGGGGGGTGGGGGCAGAGCGAGAGGGAAATTAATTAGAAGAGCGATGGCAAATCTGGCTGATGCAAACTTTCTAAACTCCAAGGAGTACAAATGGCTGAGAAACGGACCAAGAGATAAAGGTCAAACGAATATAAACTAAAAAAGAAGGATTATGAGGAGTTGAGGGCTAGGAGCCGCTTCAACATTGGCGAGGCTTTTCAGCAGTGGTGAGAGTTAAAAGGCTTGAAGACGGATGCAGAAGTTGCTCTTTTTCTTCTCGATAGGTGGGTAACATAAATTTTGCTATGTTTCACAGAACCCATATATGCTGTTGTTGTGATGTTAGATTTAGTAACAGGAGAGATGTAAGTGTCTGGAGCTGGTGTGCGTAAGAAGCACTGAAGGGAGGGGTGTGTTTGTTTTGGCAGTTGTGTTTGAATATCAACAGTGTTTCTCAGGAATCGCTGAGTGCACCTTTAAATGTAACAATTGTTACCATCTATTTGCATTAGTTTATATCCAGCTGGCCACAATTATGCATTCTTTAGCCAGCTAAGTTGCATATTTAAAGCTAGTGATGTGAGAAAGCAAATTAATATCTTCATGCAACCGAGAGAAACATATAAACAAATCAGAAACGCATCTGATTTCAATTAAAAAATTGTATCCTCACTTTAATACGATGACTTCAGATCAATCAAATTCTTGCACTAAAAAAGGCTAGACACAGCGCAACAAATATAGTTTTACAGAATGCAGGTGTCTCAATATGCCTTTAAAGTTCTTTTTATTTAGACACAGTATCTAAAAATAGTGCTCCTGCACGAGATGCTGAATAAACAAAAACAAAGGGAAACAAAGACGTCATCTAGCATGCGTTAACATAGAAAAACAAATGGATGGTTGCAAAGGCGTTCAGTGTGAACAGCCCCTTACAGGTGGTGGAGGTCTTTGGCTGTTGCGTCTTGCTCTCTCTTATAAGCGTTTCTCAGATTAAGCAATGAGTTGTTTAAATGCTTTGTCAGGAAAGATGTTTAACTTGGAAATATGTGTCTCGAGATTCTCGCATTCGGTTTCAGTCTGTTGTGTTCCGTGTGTTTGAACAGCCCCTGGCCTGGGCTCATAGTCTGAGCCGCTTCACCACCGAGTTCAGCTGAATACCACTGCTATCTGTGAATATTGTTACTCTACATACAACTGTAATGAATAAAAAACAATGTGGTATTTTGCTGTTATTATGAAGCTTGATTCTTGAGTAGTAGGAATCAGTGGAAGTGTAACACCATGTGAACTAGTGTCTATTGAAGTGTTTTCCCCCCTCATTTTACTTTTGACTTATCATTTGAGAATATGGACCGACTAAAACTTTTTATTTATTTATTTTATGCACATTAGTTGAAAATGAAATGCTCTTTTTTAACAGCCAGGATAGGAATGTTCTATGCAATAATATAACGGTGCTAAATGGTTTATGTATTTATTGCGCCCTCTTGTGGACTAAGGAAACAACGTCAATTTAAAAATCAGCTGACTTTAAAATTCGAATATTAGTTCAAATATATTAATATTTCATTTAAAAAGTACAATACATTTACATGGTTCAGTCAGTACTGTTTATTTTTGTAATAAAGTTCAGCACTATTTTACTTTGAGTGTTATTTTTTCATTCAGTATCAATTTTAAAAACTGTCAGTTGATTAATAGGTTATCGGCAGGTACTGCCCAACTTAGTTATCGGTATCGGTAAAATCCACTATCGGTCGACCCCTACTTGCTTACTTCATCCTTAAAAGTACGTACTTTAACATTGCTAATGAATTACTTTTTGTACCGAGTAGAAGTATGCGGATTGGATTTAGCCATAGTTTTGCTCTCTGAGGGACCATACTAGAGTTTTGTCATCAAACAGCTTGGTTTCTCATTAGAGTTCCTATTAGTCCAAATAGAATGTCACTTTCATCAGACATTTAAAAATAGTTTTCAAGTGTTTTCTGGAGTTTCTGCCAGAAAGTCACCATAGAGAGCACAATAATTTGCCATTTCATTAACACGACACAAAGACATCTATCCCCCATCAAACGCTGTTTAAATACTTTTTAAACAAGATATTTTGTTTTTGCCATTATCGGTATGGATGCATGCGGATCATATCCGGCTCTTTTCCTGCAGTATGAATAATTAACTAAACCAGGGGCTGTTTGTCCTCCACAGTTGTCATAGCATCTTTAGCAAAGATGAATGTTTAACAGGAGATGTAGTTTTCATAATGAATGACCACTCTGCTGAGTTGAGACAGATAATTAAACCTGATGAATCAAGACATTAAGTAATGTATCACCAATGAGAACTGAACTATGATGCATGTCTCTGTGCACAATTACTGTATGTGTGCTGGAAAATTCAATTTAAACCATGTTAATGCGGTAGCTGCATTGTGGAACATGGTAAATAGCTAGTTTGTTGATGGTTCAAAGTGATCTACCAGTCCAGCCACATTCCACCAGCTGGTCGTCCAATATACCTCATACAGTATATATAGCCAGTGTGTAGCAAACTGATCATTGCATATGTTTTCTCCTTTAGGGGACAGGAAGGCTACAGGCCAGCGAGTCTTCCCCCTCCACAGGGTTTCTCTCATCTGTACAGAAACCTGGGGCTGTGGTCCATGCCATGAAGGTACATGCATTACTGTCTAATCTCTTGTCCTCTGTGACACTCACAAATGTGCACATATTCCCTTGCAAGATCTACTGGCAACATTATACAACACTATCCATTCATTATCTACTTAGACAACATGAAATTAAAACTGACTCTGTTTACTTTATTAATAAATTGCCCTGCTCTTATACTAGGGGTGTGCAGCGGAGCCATTATCTGTATTTGTATCTGTTCATATGACAAAATTATCTGTATCTGTCAATGCATTCGGATAGAACCGGATGTAGGCGGGGCGTAAACTGGAAGTGCGTCAAAACTAAATGAAAAGCCCATTTTTAAGTATTACTCTCACATTTACAGTTTCGATTAATAAAATATGCCTTGTATATGCCTTTTTCATAATAATAGCCTAATAATAATAATATACCATTTTTATTTTTAAAAATATTATTTTATTATTATTATTTTCTTACCAGATGAAGCTGAATTTGTAGGCTACATTAACTGTGGAATATGTTGTGGTTTCTCCTGGTATTTCAGATATTAATATCTGCATGAAACAGAATTTCCATTTGTCTGTGCATGTATAACAACATTATTCTTGAGGCAAGAGGTGTCAAACAGAATGTGAAATGTCAAGCACACATTTTTGCAGTGAATGATACATACAAATTCAAACATTAAAATAAATTAAAATAAAATCAATATAGCCTACAAACAGGTGAAAGTCCCGTAAGTCTATCAGGAACTTTTACGATAGATCACCATTATTTAGTTAAATAATATTAATAATAATAATAATAATAATGTTAAATTTATGTAGTGCCTTACCAGATTTCAAGAATACTGGACATTTTCAAATTTAGCACAGTTTAAAGAAGAAAAAATAGACAAAGCATGTTTCAGTTTCTTCGTTTTACCTAAGGAGCAATATTCTGAATAGATGAATACTCTATGGAGCATTTAAACCTTTGTAAGCATTTTAACTTTTTTTAAAAAGTATCTTAACCGGTTAATAACCTTAATCGCTGATGTGGATATAAATGTGGTCAACTTTAAGAGATGGCTAGACAAGCTCCGACGTGAAATCATCGCTTAAGGTCAAGAATTTAACATCGCTCTGAGGTTTAGGCTATAAATAAATACGTGAGAATCACATGTGAATCGTGTGATACATTTCAAGAAGTGGAAAGTGTACATGATGTTGTATTTTAGTTAATGTTACACTTGACAAGCTCCAGAATTTACAGAGACCGCAAACGGAGTCGAGACAGCGCCCATCCGTTCTGAAATCACATGATGCGCATTTTCATTCATAAGGTTTACACTTTAGAAATATTGGCTGCACAGATTTATAAATTCGTTGTGATTTTGGATATGTTTATTTAAAATGTCGCTTTATCCTTGTGCTTTTTGGATAATCAGTCAAACGAAGATTTTTTATATTATTTGGATGAATCCGTTATTCGTTTTGAAGTCATTATCCGTGCCTTTCCGAACAAGGTATTTGGCTTATCTTATACATTCATGATTCATCAGTGCATTCATCATTATTTTAAAGGAAACATTTCTTAATCAAAATGTAATAACTTTAAAAGGGTGGTGCGAACTGTCAGACACATCATCGGAGGTGAGCTTCCCTCCCTCCAGGGCATCTATACCAGGCGGTGTGTGAAAAAAGCTCAGAGGATCATCAGAGACAGTGTATTTTTATTGTATACAGTCTTCTTATTTTGTGTATACTGTATATTGTATATTATTAGGTGTATATTGTATATTGTGTTGTGTAAAAAAGATATGTAAATTGTGTTATGTTAAATCAGATGGTTATTGTAATTGGCATACTGCTATGTTGCTTGGAACTGCACCCAAGACTTTCACCCACTGTTGCACTTGTGTATATGGTTGAGAGAAAAATAAAGGGATTTGATTTGATTTGATGTGACTTTCATCACCTCTGAAATGACTTTTCTGCTGACTTTCTGTAACCTATGCAATGTGGTTGGGGAAGAATTTTATTTACCAATTGTATCATAGTATAAAATGTTTCACATTTCATAGGGATGTCCCGATACCGATACTGGTATCAGAATTGGGTCCGATACTGTGCTCATGTTCTTGTACTTGTGCTAGTAAAAATGGTCTGATACCAAGAAACGATAGTGGTATTGGGACATCCCTAACTTTTCACGATCCAATAAAATCTTGATTAATCAAATCAAGGCCTGCCCTACATTATCTCCTACTGAACAATTAAGTGCCATTTCATGTTTTAACATGCTTTAAGTACTTGAGTAGTTTTGAAGTACTTGAAACCAGGTGTGTCATTTGGCCTGGGGATGATTTGAGGAAACCATTCAAATTAAATAATTGGGAGGACACTAGGGCTGGGCGATAGGACGATGTTATCAGATATCGACGATGTCTAACAAAGATCCCGATGCTGATTGCAACACTCATTGACAGACGATGATCGACAATATCAGGAAATGGCAAAACCATGGATCTGGGAAGTCGCTAAATATATTAAACAGTAGCCCAGGGTGAGAAACTAGCACCCGCCACCCGTGAAATGTGACAAGGCTGAATCCAGTCCGCAAGCTCCTTGTCCAAATTTATTTCATGCGCGGGTAATTTTGCTTATCTACCCGCAACCGGCGAGTGACCTGCAAGATGTCTCGGAGTGACACATGACAAGAAATGCTGTTAGTCAGACAAACCCAGCCGGGCTTAACCCAGTCGTGGCCTCTTTTCCCCTTCTCTTTTTCCACTCCCTAAAAAAAGAAGGGGGATTATCCGACTGGGCCGCCAGGTCGCCGCGGAGACCACACCTCACCCCAGAGAGGGGGGGGATATTTAAGTGGAAAAATACGTCACATGGTCTTTCCAACCATGTGGAGAGCCTTCAAGGTAGATCCTGCCCAATGGGGGAGGAGGTACTACAACATGGAGACTGGGGCAGAGGGGCTCTGCCCAAGGAAGACGCAGTTTGCCAGCAGGGAAACGAATTAGCGGAAGATATAGATCGCATGGGGTTAGCCTTACAGGGAACCGCCACATGCGGAATACCTACCCCAGAACCGGGCTCTTAGTTAGTGCGTGTACTGGGCCGGCAGTGAGTCTCTCCGAAAACTCGACTGCCACAGGGCTCGGAGGAAGTCAACCAGGGAACAACTTTTGTGAACACTACTGGGAATTAACAGCGCACGTCTTCAGCTCAAAAGGAGGTGGAAGGCGCTATGTGCAAGCGATACACCCGGCCGGCTATCCCGGGCTTATCCGCTTAGGTTGCGTGCCACTACCTGGGATGAAACCGGTTCCACCCGGAGGTTGTAGAACCTTGCAAAGGTGTTGGGTGTTGCCCAGCCCACTGCTCTACAAATGTCTGTTAGAGAGGCACCTCTGGCCAGGGCCCAAGAAGCCGCGACACCACGGGTAGAATGGGCTCGTAGCCCTACCGGGGGCGGCATGTCTTGGGCGAGATACGCCATAGATATGGCATCAACAAGCCAGTGGGCGATCCTCTGCTTGGAGACAGTGCTTACTTTCCGCTGTGCACCAAAGCAGACAAAGAGCTGCTGAGTCTAAAGCTCTGCGTGCGATCCAAATAGATGCGCAAAGCGTGCACCGGACACAGCAACGCCAGGGCTGGGTCTGCCTCCTCCTGGGGCAGCGCTTGCAGGTTCACCACCTGGTCCCTAAAAGGAGTGGTGGGAACCTTGGGCACATAGCCCGGTCGGGGTCTCAGGATCACGTGAGAATAGCCCGGACCGAACTCCAGGCACGTTTCGCTGACAGAGAACGCTTGCAGGTCACCTAGCCTCTTGATGGAAGTGAGTGCAGTCAGGAGGGCAGTCTTCAGGGAGAGTGCCTTAAGCTCGACTGACTGCAAAGGCTCAAAGGGGGCTCTCTGTAGGCCCTGAAGAACTACGGAGATCCCATGAGGGAACGAGGGGCGGTCTGGAGGGATTCAGCCTCCTAGCGCCTCTTAGGAACCTGATGATCAGGTCGTGCTTCCCTAAGGACTTACCGTCAACTGCGTCGTGGGGTGCTGCTATGGCAGCAACGTACACCTTCATTCCCTTGGTCCCCCTCGCCTGGAGTTTGGCAGTGGGTTGCGACCAATCCTGGACCTGCGAGTACTGAACCGGGCTTTGCACAGACTCCCGTCCAAGATGCTGACGCAAGAGCATTCGGCATCAAGATTGGTTCGCGGTGGTAGACCTGATGGACGCGTACTTCCACATCTCGGTCTTACCTCGACACAGACCCTTCCTGCGGTTTGCCTTCGAAGGTCTGGCGTATCAGTACAAGGTCCTCCCCTTCGGCCGGTCCTTGTCCCCTCGCATCTTCGCGAAGGTCGCAGAGGCAGCCCTTGCCCCGCTAAGGGAAGTGGGCATCCACATTCTCAACTATCTCGACAACTGGCTAATCCTAGCTCACTCTCGAGAGTTGTTGTGTGCGCACACAGGGACCTCGTGCTCCGGCACCTCAGCCGACTGGGGCTTCGGGTCAACTGGGAAAAGAGCAAGCTCTACCCGGTTCAGAGCATCTCATTTCTCGGTTTGGAGTTGGACTCAGTCTCGATGACAGCGCGCCTCATGAACGAGCGTGCACAGTCGGTGCTGAACTGTCTGAAGGCATTCAGACGGAGAACATCGGTTCCACTGAAAATTTTTCAGAGGCTCCTGGGGCATATAGCATCCTCAGCGGCGGCCACACCGCTCGGGTTGATGCATATTTGACCGCTTCAGCACTGGCTTCAGACTCGATGTCCCGACATGGGCATGGCACTGCGGGACACATCGCGTGGCCATCATGCCGATCCTTGGAACGACCCTGCATTTATACGGTCAGGGGTTCCCCTAGAGCAGGTCTCCAGGCACGCCTCCAAGATGGGCTGGGGCACTGTAAGCAATGGGCACACAGCCGCCGGCTCCTGGACTGGCCCGCGGTTGCATTGGCACATCAGCTGCCTGGAGTTGTTGGCAGTTCTGCTTGCCCTGCGGAGGTTTCGACCGTTGATCCAGGGCAAGCACGTGTTGGTCCGGACGGACAACACAGCGACGGTAGCGTACATCAACCGTCAAGGCGGTCTACGCTCCCGTTGCATGTCACAACTCGCCCGCCGTCTCCTCCTCTGGAGTCAGCGGCGCCTCAAGTCGCTACGAGCCACTCACATCCCGGGCAAACTCAACACCGCAGAAGACACACTGTCACGTCAGGTTACCCTCAAGGCAGAGTGGAGACTCCACCCTCAGGTGGTCCAGCTGATTTGGAGTCGATTCGGTCGAGCACAGGTAGACATGTTTGCTTCCCGGGAATCCTCCCACTGCCCGCTTTGGTACACCCTGACCGAGGCACCCCTCGATATGCACTGGCACACAGCTGGCCTCCTGGACTATGCAAATACGCATTTCCCCCAGTGAGCCTACTTGCACAGACCCTGTGCAAGGTCAGGGAGGACGAGGAGCAGATCGTCCTAGTAGCACCCTACTGGCCCACCCAGATGTGGTTCTCAGATCTCACACTCCTCGCAACACGAGCCCACTCTACCAGGAGTGTGGCAGCCTCCTGGGCCCTGGACAGTGGCGCCTCTTTGGCAGACATCTGCAGAGCAGCGGGCTGGGCAACGCCCAACACCTTTGCGAGGTTCTACAATCTCCGGGTTGATCCGGTCTCGTCCCGTGTATTGGCAGGCACGAGCAGGTAAGTTCCGGGACAGCTGGCCGGTTGTACCACTTGCGCATAGCACCTTTCCCCTCCCTTGAGGCAAAGACGTGTGCTCTTGACTCCCAGTTGTGTTCACAGACTGTGATTCCTGGATGACATTCCTTCATAGCCCTCTGGCAGTTGAGTTTGCAGAGAAACTTGCTGCCGGCCCAGTACGTGCGCTAATGAGACCCTGTACTGAGGTAGGTGCTCCATATGTGCTAGTTCCCCGAAGGCGACCCTATGTGATATCTTCTGCAAAATCGTTTCCCTGTTGGTAAACTGCATCTTCCTTGGGCAGAGGCCCCTCTGGCCCCAGTCGCCATGCTCTGTAGAAACTCCTCCCCCTTCGGGTAGGACCTACCATGGGACCTCTCCCCATGACATACTTCCGAAAAGACTCGGTAAGACCATGTGACGTATTCCATTCAAAATACCCCCCTCCCCCCTCTTGGGCGGGGTGTGGTCTCCGCAGTGTCTTCCCTTTGGGAGGGACACCTCCCAACGTAGACACTTATGTCCCAGTCAGTTAAAAAATACCACTCTTTTTGGGGAGAAAAGAGAAGGAAAAGAGGCCTCGGCTGGGCTAGCCTGTCCCTATTGTTGGGCAGTCGACTTGTTCCTGTAGGACTGTTCGACACTCATAAGAGCGTTGGGGGAGGTTACTTGATGGCCTGGTGCGCTGGCTACAAGGCACACACCGCCAGTTCACGTAACACAGTTCAGATAGTTGTGGCGTTGTGTATAGGGACCCCTAGTGTCACTACATCGACACAACGTTGAGTGAGTGACAGATAGGGAACGTCATGGTTACTTTCGTAACCTCCGTTCCCTGATGGAGGGAACGAGATGTTGTGTCCCTCTTGCCACAACACTGAACTACCCGCTGAAATGGCTGGGACCTGGTCTCGGCTCCTCAGCACAAAACCTTAATGAGTGGTTGCATACCAGATCCTTTATACCCGTATGTCCGGGGGAGTGGAATACAAATTCCACTTGCCAATTCACATTGGCCTTTTTTCAAAAAAGCAGAAGTGTTTGGGGCTCCCAAGAGTGACCCCTAGTGTCACTACATCGACACAACATCTCGTTCCCTCCATCAGGGAACAGAGGTTATGAAAGTAACCATGACGTTTGATTTGACAATTCCTCATTTACACATACAAAGTGGTAGCGGTCTGATAAATAGGACCTAAACCATGCTAATGCAAGTCCACTAATGCCAACATAATTCTCCAGCCTATTCAAGATAATGTCGTGATCTATCTTGTTGAAGGCAGCACTCAGATCTAAAAGCACTAGAAGAGAAATGCAGCCATGATCAGATGATAAGAGCAAGTCATTTGTAACTCTGATAAGTGCAGTCTCTGTACTTTGATGGGGCCTAAATCCTGACTGAAATTCTTCATATATTCCATTTCTTTGTAGAAATTAACATAGTTGGGAGGACACTAGTATTTTTGACATAAATGGTAGATTTGAAATCGGTCTATAATTAGCCAATTCTCTAGGATCAAGCTGTGGCTTCTTAATAAGCGGTTTGATAACTGCCATTTTAAAGTTTCTTGGGACATGTCGTAAGGATAGCGAGGAGTTAATAATATTAAGAGGAGGTTCTGAGGGGGCCTGGGCAGCTCAGTAAGTAAAGACTCTGACTACCACAAGTTCGAATCCAGGGCATGTTGAGTGACTCCAGTCAGGCTTCCTAAGCAACCAATTGGCCCAGTTGTTTGGGTGGGTAGAGTCACATTGGGTTAACCTCCTCGTGGTCGCCATAATGTGGTTCTCGCTCTCGGTGGGGCGTGTGGTGAGTTGTGCGTGGATGCCATGGAGAATAGCGTCAAAGCCTCCATGAGTTTGCTAAAATATGCTGACCTGGCAGCTTTTAGTGCCTCTCTGTAGCTACAGACACTATCCTTCCATGCATGGCAAAATACCTCTAATTTTGTATTCTTCTGCTTGCGCTCCATTTTCCAAGCTGCTCTCTTGAGAGCATGAGTATGATCATTGTACCACGGTGCGAGGCTGTTTATTTAATTTTCTTTAATCGAAGGGGGGCGACACTATCAAGATTGTTAGAGAAGACTGTATTTGTACTTTCTGTTATTACATCAAGTTCTTCTAGACTTTTTGGCTTACTGAGTATGTGAGACAATTCTGGAAGATTATTAGTGAAGATCTTTAGTTCTTAATCTCTAGGCTATTAGTAATTTTCCACCTGTTGTCATTGAGGGATGCTTGCATGGTGGCAGTTGGAGCTGTTGGAGATGGTAAATGTTTAAATAAGGTGGTTAAATAAGATTTTTTTGATCACTTCGTTATTTAATTGGTTTTTCGTATAGTTTAAAGTGCAATTTGAATTTGGAAATGTTTTTTGTTTGTTTTTCATGTTTCAATAAATGAATTACATTTTTAAAGCAAAATCAATAAAGCAAACAAATTCACCGACCCTCGGCGGGGGGTTGACGATGTTATCGTATATAACAATATTTTTTAAGGCGATTATCGATAAAATGATTTTTTACATATCGCCCAGCCCAAGATGACACATTCATAATATTCTATTTTTAGTTACAGCAGGGTAGATAAACTGTTTAATTTGTTATGTTTCATGTTATAGATGTATTTTAAAGGGGTAGACACTTTATTTAAATTCCACATTGTGGATTAATTATTATTGGAAAAAAATTATACAAAGTTTGATATGACTCCTTTAATATGGTAATAGTATCCACTTGGCAGTTCGTTTTTAATGTAAATATTTTACTGTAAGCCTAAAAATGTATTATGTACCATGTAATACAGGTTCTGGAGGTCCATGATAATCTGGACAAGCAGCTTCTAGAAGAAAATGAGGAAGACCTAAGTGAGAAAGAAAAGGCTATAGTGCGAGAGATGTGCAACGTGAGTGAAGTTCCTCTCTACTTCTATCTCTGCTCTTTTATCTTCATTGTTGACTGTGACCATTCTCTCTGGTTCTCTAATAAAATAATAGATACATTACCAGTCAAAAGTTTGGACACACTTCACTAAATGTATGTTTCTTATGTTTTAACATCTGTTTTACTAAAAGGAATTATACAAATAAGGTAACGATGCAAACCTACTGACAAAATTAGTACAAAGTAATTTGTCATTTGTATGCCGCAATTGCTCATCTTAGTTCTGTTCTGAGTGTTAGGTTGTGGAAGATGCTGTAGACTACCGTGATCTGGCATACTTCACAGTGAGTGTACAGCATCACTTTACCACTGTGATCCAGACACCAAAATCAGCCTTTTAAAATACCTAAAGTGCACTTGACATCACCGCACATCTCATGTACACTGATGAGCCAAAACATTTTAACCACTCACAGGTGTAGCGAATAACGTTGATCATCTCCTAACAAGGCCACATGACCCCCGTCCACCATCAAAAGCACCTACAATGGGCATGCCAGCATCGGAAGTGGACCTTGTAGCGGTGGAAGAAGGTCGCCTGGTCCGATGAGTCCCATTTTCTTTTACATCACGTGGACGGCCGCGTATGTGTGCGCCATTTACCTTGGGAAGTGATGGCACCAGGATGTACTGTGGGAAGACGACAAGCTGCTGGAGGGAGTGAGATGCTCTGGGCAATGTTCTGCTGGGAAACCCTGGATCTGGCCATTCATGTGGAAGTCAGTTTGACACGTGCCACCAACCTAAACACTGTTGCAGACCAGGTACACCCCTTCATGGCAATGGTATTCCCTGATGGCAGTGGCCTCTTTCAGCAGGATAATGCGCCCTGCCACACTGCACACATTGTTCGGGAATGGTTTGAGGAACATCATGAAGAGTTCAAGGTGTTTCCCTGGCCTCCAAATTCCCCGGATCTCAATCCGATTGAGCATCAGTGGGAAGTGCTGGACCAACAAGTCCGATCCATGGCAGCTCCACCTCCCAACTTACAGGACTTGAAGGATCTGCTGCTAATGTCTTGGTGCCAGATACCACAGGACACCTTCAGGGGTCTTGTAGAACCCATGCCTGAGCAGGTCGGTGCTGTTTTGCCGGCACGCGGAGGACCAACAACATATAAGGCACATCGGTGTATTTCTGGTTATAACACTCTTTCCCATCATTTGATCAAAATTTGATCAACTACTGCTGCCATGATCACTAGAAAATATACACAAATATATAACGTTATATATAATATCCGTTTACTGCCTGCTTTCCAAGGGAGGTATTAGCACAATGTTAATTGCATCAGGCAAATAGTGCTGACTTTTGTGTACAAGGTGCAATCTATCCAGTGTGTGTCGCTAAAAGTGAGTTAAATATTCTCCCAAACAGATTTTTGTATTTACAATATTGTGAAAGTGTTTTGATGTCATAAGATAGCGTTGTGTGAGGAACGGGTCAAAAAGTAAGTGTTTATAAACTGATAATCTGCCATTTTGATTTGTGTGAAAGGGAATAAAATTCAGCACCTCTAGTGTCTAGGAAACTGCCACGATATGTACAGTACAACAAGCCACGTAAAAATAATTTTGCAAAAATGCAGGTAAAGTAATGTGATTGTATGATACCAGATCGGGATAAACTGGTTGATGGTGGTTAGTGAATAAGACGCAGGTTTTTGCAATGCAATACAGTGTGCAAAGTAACAACTATGTAATGAATTTGCCCCGTTGTGTATGTGTTCAGGTGGTGTGGCGTAAGCTTGGCAATGCGGCAGGATCAAAGCCATCCATCCGACAGCAGCTCGCTGGGAATCAGCACAAAGGTCCTCTATAGCAGCTCCAATACATGAGGAACATCCATCTTTCTCTTCATCCACCATCAAACTCCAGCAGGGAAAAACTCAGAAACTGATCCCATCAACAATGAGGAACACATACACTGTCTTTCAACTTGGGATAAATGCAAAAATCACTTTTTTTTAGATGGTAGATATGCTTAATACAAATTAAGCTCAGTCGATAGCATTTTTTGGCATAATGTTGATTACCAACATTTATTTCGACCTGTTCCTGCTTTTCTTTAAAAAAGACAAATTTGCAAATACATTATGGCACTCACAATGGACGAGTCAAAATCACTTTTTTTGGTAGTCAACATTGTGCCGCAAATTCTGTTGATTGAGCTTAACTTGTATTGAATATTCCTTTAATATTCAGAGCAATAATAAGCATTGAATTAACGTTGTTTCATCATTGAAGGGATAGATCAGCCAAAAATGAAAACTCTGTCATCGTTTACTGAGACATGGCAGAATGTCAGCCTCAGTCACCTTTCACTTTTATTGCTCCTTTTTCCTCCAACATTCTGCCTAACATCTTTTTTGTTTCATCAAAGAAAATCATACGGGTTTGGAACAACATGAGGGTGTGTAAGTGACAAAAAAACATTTTTTTTCTTTTTCATTTTCCATTTAAAAAATATTTGTTGTTCTTTATGGATCTCATTTGATACAACTGGCAGCTTGTCATATTCAGTCGGCTTGCCTCATCTTAATTACCATTGTGCAAAACAGTGATATACTGTAACTTAATTTGTCCTGCCAATCTTCTAAACTAAGTTTGGTTCACTAAACTGTAGTTTACTCCTTTCAGTACAAAGTGGGAGATGGCACATTCAGAAAACGCCCAAATCACTCCACTGTGTAATGGTGACCTTCCCTCCTGTGCATCAGAAATATACATTACAGAAATGACTCTGAAAAATAGTGTAAGATGTGTAAAAAAAAAAAAAAGAAAAGAAAAAAAAGGAAACCTTAATCACTTTATTGTTTTGTCTTTTTAATTGTTTTAACCTTTTTCTAGTTGCTGTTTTTAGTAAGACAACTCAATAATATATGGAGTTTCTTAAAAGTGCAACACTTTTTAGATGATACAACAGCTCTTTGTTCTAGTTGTGTTATGAAGCAAAATGGCACTCAACCAAAATCCATTGATTTTTCTATGTTTAAGATGTCATATTTTTAAACAGTGTGCTGTGCATGCTTGACAATCACGTCTCTCAGGTCTGGGAATGACACGAGTACATCATAATGTGTTAAAAACGATAGATTTGTCTTTTTCCAGCCCTTCTTTGTATATTATATCCTTGCTTACAATCAGTTGAAAACAACTGTTGACACTTGCTGAATCTGTTTTAATTAACCTGTTACCAGTCATGACTAACATTTTGACAGAAATCATTGTGGTAACCTAATTGTGAAGGAATTGGACTTTTAACACAGAATCTCTGTGGTTCAAACCTTGGGGATGACAGTAGGAGACAAAGGAGAATTCATCTTAAGGCCTTAAAATGTGATCAAAATCCTTCCATTGTGCTCTTGAGCAAGACGCTTAACTGGTTGTTGCAGGGGGACT